>NC_065531.1:87338592-88614446 GCF_020184175.1 Aphis gossypii
CCATAAATATACTTTTGCAATAAGCGCAAGTGTTGTAAAATATTAGTGGCTTTATATATTATACAAAAATTAAGATACCTTCTAATGAAAATACTTCGAAATGAGTGATACAGATAGGTATCAAAATTAAAAATAAACATTATATAGGTTATAAGTAAAACAAATTAAGCACTAAAATCAATAAATTGAGACTATATATTGTAATCATTACATAATATAGTAACGCGTACATACCTAGGTATTTTAAACATACTATACTCGTTTTCATAATGTTTTTATTATTTTAATTTAGATTTTTTCTAAGTTGAAATATCCATACAAACAAAAATTGTATGTTGTAACCATCAGTGTAAATTTAAAATTGGAAACTGTTTTTCTATACTTTCTGATACATAAAAAAAAATCATCAAGTATTTTAGTATTTTTAAGCTTTTCTTTAAATGAACACTCAAATTTTACATCATGAATTTCATGACCATCCGCTTAGTGTTTACTTTATTTTTAATTATTTTTCTTATAAAAACAACTTAAAATCCTATATTATGTTAATTTGCATACGTAAACTAGCAAATTAAGCATTATTATTTTATTATCATGCACATATTTTCACAAAATGATTTTTAAATTTATTAAATATTATTTTACAAATTAATGTTTATTATTTTATTATAATATTACACTTATAAAAATATAGGTTAGGACTTAGGTTAGGTTATATTTATAGGTCTATATTTTAGATGATGTATTAATTGAACGATTTGAACGCATAAAATAATAATTATAAATTATTTCTAAAGAGACATGCTTTATAGAAGAGCTTAAGATTTTAAAGATGCTCTTGTTTGATAAAATAATATCAATAATATTAATAATATAGAGTAAAGCATATAAATTAAAAAACATAACATAAATACATAATAAATTGTATCATGATATTTGAATGGCTAGATCATTAAAAAATTACACAATGTCTAATTTAAGTACTCGTTCAATTCATTAAAAAGTTTCCACTTGATGAATTTTTTTAAAGTCGTATAAACGCTATCCATTTCATAAAATATCTAACTATTCGAGAAAAGGTTGATTTCACAAAGTGGCTACTGTCTACGACACATATTATACACATATAATAAATAGTTGTTTGTATAGTCTTTCCGTTATTATTTATTTCGATTGTATATAATTATGTGTTATATATGAAGGTTTGCTATAATAACTAATAAGTATTATGTCACGACTTACCACATTTGTATGTGTGATTACCTAATTCAGTAAATAGATACAAATGCGTGTGGGTGATGAGTCAAAATCAATTTATTAAATAAAGCGATTGTTGTACACTATCGACATTTTTAATATAGGTATAGAGTCTTACGTATAATATACACATTTTATACACTAAAAGGAATGTTGAACGTAAAAAATATTGATTTTACAATAAAAAGTTTTTTTTATATTGAAATACGCTTTATTGTATTTTAATAATTTATGTTTTTTTTTAATTTCACGTTTTTTTAGAAACTTATTATAATTTTAAAGAATTACAATAACAATAAAATATCACAATACTCGCGGTAAATGATCAAAGAAAATTAGTTAACCATTTATACGTTTATGTGCCAGAAAATAAAACACTCAATGAGGTTTATACTTAATAACAAAGTTCTGATTTTTAAATTTTTTAATAACGTAAAGCAATAGATTCATAAATATTTTAAATATAGTAAATATTAAATAATGATTATTACTTATTAAATTTAACATTAAATAGTAACAATTAAAATTTAAAAGTGTCTAAATAAATTACTTGACCAAGTAACTATATTGTGTACAAGCAAATTTAATAAAATTAAAAAAAAAACGAAAATCTCGATTTTTAATTTCTTAACTTTTTGTTATAAATATCATCCATGATAGAAATGTTTTAAAATCATTTCATGCACATATTTATTTTAATTAATAAATACATATTATAACATTTATATCATAGTCAAGTTATCAAATAAACTTTTCAGTTGTTTGTTAATAATAATTAACTATAATTTAACATTTACAAAGGATTATAATAACAACAGTACATGTTAAATACCAAACTAGTGAAAATGAAACTATACATATGTTGTACTAAAAATAGAGGTTTAAATACTGGAAAATAATGTTTTCCAGCTTTAAATAATTTACAGAGCTTTGTCTAACTAAATTTTACGCTTATACAGAAATAATCTTTTATACAGAGAACTGTGTCCAACCATGTTATGATAATATTATTTATTTGAATTTACTAACTGAGTGTTCACTATATGATTTGAAAATATACTATAATTCCAGAGGAAATTGTATAGGAGGTAATTTTATTAGTTTGATTGAAAAAAAATATTATTACTGAATTTTTATTTTACCGAAGGTATACTTAATGAAAAATAAAAACCAATTAAGATTTAGATTTGAAAAAAATCATTTAGAATTCATATACATGTATTGTATTAATTCCATAGAATTTTTATTCGTTCTTTACGTAAGATGTTTAAGTTTTTTTATTAGTAGTGGAGACTATATAGGCATCCAAACGGCTATGGGATTAAATTCATAGTAAATAAATAAATACATGTTAATATAGTACAGATAAAATATATTCAATTATTAATTATTACCAATACATATTATAATGTATTAGTAAATTAAATAATGTGTTATCATTTACTAAATTCATTGCGATAGCGTTATCGATGTCCTCATTAGTAATTATTAATAAATTTATTAAACTTTCATAAATTGTTTTTTCTATACAAAATAGAAATTTTTGGCCACATTTAAGTCTTGGGTCCATTATTTATATGGTTATTTGACCAGAGTTCATAGGTCACATTGAAGAATTCAGAGCCATTTTGTTGCACATAAGAATTTAATATAAACATAAAATATTATATAATATGTTATTTACCAGGATGCTTAAAACGAGAATAAATTCAAAATTACAAATTATCGATTTTGAGTGAGTTGTTTTTCCTTTCTGCCTGCATAATATACAGAAAGAGAGACAATATCAGTTGCGTACACAGTGCATGCGTCATACGCGATATAATATTATATTTAAGGGAACAACTAAAAACGGGTTAAGATCGTTAAGTTCATATGCGCGTGTACACACATTCATATATATATATATATATTCGTTGCTCATTTGACATAAGCGGCTTGTGCGCGGCATATAAAACACACATGTCGGACGGAAAATTTGTAACGTGCCGCAGCGCGCGTGTGACCGGAGCTGTGCGGCAGCTGCATGCTATACCGAATATAAAGCCCGCCGCCGCCGCCGCTACTTCGCAAGAGAGCTTTGTACTTTTGGAATATTGTCGCAGCTGACTACGGAGTAATACGCGGCACGAAAAGTTTGGAACGCAACATGCTCGACTAAAACGAATTATGTATTATATATCATATTATAATAATATTATTGTTATTGTTATTGTTATATTGCGAAAAAAACATGGGTGGTTGCTCGCATGATGACGGTTTCCCGAAATATTATATTTTACACATAAAACAAAATGTTTAGTTTATCATTAGTGTCTGGGGTTTAGTGTACGTGAGGAATACCTTTTAAAAATTAAATCGATTCGGCATACAAAAGTTCCTCCATATAATATTATCATCGTTAGTAAAAAAACAACTTATTATAACATATTATTATATGTACATCAAACTCATAATAGTTATATGTATATAATATATACATACAATATTATATAATATGTCATTTACCAGAATGCTTAAAACGAGAATAAATTCTAAATAACTAATTATCAATTTTGAGTGCGTAATGCGTATACGTACCAGTCGATGATCGTAATTAAACGTAAGACACTAATTATTTAAAAAATTATTAGAAATAGTTTTTTATATAATTTTAAGTCTTTAATAAAAACATTTTTTCTAATCTTTATTTTTGAGGCTAAATTTTTAATTCCTTATTTATATATAAGCAAAATATTTTTTGGAGTTCTTCAATATATAAAAATCAAATTTTGAATGAGTAATTTATGAGTTATAAGTATATTAACGTTTATATGAGGTAGAATGGAATAAGACACTCCAGAAAATGTTTAGCAGTTTCGCTAATAAACTAATTAACTATCTATTTGTTTGAAATTCGATTTTTATAAATCTAAATAGGAACTCCTAAAAATATTCTTCTTCAAAAAAAAATATTTTGTAAAATTAATATTTTCAAAGGAGTTGGTGTTTTCTGAAATATTAAGTGTCTTTAAATGCATTACTCTATATGGACGTTTAGTGTATAATATATTATGTATACATAATTTAATGTTTTTGTATTGTAAAGAAAAACACATATATTCTTAAATTAAATAAGATACTAGCATACTTTGATGTCTACATCAATATATTTTTTTTCTAGAATTTTAACGTATTAAGTATAGTTTATAATAAAATAACCTTAGCCTTCGATGGCTCGATTGAATAAAAATAATGTTAATTCATTATTATTTTATAGTTTTAATTAATAATGTCCGCTGAATTTAATCATTTTTTTAAAACGGTTTTCATGTACATATTTATTTTATTTTAATGAATCGCTTTAACTTGAACGTCCCAAAGCGTTATTTCCGTGCAACGAGTAAATGATTAAAATATCAGGCATGCTATTACTGTATAATGTATATTATATAAATAAATTATTATTACGAGTAATACCATAAAATATATTTCTTTTACAAAATTTAAAATAGTAATACATATCTAATACAGTAAAACTCGCTTAAGACGCTCTTTAAGGGACCAGCTCTCTAAAACGTCTTATGCGGGAAAGCGTCTTATGCGGGAATGAAACAAAATGATGTGGTTGAAATATCGAGTTTATTTTTTTATTATTAAACATAATTTAATGAGAAATACACTTAAAAATTAATTATAATTACAATATACATACATACTTATATTTTTGTGCTACTGAATTTAATTTAAAAAAATATTATTATTACATACATATTTTATTATTGTTTATTAAAAAAATGATCTATTTTTGATTGTTTAAGGTTCTGACAATGTGTTTCAGCAAGAAAGTTTTCAATTTTATTAAGACAACCTAACATTTCTTCGGAATTTTCAACACAGAATAATACTTTCCGAATTTCCGATAAATGTTGCAAACCAGTAGTTATTGTAGGAGTAGATACTGGAAAGTCTTGATCTTCTTCTTCTTGATCGTCGTCTTCTTTCTCATTGTCCACTAAGTTCGTATCAGCGATTATTTCATCTAAAGTCCGAGTGCTACTGGTTACGAGTTCATCATCTACTGTTGCATAATCAGCAAAATTTTGCAGAAGCTGAAAGTCCTCTTCTTTTAAAGGTGAGCTATCAGCCTGTTCAGAGTTGTTCAACATACCAAATGCAGCTTTCCGAAAACAGTTTATTATTACATCTGGTTTAATTTCATCCCAAGCGGCACTAACGTAATGTATGGAGTCCAAAACGTTAACTTTAGTTGAAATTTGGTTGGTACTCTCCATGTCTCTCAAGTACCGCTGAACTAACTTTTTTCGGTACTTTTGTTTTATCACTTTAATGATACCCTGATCTAGGGGTTGTAACTTAGATGTAGTATTTGGTGGAAAGAAAACAAGTTTTATATTGGTAGTAGGGATATCTTTAGGGTGAGCCGGACAATTGTCGACGAATAGAATAATTTTTCTCTTTTGTTTACCGAAAAATGCATCTAGCTGTTGAATCCAGTTTATGAATAGTATTCCTGTCATCCAAGCACGACTTTGAGCAAGGTATTCACATGGAAACGTACGAACATTTTTGAAACAGCGAGGAGACCTACTTTTTCCAATGACGACCAACTTCAATTTATGGGTTCCGGTAGAATTTGTACATACTAAAACCGTGAGACGTTCCTTGCTCAACTTTCCACCATGGCATGTCTCATTTTTAAAAACAAAAGACTTATCTGGCATAAGCTTAAAAAACAATCCGAATTCATCAGCGTTGTATACATCGTCAGGAGCATAGTCACGCAGTAATGAAGGCAACACGTTATTTTTCCATGAAGCTATATCATCATTATTAACAGATTCAGCCTCACCTGATATTTGCCGGTACACAATGCTATGCCTACTCCGAAATCTATCCAGCCAACCAGTCGATCCACTAAATTCGGTTAAGTTGAGACGTGCGGCAATCTCCATCGCCTTTTCCGTGATTATACCTCCATTTATTGGATAATTTAAACTACGAGCTTGTTGAAACCACTCCAATAAAATATTTTCCAACTCTTCATACTTCCCGTGTTTTAATTTTTGTCGTTTGCTGCCACCTAACAAGCTGCTTTGTTCTATTTCATGTCTGTTTTTCAATAAAGTTCTTAAAGTGGAAGGAGGTATCCCCAGTTCATTAGCAATATCTTTTTGTTTTTTTTTCTCAGCCAATCCTTCATCGTACTTTTTCAAAATGTTGAGTTTGTCCGAAATCGTTAGCGCTTTACGTTTTATACCACTAGCCATAACGAAATTACGGTTATACACATGCGAACGAACAGCACTTACTAAATCTCATAAGACGATGAAATACAGTAAAACTGTTATAATAAGTAATGATAAAATAGGTATAGCGATAAAATAAAACGATAAGAACACGTATAATACTAAAAATTCTATTTTTATTTTCACAAAACTACTAAAATTTATCGTAATCTGCTGAAAAAAAGAGCGTTTTACCCGATTAGACAGAGAAAAACTGAGCGTCTTAACAGGTGATTTTTACATTGACTAGTATAGGAAATGTCTAGGGACCGACTAAAAACAGCGTCTTATGCGGGAAAGCGTCTTAAGCGAGAGCGTCTTAAGCGAGTTTTACTGTATTAATACATGTACATTTTTAAATTGTGTATGTATAATATTGTCTTAATATCAAATGTACACAATAATCATATCTTATATAAATTAATAAATATGGTTGAAAAAATTACCCATTAATAACGCTTTCTATTATTTAAATTATAAATTATTAATTATTGTAAGAGATTGTATCATTTGTATCATTTATGTTTAATGCGTATGAGGATTACCATCAGGAATTGATATTGAGAATACGTTTTGAGTTAGTGGATTTGGGTGTGAAATGGGACAGATGACAGTGGCCGTTTTGTCGTGGCCATTTCGCGGTAAGACATTTCGCCGTGAACCGTTTAACAGTTAGGATCCTTATATCACCGTTTATCCTTTCTTTTACCGTGGTCAAAAAATTGTGTATAAATTCAAATAACCTTAAATTCACCCTGTATAATGTTATATGTAGAGGTAGACGCTATGCACGTTTTCCACCTGATATTTGGAACCTTTATAATAGAGTTTTAAATCCCAAATAATAATCACGCAGAAGCTGCAAATAGACGATTTAATGTTGAATGGGAGTATGCTATCCGCCAATCTAGGGTTTTATTAGTTATTTAAAAAGTTCAATCTAGCCATGATTATTTCATTTTCAGTTCACTGCAGGAAAAAGTCCACCCAAAAAATGTAAAAAAATGATCTAGATAAGCATTTTGAAAATAGTACAATATGGCAATAAAAATTGTATTTCATATTTAAAAGGCATGGTATCGGTATGTAATATAAATCCCAACGGTTAATTACTTTTCTGAGGGTAATGCTTTGAAAATATTGAATTTTATTTATATTTGTTTTTTTTTCATTCCCTCACAATGATATCTGTAAGTTAACATTGATTTTCAGAGAGTTTATGCATAAAATATAAGTAGTTTAACTTTCACGGAAATGTGCTGTTAACTACACAAACATTTTTCTGTATGTTTTAATTATTTGGTTTTTTAATGTTACTTAGATTGTCCATAGTTAGATTTAATGTACTAAACCTAAGTTGAACATTGATCTACAATTATTATACTATTGTTTATTATTACTGAAGGAAAGGTGATTGGGATACTATAAAGAGTACAATTAGAATATTAAGGGGCTAATTTTAGAATAAAGATCGTACGAGTAGATTTATTTTAGTTTACTTTGAATCACAATTTTTTAAATCAGTCTTCCATAATGTTAAGATGATTTTGAAGATATAAAGAGGCTATATAAGGATCAGTATTAATTAATACTAACTTTTTGTGATCTGTATACTCCGCCACTGATATATTTAGCGTAGTAGGTCGATCAGACAAACATAATATTTTAATAAGAACATAAAAAAGCGAGGTCAAGTGGGTGCCGTTCTGCTGTACATTAAGTACACAACAGATTATAATAAAATTTACCATTATTAAAAAGATTTACAAAATATATGTACATACCTACTTGTTGTAGTAGTCGTTTTGATTTTGACGTTTGTATCCTTTGAAGAAAATGGTAGCCACAAAACCAATTTCCTATGTGCCATTATTCGTACAAATGTTTTCTATGACACTACTAAACAAGCATCCTAAGCAAATAATAACATATATAATATAATACATAATACATATATTTTATATAAATTTATAAATTACTCATCTAAACAGGTCGTCAGGTTTTAGAACTCATGTTTAGAGCTGATGAAAACTAAAAACAATAAATTTCATTTTCATATATATTTTTATAATTTAAAACATAATATCTTGAAATTCACTTATCATGGTATATAATTATAAATTATTTTTGTTTGTTTAAAAGAGTATAAAAATTTAAAACTTCTGAATAATTGCCATTTAAAATAATTATGTATGCGCTCTACTAAAAAAACCCTCCACAGGTTGTATTAATCACCATACACATTGCACGAGCAGATTGTTAGAAATAAAGCAATAAGATATTTAGGTTTAATTAAGCTTAGTTGTACTATTTTTTTTACGACCCATTTAATTATTCGCATGTTTATTCAAGCACATAAATTAGTATACTAAAAATATTGCATTACTAAATTAAGGCTGGGAGACAATTTATAATCGGTTGAAAATTAATATTGTATTTTTGAAATCTATTTACTTTGAACAGCTTAAAAAATTTCCATAAATCATGATATTATAAAAATTATTATTAGTTCAATAAAACATTCGTATAATTCATATAAATTGTGTAACATAATATTATGCATCTTTTAAAGATTAAAAGTTAATATACAAATAAATAACTTCTTAAATCTTTAAAATATAATTTGATTAAATAATTTTGATTGATTTAATACTCAAAATTGCATGCTTTTGTACTATAAAATATATAACAATATGATTTCAGCAGGCGTATTAAATTTATATCTGAACGCTTCAAATTTTGTAAACTTAAAAATAAATGCAGATTTTGTGCATTGACCGTGGAATTAATAAATTCTGTCCAGCTGTAAGCTGATTTGTTCAAAAAGTATGTCAGTTCACATCTGCCAACAAGAAAATAAAACAATACAAAAACTTAAAAAATGTTCTTATGACTACATTTATCAATCTTAGATTCATATAGAATGTCTCATGAGCTAATCACACATTTTCAAGACTTTTCTTTGCCTGCAGATCTGAAGTTTTCATTTCTTCATCATAAAGCTCAGGATATACTTATTTATACTACCAATACATACGTTATTCTATTTAAAAAAAGATAAACGTGCACATTTAAATTTAAAACCAAGCACCTATATATTAGATTAAACTGTATACAAATACAATACAAAATAACAATAGTATTTTTTTAATACAACGATGATGATTTAAAAAAAAAAATTAAACGTCTGTGCATGAGTGTATCTACTTGTAGCTAGAATAGCTAGATCTAAAAATAATATTTTAATTAGGTATAATCCAAGTATTGCGTACAAATTATTCCTTTTTTAAAGTATTTAAATTTAAATTAATAATAAATACATTTGTATTATCTAGATATATAATTCAATTGATTATCACAAATTGTAATGTTATAATTGTTCAATATGATTTTTTTTATAAGACATCAAGCATGTATATTAAAAAAAGGAAATAAATAGAACTACAACGATCTGGAGTTTTAATTTTATTTTATGTGTAAATAATCTTTCATTTTATATTATGTTCACTGTTTTTGACGTTCAATATTTATTTTTTATCATGTATTTTAATAAAACTTAATAATACTGAAAAGAATCATAAAAAAAGTTTGGTCAAGTGGGTACTGCTCTGCTGTATATTAGGTGTCGTGAGGTTCACTATTATATATTGGAGAATTAAATTTGAATCCATTGATAGATATAATTGTATATGAAAAACGATTCTGAACAAAGATTTTAGTAATTTGTCAGCCTAGGATAATATAATAAATGAAATATATTATATTTTAAATAGGGTGGTGAAAAAGGTGGTTTTTGTTTTAATGACTTGAATACCCTAAAATTAAATCATGTACAGAAAATGCCAATTTAAACAACTGGTGTATGATTCAAGTTTCTACGACTAGTAATTTATAACTTTACCAAAAATCTAAAATTGTTTGATACTAAATCGTTATTTTACACGTGATTTTTTATTTAATAAAAATTTTACCTTAGGATAATTTTTTTTTAATTGTCCAACTTTCAAGTCCTCTTGTAATTATTGTAAGCCAAACTTATAGAAAATATTGTATTACATTTTCAAATCTTAGCTACTTATAAAACATATTTTACAAATTATAACTTCAAAATAATTTGTAAATATTCATGATATTGACGAATTTTTGTCAATGTTTGAACTTCAAACACTAATAAAAAAAAATTGTGCCTAAATATTCTAATAATTTTTGAATCACAATAAAACTAATGTATCCTCATACAACTCATATAACTATTAAATTTTCAAGTAGGTGTTTTGACTCGGCCAAAAAAATGTATCGATATTTATAAAAATAAACTAAACAAAAATGAGTATTTCAAATCCCTATAAATAGCATTGAAATAAGCGAAATATTTTGAAAAAAAAATCATGTAAAGAAAATGCCAATTTAAATAACTGGTGAAATTGTCGAGTATCTTCGACTTATACTTATTGAATAATAACAAATACTTAAAACCGTATAAGGATAAATCGTTATCGTTACCGGTACGCGATTTCGTAAAAATTGAAAATTCATAAGCTCATAACATTTTTTCTATAATGACGCTTCTAGTTTTCTCTATAACTTATGGAAAACATAGTGTTAAATTTTTTAACCTTCTATAAAAATAAAAAAATGTTTATGAATTTTCAACTACAAAATTACTTGCAAATTTTCGCGATTCTTGACATTTCCCAAAAAAATTTAAACTTAAAACGCTTATAAAAAAATTTGTGACTTACGATTTTTGATTTTTTTTTAACTACAATAAGAAAAATTTATAAGAAACCTTGTATTCAATTTTCAATTTTTTTTTAACACTCAAATTTTTTTTACCGACATTTCAAAAAAAAAAAAAAAAAATACTTAGAAAAATCGAAAATTTCAGTTATCCATAAATAGCTTTAAAAAAGCCAGAATATTTTGATACTAATAAAACACTAATGTAAATATTTGGTAAAATATTTACAATAATTATAGTTTTTCAGTTACAACCGAACAAAAAAAATCGCTTTTTTTGAAAACTGTGGGAAAATTCTTACTGTTAATCTCTAAATACACCAAGGATATTCACTTTCCCATCGGTAACCATCCCCGAAGTTTAAAATTGAAGCATTATTTTGACAAGTTATGTTGTACACAGACACAAAAAAACACACATCATTGTAAAATCAATATATTCATTACTTAATTCAAAATCTAAAATAAATATATGTATATATATATTGAATATTTATATTTTTTAATGTAGATATATTTTTGTATAATATGTATAATAAATTTAGAACTACAAGAATTAAAAATATGAACTACATAATAGTATAATACAGATGCTATACATGGGCCATTTCACGTTAATCACTAATTCAACACGCAAAAGGAACGGACACATTAAAAAAAA
This sequence comes from Aphis gossypii, assembly GCF_020184175.1. NCBI lineage: Eukaryota > Metazoa > Arthropoda > Insecta > Hemiptera > Aphididae > Aphis > Aphis gossypii. The sequence goes on from NC_065531.1 coordinate 87,350,539, forward strand.
TCTATGTTTAGAGTACATAGATTTGATTTGTATAATTGTAGGATGATTCACCAAGCACCAACTCACCTTCAGTTTTTCATTTAATAATGATTTATTAAAATTATGATATTTGGAATTTTAAAATTTACTTGGTAATTATCTTAAAACAATAATTATTAGACCATAATTATTATTTCAAATTTTGGAGCGGCTACAATATAAACATTATAAAAATCATTAAGAGTATTGTTTAGTGATACCTATAAGGCTATAAATGTATGTTTTTATAATATGGTCTGCATATGCCAGTGTTTACCTTGAAACGTAGTGGTAATGTTGTATTAGTAATATATAAGTTTATAGACGTTATAGTAACCCTCCTTCGTATATGTGCATTATATTGGGTAGTTAATTCAATACTGATACAATTTTTAACAGATTTATTTATTAATTATATATATATGTATATTATACCACTTCTATATGTACGATTTGTGTTTGAATTAACATGCTTATAATAAATTATGTTATATAATTAATTAATAACAATATAACGGCAAAGTTGATATATTTTTGTAAATTTACTTTGTATTAATTATTATTGAAATCTGTAAATAAACTATAAATATACACATAATAAAGGAAAAAGAGCTTGGCCATCTGTTCACTGTTCAATAATCTACAAAATGCAGGTAAACAAATGTAAAATACGGATATATCGTAATATTTCCCTAAAATTTATCACGTTGAAATATGTTTATAATGTACTATAATTATCTATTTCTGTTATGCTTTCTACAGTATATATTATTATGTATAATTTACCTTCTTATTTGAACCAAAACTTAGTTTTGTCCTTTGTGTATGTGGAAAAATCAATGGACACAGGTGCACAGCAACAATATGGTGTACTTTTGTATACTGCATTAGTACAATATATAATATTATTGATTCGATTCAATATACATGAAAAATACTTGTAAAATAAGTTAAAGTTAAACATTAAAATTAATTTCAAATAATTTAATCATATTAATTAGCTGTACATAATTTTTAAGGATGCAAATATAAAATTAGAATTAACATTAAATTAGGTATGAAACAATTAGTTATGTATTTAAAAAATTAAAAGTAAAAAAAAAATATTGATTCTAATTTTTAATGCAATCTAAAAAATTCATATTAGAAATTTTAATAATTACCAACTCCATGCAATGATTAAAAATTTAAATGTTGATAATAATATTTAATTTAAAAAAAAACGGATAAGTGGGGCGTGGACACCGCTCTGCTGTACGTTAAGTGCCGTATGGATCATTATTATATATTATTATAATAGTGTTAAATTTGAATCCAGTGATAGGTATCATTGTATACGAAAAAAGATTCTGAACGATATGATTATTTGTCAGCCTAGGATATAATTTCAAATGGTTGGTGAAAAAAGTGGATTATGTTTTAATGGCCTGAATACACCAAAATTTAAGTTCTTTTATAATTATTATAAGTTAAATTTATGGAAAACCTCGTATTGGATTTTAATACTAATACAAACATTTTTATGAATTATACCTACAAAATAATTTGCAAATATTCATGATTTTGTCGAATTTTCATCAATATTTGAATTTCAAATGCTAATAAAAAAAAATTGTGCCTATGTATTTTTATAATTTTTTCACTATAAGAAAAGCTTATGAGGAACTTTATATTAAATTTTCAAGTATTGTGACTGGGCCAAAAAAATTTTATTGACACTTCAAAAAAAAATTCTCAGAAAAATCGAAAATTTAAGTTGTCTATAAATAGCTCAAAAAAAGTCAAAATATTTTGAAAATTAATCTAAATAACTAGTGAAATTTTCAATTATCTACAACTTATATTTTTTGAATAATAACAAATCTTTAAAAAGTTTAAGGATAAATCGTTTCGCTATTTCGTAAAAATTTAAAATTCAAACACACTTATAATTTTTTCTATAATGATGTTTTAAGTTTTCTCTATAGCAACTTGAAGGAAAACTTAGTGTTGAATTTTTTTACCTTAGATATTAACACAAAAATTATTATGATTTTTCAACTACAAAATTACTTGCAAATTTTCGCGATTTTGACATATTTAGTAAAAATTTGAACTATAAACGCTTATAGAAATTATTGTAACTAACAATTTTTGATTTTTTTTTTTTTTTTACTAAAAACAAAACTAATAATAAACCTTGTATTATTTTTCAGGTTTAAAAATTTAAGTTCCAAAATTTTTTTATCGACATTTCAAAAAAAAAAAGCGGGCAATTGAGTACCGCTCTGCTGTACATTAGGTGCCGTATGGATCATTATTATATATTATAGGAGTGTTAAATTTGAATCCAATGATAGTTATCATTGTATACGAAAAACGATTCTGAACGAAGATGATTTGTCAGCCTAGGATATAATTTCTAGTGGTTGGTGAAAAAAGGTGGTTTATGTTTTAATGGCCTGAATACAACAAAATTTAAGTTCTTTTAATAATTGTAAGCTAAACTTATGAAAAACCTTGTATTAAATTTTCAACTGTTAGCTACTTATACAAAAATTTTTATGAAATATACCTACAAAATAATTTGCAAATATTCATGGTTTTGACGAATTTTTGTCAATATTTGAACTTCAAATGCTAATAAAAAAAAATTGTGCCTATGTATTCTTATAATTTTTTAATCACTATAAGAATAACTTATGAGGAACTTTGTATTAAATTTTCAAGTATTTTGATAGGGCCAAAAAAATTTTATCGACACTTCAAAAATATTTTTTCAGAAAAATTGAAAATTTCAATTGTCTATAAATAGCTCAAAAAAAGTCAAAATATTTTGAAATTTAAATCACGTAAAGAAAACGCGAATCTTAATAACTGGTAAAATTTTCAAGTATCTACGACTTATACTTTTTGAATAATAACAAATATCAAAAATCGTTTGAGGTTAAACTGTTATTTAACGCGGTTTTGTAAAAATTTAAATTTCAAACACTCATAAAAATTTTTTGTCTGAATCCGGTAGAGTTTTTTTTACAGATATTTGAAGAAAAATGTATGGAGAACCTTGTACCAAATTTTCAAAACTTAGTTATAAAAGAAAAAAAATTTATGATTTTTCAACTTCAAAATTACTTGCAAATTTTCGCGTTTTCGACAGATATCGTAAAAATTTGAACTAAAAACGCTTATAAAAAAAAATTGTGACTAACGATTTTTAATTTTTTTTAGATACATTAAAAACAACTCATAAGGAACCTTGTATTAAATTTTCAAAACTTTTTGGTCATCCAAAAATTTTTTATCGACACTTTAAAAAAAATTTCTCAAAAAAATCGAAAATTTCAGTGGTCTATAAATAACTCAAAAAAAGTCAAAATTTTTTGAAAATTTAACTATATACGGATACCACTGACATTAACATTTGGTGAAAATTTCAAGTATTTTCAGTGATTAGTTTTTGAATTACAACCATAAAAAAAAATCGATTTTGTCGAAAACTGGTTTTGCGTAAAAATTGCCGTTTTTCCGTCATTTTTTTTTGTTTTTCTCGATTTTTTTGAAAACTGTTGGAAAATGTTAACTTTTTACCTCTATAATGCACCAAGGATATTCACTTTTACATCGGAAACCACCCCCATTGTTTGAAATTGGAGCATTATTTCGACTAGTTATGCTGTACACAGACACAAAAAAAAAAAAAAAAAAACACACATCATTGTAAAATCAATACATTCTTCACTTCGTTCAGAATCTAATATTTAGAAAAATAGTACAATTCAATTGTCTATACATAAATACCTCAAAAAATGCCAAAATATTTTCAAAACTTAATCGTGTATAGATAACGCTAATATAAAAATTTGGTGAAAATTTCAATGAAGTACTTACAGTGATTTGTTTTTGAATTACAGCTATAGAAAAAAATCGATTTTATCGAAAACTGATTTTGCGTTAAAATTTCCGTTTTTCCGTCATTTTTTTTTTTTTTTTTGTGGTTTTTCTAGACACTTTTGAAAACTGTAAGAAACTTCTTACTTTTTATCTCTATAATGCACCAAGGATATTCAATTTTCTACCGGAAACCACCCTTGAAGTTTTAAATTGAAGTATTATTTCGACAAGTTATCGTATAAACTGCAGACACAAAAACAAAAAACACACTTCATTGTAGAATCAATACATTCATCACTGATCAATCCGTTCAAAATCTAAAACTATACATCAAAATATTTATTTTATATTTGTATCAAAATGTATGTACATATTAACTAGTAGATTTTTATAGAAAAAAAAAGATTAAATACTACGAATTGTGTGTTTATCTATAAATACAAATCGATATATAATATATTATAGGTATCTATATCAAGATTTATTCAGTCAACGCAAATGTTGATAATATAATATGAATAAATTAAATAAAAATTAATAGGTATTAATGTTTTTGTATTCCTAAAAATACTTTTTGTATAATTATCAAGTATAACTAAGTCATTAGATTTTATATAATTTACAGCTATCAACTTTACATTACCTATTTGAATGTTGTTAAAAATACATAAACTTAAACTACGTACCTACCTATAATAGGTTTAATGATAGAGTATCAACAATATTCAACATGTTATCACAAAATATACCTACCGACTACCGCCAACAGGTACATCAATACAAATGCAATATTAAAAACCACAAATCGACATAACATGTGTGATGTGTCATAGGACTTCGACTGGCATAGCATGTATTACGTCATAATAATATGAAGAGTATGCAATTTTCACAAAGGACGTTAAGAAACTATACCCAGGTATTATGTCAAAGATGTGATGCCGATCGATTAAAAAAAACAACAACCACGGTTATATTTTACAAACGATGAAATGAAGTCATCTGATTAGTGTTGGCGAGTCGTGGTCGTAAGACGCTTATTTTACAAAAACTGTTCTAATTTTGATTTGTGTACAGATGTTTTTGAAAAAGAACACCATATTATTTAAGTTTGTTGGAACAAGAGGATATGATAGGTACGCAAGTATTTGACAAACCCGTTTCAAAAATGAAAATATAGTCACACTAAGTTGTACCAAATTGGTAGGTTATTAGTTATTACCTACCTATATTACCTGGATATAACACTGTACAGGTTGGACACTTTTAGTTATGCCATAGCCGTGACCGTGACATTTTTCAATCAACCAATTTATCAATATCAGTCATTTCCCCACCTGATAATATTTTTAGATCACGAGACCGACAATAATGAATATTGAATAATGACATTTGAGTATTTGACACCAAACTTGGTGGGTGATGATTAAGGTTTTTAGCATGAAGCAATTTTATGCTTTCGTATAAGAAAGTAATGCGTTATAATATTATAGATATTGCCGTATAAACTACCAAAATGAAATTAGGCAATGATATAATTTCCTTCTACCTATTATTAGTAATATTGTCATTATCATTTCCTAAATTGTCAACATTTCTGGTAAAATATATATTCATAAACTTGTAGAATATATTATTATACTACACATTTGGCTATTGACTTTAATATTAAAACGAATAACTCAACTTATTGCTTTCTATTGAAGGTGAATTTGCTATAGGTTATAGGTTATACTTTATGTACAATATACTATTGCATAATATAATAAATGGTTATAGTTATGTCACATACTCACATGTAGTTATAATGTTATGTTCATCTATTCTGTGGTCATGTTACTTATGACCATAGGGCATAGACTTATACTTGTCTTTATGTAAGTACAATATGCATATTGTATTATAATATACCTATTTATATAAAGATAAAGGTATATATAGGTTATTATCAATAATTTAATATATTACATGATAATGTGTTAACGCGCTAAACTGATATCGGTTATCACTTATCATACATGATTATTTAATAATTTCATAAGGACGACGTGCCGAGTACCGACTAACCCATAACAAAATAAATTAATTTTATTATGGACTAACCGACTACCGAGAAATATATTAAGTTAGTGTTCTACAGACAAGACTTCACTGCACACCTAAAATTCTAGACGAGTTTTCAGAAATTTTGTTATTCGATTACGACTATCAACAATCCACGTTTTGGTTTCAGGTAAACATATCTAGTCCCATTGTTCTGGATTTACCATGTTCCACAGAGTATTTCAGTTAAGCAGTTCGGTATGCCAAACCACAGTTCTACGATTTCACGTATTCAAACACCATCAACGTAACATGCACTGTCGTAAAATCATATACGAAGAATATGGAGATCCCGCGAAAGTCGCCAATCTTGTAGAAGATACATTACCTGACAAACTTGATGAAAAACAGGTATGATAATACATTTGATAATTATTCTAACATAAACAATTCATTTACATGTTAATATGTATAAGGTTTTGTTGAAAATGATTGTTGCACCAGTCAATCCAGCAGACATTAACATTATTCAAGGTGTGTATCCCATAAAACCACCGTTACCCATGACTGGGGGCTTTGAAGGAATTGGGGATGTTGTGGCAGTCGGATCGCGTGTTACTAATCTTGTTCCTGGAGATCGAGTTGTATCAGATGGTGCTATGGGTACTTGGTGTACAGCTGGTATATTTGATTCAGAACAACTAATAAAAGTCAGTGGTATATTATTGAAATTAAATTTTTTTTTTATTGAATTTGACATGTAATTTATGAACAATTTTATTTTAAAATGTATACTTTTAAATGTAATAACAATTAACGACCAAAAACACAACATGTATATGTTTTTGTATTAACTATAAACATTCTAAATACATTGTAATACATAGGTACAATTATGTATTATATTAAATTATACTTTTACGTTTCAGGTAAGTAAAGATACCGACGTGTATGCATTAAGTGGTATTTCTTCTAATCCATGTACTGCATACAGAATGTTACATGATTTTGTATCTCTAAACAAAAATGATGTTATTATACAAAATGGAGCAAACAGTGCATGTGGTCAGAATGTCATTCAATTGGCAAATATTTTTGGCTATATAAGTGTAAATATTATACGCAATCGACCTGAACCCGATTTGGAAAATTTGAAAAATCATCTCAAGTCTCTAGGTGCTTCATACATACTTACTGAAGAAGAGTTAAGGTGCAATATTTGTGATATTTTTGGGCTTCAATTATCTATTCGATGTATTAACATTTAATTTTTCCTTATTTAGGACTACAGATTTATTTAAAAGTGGATTTTTACCTAAACCACGTTTAGGAATAAACAATATAGGTGGTAAAAGTTCTACAGAAGTTTTACGCACATTGAATAATGGTGGTGTGATGGTGACTTACGGTGGTATGTCCAAACAACCAGTCATTGTTCCAACTGCTTCTTTTATATTTAAAGATATTCAACTCAGAGGTTTTTGGATGACTAGATGGCGTAATGAAAATGCTCATACAAAGCAATATGACCAAATGTATGATGAACTTATACAATTTATGAAAAATGGCAAGTTAATTGCACCTGCTCATAAGACTTTACCATTAGATTCGTTCCAAGAAGCTTTAGAAAACACTGTAACATCAAAAGGCTTCATTGGTCATAAATATTTTTTAAATTTACAACAATAAATGTTGTAACTATTACTTAATACTTATATTGGTATTTATTACTTAAATATAATATATTTATATATTTCAATAAAATAATCTTAACTGAACTGTATATTGTACTAGTATATTATATATTATTTATATTTTTTTCTGTTAACTAATTTTTAAATAAATTTGTTTAAATTTAATTGTTCAGTAGTATCTTGCTTTTATGTTAAAATAATCAATAGTAATATCAAATCTTTTAAACTAAGTAATTTTTATAAATTAAGATTATTTTAATTTTCAAATAGTTACAGATAAAACAATAAATAGGTTTTATCATTAATTAACTTAAACTAATTTGAAAAAATGCATAACATCTATGCTAATTTACTAGAATATCAGTAGGTACTTAATAGTTTGTATTATTATTTCAAGTTAAATGGTTAGATTCTTTATTTGAACTAAGCCATCTAGTTATGATATTTATTATTTATAATTAGAAATATACTAATTTGAAGCATTGGCCCTTCATAATATTTTTTTTAAATAATAATAATATAATATAAACTTACATATAGTTAATAGTACATTTTCTGATTTATTTTATTATATATAGAAATTAGTAATTATTATTTATTAATTACCTGATTCATATGCATCCATACTTTGATTATATTTAAGTATACTCCAATATCTAAATTGACAGTCATATAAATATTATTCACTACTTTTTACATATTTCCAGTCAGACTGACATATTGGTTCAATGAAACATTGTGGTGTATTATTATTCATATACTTATGCAAAACATGGTAAATTAACTAATTAGTAATTACTAATACAGAAAAGTATAAATTTTAAAGTTAAATATTATTTTTCTTTTTTATCGATATGTTAAAGTTATCTACAATTTATATAGAAAAAAATAGGTATCCACTCTGCTACACAGTATGAGTCGAATATTTAAGTTTACCTAAAGGGAACACATGGGGGTCTTGTATACGTATGCACCTCTCTCCCTGAAAAAAAATTGTCTCTTATACTATGACTATTTTAAAGTAATTATTATTAATAATTTTAAAAATTTAACTTACTAGAAATTGAATATTAAGGAATTGGTCCCGTATGTAATTGCCTCAATATAATACCTATTATGTTCCCAACTATAATATAATATAATATACAAAATAATCCTTGGTTCATTTGAATAAAACAAATCATAAGTCTGTTGGACAATAATCATAATAATAATATACCTACTATAGATTTGGGAATTTTTCACAATAATATGTGAAATATATTATAAAATAATATCCTTAATAAAATATTGGTCTAATACTCTAGTTGTTTCTACAGTTAATTAGTGTACCTAGTCATTGAGAAGTATTGGATGTGTTGTATTGTGTAATAATTGTGTTAGATACTTAGATGTGAATGTAATTATTTAAAATAAAAAACGATTCTGGACGAAGACAGTCTTTAGCATATTATCTTTAAATATTATACTGCTTATATTATTGTTAATTTATTTTACTATTAGTAAATAGTAATATGATATAAATAACTATAATACAAGGCAACACCATAAAATTAATTCTAAATGTTTTGAAACTGTCATTAGGTATATTTATAAAAAATAAAAATATACGGAACATTTTTAAGCCCATTCGGAAAATACTATTGAATTATATCAAAATAAAATAACTAAAATTCTTCGTTTCATTATTAAATTTCATCCAAATTTAATTTTCAAATGTCAATTAAGTTTATATATTTTTAGACTTCTTGGTTCCTTAATGAATGAATTATGAGAAACTTTAAATTAAATTTTCAAACTTTTTGATTAAAACAATTTTTTAGAGATTTTTTTTATAGAAAAAAACTACCTACAAACAAATTGTAAATTTTAAATGTTTTTAAATACAGCAGTAAAAACATTTTCAAGACTACCATGTTGTATAAAATAATTATAATTAAAACATTTGGTGAAAATTGCAAGTATCTACGGTTATTCGTTTTTTAAGTTAAAACAAAATAATAATAAGTAAATTGTTTGATGAGAAATCGGTATTTTACGATTTCGTCAACATTTAAATTTTAGACACTCATAAAAGACTAATAAAAGTAGACTTGTTAAAATTTTTTTTTAATTTCAATAAGATCAACTTATAAGAAACTCTGCGTTGTATTTTCAAACATTAGGTATGAATATTAAAATGTTTATACATTTTTAACTAATTAATTTTCAAATATTCGTAATTTTAAGTATCATAAATAATAATAAGATAAAAGTATTATATAGTGTATACTGTATACTTATACAAAAATATACATGTATAATAAAATATTTATACGTACAAACTATAAGTATTTACATATATTTATATCAATATTAGACTTGCATCTAAACAGTTACAAGTTTGCCACGCCACTGAGTGTGATACTTATATATTAACATTGATCACAAACATTAAATAGTTTTATACTTATATAATAATTAGTATTTTAAGTAAGTACCTACTATTTATAATCAATATCTACATAGACAAATAGTTGTATAATATAAGATACTAATTATTATTAAATATTAATAATATATTATGTTTGTGTTACATTAACCAGGCTGTCGACTGGTGGTGCGAAAAACGGAAGAAGACCATCATCCACGTCGAATATAAATTCGCACCAAGAGGATGTTCCCACCGTAGGTAGATAAAGGTAAAACACGCATATAATTATAATGTAGGTATAACTATTATATATTATATACGTAGATACACCATTATGACGGAAAGCGAACACATAATATTATATTATACACACACTGCACGGCCACGGCTCCTATACTACGTTTTACCTTTAAGACAATATAATTTTTATACAGGGTGTTTTATACCATCAACCGTTGACGATTTTTTTTTCAATTAAATTTGAAAATCATCACTGAAGACAGCCAACTCAACTTTTGATTATTGTTGTTTGAAGTACATTAGATATAGGTAAGTATATTATTGTTCTAAAGTAAAAATTGTAATTTTGTTATCATTGTTTTATTGAGATAAATTAATAAAAATCAGATATACATACATGTATAAAAGAAAGTAATTATGATAATATACTAATAGGTAGGTACTTACTTAAGAGGGCAAAACACCCACCTGACGTGTTGTACTGTTGTCCTCGTCTTTAAATGTACGTAGTCGTACACAACATAACTATAACCTATAGCAAATTCACATTCAATAAAAACCAATAACTAATAATTTGTGTTATTAGTTTTAATGTTAAAGTCAATAGCCTAATGTATACCATGAAACTTAAAAATTATTAATATAGAATATCAAATCCATTTTATGCATTAATATCTTACGACAGTTTAATTTTTAAGTAAATCAATTTGTAAAATTATATTTAAATTTTAAATTTTCCATATAATTCGCTTAAAAATTAAACTATCGTAAAAACCCAAAGTAGAAACACAGATAATGTTCTTACCTTTAAGTTGATAATGGGACCAATGTACTTACTTTAATATTAAAACACGTCAACATACCATTCGTTCAGTTGAATACAAAAAGGCTATAAAGTAGGTATATATTATATATTTATAAAATAAATAGTCTATGGGTACATGACATCTACTCTTCTAATAACGATTTGTAAATATTTAAATAAACAAATCACTAATTTCCATTGAGTAACTTTCAACTGTAATATTTTAAGCGAGCGATGAGGTACTCGACGTTACATGTTACACCCTGTATACGAATATGAGTACACGACTACAGGTTGCAAAGGATATAAAATTATACATATAGGTACATAAAATTATACGATATGAAATACGCTGCAGGTAGTTTTCATCGGTTTGTTATGCGTTTGCACTCGTCGTCGCAGTTCCTGTCCGCGTGTACATGCGGAAATAACGGACGCACATCTTCCATTTTCATGTCTCGGTCGCGCGAAAAAAATAACATCTAGTGACGACTTTGTCGCGTATACAATACAATCATATTATAAATAGGTACCTAGATAATATGGTATAATATATACATGTAAAGTAGCGCCGTCGTCTTTTGCATATTGATTATTAATCGATCACAGCCACGTCGGACCGCCGTAAAATAGAATCAAAAAAATAAAAGGTAAGTACCTGCTGTACATATCGTGTTATTATATAATCACTTATAGGAATACATTAAATTAGCACACTGTACACCTACAGAATATCAAACGAAGCCAGTCCATCAGAGTACGCGACACGCGTGTCACACTGATAATACTGCGTGCATTATAGTATAGGTACACATATATGCGTAATATGCCTGCTAATATTTCGAGATTATAAAGACAACTGACTAAATATAAGATAAATGACTGTTTATACCTTACGTCATTACGTCAATATTTTTGAGGCGTATAGGAGAGTGCATGCTGTAAGTTAATTGTACATATAGGAATTAGGCAACTGTCTTAAGACTTTGAAATTTTGAATCTGACAATTGCTACATTTAATATATTATTGGTACACTGGGTACCACACTATCACGTAGCTAAGTATCTTCACACAAGGAACTAATACTAATTACATCTGACATTTTCATGAATTCAAAGCAGAATTTTATTCAAACAAGAATTTTATCAATCTTTAAATAAATTAAAATAAAAAAAATTTTGATTTTACGGCAGCTTATTTACATTCGAACTAAAAAATTAACTGTTTAATGTTCATGTGTCCGTGCTTAGTTCTCTTTTTTTTAAAGATTATATAGGTAGTACTAGTTTGACACATGTATTATAACTGTGCCTATAAGTTGTGTTATTATTACTACAATTCGTAATTTTTACTTGGTACCTTTTATTGTAACTAGGTACAATTGTTCAAAGTAGTTATTACCTAATGACCAAATTAGTTCAGATTTATTTTATTTACTTCTATTAAATAATGAATTGGCTATGTCAATCTGCTGTTGATCTTGACTTTTTGAATAAGCGACTATAACCTGCATCTCGACGGACCACGGCCTATGGGACACAAGTCAATGAATCGGCCTAAAAAATGTTGTACATAGACATTCTGCTGCAGTGCAGACCTATGCTGCATGCGTACGCCTATGATCATGTACCTACACTATATACTATAGCCATAATTTATTATTTGATTGATGCATTGATTGTGTATTTATATATCTATTACTTCTACAGCCTTACATTCGCGTAAAAATCACAAAGACCTATTACTCCATGCTTGCGTATTATATAGTGTATTTACAAGTTATAATAGTAGGCAATTATAGTAGCTATATAGTTATAATTGTTTCTTAGTTTACTTTTATCTACTCAGTTGTATGTACATTTTTACATCGATTACAGGAAACACGGGCTAATATATAAATTACACATCCTTACCCCATGGCCCATGCCCCTTATAATGGATCACGCGATATTCATATTAAAACATAAAATAAATAAATTAACGAAAAACCCCATCTTTTTACCACATAATTTTTTATACTACAAAAAAATATTAAATAGTTAAATATGATCAAAAACATAGACGCGTTTTAATAACACGGAAACACGCGTGGCTCAGACCAGTTGGGCGCTTAGTCATAATATGACGATACGCATTTTTAAGCACTTAACAAACTCATGGTGAGTAACATATTATAGGAATATAGCCACTATACATTATACCTACATCGAATGATAATTATTATTTTAAAAAAAAATCATAAATATTTATGTCTATATTAATCATTATGCAATGCTCAATGCTTAAAAGAGTTGTATTTACAAAATTTAGTAGTTGATTGCCCGTTCGATTAGCATGAGCTCGTCATTGCTATATTACTATCATAGATGGCGTCACACGGAACTATTTTCAAAAACTGCATGTCACTATCATAGTCCAATTTCTCAAGACTGTATTTAAATCATTAAAAACTCGTATAAATAATAATACTAATCGGAGTATCGGACACAGAAAGTTTAATATTCCCACTTTTATAGGGTCAAGAATTACTTTGTTTGAGTCATTCTACACTTAATCATACAGCTATAATGAACCTATAACAGTCGAATATTTCAATTTTGTAACAACCTAGATGATTTTGATTTCAATTATGATAGAAAATTTAAAGTTTAAACTTTGGCATTTACGATTAAAATTTTGAGTTATAATTAATTGAATTGATATGCTATATTATCTTCATATTGAATAACTGTTATTTTTTTAATTATATAAATTCACAACACTATTTATTATGTTACCTACTCTTTTTTATATTATATAATTACAAGTTTATCTTTATTCTATATCATAAGTAATTCTTTGTACACTCTATTGCCTTCGAACGTCAAATAAACAAATAATTTAATTTTAAAATGTCATTATTAATCGCTCTATTAACTGAGTTAAGAGTCTAAACTCTTTATTATAAAAACCATGTACACCATAATGTAGGCATACAGTAAGTAATAACTAATAAGTATAGTACCTAACTATATAGGTACGTTACTACGTATACTCGTATATCAGTATCTACCTTATTACCATAATCATTAATCTGTATTATTTATTACCTATAATATACAGTTAAATATTAATAAAGAAATTAGGAATTTATATTAAATATAAAAGCATTATTATGGATTTTTTAAATCACATAAAAATGTATTACTTTTAAAAAGCATATACAAATTATTATAAGTCATAATTATTATTCTTTGTTATAATAATTTACCCTTCAATAACAATTAATAATATAATTTAAAAGACTACAAATAATATTTCATTATCGTTAATACAATTTTAAATGGTTTATGTATTAAAATCAGAATTCGTAGTAATTAACTTCATCATCCACGTAATTATGATGGTTTTAATTGTTCTAAATGGGTAATATACGATTGCGAACTTTTTTACTTGACTTTAATTTTGTGGTGTTGTCAGATTTGGTGTCAATAACAAATTTTTAAATAATAATTTTAAAAATAATCCAATAGTAATCAAATAAGGGTTTTTTGCTATTACGCCGCATTTTATATTTAAGAAAAACTGGAATTTCCCACCAAGGAAAAAATGTAAAAAACAGTAAAAATGTAGAAATTTTTTTTTAAAAACTATTATTTTGAATGTATTATTATGTATTATTTTATTTATTATTCAGAACCTAGATCTATGCATGTATGTATTATTTTATTTATTTTTCAGTTTCTAACGCAACACTATAACATGTGAATTTTTAAAATTAGTATTTTAAATGTATTATATTTATATTATTAAATTATCGACACTTCAAAAAAAATCGGAAATTTCAGTGGTCTATAATAACTCAAAAAAAATTAAAATATTTTGAAAATTTGACTGTATATAGATTACACTAATATAAACATTTGGTAAAAATTTCAAGTATTTACAGTGATTAGTTTTTGAGTTACAACCATACAAAAAATCGATTTGGTCGAAAACTGGTTTTGCGTAAAAATTCCCGTTTTTCCGTCACTTTTTTTTGTTTTTCTATATTTTTTTGAAAACTTTACTTTTAATCTCTATAATGCACTTTGCATTAATATTTATACAACGAAAATTGTTTTAATTAATCAACATTTTAAACATACATTATATACTGTACATATTATTCTGTATAATTTTATTTTAATTTGTAACGAAGAGTTTTTGTTTTAATTTTATTATTAATACCAATAGTTTGTATTTAAAATAAAAAAAATGTTTATAATAGATAATTAATGTTAAAAATAAATATATAGGAACGCTGTATGTGGGATAGGTGAACACTTATAGGTTATAATACCGAATGCATTTTTAATTTATTGTACATTTAATATGTGTTCTATACCTACCAAATTATACTGAAACAAAGTTGAATGCCCCATATATTGTTTATGCATCATAAATATTAACTCCGTAGTACTTATATACATATATATATATATATATATGTATGTACATTATTTATGTATACCTACTTAGTACTTATAGTTACATAATTTTATCACTTATACTAATATTTATGAAATATTTGTTTGTTTAAATAAACATAATGCACTTATATTATTTTATTAATTTATGTTTGAAAAAGTAAAAACAATAATATGCAATATGTTTTTTAATAAAATAATAGAAAATGATTATTTTACCAGTGAACACACGTTATTTTTAAAAGTATTAATAGGTATAATTCGAAACCCATACATCTATTACGGAATTCTAATATGTCGTATGCTGTTATTATTTCACATTTTCACCCTTATGTAGGAATGACTTTTTATCAATATTTTTTAATAGTGACCTCAATCTTTAATTTTATAATTTGAAGTTTATCGTTTTATAAACATATTGGAGTAGATACTAAATAGTTATCAAATATTTAACTAATATTTCTTTCCTTATAAATGAAAACTAGTGAGAAAATAGTACTATGAATTTATTTTGTAAGTATATAATATCAAACTTGCAATTATTTATTTTGCATCTAAACAGTAAATATTTAATAATAATAAACTATTTGTTCAGCATTCAAGTATATATATATATGTATCAAAACGTTACGTTAATAAAAATATTATACTACAGTTTTAAATTAATTATTTAATTTTTAAATGAAAAAAATTATAGTTGCCATCAAAATATTAAGAATCTTACTATGGTTTCACCGATAAAAACAAAAGCAATTTATAATAATTGTATAAAATTGTAAATTGCAGAAATTTCATATTTTCTTAAAATTAAATATCGTAAAAGTTAATATTTTTCAAAATAATGAATTTTTAGTACGTTAAACGTACTTTCCTGGAGTATATAATATATACATATAGAGTATTACTATATATAGAACAAAATTGCATGTATTATATGGATATATACTCGTATGATATAGGTATCACTATAATATGCATATTATTATGTCTATTAGGGTGAACATATTGAACCGATGAGTGACGTCAGTTCTTTTTGTTTATACACGTTGCAACTGTACCTATACATATTATTATTAGCTATATAGATATTATGTAAAAATACTACATTTAACAGTTATCGATTTAGAGGAGTGCAATATTCGTATAGGGGTGATAATGCTTTGTATTTTTTGTATTTTTTCCTTCTATTAATATTCATCTATATCTACTGCAGTTATAACTAACCATTATTATTTTATGTACTGCATATGTTTTTTGAATTCGTAAAATTGCCAATAACTCATTCGAGCTGTATATAGTATAAATATATATTATATGTATTCGTTTCCTTCAATAAAATGATTCGTTTTTTGAATAAATCGTAGCTATTGTTATTTTGTTCGGTCGATGGTGGTGCATTTAAAAATTAATATTTCGGGAGACGTTAACGCTCGTGACCGTTAATTTTTAAATGAGTTATATAGTTATATGTAAAATATTTAAAATGCTTGTAACTTACTTAAAAATTAAAATATCAATAAAAGTCTCTGAGATGACCTGCAAGATAATATATTTAAGTTGATAATATAGATAAATTATTTACTTTATTATTAAAGCTATAATAGCATAAAACTAATTCCGCTGAACGAAAATTTGCTATGTTGTATGTATATAATATTATGTATACATATAATGTTGTATACATATCATCTTATAAGATGAAGACAACACATGCGTTTGTGACGTCCTCTTAAGTAAAAATATAATGTAAAATATGTATTTTTATACATAATATACGCATTAGTAGTTATCGAACGGTTTACAAGAAGTTTAAAAGTACAGTTTTTCGGATAATTTCCAATTTTAATTTCCATGTATAAAAAAATCACACACGTAAATGTATATAATACTTGTGCCATGTATTGTAGTAGGTATATTTTATATCAGGACTTGCACAAGAAAACCGAGATAAGTGCATATGTATAATATGTATACACTAATCATACGTAAACTTGCAGCGCACGGTCGAGCTAAACACGTCGTAGATAGGTCGTTCTGCGGGCCAGGTGGACACTGCAGTTACCTCTGTGTGTGTACATCATATCATGTATACATATATATTATTATACAATACAAGTTTAATGCCACGTATATATATAATATATATAACACACATTAATATTATATAGGTAGGAACGCGTATACACTGCCACCGCTGCAGCTGTTTACAGTTTCCATCTGTCGTCGTCGTCGTCACCGACGTGTGTTTACTCCCAAGCAGATCTAAAAACCGTACACAGGCGCCGGCTGCAGCTGCCAACCCTTTTGACCTAACGTATAAAAACTATTTTTTCACTGCGCGTTGCCACGAACGCGTGTGTGGTAACGCTTATAATGCTTATACATATACATACACATAAGCATTATAATATATATAAGTATACATGCGATATGTGAAAAAGTGGCAATTGTTTAGTAAAATACCGGAAACAAAACACTTGGAGTGTGTGCACTGTGGTATACACAATATGTAACACATTTAACACAACTCTTTGTGTCGTATTTCCCGTTTGCAGCGCACATAACTACGCGCCCACGTCATGAAGACTTGGTACTAAAAAAAAAATTATTTAAATTATTTAAATCAGATCGTAACAATCCGCGCAGGATAAAAACAATAATAATATTAAAAAAAAGTATCTACGATAAAATAAATGTTTGAAGTATAGTAATTTTATAATATACTAAAACGTTAAATAGGTTTAACGCCGATACTATAAATAATCGTAAAAGCGAACAAGAATCCGGAACTCATAGGTACCACACTGCTTCAGCTCATTTTGCTATTTGGGCCGGTTTGTATGACTCTGTTGGATAAAAACTATAATTTATTTATTGATCATAACTCAACGATCATTATTGTTTCATGTTACATAATATTGAACTTACTAATTTGCTTGCCATCTAGTCAGTATGATAACAAATCAAATTAAGCCAAATCCAATTCTATATTCTGGAAATTTCAGTTTTTAGTTTCCACTGTACAAGTGGATGTATTACATTTATTTTCAATACTCTTTATAGTACCATTGACTACAAAACAAGAACAAACTTTTGTATTTTCTTTACTTACGACAGCACTTTTGATCACATAAATATTGATAAAACTGCTTAAAGATAAATCTAACTAATAGTAATTATTTGGTCTATGAAACTTTCGAGGTTATTAGTATGGTAAGAAAATTACATATTTTAACTACTTTAAACTTATGTATCATAATTATTATAATATAATATCTAGTTCAGTACCAATCTAACAAAAAAAAAAGAAATAATTTATGACAATTATTGTACCAATGTGAAGGTTGAGAATAAAAATTGTAAGTTCAGTAAATAATATATAGTTAATCTTTAACGTTATTTCCCAAAAATATAATATTTTCCGTTAATGAGTTTTCGCACCAAACCGACGATTTATTATTATATATTTATATTAATATCGCAACTTTTTTATACACACAGTATACAACTATAGATACATTGACTGTCATTTTCTATATGATAAAAATATATTATTATAGTTCCAATAGGTACTTAAATAATTTTATTTAATAATTTTATTTTTATCGATTAGGTATATGTATATCAAAAATTTTTAATCAAAATTTCTAAAAATAAAAAAAAACAATAAATAAAAATTGCGCACGTCTATAAATAACTAAAAAATAGTCGATAGATTGGTGAAAATTTAATTTATTAAAAAAAATTGATTTTTATCAAAAATAAGATTTGCTAAAAATCTAAGTTATTCCTTAACTTTTTTTATTTTCTCATTTTTACATTTTACTTTTGATCTTCCATGATACAAATTAAATGCAGTTTGCTACCAAAGACCACCCTATTTTTAAAATTGAAAGTATAATTTTTATTACCTCAAAAAGTATTTACAGACCCAAATAATAGAAAAAAAAAACACATCATTATAAATTTAATAAATTAATCGCTCTGCTCAGAATCAAAATTCCAAAAATCAGAATTTTAATAAATTTTTATTTTTCCCGATCTACATTTTATGAAACAAAAAAAAAAATAAAAAATACAATTTGTGCTAAAATTCGACGTTATAGTTAAACATAACGGTACATTGTATAATATATGATACTAACTTAATATTAGTATATATTCATGATGTTAGTACAGTACGTGCGTTTACTGTACAACGAATTAGATTTTATAATATTGTTATTAACGGTGGCGTAAACCGCGCGTATACACATCACAAATCGTCACGAACAAGATAACTCTTTGAACGCACATCGCCACCGCTGAGTTTATAATACATATTATATTATGTAGGTATATACACTATGTCTATATAACTAATATACTTATTAGTTATAACCTACCTACGTACCATGCGATAACTATTTGTGTTGAGTTCTATCCATACATAGAAATACTTATATTTACAGTCAAACGTGCATTTGGAATATTTTATCGAACTTGTTATTATATTGTTCGATTTTATTTCGAAGGTATTTTTTATTTATTTTCGTAGACGCCTACGATGTTTCACATCACGCATATTAAATATACTACTATAGCTATTTCTAACTGAAATCACCGAATTTACGCCGTTTTGCGTCGTTTACGCCAATGCTATAAAATTATAAACTAGTATTGAATAATGTTTAAAATGTTTAAATATTTACATAATGTATGCGCCATAATTATGGCTGAGAACGTTCGAACAAATTAGATTAAGGCCATACATTTTGAGTTTTGACGACCGTTTAATAGTTTAAACAATAATACTAAATACAACATATTATTGTGATTGTTATACGCTTGATGTTTACGTTTTCATAAGAGTTGGTAAATTTTAAATATACGACGGTCTCGTTAATAATAAAATTATATGCGTTAAGACAATTTGAATACATTATGTCAAAAATTATAAAATTTACATTATAATATATTTAAAATAGTACTTATACGATAATATATTAAATACTTAATTTATAAGCACTGACTAGGTATTCGTTGTTTCGAATGCATTTGGCGTTTTTTTTAGTTTAATAATAAATATACATACTATATAATATAGTATAGTATAATGAAATTATTAACAATATGATTTTTAATGGATCACTATTCACCACAAGGTTTTATACACATCACATCAACAATGATGTACTTAGACCTTGCAGAATATTCAATAAAATTTGGGTTAATCAAATTATTTTATGTCTGTTATAAGTTGACAAGATATCGTTATTTAAGCATAAATATATAATGTTATACGAGGCGATTTCAACTCGTTACGGACTACGGTGCAACATCTGATAATTTCGTTCATTTTAATTATATATGTATCTATATGGCCTTTAATTTTGCAAGAATATTGACTTTGGTTTGCCAATTTACTTTGAAAGTAGAAATATATCTTAATCGGAATGTTTTTATACTACACAGACTCATTGATTTAATATTCTACTGAGTGCTTAAAAAACGTATACATAATAAGCAAATAAATATGTACTACAGAGGGTTAGAGAAGTATATAAAAAACAAATATATATTTCAAATCTGTATATAATAGTATCACAACACAGACGAAGTTGATAGGTATAGAAACACTTATATTTTGGTATTTTGATTATAATTGGTATCAAAGTAGTGTTGCCCGTCATTGGAGGTTCAATGTTGTGGTATTTCGTTTTACTTGGTTTTTTTTTTTTTTTTTGAAACAAATAATATGTCACAAACTCATGTTACGAATATTGTGTTATACAAAACTTATATCAAAAGCACGTATAATGCGCGTTCAGCAAGAGAAAACCGTAACTAGTGGTAAAGGAAGAGAGAGGTCCTACTGTCCCACCAATTTTCGTCATCAATAAAAATAATCTTTTTTTCGATACCAGACGATAAAATATTGCGTGTTCACATCTAATAATATTATCTCTTTAGTTACATGCTACGGGACACATGTAAATATATATATGTATACAACAATGAATAATAAGTACAATGCGAGCGAGTTTCACCCCTCACAATAAAGGACCCGTGGCTTGGTCACCCTTAAAATCATATATATGATTTTTGAATTATATAATGTGGCCATGTGGGCCATAGATACGAGCGCATACACAATGCATCGTATTGTGCTGTTGACGAAACAAAAAGAATAGATAAGAGTATAGACACGTACAAAACGGCGCGTAGATAGTATAATGATAATATAATAACATAATACGAGTAACTATAATTGTTGTCAAGACAGTAAAGTGTAACAATATATATTATGTCGTACATAAAACACGAAATAGAATGATTACGGACGGATAATACGCGATATAATGTTATGTATATTGCGTATATACATATTACATAATGATATGTCTTGCAGGGTAGAAAAAGGAAACTTCTTCCAGGCACGTACCTACCGTAGGACGTTGTACACGTGTCCCGTCCGGACAGACATCTGCAGATGCAGCAGCAGTGTCGGCGATGTGTGTCCCATGTGTAGGGTGTGTAGTGTGCAGTGTACAACTATGCCACAGTTACCATACGTCCATAATATCGTAGCGTATTTGACATTTTAACCCGAACGATGTCAGTTATTATTATTAAAATTATTAATGTTTACGTCTCCACCAGTTTTCACGTAAATATTATTATTAGGCGGTGGGTCATAACGCGCGTGACCACTGACCAAGTTATAAAAACTGAATAATTTAAGAATAATATTCGACAACGAAAAAAGTAAAAATCATGTACAATGATTTATTGGGCTAGGTACATACATTATTTCAACTTTCGATTTTTATTTGTACCTAAATTATTAATGATATAAATGTTTATGTAAAGTTTTATAAAAAGGTCTTAACTTGGTAGTTTATACACACTTTATACAATAATATACGGTTTCATATTAAAAAATAATAACGAGTATAGGAATATAGAATTTATATAGATGCACGGTAGCATATAACCATGAACGTTACTAACACCCGCTAATGGCGTAATTACAGAGTGGATATGAGTGTCGCATTCTCCTTCTTTTATGACCTTTTTTTAATTTAAATTGGTACACACTGTAATACTGTATAGGTTATATTTTTTTGTGCCTATTTCATTTCATTATAACACAAAATTGAACATAAAAAAGCAATATAATGTGTAATGTTCCATGTTCATAATATAGGTAAGTAACTTAATATTAATATAACCCGTTAGTTTCCTAATACCGACGGTTATTTTAACAAGATGTATGGTAAATACAATATATTATACAAAAAAATAACTTTGACAATATGTATAGGTATAGATGATCATTATTTTAATAGAATAAATTCAAGATTAAACATTAGTTAATTAATTTAAGAATTAGGGATACCTAGTCTATTATTCCATTCAATATATCATATTATAAATGTTATAACATACTCGTATTAATAAAAACTAAATTTTGTTTTGTGTGGTGTAGTATATAGCTAAGCTGTCAATTCGATCTCGACATTTTGTACTTTCGTAGTGATAGAACAACATTTTTAGTATACTTAGGATTTCGTATATAAATAATAAAATTTCAATAATTTGAATATGGGAAAGTTTAGGGAAATAAATATTACGATCTTTCTATGCTGTATTATTGTGATTCTTGTTTCATGTTAACTAATAAAAAATTATTAATGACCCCACATTTTGTAGAGGTTTTATCTTTGCGTTAATTGTATTATTTTTTCAAAGTGTGTAATAAACTTATTACTTCTAAAAATTAAAATTTTAAACTTGAAAAAATGTGTAAATTACACAGTGTACCTAATGGAATCAAAAAGAAAATTGTCAATATTAAATTATTTTTCAAAAAACAAATCGTTGTAATGAAAAATTAAAAAAATTAAGTACTTAGATATATCTAATAAAGTGAGATTAATGAAGTAAAGTAAGATAACAAAGAATCGATTGGTAATTAAGTTTGGTATAATTCTATGTATCAAAATATTTTTATTTTTTTGAACAAAGAAAATTAATATATTTAATATGAAAATCGTTTGTGCATATAAATAATATATAAATTCCCTAGTGTAATTAGATATTCATGTATTATTTCCATATATATCTATATATATTACTGTATTAATTATAGTATAAGTTTTTGAGTAGTGAAATTGTTTTTATGTAAAACCCCAAACACCAAGCCTTAATTACGCTAGTACAGCATCACCACATATGAGCTACACAATTTTTTTCAAAAATATTTAATACACAATTTATATCCATTTGTATGACCTATTTCTAAGCGTATACGCCTTTAGTTATTGCTCTACAAACAAAAACTGTAAGTAAAAATGCATACAAATTACATACTAAATATTTGTAAAAAAAAGTTGTTAAAATGATATGTGGTGTAGTCATTGGAGTAACCTAACATTATTTGGTGATATAACTGAGATACTGACTTTAAATATTATTTATCATAAATTTTATTTTCAATTTATTTTTAAGTATATTTTTATTTATTTTTATTTTATTCCAAGACTATAAATATTAAAAGTGTAACTTTTAGAGATTTAGTTTAGATAAAACTATTTATATTTCGTTAATCCGCAATAGATGTTTGTACTACCTATGTAGGCTATATTGTATATACAATTAAATATTTAAGTATTGTGTGATATAAATAGTAAGAAAAAAAACAATAGTTTACGATTGGTCGAGAATAAAACCCACACTACATTTATAATAGTTGTGGTAAAAAGAACACAATAATACGTTGCATTTTCATACAACCAGAATAAATACTGGGACATATAAAACAATTGTTTATGAATATATTTACTTGGTGATTGTTAGATGGATAACTGCATAATATACATTCATTAATTATTCATAATTACATAACTATATTTTAATTGTTGCTCTCAAGACCTGCAGTTACGCGCTTTGTATAATTTCGAGATTAAAATAAGGAATAATTATAATATACATAGTTATTGTATTTCAAATAAACTTTGATGAAATTTAATGAACTATAAAGCTTCTTTTTTTACTTTAAATCTATACGAGTATATATTTTATAAGAAGATATCAATATAAGTATATTATATGTAATTTATAACCTATTTAGTCATAAGTTCGTCACATTAAAACAGTTCTTCACGCGAATAATTTTGTTGCCAAGCTATTTAAGTTTTAACTATGTAATCATGAGTAATAAATTATTAAAATAATTCAAGGAATATTTTTTTAATGCTGTTTTAGTTTTATAAATAGTTATTCGTTATAGGCAATTTAAGTTAACAATAAATCAATACTATTTATTATTTAAGCACTTCCTTAGTAAATATTGCAACGTAATAAGTTGACCTTATAATTCAAGCAGTTTGACAATACAATAAGAATTTCGATGAGAGGCTTTGTTACAGTTCGTACGTGTATTCAATTAGAATAATTTAGATTATTAGATACAGATAAGTGACATTCTATAAATCATACATTAATCAATATAAACACACTTATACGTGTCTCAAATGACTACTTATTCGGAATTTGATTGTTATAAATGGAAATACTCCGCAATATATTCTACTTCAAAATATGAAATTAAAAAAGTAGGCAAGTAGGTTCTGATCTGCTTTACGGTAGGGGTCGATTTGGTTACTAGTGGGTTATTGTTATGAATGTGTTAAACTTAAATTCAATAATATATCATTGTATACTAAAAATTATTTTGAGTAGAGATGGTCTATCAGCTAACTGTATATTTTATGTTTTTTGATATTGTCATCTGGTAAAGTATTTTTACTATTAATAATACAATAAGTTTAAATAATTTTTGCCGAAAACATTATATTTAAGAATATCAATGCGGATGTAAAGTTTAATAATATACGAGAAAGTATTATGTTACTATAAATAATGTTTTTGCATTTTATATAAAATTATATACAATTACCTGTATAATCTAAATAATGGATATCATTACTCAAACTTTAAACATGTATAACTTCGTCTAAATTTAAACTTATAATGTCTAAAAAAAATTTTGGGTTTTATAATATTCATTAGAATTTTTGGTTTCAGTGTGAACTAATTATGGATATTTTGTATTACATTTTCAAGCATTTACTGTACAAATGGCACACATACAAATTTTATAAATTTCTAACTGTAAAAGGATTTGCAAATTTCAGTAATTTTGAAGAATTTTGTCAAAGTTTGAATTTTAAATGTTCATAAAAATAAATTGTGTCCATGATGTATTTTAAATATCTTTACATATCTGTAAGAAATAAAACTTATATTATGGGATCTTGTATTAAACTTCAAACGTTTTACCGGCAATTAATTTTTATCGACATTTATAAAAAAATATAATATAAAAATAAATTTCTTATGATTATCGATATCTTAAAACGACCAAAAATTTTTCAAAATTATACCATATATATAAAATGATAATATTATAAAAACGTAATGAAAATTTTAAGTATCTATATTAATTTTTGATTTACAAAAAAAAAAAAATTAATATTGATTTTGTTTAAAAGTGGTTTAACGTAAAAATATCAATTTTTTCTTAATTTCTTATTTGTTTTTGCCGATTTTTTTGAAGAATTCTAGGAAATTTTTTAATTTAAATTTCCCTAAAACTAAATTCAATTTGTTATTCAAATTAACAGTAAAATACAATATTACTAGGTTTTTCTCCTCGAATTATCAGTCAATAAAAAATTGAAATATCAATTATCAATGAAATAATTATCAATTATCAATTATTATTAATTATCAGTTCTCTAAAGTCTGAAGTTAAGAGTTTCATTTTCATATACCTCATCTCCTTCCTTTTCAGACTTTAGAGAACTAGCTCATTGAGAGCTGTAGTCTACTTGAAAAAACGGCAATGAACAAAATACATTCACATAAATTATGAATCATCTCATTGTAAAATTATTGTCTTATTCTAACATCAAAGTGTTTCACTCAAAATCTGAAATACAAAAATGTTTTTATTTATTTTGTTTTGGTTATATCAATTATATATTTTAATATTTACACATAAACGTATTTACTTGAAATATGTCTTTAATAATATAAATACATTTTTAATGTTTTTTTTTCTAAAAACGATCTCGGATAGATATTAAAGAAGTTATAAAAAATTTAAATGGCAATAGATGATTTAAAAAAAAAAAGCCTCAATTACAGTAGGGATAACGCGCATGTTTATCGTAATATTATACTATTTTTCGTTGTACCACTCTTCTCTACATTGTGACTTGTACCATTCTCGTATATTATATAAATTAGTATAAGAACATTTTCTATAAAATAGATAATATATTTTTTATCAACCCAAACAAAAATTATATTTACTACGTATTTGAATTTTGCGGATATCATTTAAGAAAAAAAAAACAAGTACATTTTTCATAATATTATAGTTGTACTGTTATTTTTCCCACCGTGAATCAATAATTTAACATTAGTATTTACTACACAAGACCACAGCAAAAGGAAGTCTGAGAGGCCCCGCGTACATTTAATTTACATTGAAACGACTTTTCCAAATTCGGACGATATTTGTCGTAAACGCGTGGTGAAGGTCGAAGTTTTTGTATAAAGAACGACGTGTGATGATTATAATAATAGATATCTAATCATAATACTAATACATTATATTCCCGTACACTTCGTCATCGTCGATATTCCTTTCACGTCCGATAATTATTATTGCGGTTTTTTATTTATAATTTTGGTCGCTCTTAAAATTGATTGAATGGTCGTACGTGTTTCTATAGATCGATGGCCACTATATAATTGACGTGCAAAAAACTCATAACACAAAATTTGTTATAACAAATTAATTAATTAATTTAATAAAGGTTGAATTTTTAGATTTTCTAAGAATATGCAGATTATTATACCTAATAGTATGTACTCTAAGTATAAATTTAGAATATTGCTTGTGAATTTATTATCAAAAAACATATAACTAATTAGGTTTAAATTTGATTTCATAACTATCGTCGTTATTATCGGTCAAATTTTAATATACGTATGTATAACGCTATCTATATATAGCAATACTATGTTATATAAAATATAAGTAAAGCTCAATGCTATTATTATTATTATAGTACAGGAGTGACCAACATGAACGTGTTCGCGAGCCATACCTATGGGCTATGGACAAATACAATAATACCAAGAGCCAAAATATTTATAAATACATTTTATATAATCTGATAAATTTTAAAATTAAAATGTATAACAATAGTAAGTAAATTTTGATTATATAAAAAAGATGCGAGCCACATCTGACTAAGGTCTATGACGAGAGCCACTTGCGACTCGCAAGTTGGAATTTGGCCACCCCCGTTATAGTACCTATGTTATTCCTTATCATGTTATTAAGCATATCTATTTAGTATTTATATAATTACTCAGATATAAGAGCTTATATAAGTTTGAAAAATACAAGGCCACAAAAGATGAGGGTATGGGTAATGGGTATGTTAGAATTATTATATTACATTTAAGCAAATTATATCTAATATATTATAGTATATTACTATAATAAATAGACAAGCACGGGGATATCATAACTCTGAACTCATACTTAAAGAAAGTGTTATAAATTATCAAAACATTTAAATCGCAGCATAAAAGTTGTATCGATACCAATAGTAAATAGTCTATTAATAAGATAGTGTATCTTATTAGAGTGAATGTGTAATATATACGTCATTCACAAAAGACGTTCTCTTGAACATTGGTACACAACGAATTAACGTGTTCCAGCAGAAGGCTATATCTTTATCTTATATTCTTATTTCTGATGTAGTAAAATGTTCCTGTTAAAGTAGTGTATTTGTAAGCATTATTATATTATTAATTTAATACTATTAAATAATTAAATTATTATTGGAAATGTATTGTTCTTATTTTTTAATTATAAAAAAGCAGCAGATAAATATAATGAAATATATTTACAATATTAATGTTAATACCAAAATTAGGCCTAGGGACATATCATGCATTAAAAAAAAAATATGTGTAATATAAAATTTAATAATATTTCATTACGACGTAAATAAAAAATAAATAATTCCCAAAAATGTTTGTAACATTACCTTTTATAAATTATTATGAATACATCACAACTTTATTTGAGCAAAGTACTCACCCGGTAGGTTGCCAAAAAGCAAAATTATGTATGAATAAACAGTATTGATACCTATCAACTTACCTATATTTAGAGAGAAATAATCTTAAAAAATTGATTAAGCCACATCCTGTTTGTGCCTATATCAACAAAGTAACGGCTTTTCAACATTTTTTTGCTGATGCCTCAAAATTATAAGTATAAAGTATAAGTATATAGTTGTATCAATAACACAAGTTATTTAACATATGGTTATACTCATATAAATATATTATATAATAGAATAAGAATATGGAACGGATGTATATTATTGTTTATTGTTCTTATTAATCTATACCTAATAATGTTAATTAATCGATTGGTCTGTTTTCGGGAAAAGAAAAAAAAATGCTAAGCGTGTCTGGCGTGCAATGTAGTTTATTTCCCGTCGTACACCATGTGTATTACATTAGTAGAGTATTATAGTATACTATAATACTCCTGTGTTATGGTATCTGGTTACTGCTCAACCAATTTCCTGTTACTAAGCCCACAACACTACCGGATAATCAGCTGTTCAGTAATATAATTTAGAAAAATATGCTCGTTGTTTGGATGAAAAACAATCTGTTCCATTTCCAACATAAAACACAAATACCCAATATCGTCACTACTCACCACTTTCACTTGATAATTAAAATATAATGATATTTATGTTAACATTAACGTATCGTAGTTGTAGTCAGCATAATAATATCGTCTAAGAATAAAAATGTATTATAAACTTGACAAGCTTATAGAGATAAATAGGTATGTATATAATTAACGTGATATTATAATAGGTATAACACATCCAATACGATGCACCTAACCACTTAAGTAATCATATATTATATATTAATGCACTTTGCACTTATTTAGTTATAATTTTATATAGTGTACCTGTATAAAACGGAAATCTGTTCAATGAAGAAGACGAAATTGATTATACAGGTAACAGTTTCCGTTTTGTACAAGTTTTATAATGGATATACATTTTTTTTAAATACATACATACTTTAGTTATATATGACGTTCATTCTAACGTGGATAATGTTTCGGTATTAAAATACACTACACAAGACATACGATACTTCTATTGAAACGCATACGGTGCAGCTGCGTACACTGCTGTTCAGTCTAAAAAACCCACAAGATCGATGGTGTAGAACAAAAAAAAAAATTTGTGCATTATTAACTGTAAAAACATTATTATTTATTATTCTATTTGCAGTTGCTCTGAAATGAAATCAAGTATTTACGTTTGTTTTCCAAATACATATACGGTATACATCACATTATAAGACAGTATTATATTATGCTTGTCAATAAAAATCTATGAAAAAATGATTACAAATAGGTATTAACCACGCTTAAATATTTAATTATACATATTATCACAATTTTGACTCATATATTTATTGACAAAATTACATATAAGAAACTTCTCGAAACTTTTTCCTGTGACTTTTCCGACATCATAAAATGTATGTAATGGGATAAGGTATACTTTTTAAAACGTATTAAATATTTTTTATATAATACTATTTATAAATGAATCAAAACATGTCAATAATGGTATGAATTTAATTTGGTTTCATAAGATTACAATGCATATGTGGGTATACTTATACCGTTGCTTATAAATTATAATATATGTTTATACGGTATTAAATATTTGAAAACAACTTGATAGTGTTAGTATAAAAGTTTACAAAATAAATTACTTTTGCAAATATTATTATATTATGTTATTCTATGACGTTACGCTAATTCACCCGGTAAACACATTTTTTTAAAAACATACATCCTTATCCTCCAGCTACACTTCTGCTCACTGTAGACGTTATTCGATAGGGTGAAGAGGGACACCTATAGGACTATACATATATCTTTCTATTATCATTATTATTATAGGCGGTTACCACTCGGTCGAGGGACTCGTTTATCATTGTGTCTCACGAGACGGCTGCTGCGGGCGCGCGCCTTCTCTTCATCTCCCTTGGTTCGATTTTCCTTTTATTTTTCGTCAAGGGCAATAATCTCGGGTGCCGCCTGCGTCTGACGCGTGGCAGATGTTCCGGTCTGTACCAGACGGGCGCGAGATCATCCGCACCGCACGCATTATATAACCTACCTATAATACGACTGACTATACCACCTGGAACACAGGAATTTCGTTTAATGTTTTTTTCCGTATATAAGAAATATATTTTTGTATCCGTTTGCCCTTGTCCACGTGTATATAGTATACATATATATATATATATAACATTATTATAATACTGTTGCTATACTACATACATTATAAACGGCAAACTGTATTTTATTATATTGTACGCGCATAACCTGCACCCGCCAATGATGCCGACACGACCAGTCGTCGTCGTACCCCCCCGCAGACTGTTTCGAGTGCCGATAATAATATACATAATAATATAACGTTATACGCACGTCGTACAGAAGGGCCACCCCGCTGCCTAGGTGATATGTTGTATATTATTATTATTATATCCTCGGCCGCAGATGAAGTGTGGACGAGTGTGCGGCAGGAACGTGGTCGACACGCGCTCAAATCACCTGCACCGTGTCTACATCTTACCCGCGGCCAAATATAATAATATATAGGTACCTACACCCATATTATACGATGTGATATCTATAATATTGGATATTATTATAATAAAATTCAATGAATATCGAAAATATATAAATCAAACAAACTACAAACATTACATTCGGAACATGTGTAAATAATATAATATGGAAGAGGCAAATAAAAGATTGCCATGCAAAGAATATATTTTTGTGCACCAAGACGTGTATACGCTTGCTATCATAAAAGTCCGATCGTAAGTGATACATATTATCTACACTCATTGACTTTTACAAATTTTCAGAATTTTGGAAGATTGCACAAATTTAAATTTGGTATACCTAATATCATAGTAAAAATAATTAAGGTATATACTTCTATACTATTGAGTTTAAATACCTTGTTATAATAATGATTTTAATTTTCCAATTTATTAGTATACTAATATAGGTAATATAGTATAGGTTCCTTTAGGTTATAAATGTCACCAATTGCCAGATTACAGACATATTTTTACGGATATCGATAGTTGGGTAAATAAAATATTTTTTTTTCAGTTTTTCGAGTGCCCATAATTAATATACATAATAATATTATATACTTAAATATAACGCTAAATGCACATAATGTATATTGTTAACATAGCCATAGGGAGGGGTATTGCCACTGAAAATTGATCAACTTTGCTCTATACAAATTATTACCTACTTTTTAATATTTTATAGTTTTGAATTTTTTATATTGTGATCAAAAATAAAATGTTATAGCCTATAGATATGCCATACAACAAAAACACATAAAAGTAATTTTAAATCTCGGTTAACAGATGATCATATTGACGATTTAATTAAAATGAGGTGCTGCACTAACACTTAATTCACTCAAAAAATGAAGAAACTTGTTAAAACTAAAATTGACTAAAAATTGTAATTTTTTACGTTAAATCACAGTTCATAATAATAATATTGAAATTATAAAAATTATTTTGTTTATTTTTACTATTGTAAAAAAAATATAAAAAGTATAAAAAAAATGTCACATAATATAATATAATAGTTATTATTTTGGTAAATAAAGATAAAAAGAAATAAAAATTTAAAAAGTTCTTTGTTAATCTACGAATAATCATTGAAAGTATTTTTCATCGCGAAGTGTTTTGAATGTTTCAAAAACTAAACCTTCCGTCATTGAAAGTACTAAACTAGTTATTGCAACTTCTGCTATATAGTCAATAAGTAATGTTACTCTGCTTCGGCTGGTAATCCAGCTTTACGGTAATTACTAATTAGTAATTACACAGTTGTAAAATTCACAGCGAGTATAAGATAAAGTACGTATAGCTGTTTAGACATTATTATAACTATGCATAGTTGATACCTATTTCATAAAATAAGAAAATGACAAGCAACTATTTAATTTCACGTTCCGGCTGGCATCAGATTACTCTAATTTATATATATATATACATCAATTCGTATAGAAGAGTACCCCTTTTATGCGTTTAAATATCGTACAATCTCACGATAGGCTATAACTGAAGTATCGTCAGTATAAACGATTACATACACACTCATAGAAATTAACGACCATAAAGACACGAATACACGATCGCTTCTCTCACATGTCTTCAGTTACTTCCCTGTTCGGTGACGATTCATCTGTATACCTACATCGTAAACAATGTCTGCGATCAAGCAAATTATTATATTATTATTATACTCCGCAGACAAGCAGTTCAGTGAACCAATCAATCATCATATATAATATGTTATTATAATGTGTGATCAAAACATAAAAACTTATATAATAAATTATATTAGGCTATATGAAAAATATTATTTTTAAACATATGTGCTACGTTATTTATTGACTAACAATACGCATAATCGTGTATACATATAGTGTCGTGTTCACACAGTCTAACCAAACTCGTCTAAGTGATATACAAAATGTATATTATATGATATATATTTTTTCAATACAAGCAAGACGCATGAAAATAATTGTTATTGGTTATTATTAAGTATAAAGTTATTAAAATTATGGCAGTTATGACATTTAATTGTTCCATTAACCAAATATAATATACACAAATAATATGTCAGCCACTAAAGTCTAAATCGGTTGTAATTAAATAATTAAGCAGTATATTATAATGTGTATTAGGTATATTTATACATACTGTAGACATGAAGACTACGGATTTTCTTCGTGGATATTTGGACTGTATTTTAAAATTTAATTCGTAACAACATTGCGTGATCGGCGGACGGTAACAACAACCATATTATATCATTTCAGACTACAGACTAACAATAATACAATATAAATCATTAAAATCGCCAAGATCGACGATATCTTATCTTAATTCTAATGGTACTGATAAGTGATCATCATTTGACCCAACGGAGCACAATAATATACATAGAAACACTACACATACTATCAGCTATTCTATCTATTTTGAATAAACACGCTAAAATAAGTCCTGTAGACCTTCGTTTTTCTTGCCGTCATTTACTAGCAATATTATTTTTTATTAAAGCATCATAAACTAAAAATACCTATTTTAATTATTATTTTATTACTTTTTTTTATCATCCTTATTAATTTTTGTCCGATCTAATTATTAATATAATATATTATTTTGCGAATTCTCTCCTATTTATATTTGTAGTTTTTTTTTTTTTAAATTTATCATACAAATGTTTTTTTCAATAATATTAACAATGTAATACGAAAATGTAATAATTTATAACTGTTTTCAAAACAGGTATACAATAACAGTTTACAAAGTTATTTAGTTGAAAGCTACTATTTTACATGTTAATCACTTTAAATTTCTATTTTTTTCCTAGAAACAATTGCGAACAATAGACATCAAAAATTCTTAAGTACACAGTAAGAAACAGTATAAACATAATTCATTATAACGGTTAACATATTTTCTACGTAGTATAATAAGATAAGTTTAAAAACTAAAAATCCCACATGATAGGAGTTTAAAAATATAAATTTGTTTGAATTCAACTGACTATATAATAAATTATTATTTAAAAAATTATTTCCTACGTATTGATAATTACGATACGAAATTGATATGTAATTGATAGTATAAAACTATTTAAAAATACTACAATTTCGCAGGTACATATCTTGAAATTTATTATAAAAATAGTATGATGGTTCTTAAACTAATAAAAATTAATGTTTAGAATAAAATAGGTTTTTTTTTATTGAATTAATCATATTTTATCTATTTTTTTACTGTCTTATAATACTCTTATATATAACCTAATAAATATATTTGACTAAGTAATTTAGTTAATTTACCTACCTTATATACTTTATAGTTTAAATAATACATTTCAAAATTATAAGGCATTTCTTATTATTTATTTGTTTATAACCTTGTTACAGTAGTTTACTATTGAAAAGCAGAAATGCATCAATGAATTACATTATGTATTTAGATTATGAAACCAGCGAACCATAATAGCACGATTTATGAATACTGTAATACTGAATACTAAGATCAAACCTGCAGATTTAACAGAATTGTTCAAATGGAACACGTCATATTAACATTTTTTCGATAGTTTGGGACTTAATGATGCGTTCTTTTAAGATACGTCTAAGTATTTGCGTAATCATTTGTATGATCATTTTTTTTACGAATTACGATGAAATACTAAAATACCCGAGGTGTTTAAAATTATTACTATTATCGTTATTATTATTTTTATTTACAAATTATAGACAAAAAAATGTATGTTTAATGAGTCCTCACTAAACTAGTTCATGTACTGTGTTATTTTTTCTATTGTAATTTATTTTTTGACAAAGTAATTTTTTGTTTAAAATAATTGTGTATAGTACTATATACCTACATATATAATAGAAAAGTAAAATGGTTTTTAATTACATGTTACAAATTGAAAAAATATCAAATAAATGTACTCAATTAATTGTCGTAAATTTATAATAATTACAATATAACAAACAAACATTTTGACAAAATTGTAATAATGCTTTTAAAATATTTAATACCTAATAAAATAATGTTTAGCAGTTACACTATAGCCAGTATATAAAAATAAGATTTTAGATTTTAATGATTATAATTAATATACATATAAATTATGTACATATTTCATTTGTAAATTTGTAATATTAATATTACTTAATATTCAATAATAAACTATTAAATTAATATTATTTTAAATTAATACTATTACACTATTATCGTGTCCTGATTGTTGATCTACACTTATTATTTATTATGACGTCATATATAAATAAACGCGAATCATTAAAATATATGTATTATGTATATCAATGTAGGTATGTGTTGAATTTAAAGATAATAAAACAATTTATTTTACTCAGAAAGTAGTAAAAATATTTAAACAATCGTAAAATCAAATTCCTTAAAATATTATATATTATATAATTAAGAAACTTTAAAAATTCACACGGTATTATAATACGTATTTAATGTTTTTTGAATTTTCAAGTTTAATATTATGCATTATTATACGGTAAATGTTTAATTACTTCAGCTACTCTTAGATACTATAAAGACGAATGTTTTAGTTTTTTTCTATTAAATTTCAAACTATGAACATACACAGTTCGGATTTCGAAAAATGTTAATTAGTCAGGAATGTCAAATCTAATTATTATTTTAGTATTATCAAAAAGAACTGATATTAATTAACGGGGAAAAAATAATTTCTATCTATATTATATTTATCAAAGTGACATACAACTAAATGTGAATAGAAATAGGTGTTTCTCATTATAATATATTATATTATACATACATCTATTTAAACATAATTAGTAATAAATACTGCAATTAACATAAGTATTCACTATAATTCATTATAGTTAAAGAAATCAAATTAATTTAAATGATACAAGTGTTTACTTGAAGTAATATTATAATTATTTTTAAAAAATGACTTACAACTTTAATCAAATTTATATATTAAAATTTATAAATACAATTTATATTTTATAAAAACAATTATTTTGTTCTTTTTTCAATAGTATATTATAAAATAAATAACTTAAATGAAAGCCAAAATTATTTATGTGTTGATAATGTACGGCGAATAACAGTGATTGAAAAATAACCGTTTTTATATAGTTTTAAAAATAAATGCTCATGATATGAATCGATTTTCCTTAAATTGTATCAAATCATTTCTTTGTAATCCATCGTTTAGTTTAACTATCTATTGTTTAATAAATCAAATCATTTGGTCCCAAAAATAAAAATGACATTGAATTCAGAGAGTAATAACTAATAACTGAAGTAAAAAGAAAAAATTAAGAAATTAGTGTTAAAATAAATCTTAGTGCTTTAATGATTAAATATAGTTGACAGTTTACACAATTAATATGTCTTCTTATCCTTAACGGTTTATCTCATAAATTAATTAACCTACATAGTGTTATGATAAATATGTAAAAATACATTATCACTATTATTATACTGTTGAGATAAATATTTTCATTTACTGTTTTGAATATACGACGTTATCTTAGTTTCATTTCAAACACACGGCGACATTAATATAATTTATGATGATTTAATACAATAAAAAGTGAACATAAAATTTATCCAATTTAAACAAATATTGTTGATAATGTTGTTAGAAATTTTATGAATAGAATGTAAGTTAGGCATTTTTAGGCGTATAGTCAAAGATAATTCTAATGGTTCAAATAACGTACTTTTTAATCCACTGAAGACTGAATGCTGATGTCATTCTTAAATACAGTGTGCTTGTATAATAATATACTTGTATAATGTGTTATTGCGATGGTAATAAAAAAAATTTTGCCATAAATAAAAATAAGATATAATACACTACCTATCTACACTTCGTGTTGAGAAAACGTCTCTCCTGTTTAGTTTGGGGTTACAAGTAGAGTTAAGTTTTTAATTAGATGATTAAAAAATACGATAATGGAATTAATAAGATATGCTGGTGGATCAGAAACTCATCTCAACTCTCAAGGAAGTAATATAAAAACATATATTATGTTATAGTATTATACCAGTGTAGGTATATATTTCATGTTGTAAGAATAGTCTGCCGATATATATATATTGATTGGGTAGAATCTATATAGATACAAACTACACATACGTATAGGTATATTATATATAAATACGGAATGAATCACGTTAAGTGCTAATCATAAAACAATGACCACATAACGTATTTTTTTATTTTTCTAACACGATAATTATACCATTCGTAGAAATGTATGTACACAACGAGATATTTACAATTGTTTAGGCACGCACGTATACCGTACCCGCTACCTATGTAGGTTATTATTATTATTTAATTCAAGTGCATAAATTCTATTTCTAAGTTATTGTGATTGGTAATAATTATTACTGTTATTATTGTTGCATATATAACACACCTAGGTAACCGCATAAAACGACTTCTGAAATCGTTCTTTATGGAATAACAATCATTATATTAAAGCAAGCAATATTGTTGTATCTTATTATTAAAACCATCTTCTTTACGTGTGATTCATTAATTGTATTCCATTTGTTACGCGTGCGAGCTGATTTAATTAAAAATGTACTGTTTAATATTTTGCTCTACTGCCCGATTTCCATAACCATAACTACTATACTATTATTACCTAACCTATGTTTTTAGTTAAGTGGACTGTTAAAACAGATAACTAAATGAATACATTTAATTTTGAATTAACCGTTTGATTCTAAAACAAACCTATAATTTTACTCAATATTATTACATTTTAATGAAATAAAACAAGTTAATAATGGAAATTTATGAGTTTGCTTTGATATACTGTTTCCATTTTGGATATAATATACAAATAAATCAAATATATGCACATAATTATATAAGAACTCATATTATAAATTAATAATTAATATATATATATAAAAAAAACACAATATTTTCAATAACGTACTAATCCATTTAATATTGATTTTGAAAATTGTTCTGTTGAACTTAAAATGAAAATAATAGATTTAAAGTTCCAAGATGCTCTTAAAAACCAGCCACAGAGGCCAATAATATTGCGACTACTAGACTTGGATTTATAACCTTACGTAGATACCTATACGCATAACAATAATGAAAATAACTGATCATTTTACAGCAAGTGTTCTTTTAAATCTTTAAGACATTCATATAATGAGAAAGTGTATAATGTTTGACTTACATAAAAATGTAATTCAACGATAGTTTTCAATAATTAAAGCCTCTATCAATAATGTTTACTAAAACATTAAATTTGTATATGACTACATTATCATTTTAAATAATCACTTACAAGTTACAACCACTTGAAATAGCAAATAAATACACATGCTTATGCACATATAAGATATTAATATCCAAAAAAAGTTGTCTAAGAATAATTCTAAGATGTAGGCAATAATCGTATAAACCTACGGGCCAGGTTTCAAACTACGCGCGTAATCAATTAGCACAACCCTGAAGCATGGGCGGCGTCGCCTCGGTGCGCGGCGTTTCGTCAAAGTTGACGGTGAGTGGTCCGTCAGAATGTAATTAAATAATAAACCATTACGGAACGACAGAGTTTTTCATTTGCATAGTTACAACTGGACACTAGTACATAATACCTATATATAATATACCAAATATATAGAACACGACAGCATATTATATTATAATATAATACTAAAGTATATAAAAATGTTATTGCTATAAATAATTATATTGTAACATTACTAACATTGCCTACCGCCATTTGCGCTTTAGATAGATACAAATTTGACAAATAATAATATTACAAATTAATAATTATTATCATTACATAACATAATATATTAATATATAACATGTTATGAATACCCGCTTGTCTTTACAAATAATATGGTGTATACATAAAGTCTATTATTGATATGATCATTGGTCATAAAATCTCATAGTCATATGATTCGAACCATTTAGATTTATGTATTTTTATTTTTTATTAATTACATTTTAAATTTTAGTTGATAACTGAATTATTACACATTTAGGTGTATTGATTATTACACCTTTGTCTAAATTTGTTAATAAGTTAAAGTTAAGTTAAAAAGTTTATCTTATTTATTGGTTTAAATAATACATATTTTTTATTAAATTAGTAGACAATAAGAGGAACTCGTTAAAGAATATATTTATAAATATCCTTTGTTTTTATAGTTTGTGTAACATGGTTTTGAATAAATTAACATATAACAGCTGGACATTTTGTTAATTAAGTTTTATGATCTGATAGAATATTTGAACATTTTTGTATAAATAAATCGTTTTAGTTCTTAGCTGTGAACTGTATCATTATTTAAAAATTTTAAATTTTAATAATTTTATACTTATGTATATGAAAATTAAATTTTAATAAAATTATAAAAATAAACCAATACAAAACGATGAAAACTTTTTAATTCATCCACATTCTACAAAAATTATAAAATCTCTAAAATAATAAAATAAACAAGTATGTCAACGAGCTTAATTTTAGCTATTTATAATTTTTTTTGGATTTGTTTATGATTTTTTTTAAATTTAATATCACGAATTACTATCCTCAATTGAAGTGAACACTGAACATATCTTCTGCATATTATATACCTATATTGTATCTAATAAATGTATTTGGTTTTATTATATTTTAGAATTTAAATTATGTTAGGTATTATACTTAAGTAATCAGAAATAATGTAGTCCATCTATACATAATAGCTATATGTACTTATATTAAAAATAAAATTCTCTATGATTAGGTGAGTTATTTGATATTTCTGATCATCATTGTATATACTAGACCTATTATAAGTTATCGTTCACATTATATATTATTTAGTCACAAAAAAAACTCCAAATTTATGAAAAGTTGTATTATTTTCACACAATTACACTAGTTTTATTTGTTATCAGATTTTGTAACACTTATATAAAACCCATTATATTAAATACATAGTTAAATAATAGGTACTATGTGAATATATGATAATTAGTGATGTATTTAAGAGAGTGGAGAGGTGATTTCAATGTTTTTTGACTAGTCTACCGCTTTGAAAAGTCGCAGACTTGAGAATATTGTGTATTGCATAATGTATAATAAAAATCATGTATTATAAATGTATAATAATGATCAAGGGACCAAAAGCAATAGGAACACAACAACCCACATTTCAAAAAAAGTTATTAGAAAACAGTATATATAGTTATATTTTAATCAATACTATAATTATGTATATTACAAAAATTAAAATTAATTTTTTACATATTTATACCTATGTATTATAGAATACTTTCAAAAAATGAGTAATTTTAATTTGTAGAGTGATTTTTAATAACTCACTGTGTATTTAAAATAATTTTTTTCGTAATCTATTAATTTTATTAAAGACCTGTGATATTTACAAATCAAATATTTTTTAATTCATCTAAAACAACTGTCACAACATACATATGGTTATAATAAGAATGTCATAACAACCGATATAAAAATTAGCATAAACTATAAGAGTTTTGACATGACTTTTAATTTTAGGTCATTAAACCCGGTATGTCACTACACCAGTCTTTAAAAATGATTTCTGCTGTTTAAATATATACCTATTTTATTAAAGTAAATTAGTAACTAGTTAGTAAAAATAAAAATAAATAGTATTGCTATATTTTACAAAAATACTCTTTTATACTACTAAAAACAGCCACTGCAGGTCTTTGTGCAATAATAATTTAAATTCTTTGTTAACTATACGCGTGAATTTTTGATGGTATACCATTGCCATATAATCTATAAATGATAATCAATTTATGAGTCTTCGAGAAATCTATAAAGACGCAAACAATTATAATGCAATATGTATAAGTGCATAATGCATACGTATAAATTATTGTCCATGGAATAACACTCTTCAATTGAACCTCGCGTCATAAATTTGAGAGTAATATTAATTTTTAATAATAATACCCGATCAATGTATGTTTTATTGTCTTCACGAATTGAGTATATTATTGCTATATTCACGTATTCTGATGAAGAAAATTCCGCAAACTATCAAAGCTTATTTAGTTATATATAATATGTATATATTATAATGTAACGCAATGATCAGTAAGGCCGGGCTTTTTTCGTCTTCGTTTAATTCGCTGCGTGCGAAAAGCACTCAACCTGTTTCGGTACAGATTCAAACACGCACACACACATACACATACACACGCATTTATGATACAAACGGAGACGTACATAGTAGGTATATATATTATACTATTATATACGTTATACATGTATATAATAATAATATTGTTCCCACGACGTGGTACACGATAATGTCTTTTTTCGCATTACGAAACACGTATCACGTGTGCGCCAGTATAAAATAATAATAAACAACTTATTAAATGACGGTCGTCGCCTGCAATACGTGTACGAGGCACGCGTATGCCGCGCCGTAGCCCGTATGATACACATTAAATATTAATATACTTCGGATACGACTGTGCAAGTCTCCGCCACTTCGACTTATCTGCAGCATTATCGATGAAAATCGACTGCTTTACCAGAAATAACGAGCTCAGTCTAACTAGGAATTTTTTGTAATACACTAATACATTTACAGCGTATAATTCAAACCTTGACATATTTCAACTCAACGGCCGTTTTCCGAATTTTTTTATTAAAAATTGTCATACATTTTAAAAAGTGTACATAAAATTAGCAGGAGAAATAATGAAAAATTGATATTAGTTAAATTGTTTAAACGAAGTATAATTGTTACCATAACTAAACAGTGAGCAGCATAGTATAAAATTATTTTAACCTACAAGGATCACATAAAACATAAAATATAAAATTTATTAATTTTTAAACAAAAAATATACCTATACCTACATTAAATAAAAAAAATGTATTATTGTTTATTATTAATAGCGTTAACGGAAATTTCAAAGTACAAAATATCTACACTTGTAGAGGTATATAGGTATATAGAATATTGTTTTATATTATTATTATACATTTTTGCAAAATTCGTCATAAGCACATAAAAATATAAAAATAAATAACTAAATAAGTATAATTTACTATTAAAAAAAAAACTACTAAAATTACGTTTAAGCATCTAACAGATATTTTTTCAAATTCGTACTCAAAGCGCTTCGAATAATTAAACACACTAAATGTTGGAGTATACGATCTGTAGGTACGATTTTGTTTATATTGTGACAACATGTGTGAATTTTTCTCTTATCTCTTTCAATTTACATTTATTTTCCCTACAATTATAAGTCATGATTTATAATTATTATTTATATAGGTACTTTCATTATTATTTTATCGTCTAAATTGTATTCTTAAGTCCCCCCCATTGCAAATCGCCCTTTTCATCGAACTTAATTTATTAAAAAATTTTAAAATGTTAAATTATAGTAAATAATCAGTCGCCGAGATATAACGGTATACGTAGATATGAATTTTCTTTACAATATTACAGATAAAGTTTCTATACTGCACACCGATTTGTTATTTGTTATTGACAATAATTATTGTATTACCATCATCGTCATTGGTAAATCGATATTTGTACGCAGAGTTCAATCGCCGTTTACTCTCGGATGTGTATATCTCTTGAGTATATATTTTATTGCACGCACGTGCCATATACTCGCGCGCGCTTGTCCGACGAGCTCTACATAATAATAATATAATGTCGAAATCAAGAGAACCACCGTCGTTCTTTGTTTTGTTTTAAGTTATTTTTTTATATTAATGTTTTTTTTTATCCAATTATAAATGGATTTCACGTGAACGCGGCTGCAGAGACCAGTTACGCACACGCGTTAATCTACACGCGCCATTCCCCGCCTAACCATTTCTCCTCGAACGATTAGTCGATTAATAAAAGTTCGATTTTCCTCAGCGCTTCGGTTATTTAAGTACCTCTAGAAAATATCGATTCTTTACTTATGTTATTACTACATATAATATATTAATGTATACATACAACATATAAAATAGAGTTTAATGTGACACACACAACTAAATAATATTTACAACATAGGTATACCTATACGGCTGTATACCTCGTAATTAGCCGTATAAATATACAGTTGATATACCAACATATAGCCATATGATTGCTTGTTGTCTTTGTCTTGTGTTTTATATAGCGTTTAGTTATTCGTTATAATAACATATAACTTATTGTTATGTACATCGTTCGATAAATAATAAGTTGTCGCTCAACGATAATTTTTTTTAGTTAATACATGAATAGCTGTAATGAAAATAATTATGTGAAAACATATGCATAACACCTTTTTGTGCATTTAATATATATGTATATTGTATATTGTATAGTATATAGCAGGGGTGGCCAAACTTTTTTCGGTCACGA
This sequence comes from Aphis gossypii, assembly GCF_020184175.1. Lineage (NCBI taxonomy): Eukaryota > Metazoa > Arthropoda > Insecta > Hemiptera > Aphididae > Aphis > Aphis gossypii. The sequence continues at coordinate 87,394,277 of NC_065531.1, forward strand.
TCTACTAAAAATATACTTCACCTTTGAGGATCGACTTCCGATTTTTTTTTTTTTATTGTTGAATAACTATAATTATTAAGAAACATTTAGAGAGCGTGGTCCTAAAAATAAATTCTAACATGATCGACTTTGAAATTGTCCGAGATCGACCGGTCGATCGCGATCGACTGTTTGACCGCCTCTGGTATATAGTATATTATACTATATTGTAATTTTTAATTAGTAAATACGTATAGACCTGCAAGGACTGGTTTGGGCTTATTAGATCTTACGAATGTTGTATGATTGTAGCATGCAAGCTGAGATATTTTATAATAAATTTGATTCGGGTTTTTAAAAATCTTAATTCTAAATAGTGTTAGTATTTTAAAATACTGGATATTCTTAAGTTCCATTTTTCTAGTCGCCACCTAACTATTAAATTTGAATGCAAAATCTATGCCAATTGTTTATATCTTGTTTATACCCTAAGTCCTTTTATTTGTACCGCAAAGTTTTTTTCGCCAGTCCAATTTTACTTTTGGGATGCGGTGGAAATGTTATCTTCAACACATTGAATTTTTGTAAATGGGCTCATTCTCTTATAATAATGCTACACCTGTATGCATTGTTTCTTTCTTATAAACGTACAACATAAAAAATTTGCTTTCAGTAAAATAGATTTTATGTTGTTAATTTTAGCATTAAAGCGAATTGATTTACTGTCAAACTAAAATATAAGAACATTATTTATTATTTATCGTCGATTTGTTACGATATTTTAATTTTTAAGTATGTTATATACTTAAAAATTAAAATATCATAAAAAACCTAAGAGATATAATAGATAATGTTCTTAATTTTAAGTTTAATAATAAATCAATTTGCTCTAATATTAAAGTTAATAACAACACTAAATTGGTTCTACTGAAAGCAAATTTGCAATATTATACTTTGAAAAGCGAAGATAATACACACAGATGTAATATCTTCTTAACTATATAGATATACATTCATTAAATTTGTATTATAATAAATTAATAAATAACCTAAATACTATTTCAATTATTTCATACTTTTACCGATTGTTCTCAATAGATATTATGTAAATATAATATATAACAGGTTTAATTGTACAAAGTAGGTTGATAATTGGTATGGACAATAATGTAGTATCTCAAAATTTCCTGTATGCATTATTATTAAAATCATTAATCTCGTTACGCGAAAAGACGTTTCGATAATAAAATAATCTATATAGAGTTAGTATAATATACTTTGTAGCTAACACTTATGTAGTTATATATGACTAATTAGAAATAAATAAATATTAAAGCGTGTTTTAATTATGGCGGATTGCCTATGATAGATAGTCTGATTTTTATACGATATGACTATGATGGTTACTTTTACCTTTAGTCTATAAGCTATAATAAGTATAATACAAATAGTTCACCTATCAGGCATGCTACGACTACGATATTACTTTCGAATTTCAATTTCGGATATTTACTGTAAAGTATGGGTACTTGGTAGTAGTCTCCCTCCATTTCCATTCAAAAATGTTTTAAAAAATATGTTTATTGATATAATCATCGTGTAAGATAAACTACTTAATATTTATATATATTATACTATATGTCTACACTCTACATGTGACCAATAATATGAATACATTTATTATACTTATTTTGTAAGATTAAAATGTTTAATTATTTTACTTATTATACCCACCAGTCACTACCCAGAAATTGATTTTTGTGTACACGCCTGGCACTTACATATATATATTATATACTACTGTATATCGTCATTAAATATTATTCATATAATAAGTACCTATGCGGCTATGTAATAAGATATTTTGCGCGTAGGTATAACATAATATTAAGATCATCTAAAGTAAAGATATTATTAGTAAGCGAATGAATGGAACCTCTATACATAAATATTGCAGATGAATGTTATTTATTTTGTTTTTACGCGGGAGAAACAGTAGCACAATTACAAAATGATCTATTAATAAGTACTTATTACAGTTATATATAAATACAAATAATACAATGAACGATATGATTTTCATTACGCTATTTTTGAAGAAAATCAGAGATTTAAAAAACTTATTATAGAAATATATGCATTGCTCATCAATGGTTAGTATGATAAATTAATAAATATATAATGATAAAATACCTAGCATTTTGGTACATATTGAACAGTTTAAAATACATAACTAACCCCTTAAATGTATACAATTATAAATTTTATATTAATAATGTATCTATTTCAAAAACCAGATTATACCTATAGGCTATAGGTTTTTATTTAAAAGAAATTTTATCTCATAATTCGGTGTATGATCTATATTCAATATTTTTGTATCTATTTTAGTTTTTTGAAGGGATCAATTTTATCATCATCAATTTTTACTCCAGATAACAAAAGCATTTTTAGAAAGTTATTATTTTTCAGTCATCGTAAATATTTACAATTTTTGTTAATTTAATTATTATGAGAATAGTGAATACCTATATTATGCGAGTACAATTTAGTGTAGGTATACTGTATGTATATTATTTAGTGACTAAATAATATCCAACTAAATGCCCAACGCTGTTTGCTATTTATGGAAAATTACAAATAGATCAAATCTATTATACACTTAACTTTACGAGTATAGTGGTTTCTGAATAAGTTAACATGTTTAAATATTATTGTGGTTTAATTGAAAAATAGTTCTTTAAATTTAAAAGCAATTAATATTGAAATCATTCCTTGTACCTATCATACTATAAAAATAATCATTATGAAATAACACCTGCAAGACAAAAACAGACACAAACAACAGCAACTTTATGTTTTTTTTTTTTTAATTTTTTGAAAATAAGAAACAAGGGCACAATTAGTTATTAGTGTAACTCTATATTATATAAATATAGCTTTAGCTTTATATATATATTCAAAGAAACATTTATAACTTCTGATTGTTTTTAAATTGAATATGCACAAGTCTATAATATGATGTGTATAATATGTACAAAATCGATCAAAAGAGTAAAAGCATAATATGGTTTAAAATATTTTATTTAGTAACTATAAGCTATTATACATTTTTATACATGATTGTAAGTATACCCTACTTTTAATGTTCAGTATATCAATAATATAGGTGTATAAAATTAATGTATGTTCATTGTTCATATATCATATGATGTACCAATATATACAGTTTTGGGGGTGTGTGAAAATACTTTATGAATAAAATATAGTTTTTATTATTAAAGTGCGGATAAAATTCTAGTTGAAAAGAAAAATAGTGTTATTTTCACCCTTTACTCGTGGACAGCTGTTTGATAGTGAATGGTATACAGTATATATTCAATATACACCTATTCAATATTCTACAAACGACTATGTGTATCATTACTATATATAGTTACTGTGGTCACAAACACTCGCACGTGTCCTACTGGTATTTTATAGATGGACAAAAATGACAATAATACGATATTTTTCGAATTACAAAACTACTAATAAATATAATCGACGGATTGATGGTCATTTACCGCAACACTGGTCCGCCCATCATTGATATTTTTACATAGGTACCTCTGGTGTCTATTATTATTTATTATAATATATGCCTATACTGACTATACGTATATATAATATACATATATACGAACGATACGATACAATAATTATCAGCTAGAATAGCGTAGGATAGTGTTGCAGAAACTGGTTTCCATAGTAAAAAGTATATATACTAATATATTATATATAATATGTAATATGTAATATGAATAAAAAAATATATAAACAAAATAACACGATCAATTTTTAAAACGAAAAACTCAATCGTTTACACTAGTCGCAAAACGTGCATATAGTGCATGTACGAATTAATTTACCTGCCTACCTATCTAAGGAAAATATTTATACATTTTTTTTTCCAAAATAAGAGTGTGCACGTTTTAGCTGCTGCTACAGATAGCCAGGTATAAAAAAAGACGATCTTGATCAAGATTTTCTCACGCGTATTTATTTTGTACGCCCGAAAAAAAAAGATAGAGCGAGAAAAAACGTATTATTATTAAATAGGTATATAAAGTATAAACGTGTATATTATACGGTGTATATGTGTACCTATACCTACCTCTTAGCGATTCATCATCATAGTAGCCGCCACGTCCTATTATTGCCATGGTTTACAACAGTATAGCACTAGGCAGTAGGCACTTGACCGGTAGACAAAAGCGGGTGTGCACAATATAATATATAAGACATAAGTGCATACGGTACGTTGGATACTATAATAATAATAATATAATAGTAATATTATTATAATAACAAAGCGCGGCCGCCGTTCATAAATATAACGCTATTCGCGAGTTTTTTTAAATACGTCTATAAATTATAATAGTCTTAAAAAACTCACAGATTTTTAGCCGAAAAATGTTTAGTGGAAAATCTATCGAAAATAAATGACGCACGCATAATGGATAATTATAATGTAATATGTCAGCACGTTAAATAATTTTGTCAATATATCGTCTATATCGGTAGTTTTTCTTTCCCCGACGAGACGTGACCAAACTATTGATCACTGACCATTATATTATTATTATATACATTACATGTTTATGTGATGTGCCGTTTTCCGTGTATAATAATGTTGTTATTATTATTATACCTACTACGAAGGTACTTCCGGAGACGGTTCCGGTGATAGTATGCGCGCGTGCGTATAGGTAATAGCGGTAAAATCAGAATTCATTATGTTAATACCTATATAAATATAACTGCAGTTTTCTAGCGTTATGGGATATGAAAAAAAATTAACTAACAAGAAAACAGAATCGTTAGTTTGAGATATTATGTACAACTATATGGTATCCGGTAATAGAGACTTAAATGCGATTGTATATATTCCCTTGTAAATCATTATTTACCATTATGCATACCTATACCAAAAAAAAAAAAAAACTCAATAGATTTTTACACAAATGCACAATTAAAAATTCAAACGTCCCTACTCTATCGTGGAACAATTCAAGATGTCAGACTGCATTTCAAGTATAAGTATCCCAATTGGTTCCAAATCCATTGGTTCAAAAAAACGTATCTAAGTATAAATAAAATAGGTAAAATAAAAATTTAAAAACTATATTATATCACTTTTTATACGTAGTATATAAATATTCATTACACAAATAATAACTTTTAAATATTAGTCAATTTTAAAAAATTTAAAAGTTTAAAAATGCATTTTTCTTGTAATAAATTAATGATGAATACATTTCTTAATAGTTAAGAATGTTTGGCATTGTTTTAAAATTTCTCATGAAAACTTTATACTGTTAGAATATCTGCAATAAATATTGTTAACTCGTATGAATGCACTGCATATCAAAATACGTAAAGATGCAATCGAAATATGGCCTACAATAATTTAATTAAAGGATATTTATTTTAAACAATAAATGAACATTTGTATAAAGAAAAGATAAATAATTATTTTACTTTTTTTAATTAACTAAAAATCTCTTGGTTTAAGCACAGTTTCGTGACTAGAATGGAATCAGTAACTGAGTAATCGATAAAATGCATAGTATGACTAGCCTTAGTTTCCTTTAATAATACGGTAAACAACACTATACAATTTAAATCGACTAAATATTTTAATACTTGGAGAAAATATTTTAGTAAATAACAAATGTTTGATGGAAAATGAAAACTAACTTTTTTATTGAGGAAAATTAGGAAAATTGTATTTCGTTTTTAGAGAAAAATAGCACCGTCCAAGTTATATTATATTACGATTATTAAACGAACAATATCATTTTACTCTGTTTGTAATATCTTCATACAATTTAACGTATAATTTGTCATATTATTAAAATATTAAAATACACGTTTAGAAGAATAAAAAGTACACTATTGTATTACATCATTCAAATAAATTATAATTCCAAAATTGAATCAATATATTACGATATAGAATAATAGAATATAGATAATAAAATATTATAACAAAATTAATTATTATATTATACATATTATAATATAATAAATTTTATAATATCATATAATTTACAACAGATATTGATTAAGTGTTTTTAGAAGACTTGAATTGCTTAAAACTCTATAATATTGAAATTATATATATCATATTATATTATTATATATTTTAATAATAAACATTAGCTGTTTTTAAAATGAAATATATTTTTATAATTTTGTATTTAATTTAATTTATACGATTTAAATGTAGATATTATTACGATTTTAACAATAATTATTTTACAAATCACTGCTATTATTAAGAATGTTTAAATAAATAGATATTATTTAAAATTGTGTTGAATATGTATAATATAATTATTAATATAACCGTATAGGTATTATGCAATATACTATGTATTCAATTATGTATACAAGATGTATATTAAAACAGCCGTAGTTAAAATATTTTAATATTCGAAATTGGCTTAATTTCTATTTTTAAAATATATTAAAATGTGTATAATTAAGGTTAAATGTTTTTATACTGTACAATTTTATATCATTTTTAACAAATATTAAAATATATAGTAGAAAAAACATAAAGTTTTCGAGTGGGATGTTAACTAACTAGTTATAATACGTGGGTTGCACGAAACTCGCTAACAAGAAACTTAAAATATTTAAAATAATTATCATCTAGTCAGTATAGTCTACTAATTACTTAAGTAATTATTAAACTATAAAATAGACCAGTTCAATTTCCTGCTATGATAGTATAGTTTCATTGATTTTTCAAAAAGATGTACGAGTATTAGCTTTATGAATACCCACTGAATTTAAATCATAACACAAAACTATTACTTTGAGAAATTTGTGTAATTGTGTACGATACATATTCTAAATATAATTCAATTTTTAATAGTACCTACCTATATTTATTTATTTATTTTATATATTTATTTTCATATAAATTATACAGTTTATACATTAATTATTATTTAAAAACGTTGCATAACAAAAAATAAAAAATAAAATCTGAATAGTAGTACATAACATTTATCTATTTTTAAATAATAATATGTGTATAATTTAGAAACATTCATTGTATACTTAGATATATCCAATATCCATTCTACAAATTAACAACAATTACAAAATTTAGAAATTATTGTTTTTAACAAAAATATTTTTAATCGTCCATGATCTTTAAATGACTAAAATTTTAAATACTACCAATTAAAACAAAACTATAAAATAATAATATAAATCATATTATGACGTATATATAGTACCTACTACCTATCGTTAAATACGGTTAGGTAATTGTGGATAATAATGGAATTGTTTTCTAAATAGTTATAAAATTAATTATCATACAACGATTGTAGGTTTAAAATAAATATCATAGTGATTTCAAGTGAATACTGAATGGATAATATTATATACTATTAATTATTATGGATTAAGATATTACGTTTTATCGTTATAATAAGTATATTTTTTTTTCATTTAACTGAGAATGGTCATTTGTAATATTTATAATTTATATTTTATACTATTATACATACAAAATTATCTTACACATACGTAGGTATACCAAAATCACTTTGCATATAATATAATATTTCAAGATGAAAAATATCAAAATGGAGTAAAAAAAACTAGTAATCTATGTTTTGTGAAAAAAGTGTTCATAATTGATCTGTCAAGTATATTCGGCAGCATATGCAAATCGATAATACCTTTGTAATGTAAGCATGTATATCGTATATAAAAATACACGTTTCGGTAGTAAATTTTGAAGAATGCCTGACTGCCGAACGACGCGTACCGCGTTTGTGACAAAGAATGGGAAAGATTTTTCTTGGCATGCCGATCTCTGCGGCGTTTTGTTATCTGATTCTGTGGGTATAAGAGTACATACCTACTATATTATACATATCTACCTGATTATGTGTACCATATTGTGTATACACATTAATATACCTAACACGCAATATACAGACGTCGTCACAGTTCGTTTCGAGCTCATACTCATATTATTTTTATAAACTAAAGAAAAAGAAAACGCCGCCTGAATTAAACACAGAAATATCACGCACAGTATACATGTTTTATGTATTATATACTAATACATAAATTATTTCAACATATTCAGAATTTCGTACAACTGCGGCCGTTACTATACACTCGAGCACAGATACGTAATTAGTCGTACGGTGAAACATATTTTCTACATATTAATTTGCCGCTACGGTCTGCATAGAACGAAATTTTTATGTAGGTACGAGTGTCGGTTGTTTATTATTAAGTATAAGCTTTACATTATACAATAGTAATAATTATAATGTATAATATACCCGGTATGTGTAAAAAGATTGATTCACCACGTATGTCACCCCCCCCCCCATTTCTTTATTTAAAATAATACATTTTTTCAAATTATGATTCTTATTAATTTTAAATGTATGATCATATTTTCAAATTCTTGAGATTCTTTGAACTACTAAACGAGTGTCCTGAGTAACATTTTTTTAAACATTTTTTACTGTATAATATTCAATAAATAATTTTTTTTAATATTTATGTAGGTACCTAATTTGAAAAAGCAGTATCTACCTCGGTTGTCAAAATTTTTAAATTAAAACTAATAGTCTTTAAAAATATTTTTACAAAAATATAAAGTAAATGTATAATATTAGATCAAGTATTTATTATACTTGGACCACTTTACCATGATGTCTGTATATCCTTGATGTATTCTTAAACCGTTCAACCGATTGCGATTAAATTTGGTACAGAGATAGATTAGACCTCTGGAAAGGATATAGGATAATTTAAAAAGAGAGAGGTCCAACCCTAGAAAGTACTGAAACAGAGATTTTAAAATAATACCAGACTTTCGGTGAAAAAGTTGATGAATATTAAGATTATTGAAGTTACAATTTTGAACAGAAAATGTATGGGCGAAAAATCTTCTGTTGCCAATCATCCCAATGATTCCAAAAACTATGCTATTCAAATTTAAACGTTTGCAATTTCTGGTGCGACTCGCCTTTGTAATGACTATCATCAAAGCACAAGAAAAATAATTAACAGTGTGGACTGAATTTAGAAAATCCATGCTTCTCACATGGACAGGTATATGTGGCCTGTTCCGTGTCGGAAAACCTTCTGATTTATTTGTGTACTCACCAAAAGGAAAAATAAAAAATATTGTGTATCCAAATGCACTTCAATAAATACCATTCAATTAAAAACAAGAATTGACAAACTTTTCTCGATAAAACGAATAAAAATACATAATGATCCAAAATAAATTGAATATTGTTGTAACGTTATTACTTAGTAGGTTATATAACTTATCATTCTTATAGAGTTGGAATTATTAATTTTTTAATGGGCAACGAAGTGAATGGGATCACCTAGTATAGTATAGGTAAATATTAATAGCCAAAACGTCTAAAACTGTTAAATCACTATATTACTATAGTATACTAAGTTATAAATAACTCAAAAACTACTTATTCAAATTTTGATTTTGATACTTCAACGTTTCAGAAAAATTACTTTTTAATAATTTATAATAAAAAAGTGGATTTTTACTGTAAAAACAAAAGTTTATATTGCTAGAGAATTTTCTTTAAAAAAAAAATGTATATATATATAATCAGAATTAAATATAAAAAGAGTGGTCAAGTAAGAAACGCTTTACTATATAGAAGGTCACTATAATAGATATATTAAATTTGAATCCATTGATAGGTATCATTTTTATACGAAAAACGATTCTGAACAGAGATGATTTGTCAGCCTAAGATATATTTTCCACTGGGTGGTGAAAATGGTGGTTTATACTTTAATGACCTGAATACCCAAAAATTTAAGTTCTATTATAATTATTGTAAGCCAAACTTATGGAAAATCTTGTATTAAAATTTTAACTATTAGCTACTTATACAAAACTTTTTAGAAATTTTAACTACAAAATAGTTTGTAAGTATTCATGATTTGAACTTCAAATCTTAATAAAAAAAAAAAATTGTGCCTATGTATTCTTATTATTTTTGAATCACTATAAGAATAACTTATGAGGAACTTTGTATTGAATTTTCTAGTATTTTGACTCAGCCAACAATTTTTTATCGATATTTATAAAAAAAAAATAAACAAAAACGAATATTTCAAATACCTATTAATTGCATTAAAATAAGTGGAATATTTTAAAATCATGTAAAGATAATGCCAATCTAAATAACTGGTGAAATTTTAAAGTATCTACGATTCATACTTTTTGAATACCTAATAAGAAATATTTAAAAACGCTTGAGGATAAATCGTTATAAAATTTAAAATTCAAACCCTTAAAATATTTTTCCTATAATGACGCTTCAAATTTTCTCTATAGCTATTTGAAAAAAAACTTATTGAAAATTTAGAGTTGAATTGTTTAATCTTAAATATAAATAGAAAACATTGTATGAATTTTCAACTACAACATATGAATGTTCGCAATTTTGAAATATTTCGTAAACATTTGAACTTAAAACGCTTATTAAATAAATTGTGACTTATAATTTTTGATATTTTTTAACTACAATAAAAACTTATAAGAAACCTTGTATTTAATTTTCAATTTTTTTTTTGGGGCATCCAAAATTTTTTTATCGACACTTCAAAAATAAATACTCAGAAAAATCGAAAAATTCCAGTTGTCTATAAATACAACTCAATTAAAGATAAAAAATAACTGTATATATATAAACACTAATACCTTTTAAGTGTAAACATTTGGTGCAAATTTCAAATATTTACAGTGATTAGTTTTTGAGTAACAAACTAACAAGCATATAAAAAAATAGATGTTATCGAAAACTGGTTTTGTTTAAAAATTCCTATTTTTCAGTTAATTTTTTTTTTTGGTTTTCTCGACTTTTTTTTGAAAACTGTTGGAAAATTCTTACTTTAAAACTCTGTAATACACCAAGAATATTCACTTTTCCATCAGAAACCAACCCTAAAGTTTGAAATTGAAGCATTATTTCGACTAGTTCGACAAGTTATGCTGTACACACCCAAAAAAAAACTCACGTCATCATTATAAAATCAATGCATTCATCATTTCGTTCAAAATCTAAAAGAAGTGTGCGCGCTTAATGAATTTCCCTGTATATACAATCATAGATATGGTATTACCAGTTTACGTAAACATGCCATCTAATTTTCGTAAAACAATATAGATATATTGTATAAAGTTAGTATAGTAATTAGTATTATATAGATATATCAATATCATAACGTATACAAATCATATAGGTAGGACGGTAGGTATATATTGCACACAAGCCGTACTAATACCAGGCGTATATTAGAGCATTGTACAAAAGCGGACGTCGGTACGTGAAAGAGTATATTACCTACCACCATCCACCAATAGCCGGGTACTCGCTACCAGTTGGTAATTTCGAATAATATATTCACGGTCTGGTAATTTCGACATATATGCACGCCTACAGGAAAATGCCGTCAAGTAAAATTTTGTTTTAGTCAATCCCTTAAAAGTATATAATATATTATAAGTTATAACATATGTTCATAAACGCACACTGGCATGATACTGGTATATTATTAAGTATAAAAAGCTGTCACCAATTGTGGGGAAGGTGCAGCAGGAGAAAAAAGCACCTATGTATATTATAAAAAATCAATCACACGCTGTATATTGCAGTTTGTAAGTAAATTATAGACAACTTTTTACTATAAATAGTTAACATCATATACATTTTAATACTAATTAATAAAGTTATAGACTTGTTATTAAAATAAATAATACATCATACGTAATTACAGTGAAAATATCCAAACCAAAAAATAATTTTGTGCTAGAACGATTATACATCAGTATAGACTTTTAAGTTAATAACCATAATTTTAGCTCAGCTAACGATGTATATATAGCGTATTCTATGCTATATATGACTAACTTTACTAGTTCAAGCATCGTAAATTTATTCAATCCTATTAATTAATTTAAAATCGAATTTGATACAAATGCATTTCACCATAATATGGAGGTTTTTATGGCATTTTTTTATTTACAATACAGGCTGATAATGCCCAATGATTAAATTACAGAAAAATTTAAGTAAATTAAATATTAGCATAAAAAATGTTCGTTATTTTTAACATATTTTAGTGTTTGTGGAAATATTGATTTTCTCACTTAGTAAATACCTATTTATTATTATTTATTATTAAAATGACACAATGATTCCAAAAAAAAATTGGTTTAATACTAATTTAGGTTAATCGCCAACATTCAAAAATAGTAGTAATTATGTAATAGATATTATAGAAAATCATATTGTATTGAGTACCTATATAGTGTTATTATGTGTTCTGTATTTTAGTTACAATCATTTAAATACTATTTAAATGTAAAATATGAGTTTTTCTGAATTTGATCCTTAGATTTTAACCCATAAAATCATAGTCACAGTTAGTAGTTACTATTTATTAGTACATACTAGACATATTTGCAAAGCTGGACACTAACTAGTTAGAAAGTTAAAGTTAAGTTAGAAAATTACTTAAAAAGTAACTTTCTAACTTAATCTAATTTAACTAGTTAGTTTTAATTCATATTAACTTTGTAACTTAACTAGTTGAATTTAATGGGTAAAATAGTCTAATCTAACTCGTTAGAAAAAAAGTAACTAGTTATTATTATAATTTTATTGTATTATGTATTATTATTTAATATTAATATTTTAAGTTGTCATACTGTTTTGTATTTTTTTTTATTTTGTTTCACCTTTCATGTTCTAATAACCGACAAGTGATATACCAATAAATTTTCAAGAAATTGAAATTATTACTTACTTAATTAGAACATTTTGACCAAATTACTAGGTGTTTATTTCAATTTTTCAGTTTTAATCAATAATTGAAGTTAGATAACTTATTATATACAATTTTAACAAAAAAGTTTTTTAATCTATAAAAAAAATTAACTTCTAACTTCTACTCTAACTTTAGTTACTTTAGTAATTTAAGATAATGTTTTATATTCAACTCTTAAGGTTGAGACTTTATAAGCCTACGCGATAATGTGTTATAATATCGATTAGACGTTATAACATCTATTAATGTTGCATTGCTATAAATACGTTTTATGCCAATAAATCTCATTAATTGTTCACAAAAATGAAAAAAGAAACATACGGTGAAAATTTAACGGTTTAATTAACTTATTTTTTCTAAATCGTCTGTCTTTCACCTTCTCGCTACAGATTTGTTTACGCCACAAAGTCTTAAGTATATATAATATGCATTATAACGCGTATACTGTATTACAAGCAGGTCTTTATAAGTATATAACTATACACGCGATATGCGAACATACACAGTGCTGTGAAGAAAGTATATTTATAAAATAATATGTTGTGTACAATTGAACGATTAAAGTGAATCGCGCGAAATGCAACTGCTTTTTGGAGAACTATTTATTTTTGCGTTTGTTTTCTTACAAATATGTACACGAGTGGGTATCATAGTCACACAGGAAACGACGCGAGTACCTATACATAAAAAGGCATGGCCCGAGTTTTCGAAACAGATTTTCTAATTCACACATTTCCTGTCAGACCGAATTCCTAAGATGCTTTTCCCACCGTATTACCGCTTTAACGTCCTCGAACGTCCTCGCCATTGTCTTACACCTGTCCGAAATAATAATAAAAAAAACAACAACAACCACCACTGAAACCGCTGTGCGACCTTCGTTTTGTTTAATACGAATAATATAATAATATATATACACTGACACGGCGCGATACCACTTCAGTATTTCACCCTAATATATTATATATTATGCTATATTAAAAAAAAAATTAAAAGGGTATTATGCAGCAGATAAGAAAATATAATGAAATATATTATGTAAATAGTAAAAATGATCATTCAATTGAAATTAATTTATAAGCTGAAGAATATGGTGGATGGCTTTGTACTATAACGTAGATAAAATGGTACGCATAAAATAATTTTTTTAATAAAGTTTTATATGTTTCTTTATTTTAGTTTTTTACGTTACTGCATAAGTTGCCCACAGACAATAATATATATATGACTATATTCAATAATAAGTATAATAATAAATGATATATTATACTATGTACACAATAGTACAACATAGTTTAACTGTTTGAATTGAAATACTAATGATTCTAGTATCGACATAACGCAAGTTCTACGTACGACTACTCAATAGACAAATAGTGATCAATATAATTAATTAACTATTTCTAGTAAAGTTGTTACTAAGTGTTATTCAAATGGAATATGGAGTAGAAACCGTGAAGAATTTAAATAAATACTTTTAAATGTGATACTTAATATTATAAAATACGTAGTTTTTTAGTTTTTTTTGGAAATTATAATAACGCACGAATGCACGATACCTACTATACCTATCAACCACCGTCCACTATAATATCTATAAATTGATTCTATTTTAGGTCTTTCCCCATCTCAAGGGAATCGGTTTATTAAGTTTACATTAACAATTTCGTAACATATACATTATACATATACTTAATAATAATAGATATATTTTTGTCATTTAGGTATTGTACATGTTAAAATAATTATATTGCTGTCATATAGTTTATTATAATGGTTTTGTTAAAATGTTTTCCTTTTTTTTCGTACCATAGTTCATAAGTTAGGGTAAATTACATTCATAAATGCGTAATAATATTAAGTATACCACATCGACGGTAGCGCGCATACAGCAGTGTATATTCCGTAAATATATACATTACCCGTGAGTAAGAGGGCGGGCACCCCGATTAAATGCGTAAGGGAGACGAAACTACATAGTAATTACTATCTAATACCTATAGATTGCGTTTAAAAAAAATAAAACGAAACGTGTAGTATAATATAAAAGTATGAATAGTCGCATTTGACCAATATCGATTTTCTCGGACGATTATTTTTATGTACACACTTGAACCATTCCCTTTCTCTCGTTAACCTCTTTCAATATGCACTACTTGCGATCCGCCGAAACATGCCGTTTATTGTATAAACGGTCAGAAAAAATAACGTTTAATTGTCTTACGATTTTCATTAGTATTTTCGCAGCCGTTTATGGCTCACGTATTATTATTATTTATTACATTATATAATATATCGAGTAATAGTTCGTCCGTGCGGCGCGCATTGAGTGTGTGTGAAACTGACCGGAACTATTTGAAATGCCATTCCCCTGGGCAGGTGAGTCGCGACGAAACAGCCGCGTATTACACGGCGTTTTTCTCTCCCTCCCTATCGTAAAGTGATAGGCGGCGGTGGCAGCGCCGGTGGCAAGGACGCGGATGTTGTCGTTAAGGACACGCGAGACAGGCGGAGGCGCTAAACCTGTTTTTAATAATAATAAATTTAAATATATACACCGTACGCTCGAATGTGTGTGACATTTCACCTCTTCACCACCAGCGCAGAATTAACGCAATGTAATAATAATAAGAGACTGCGTATAAACTATCGACGCGGTTATAAATACTAAAGGACTATAAGAGAGTAATAATTCGTCATATTAAATATTGGTAAATGTTAGTGTACCGGTAACTAGTGTAATTTTGTATGATAGATAATACCTAATAATATGGTGTTAATAATAATATACGTATGGTATGATTTTTGAAATATTCTTACATCCTTGTAAGTTGTATACTGAAATAGTTAAATGCATAAGTTTAACCGTTAATATTATTAGCATAATTTTTTTTTATATATACATTTACATCGTACGCTCAATGAGTACGACATTTCACCTCTTCGCCACGCAACGTCACCAGTGCTGAATTAATTAAATATAATAATAATATGAGACTGCATATCGACTGAGAATACTGATATAGTTATAAATATTTTAGGTAGTCCTAACTATATAATAAAATAAACTGCACGTTTTGTATAATTATTGTTACATAAAAATCTATAGGTAATAATAATTCATTGATTTCACTGATATACTTTAAGTATGTCAAACTACCTGCTAATGTATCGGTAACTAATATGGTTTTTTTACGGTAAATATAACTATAATATAATCTAAATAATAATAATAATGCAATTTGATATACGTACGAGGTAATTTTTGAAGTACACTTAGCTAATTACCTCAATTTTATGCTTAAGATGACGTTATACCCGCGCATGTGTTGTCTCCGTCTTATGATAGTAAAACAGCAAAATTGGGTTCAGTTAACTTAATCAATAATAATATGCTGTTAGCTTTATTATTAGAGACAATTTACCTAATAACAAACTTAAAAGTAATAATATTATCTAGATTATCCCATAGATTTTTATTGATATTTTAATTTTTGAGTGAGTTATAGTTATGTAAAATATTAAAACTTTAAAATGCTCTTAACAGTCGTTAACTCGTAACTCACTTAAAAATTAAAATATCAATAAAAGTCTATAAAATGATCAAGATAATATTTTTACCTTTCAGTATTGATAATAGCTAAATTGACTTTAATATTAAAGCTAACAACATAAATTTGATTCCGTTGAATGCAAATTTGCTGTTTTATACTTCGCAAGATGGAGACAACACATGCGGATAATAACGTTTTCTTAAATGAACAAATTTATACATAAATTATCAGCGTGATTTTTATTTTTTATGTATCTATTTATCAAATCCTATTTTATATGATATACCCATTAAAATTCAACGAACGGCATGCAAGTGCTTAACGTGACTATATTACCAAGGTTTACTTATTTAATTTTACAAATCTATGTACTATGTAGTATGTATATTGTATACATACATTATAGATAGTACTAAGTACATACAATATACACTGTTAAGTATATTAAAAGGTATATTTAATATTATACACATATTATTGTATGCCGTAAATAGTAAACACAACAAACGAAGTGAAGTAAATTTACAAGTTTGTTTCATACAGTTTATATTTATATTACCTACATATAATTCGAGATATAATTCCAAAAATCGAATGATATTAAATTACAATATTGATTATATTTACAAATTCTAAATAATGCCAAAATAGCAGTTATAGAAACGTACATGAATCGCTGTGTATGGTTTATTCCTATAAAAGGAACCAGTTATTATTATTTATAAAAGATAATATTTACAATCTATACTCTATATGCACAATTAATATAATAAGCAAATAAGTCTATGTTTGTAAAAGTCTTAAAAACACGAGAGAAGTGAGCATTCACTACTAACTTTCAGTGTTTTATTTTAAAATCATTATTCCTATAAAATATTTACTGTTTGTTCAGATTAGAAGTAATAAGTAATGCGTTAATGTAGTCAAATACATATTAATTATTTTGATTAGAAAAAGCTATTGATGTCACTTCTAGTCGGATTAATATTAATGTTGTTATATTATTTTAATAATTTACAAATTACAAGGAACGTATAAATAATATAAGAATAATTATGTGCGTTTTACCTGTACATGCCACCATTAACTATTTGACGGAAGACGCTGGACCAGAAAAAGTGAGGCTCGAAAATATCTACACAGTAATTCCACTAGAATTTCGTCCCATTATAACTTATTAATTAAATTTAGTAGACGAAGTAAAAAAGATTTTATCATGAATAAAATACGGAAAAACATAAATCACGGAGAAAAAGTCAGCGACGACCGCTTTTCTTAAAAAATGACGACGAATTGTCGCAGTTACCTTTTTGCGAGCAATATTTACTGTAGTTTGGCAGATTCTATATACCATGGTCCAAGAGAAAAACTTTATACTACGACCCTGGTCGCAGAATTTATACCACAGTCGTGAGTTGAGAAACCGCAAAGTTTACGTTAATCGCAAGCTAATAATATAATCACTAATCAGTAATCACATAATTAAATTATGGCACATATTTTTTGTTGTTCTGTATTAAGAAAACTATGGTTATTGACCAAACGTTTTTTCTTCGTGTTGTATAATATGATATGTTTAATTACACCATTTTTGCTTTGATATTTATGAATGCTTAAACAACATCACTAGTGCAATATGCCGATATTCTGGCAAAACGAGTATACGTATTTTTACAAGTCTCGTTGTCATCAATTTTGAGCCGTGGAAGCGCGTAGCTATATCATATTAATATATTATTTACAGGTTTATTATAAACATATTATATAGGACTATAGGAGTCTAGGACACCTCTACGACCGTTAGTTATAATTTATTGTAGTTACTAGTTACATATAATGTAGACATGTAGCATGTATATATATTGTATAGTATACATATAGGTTAGTAAAATTCAAATAGATCCTTGATGAAAAAAATAGTGCAATGTCATTAAAAAATATTTTTACATAGATGCATTTATTAGTGTATAAGTGCAAACAAAATAAAATAAAACAATTTTTAAAATACATATTTTATATAACCTATACCTAAATGCCAATTAAAATGTAAAATTGAACAAATTAAAAATAAAATAAATTTCGAAAAGCAATTAAAAATTAAAGCGTAATAAATTTGTGGTATAAATAATTAACCGATTACAAATTTTTTTATGAATTACAATCTGATACAATCGATGTTACACCTACAAATTTAGAATTAACGTGTTTATTTATTAATAATTATTTGTGGCCATAGTAATTATAGGCTATAGCTATTAACCAAAGTATAATAATTATACCATTATGACAATATAATATTATGTTATATTTTATAATGTAATAAATTTTGGACAACATTTTAAAATATATTAATCGTGAATCGTGATAGATATATGATGTTAGGTACCAATATTAGTTTATTTTAATATATAAAAATATACAACCTAAGATGTAAGTATGTAGGTAATTATAAAATATTTAATTTTTTTTTTATTTATTTATGCATATTATGACAAAATATTTAATTATTTTACAAATGTAAATATTAATTTTTATGGTTTATTTTTCTATATTCAATTTTAAATATACGATCTCCCAGTAATACATTTAATTAATTAGAACACAGTTATTAAAAAAATGCATGACGTATCTGAAAAACACTACGGTTCCTGTATATTTTAATAGGTACGTTTCGAAAAATGTTGAGGTCATTAATCGTCTAACGACTTACAATAACAACTGTATATTTAGTTAAAAAGATGATATCGAAATTTAATTTTTTGTGATCATTTTTTTCTTGTATAGTACAAATAGTGTATATAATACAAATAAGTATACTATTAATAATGAATACCAGAATACATATATATATATTCTCAACTGCTTGAAGAAATACATAATTTAAGTACATTGTGTACCTATATTTTATTATGTTTTTTACATCATATATAATTCATATATGCCTATAACGTATGAGCTGCATTCCATTGAATATGTATACGAAAATATTAATTTAAATTTTTAAATAGTTATTTATAGGTAATTATAATATTATGTATGATATTTATATTTCGACTACTGTACATTGATTTCAATGTTAACAGAAAACAGAATAAATTGATAAAAGGATATTATATAGTCCCGTACTTAAAAATGTATGTTTAAACCATTATAATTATTATTTTATATACAGACATACTGAAATTGTAGTATAACATATTAATTTATATTGCTTTTATTTTTTAGTCCTTTACAATATACTCATACTATATACGAGTAGTACTATACTACAATAGTAGACTATTATCTTAAAGCAGGCAATGAAAAATAGCAGTTACAATATATTGTTTTTGACCTTGATTGCCCTTTATATTTTGTTCAAAACACAAAATATTATGTCTATGTCCTCGTAATAGTACTTTAACTAATGCATAATTTATTTTAGGGATTTTTTTTTAATGTTTTCCGGTAATAATGTCAATAGTTCATTGAGAATGAACAAAAATGTAAATTAAAACAAAACCCATATTAGTTGAATAATTTATATGGACATAGTATACATCAGGGTACATTCTATACTCAAAACAGTTAAAATTGTTAAACATCAAATATGATTAAGCTACACACAATATAATAGGGGTATATGTATTATATTTTACTAATATATTAGATAATTCCCTCTCATGGTTACATTTTTATTATTTTACATATCAAATATTATATAATTTATGTCAGTTTATTTTTTATGGTAAGTTATTAGATTAATTTTTAAATTATAGAAAGACACTAAGACAGTAAACATAGTTATTATAATTTTTATACATATCAAATAATATAAGTTATTATTTTTATAATTCAAGCCACTTTTATATGAAGAAATTTCAATGTTGATATTAAGAATTTTATGTATTGAGAAAAAAATGAAAGATGCTCTACAATTATAAAAAATAAGCAACCAATCACATATTTCTTCAATAAAAAATCATAAATAAATAAATAAATAGTAATAAATAATTTTAAATGAGATTTAATAATTTAAACTTTAAAGTTTAGTAACAACAAAAAACTCACAGCACTGTTCATTTAAAATGTCAAATGTCAAAACATATACCTATTAGCTAATTATTATTTAATTACTTGATTATTAATATCACTAATAACTGTAAAAATATACTTTAAACTGTAATTATAAAATAATACTTAGAAACGTTTTAAATTTTTTATCTCATACCTATATTAATTGTGTTTTGACTAAAGAATAATTGCATTTTAATCATTTGATATGAAAGAAGAATTTTATAAGATAATAATATACATAGTATATTGTATACATACACAAATTATGTCTGTGATCGTATAATAGTTTTGTTGTTCAAATACAGATGGTAAATACTAAATATACTAATCTAAAGAAACAATAATTATCTAATGATAATTAATCAATAATATTTAATATCATGTATGTCTGTATATTTTAATTGGAAAAAGCAAAAAAAAAAAATGAATTTAATAGAAATTATTAGTTTTTTTTAGTAATGTTAATTTGTATACATTATGTTTAGCAAAAGCTGTATCTAGCTATCTTCCATTTTAGTCAGTCATTTATTGTTTTTTGTTTAATACATAACTTAATATACCTATAAGTTTGCAAATTACAATTTAAATGGATATCTGTGTGTTTAAAAATATATTTATTTTTACCAATATATTAACAAAAAAAAAAAAACACGTTGTTCGCGAAAATACCCGACCTAATTATTTGATTGTCGCATAAACCGACGCTGCACGTTTCTAAAAAACTGGTAATTCGATCGAATTCGATACACCTAAAACGCGGCAAAACGCGTCGCGTCGCGTTAACGGAGTAAATGTTCGAGTAGAGAAAGTGCGACGACGGCGTCGCAAAGTTGCAATTTAACGCGCGCGTTTTTATACATATAGTGTTCCACTCTCTCGTAACGATTTTCGTTAGATTCCATTGATTCGTTTGTATACGTAACTTACCTACATAGTACATAGAACATATAGCATAAATATTATTTATTCAAGTATGGAATACCAAACCCACGATATCGTACGGTCAAAATAAAATTAATATTAATAATAAAGTACCTACTCAACATAATATAGAGTATTTGAAGTATTTCTAGCCTTGATATATCTTTATTTTATAATATACACCAATACATCATATGGATATATTTTTAATATTAATAGTATTACTGGAAAATTAATCAATACATATAGCAAAAAATAATAATAATAATAACATTTTCCTAATCAGGAAAATACTACAATTGACATTTTTAACGGTTTATCGAGTATGGAAAATTTAGCCATATAGATATTGTAATATTATTATATGATTAGATATATTGATATTTTAAACAAGTAGATTTATTAATTATATTAAAATTGTTTTATTATATTATAACTGAAGAAAAATGACGGTCATTGATTATTTAATTTTATAAATCTCAACATCTAAAATAATTAATTAATATAATAATGAAAACACCCTTGAATAAAATAAGCAGAATCCTCTGCGTAGATAGACATAATAATCAACACTTATTATTATTATTATTTATTTTACATTATAATATTATTATTTATTATTATTAGCACCCAATAATGGACAATGTAAATTAATCGTGTACCTAAATATTTTAAGTTAACTATTGGTCGGTGTTTTGATGAGTTAACAGTTAGTTCTCTAACCTATTCAAATAAGTAACATTTTTAAAGCTATTAAAAAAAAAAAAATTGAATTAAATTTTGTATTTTATTTTAAAACTATTTGTACTAAAACTTTGATGGAAAAACGGAAAAGTCGGTCTGCTGTATTGAAGGTTTCAAGTAACCCTTATCAGCGAGTTGTCATTGTAATCCTGTAATTTGTTAATTTTAATCCATCGATAATCATTATTCATTAATCAATGCATACGAAAAACAATTTCTGAGATGGTGACAGTCCTTATTTCTAGGAATACTTTATGTATAATTTATTTAAGTATAATATAATAATAATACCTATTATTTATCACTTATTAGTTATTAGTAATTAATTTTTGTGTAAGTTGAAGGGTAGAAACCCTTAATTTTTATGTAATTGATATTACTAAATTGCTATGAAAGTACAACTAATGAATATGTATTACATTTTCGAGTTAAAACTGTTAAAATTTAAAATTGTACACATTTTTAATGAAAAAATAATTTGGAAAATAAGAAAAAACAATATTATAGTGAAATCAATTCACCCCGTTCAGCATTGAAAAATCGAAAAAAATCATTTCCTGGTAGAATTAATATCTGTCGCGTTTCACAAGAAATCCATAAAGGCTTATTTAAGCTGAATTGATTTATACTATTTATAGTATTTATTTTTAACTAATCTCGACCCCTGATCTGCGCAGCAAAATACAATAACAAACATTCTGGAACACGGCACTGCAAGTCAGTGCACGTCCGCGGCCTCGGCGGGGGACCGCTGCCTTCGCGGTGCACAGCTGTTGTCTGCGGGAGTACCCCGCTCACGGCACCACCGCTGACGAACACCGGCCCGTAGAGCACGACAATCGCTACGGTTCGCCGTTCAGTTTTTAGTCTTCACCATTCAGTCATTTCAGTCGCGTCACGTTAGCCGCACGCACAACACGCGCTGTTCGTCCGCTCTCTCGCTCGTTATCTCAGTTTTACTACGCGGATCGCTGCCGAAAACCTGTCTACCCGCGACATCGGTCGCCACTCGTCTCATTATAATATACGGACATTATCCATACGTTTTCCGACATGGGCCGAAGCCTTGCACTGTGGACGAAGACACTGAGCTTCCCGTCCCGAAACTCGCCCAACAAGTCTTCCAAGCACAGCATTACCACGTCTATTAACACGTCGTCGTGCACCATTTTCGCGCCGGCCACAACGCCAACTAAAGATAACCACACTCCCGCATCCACACCAGACGTAAGTTCACCCACATCACAATTTTTTTTAAATTTTTACTTTATATCAAAATATCGTTAAACGTTTTCATGCTATGTTAAATTTTTATAACCTCCCTTATACCATATTTTAATAATTATTTAATAGAAAATTACACCTACCGTTTTTCGTTATTCATTCGTTTACTTTTATATTCTTTTATTTGAATTTCGATTAGAATTTACAACAGGACCCTGCGGTCCACAGAATAATATATTACTTTTTTGTACTATTATGTACAATTATTTAGCACTGAATAATTTTTTTTATTGTTTCTACACGCTAATGGGAATATTGTCCACTGTATATGCATACTTATATAGTATTACGTAATTCGAAAAAAATTAAAGAAGAAAAATAATAGTTTGTAGTGGTTTATTAGATATATTTCTCCCAATTAGAGATCTAACCTAGGATCTAAGATCTACCTAATTGTTTGCTTAGTAACATTAAAGAAATATCTAATAATTTATATTGTATTTGAGGCCTATATCTAATTATTAATTAAGTATTGTACTTGTATAATACATTAATGTACTATATTGTGTTTTGTAATCATAATTGTAATTGTAATTTCATATACATATATAAATATTATTATTAAAACATTAAAATTAATTAACCCAGAATAGTGTAGAAAGTAAATAGATATGTTCAATCTATTATAATGTATGATAAATTTGTTGTTTGTAATACGAGAGGTGTAGAGGTTTGATAATTTCACGAAGGTCTATTCGGAATATTGTACCTAATATTGTGTTTTGAACTCTGTGTATAGTTTGTATATATGCAGGATTTAGGCAGAGTAAATATAGTGAATATGCATAAAAATCGTAGGCGTTTATAAAATAAATAATTTAAAGAAAATGAACCGAAGAAGTACATAGAAATCTATTTTGTCATACTTACAAATCGTTTTCGTTGTTCGAAAAAAACGATGATTATGTAATTTTTTGAATAGATTGTTTCAGATAAAATCTTACATATCAGGATGAAATAATTTTCCAAGACAATTTAACAATATTCCGTTTAGAAAATGGTTTTAAACTTGCATAACAATCACTATCATATATTATAATATATGATAAATTATTACTGTGTTGAGTTTAACGTATAAATAGGTACTTAATAATATTATGTATAAGTGATCGTTGGAGGGTAACTTCGGATAACAACCAACACAAAATATAATATACAGCGTAATAAAATTGTTAACTAGTTTTTAGGCATTTTATGCATTTAATCCGATTTAATCATAATATTTGCGTAAAACTGTAGGTATTAGTACAACAATAGAAATTATATTATTCCGTATACGGTTATGGACAAACACGAGTCTATGTTAAAATGTAAACGTACCAAAATCCATAAAGTAAATAATAACAATTAACAATATAATATTTTAGTGCGCGCGTTTAAGTTATATAAAATATACATATACGACATATTATGTGTATATTATAATAATGCTACAGCCTACAAGTCTACGGCATGATAATAATTTTATTGTCCGTTGTACCTACCTATTACCATACAATTGTCGACTGTGTCGTTTTGAAACTATTATACATATATTAATAAATACACAGGTATTGCGGGCAAATAGAGTTACCCATCATCAGCAATGAAAAAAAATTATTTAAGAAAAATAATCGTTAGCCCAAGTAGTAACCTTTTACCCGGGATTTTATCTATAGGTACATTATTTATTATTATTATGTTATATATCTAATTGCTAGAGAATTATTTACTACATCAGTTGACCGTTCGCCTTTGCATTATAATAATTGTTTACATTCGGGTGTAACGCGAGTGAGTAGGTATGTACAAATAGTTGTTCGAAAACACTTTTACGACTGTTGTCCGCAAACACACATTGGTATCCCACTGTCACCGATTCAACAAGGTAACAACCATAATCATAACAACCCGTTTAATTATTTTTGTAATTACTTTATCTTATACTTATTGTATTTTGTATTAATACCGATCTCGGATTAAACTTCTATAGTGGCACACAGAGCAGGGATTGAAACTTGCAGGTTATTGGTCACATTAACTTACACTTAATTACTATAGGTATTAATCATTAAATACACACTCTTAAGAAATAATATCAGTTACATCACTAAGACAATCTGTATAATATAATATTACCTACATGGTTACATCGCGTCTAACTCAAATTCTTATTTTCAATAAAATAATATAATTTAAAAAGTTAAATTTTGTATAAATATAAATAATTAACAATATTAAATTTGTACCTACATTTATTTTTATTCATTAAACAACACTGAATTAAACTTGGAGGAGAAAACTAAATAAATATATTCACATTTTTCACGGTTAATGGTTATCTGTATTAAGTAATATATTATATTATATTCATGTACATTGTACCTATTATGTATTGAACTTTTTACATGGGCAATTGTTTATTGTCATATCTTTTATTACCGTAATCTTCATGCTAAGGTCTTGAAAAATACTTTTATCGTTTAGTAATTTTAATATAATGAGTATGAATGATCACTTAATAAGTTTTTAAGCTGACAAAATTTAATGTGTTCTTTATGCATGCGAGTCTCGGTGAGGTATAAAGTCTGGTAAGTCCAACCGATAGAGTCCAACGTTTCTCCAATGTTATTTACCCACTATAGTTTAATGTTATATTATATAATATTTATTTATAATATATTTACGCATTGATAAAACCTCGAAAAATCCCACTCATCAGATGACTTCCGACCGAATTTCGTACACTGTCTTGTCTAGTCATCTGTCTCCTCGTTTCTGTATGCGTTAAGCGCTGTCTTTATTATTATATATACTATTCATATTAAATTCTTGCCTCGCATTATTACAATAATCGTATATGTATAAATTGCCTATTCGAGACACGCGCGCAGCACCAGTCACCACAGCCACAACAGGTGTAAACTATTAGTTTCCGTCTCGAGAGTCACGAATAGAGGAACCGACGTATAAATGTGATGTCCCAACGACCCGACCTATAACTATATGGCTTTGGCGCGTACGCGCGTCTGAAAAATATATTATAATATATCGGATTGCCGGTGTCGATATTAAATACCGACGAATAGGTCGAGTGTATAGTAAAATAGTGTATAAGTGTACATGCGTGTAAGTATAAAAAAATTTCATTAAGGGGTCGAATGCTCATTTTTCATTCCACAGGATGTCCGGTAATGAGTTTCACCCTTCGCACTCACTGGTCGCTATTGCGTCTTTATCACTAAATAACGACTGCGGCTTCGTCTATACTTACCGAGTATAAAATAAACACCGAAATAGATTTATAGTTTATAATAAAACTCATTAAGCGCTATTGTATAACCATCTCGCGAACTGCGGAGTCCTATAGCTAACGGGTATTTTGGCATTTTGTATCTCGTTCAAAACAAGAGATAGTATAAATCCATGTACATATAAATATATATAATATAATATATTACTGGCTATTATGTATTATTGTAAACTCGCGCGCACACATAACCAACCGGTTGCCGCTGTCCCGTCACAAACTTATTATTATATTCATCTTCGTGTACGTTCCATTTCTCCTGCGTAAATCATGAAAATTCTTATGCAATTTTAATGGCGACCTATTAATTCGAAAGTAATTATACACACGTGCAGTGTGATCGCCCCGTCGTCCATTTGCGGCGTGGGTGATATATATTCGATTATTATTATTTTGTTTAATATTTAGTGTACAATAATATAATAATTAAATGCTCACAGTACGTAAATAACATATTGCGTATTATTATTAAACACGAGTTGGTAAACACAATGCTATAGCAGTATAGGAATCGGTACCTATGTAGTACTTACATACATTTTTACTATACGGAACGAAGGTTTTGATTGAAATAACGAAAATTCAAAAACATAACGCATCGTTTGTGATGTAGGTTAATTTGCACGTACCTAGATAATAATATATATTATTGTGAAAAACATCTCTAGCTCTATATACCTACTCTGACTAATGATTATAAGATTCATATATTATACACCATCCTTAATTGCATTAACCATCTACAGAGGTTCATACAAAGAAACTGTTTACCAACAACGATAAATTAAAAATGTAATTAAATAACTTTATTTGGCAATAATTTTGATACCTATTGTTCAGTTAGAACACATACAGTAGATTACTTAGATTCAAAACCTATGCAATTCTAAAGATTAATTGGTGCATTATTTTAATGATTATAATTAAATAATAACATAATTTTATGCCCTTGGCATATCAAATCGTATTTGTTACGTATTTTTTAGTTTTGTAGATATTGTTATAGTTATATTAATAATATATTCATAATAAGTTATATATTACTTATAGAAATTCGATATTATAATATATTTGGTTTGTTTATTAATAAATAAAAATGTTTATAAAATTCTTTAGGCAGATTGGATGATTATTTATATTATTTGTGTAGGTACCTAGATATTTATTTATCGTGTACCTTTAATATAATACGTATTAGGTTTTATTTACAAACATATATCTCATTCATTGCTATTCTTAATTAAGTATAGTTTTGATAGGTATTTAAGAATGATCAATAATTCATTCAAGAACACACAGCTATGCATAATTATTTGAAAAGTTTAAATGAATCAAATTAATAAATTCGATACTTATTTTATTATTTGTTTTTTCAATGGCATACAAACATTAACTATTCAAGTATAGGCACCTACCTACAATAGTATTTATAATAATAAGGGAAATAATACATAAGTTACTGTGATTCTTAGATCATTTGATATTTTTTTAAATGTATTCATAAAAATGAGAAAATATTTTTAAAACTCCTTGCGTCACTGTTATTTGTTAACAATATTATTTGATGAATGAGTTATTTTACATATGAAGAATATTGTATAGTCTTTTATATTTTTCTTGTAATCCGAAACTGGCAGGAAAGTGGATCAAGCCGAACGTGACCCCAACTAAGGGAGGATTCACTTAATCACAATTCGAAATCATCTGTCACAGATCCAACTCATGTGTGTGGGGGAAAAAATAATATGACCCTATTCGGCTGGGTACATAGACATTCCTAAATGGACATCTGTTCAAATGTATTTTATTCTGAACTAAATAATTCATAATAAATGTATTTGTGTTAGTATGTGTGACTTGAATGTTATCGGGAGGTCAGATAATTTGTGAAGCATTTTTTTCATAAATATAATTTATGTGCGTTATGCAATAATATTCTTAAAGGGAAATTCGATACGATTGTCATAGGAATGTTTTAGGGCTGTCAAAATAACTCTGTTCTATTGCTGAGTGACTAATGATCTTCTTGAATTGTACTCGTATTCATATAGGTATAATGTCATGAATAACGCTCAACATCGAGAATAATATACCTTATCGTGTAAATGTCTTCAACATTATACTGAAGTACTAGTTTTAAAATGATTTTTAATTAAAAAAAAAAAAACATTAACAAGACTTAAATACTAAATACATCATAATTCATAAATATAGATCAATTACAAAGCGAAAATACTTAAACTTTTTGATTGTACGGACAACGGCAAAAATAACTTTTATAGTGGTTAATTTATTAGTGATTTTAATATTGCTTGTTACATAGACGGTTCTCCAAAAATAATGTACCTAATCGTATTATCATAGGTACCTACTTAATCTACCGATCAGTTCTATACCCTGGGCCTGCAGGAGGTCCATGTGGATGAACAGGTGCGTGTTTCAGCAACCGTAACTTCTCGTATAGTATGTTATAATGGTTTGACCAGAACTACGGGCCTCCCTTAAACTTCACCAAGCGTATATCCTTTGCTTCGAAACGCCTTTCATTATTATATTATTTTTATGGCAGTAGGTATATTATATGCGCGCAATAGGAATCACACCTGGTTTAGTTTATCTTAGTGCTCAGTCTTCCTTGACGTGACGTTAAAAAATAACATTAAGTTATTATACACTATACCTACTGGCTACTATACATAAGTATAATATCGATTTTATACATCATGCACATATTAATAGTCTAGTTGAATTTTACATTAATTGAGTAGAGTAGGCAGACTTCTACTTGTACGACTATACAGTTTTAAATTCATATTTTTTATGCATTTTAAAATAGATATAGGTAGGTACACATTAACTAATATTGCAGAGAAACGTATATAGATTATTAAACCACTTAACTTCTTAAGCTTCCTAAAACAATTATAAGTTCAATATTTTATACGAATATGAGTGATTGAGTGATGACATGTTGAACAATTTCAACAATTACAATGTACCTATGTATTTTACTTAGTTTAATAGTACGTAATGTAATATTATGTTGGAAAGTCTAAAGAAAAAAATCATTTACCTACGATATAATATAATCGGGATACATTACCAGAAGCTGCCCAATATTTACTAGTTTGAGGCTTAGTATATCAATTACTATACCATGAGAACTAGAACTAACCTGAGATGTACCTTACATATCCACTATTAAATAGTTTAATCGATTTCTGTGGTTTCTTTCCCTATGGTCGTCACTCGACCATAAACGAAGTTTTATAATTAGGTACCTCCTTACATTCGACTATATTATTGTACATCTAAATCATTTTTCCACTTGATATATTTTTTAAAAATATAGATTACTTTTTCAGATCTGTATTTAATTCTCATAGGAAAAAATATTGTTTAAACTGCCTAAAGGTTCTATAAACTAACAATGTATGCAATAACATGTGTTCTGTTTGTGTAATTTTTTAAACCCAATTGTGAAAGGAAAAATGTCGGATGATCACTATTATTTGAGATATTACACACAATAGAACACATTGAAGACCGATATAATTTCAATCTTTAGTAAAACGTATATAAACGTATATTATTATGTTCTTAAAATCTTAAAGGACATAATAGTATCCACATGTGTTGTTTCTTTGTTTCTAATGCATATCATACCAAAATATAATTAAGCAGTTCTAATTTCGCGTTTAGGGTAAAATGTACTACTATCAAACTTTAAGATAAAAACATTATCTGTGTTCTCTTGTGGATTTTATACGGATAGTTAATTTTTAAGCGAATTATGAATATATTATAAGACATTATTATTTGGTATTTAAAAAACTCATAATTCGCTTAAAATTAAAATATCATAAAAACCCCAATAAAAACCGACAAAAACAGGGATAATGTTCTTACCTTCAAATTAGATAATAGATCATTTCACTATCATATAGAGTGAACGGGAAGTTTAACGCACAAAATCAGAACTGGAACGTATATTTTGATATGGTATGACTTAATAACTGTATGAGTTAGTAAGACGGAGACAACATCTTCTAGACATCCTTAACATCCTTTTAAATATGTTGTACTAGGTATTTCGACATCTTTTTAGTTTTTACAAAATATAATACACAAAACAATGTTAAATTGTTGGAGATTCTAAAAAAATAAAATATGAACAAGTACTTAATACTAATACTTTAATCTTGAGTATTGAATAATCTAATATAATATTATGTATATTTTATATTGTATAAGATTTGCAAATTTTAGGTTAAATTATTTTGTAAAAATGCTCTTCTCATAAATTTAATAATAGTGAACAGACATAATAATTTAATAAACCCATTGAATTTGTGTGGGAAGCATAACCTTTTTTATTTATGGTTCAAATCATTAAATACAATAATATTCTAAGAATTGTTGTACTATTGGAACTAATTTCAAATTGCAGATGAAATAACTTATCAATTATCGCACCTTAAATTATATAATACTTTAAATTATAAGCTTTATATGCATATTATTATCATGAACTATAATTATCTATTGTTGATCTCAACTATACAATTTTAAATTTTAATATTTTACTTTTATATTTTTATATTAAGAACCTAAAATATAAAATTAAGCCATCCTATATTACTACAATTTTGGTTTTTTATTTTGTATTTTTTAAATTTTATAAAAACATATTGAACCAATTTTGAAAATTTGTTTAGTTTATTTTATATTTTTTATTAACAGTAATATTTTCGGATTAAATTTTAATAAGATGTCTTCAATATATTAAATAAATTTTTTTTTAAACAAATTGCAGAATTAATAATAACATGTTTTATATTTTAGGTCTCAGATTGTGAAAAAGACAAGGATATTATGGGATCTGTTGTCTATTGCATTCACCACAAAGAAGGTTGTAAATGGAGTGATCAACTAAGGCGTCTAAAAGTAAGTATTCAATACATATGCATTTTATTATTGTTGAGGTACAATAATTAGGAAAATTAAATTAATAAAAATAAAAATTGAATTTTCTTTGAAAATATTTTATTTTAATTAGTCAAAACATTATTATATTAACAGGGACACTTGCAAACATGTAAATATGATGCGTTACCTTGTACAAACCACT
Organism: Aphis gossypii; assembly: GCF_020184175.1. Taxonomy (NCBI): domain Eukaryota; kingdom Metazoa; phylum Arthropoda; class Insecta; order Hemiptera; family Aphididae; genus Aphis; species Aphis gossypii. The sequence goes on from NC_065531.1 coordinate 87,426,144, forward strand.
GTGGAGCTCAAATTGCCAGAATTTTAATGGATGATCATGTGAGGTATACATGTATTGAACGTGTCATCAAGTGTGAATACTGTAATGGTGAAATGAAGGGAGAAGCAGCAGGTGAAGAGCATAGTAGAACATGTCCAGTAGAGCCAATCCATTGTGAAGCTAAATGTGGTGTAAAAATTCCAAGACGAATGTTGGCCAAACATAAGGTATACAATTTTAAAATTATTACATTTTGAATGGTTAACTATAAATATAAAAATTTTATTCAGGTCACTGAATGTTCAAAAAGATTAGTACCATGTCGCCATTGTGGACGGCAATTTGTAGCTGACACTATTAACTCACATACAACATCATGCCCACGTTTCCCTCTAACTTGTCCCAATAGATGTGAAATTGTCACTGTAGCACGTGAAGATTTAGAACATCATATTAAACATGCATGTCACTCAATGTTAATATCTTGTAGCTTCAAAGAAGTTGGTTGCCGATTCAAGGTAAAATGTCAAAAGTATTAACTAAGTATTACCTTTTAAAGTTTTAATTAACTTTCATATTTTCAATTGCAGAGTTTAAGAGGAAAGCAAATGGACACACACATGGAAGAAGCAAGCCAACAACATTTAACATTAATGTGTTCAATGGTCACTAAACAACAACAACAAATTGTATCAATGAAAAAAGTGATAAATAACTTAGCTGTTAATCAGTCTGGTAAATAATATTTTTTAAATAGTATATTTAATTTAAATACCAATTGCTTATAAATATCTAATTACTTAAAGGTACGCTGATTTGGAAAATCAGCGATGTACTGGAAAAACTTGAAGAGGGTCGACACAAATTATGTGGTGATGGTCTAGAACTCATCAGTTCGCCGTTCTACACCAGCCAATTTGGGTATAAGTTGCAAGCATCGGTGTTTTTGAACGGCAACGGATCTGGTGAAAACACACATGTATCTGTTTATATAAAAATACTACCTGGTGAATTTGATGCTCTATTGAAATGGTCATTTTCACATACTGTGTCATTCACTTTATTTGACCAAAGTGAGAAGGTATGTAATTGAAAATTGTGTATACATTTATGAAACTAACCTATTATGAAATATATATTTGCACATTAGAGTTGGATGTACTAAGGATATATAGAATAAAATATACTAGGGATAACTAAAATAATAGTTAAAAATAGAACATAAAATATAATTTAAAATACGCCCCATATCAATTCTGATAACATTTTTTTATAATTAATATAAATATAATTTTCAGTCAATATATTAACAATAACTTTTATAATACTATATAATATTATTATATAAATATAAAAAAAAAAAAAAAACATTGATAAGCAATTTGTATTTGCATTGTAATGTGCAAATATATTATTCTAGTGGTTATGTACAAATGTAAAACATATATAAATTACTAATAGCTCAACTACCTTTGTCATTTCATAGCCATGCAACATAGTTGAGAGTTTTGTGCCTGATCCATCATGGGAGAATTTTCAACGACCAAGCACACAGCCAGATAGCCTTGGATTTGGTTTTCCTAAATTTGTGTCACACGAAACCCTACTAAAAAAAAGACAATTCATTAAAGATGATACAATATTTCTACGCATTAAAGTAGATCCCAGTAAAATAGTAGCAGTTTAAAAATATTTTAAGCTTATATTTATAAAGTATATATAGTATGATCTCGTAAAATGTATATAAAAAATAAGTGTTCATATTTAATTTTTTTTTGTAGCTATTTTATCACATTGATTATGTATAAAATGTGACTGCTTGTGTTAATTCTTAAACTGATTAAGTCAATTGATTAACTTAATTTCTTATTTTATTTATTCATTTTTTCTTTTTATTAAAGGAATGTTATACCAAATTATTTTTATTAATTATCTCGTAATTATTATATTATACACTATACTATTTTGTTATTCACATTAAACCTATTTACTTTTAAGTATTATGTAATTAAGTGTTTGAAATAAATTATAAAAAACTTGCATTATATAAATCTATTCTTAAAGAATTGAAAAACTTGGTATGAATTGTTTCTATTGCCATCCAGGTGTAACATGTCTAGAAAAATTGAATTGTCTGTTTTTCTTAGAACTAGAGTAGCTGAAAATAATCGTTTGGCATTCACTGTTGTCTCTAAATGCTGATCAACTTTTTCTTCATCAGATTCAATGTGTAAACAATTATCATTTGTTTTTTGACGTTTGCTGTCAGCTAATCTTTTTTCCATACGTCTCTTTCGTCTTTGATGAGTCCATGTATTTTCATATGCTTGAATGTCAGCTTGGTATAAGACATTTTCATCACTTTTTGATTTTAATATCGCTGCGGACAACTAAATAAAAATGAAAAAGTATTAATAAAATAAAAGTTATAAATATTATTAATAATTAATTACCTTAAGACTAGTTAAAAGTTCTGATAGTTTAGTTAGTGCAGTTATAGAGTCATACGTTTCTGGAATTTTAAAAGACACTGGAGGTCTAAGTTTTAATTTCTCTTTTTGAAACTCTTTATTAGGCAAAAAATCCTTTAATTTAATATCAGACTGAAATGTCCAAGCAATTCCCCAACGAGCATTCCGACCTTGATAGAAACCAGCTTCTGCAACTGAACATGCTCCAATAGCTTTCAGTTCATTTTTTAGAGGGTCTAATGAAGCTTTATAACCAACCATTGTTGTATAAATACTAATAAAAAAAATAATAAAAAGTTATAATATAAATGTAATAAATTTCTTTAACATTATGGAAATTGTTGAGGATAAAATATTTTTTTTATCAATATTACACTAGATAACAAAATCTTTTAAACAAAAGAAAAATATCAGATATTTTTATGAAATACAGAAGGTTTTATTTAGATTAATATTTAATGTATAATATTATATATACTTATTTATATAAATTATATTATAATATTGATAATATCAATATCAGTATGTTTTTTTTTTTAAACATAATAAACCAACTAAATTGTGTATATTACCTTAACTAAATAAATAGGCATATCAGCCTATATTACATTTGAGATATTCTCCCGACTTAAAATAAATACTATTGAACACTAATAATAATATACAGTATAAATTATTACAAGATTGATGTTGTTTTAGGGCGATAAAAATAAAAATTTAAATTTCGTTGACATTTTTGCTTATTATTTTATAATTATAATATTAATATTAATATGAATGTAGTGAAATATGGAAACAATTATAATTTAGTTGCCAATTAAAAAAAAAAGATTTTCCAAAATAATGTTTTATTGCTGTTTTTATGGGGACTTTAAAATCAAGTTGGACATACATACATATGTTTAAAAGATCTCAATAATATTTATTTTTTTAAACATCAATTATTTTTAAAATAAGGAAGACAGGCAATAGGTATATTTTTATTGAAAAATAATATTTATTTTAATATTATGAACACTAAACATGTCATCTCTATCTGATTGCGCTATGCAAAATTCACACAGAGCAGTATTGATGTAACAGACATTTTTTTTGATCACACCTAAAGACTGATATGAATAAATCAGTTGGATATTTTAGTGGAAAATATTCCTGAAAATATCCCTCAACTTGTTAGGCAATACCACTTCAAACAGGTTATAAAATAAAAGTGAAATGACTGAGTCAAACCTGATTAAATGTATGAACAATGAATTTCAGTTTATTAAACCAAAAATTCACTAGAAATAACATTACTTAGTAGGAAATATTATAGATTTAAAATGGTAAAAATAAATATGCATACTTCGTATGAAAACTGAGTACAACTGACAAAGATCGATTGTACATACCTTTTTCATCGATAACTACATGGGATAAACTTGGTAATTAGACTTTGAACTAAATTAGAATTATGTCAACATTTGTTCTATTATTGGTTAACATTAAACAAACACACACAAATTTATGATGGTAATTATTAATTAGTAAGAACATTTTTACATCAAACAGATTTCCAAATGAAACTAATTTCGTTATAGGTATTTAAATAATACTACGTTATTGTTACCTTATCGAATTTTGTAATATTTCACTTTCCTTGATCATTTTTTTTACAAAATCAACTTCTCCTCCTATTGTATACATTTCAGAAGTAATCCCTATTGAATTATTTGCTTCATCATCTGATGAATTTAAATTTGAATAACTATGAAAGGGTGGGTTACACATACAGAAGTCATAATGTTCATCTACTGCTACTGGCAATAATCTTTCCCATTCTGATACTTCAAGAACTGAAAAATAAAAAAATAGAATTACCTAAAATATTTCATTATATTACATTCTTGTTAGGTGATTACCTTGAATTAAATTTTGTAAATTATTCTTTTCCACGTTTTTAATAGCATTTTTAATAGCTTCTTTATTGATATCAGTACCAACCATAGACCAATGAAATTTTTTAGCTGCTAATAATGGATAAATACATGATGAACCTGTACCTGAAAAAAATTTAATAAATTTTGGACTATATTAGATTTTGACTATCAATTATCAAGCTATCTAATATAAAAAAATAGGTACTTTCAAATAGTTTTAAGTTTATATTAGGTAGCAGTTAACATATAGTATGCTTCGTTATAATAACAACCTATCAAGAAAATTAAAGTAAATTTAAAAATTGTTAAAAAACAATAACAATAATAATACTATATACTAAAATAAAATACAGTAAAATCTCTCTATAACGGACCCTTTATTAGACAGAAGCTTCTTTATAATGAAAAATGTCAATAGTCTCTGTTCAAATAATATAATATAATTCTACCTATAACAGAAATAATTGTTGGTCCCAAGCGATTTTGTGATAGAGAGGTTTTACTATAGATGAATTTATTTGTGAGACTGTGGGAGTCAAATTTGTTTAGATCGGTAAGGTTATTTTATTTTTTAAAATTTTTTTTTTCAATTAATTTTAAGAGAATGTCAACACACTATTTTTTTTCTCTCTCTGGCCCACGCGTAACATAGACAAAACACATTTATACAGAATCATTTTTTCTATGATTTTAAGTTATCTTAGAGTAAAAACACCCATTAAAAAAAAAGATAGAGAATAATATTTTTAAGGTAATAACATATCGATTTGTCAAAATTTGATCTCAAAACAATTTAAACATAACAATAAAATTTTAAATTTTTATGGTCAAATAACAATAAAATATAAAATCGATATGTCATCATCCCCTCAAAAATATTATTATCCATCTTTTTTGTAATGGGTGATTTTATTCTAATTATTTAAAAACATAGAAAAAATGATTTTGCGTAAATGCTTTATGTCTATGTTGGGCGTGGGCCAGAGAGAGAAAACAAATAGCGCGTTGACATCATCTTAAAATTATTTACTTATATTTAAATTATTATTTTTGGTTACTAATGACCTTATTGTACGTAAAAATTATATTCAAAGTCTGACATAATAATGATTGTACCTTTGCAAAATAAATAGTTTGTTTTAAAATGTATCCATATCTAAGTACTAATTAAAAGTATTTTTTTCAAAACTAGTCAAACATGGTAAACATTTATCTAATTTTTTAGACTCGGATTTTAATTAATGAATAATTAACCCTAATTTACAAAATTCTTACAATAGCCAAACTGCAAATTCATTGAAGAAAATAATAAATCTACCTTAATTTAAAATTGAATCTAATAATATAAGCAGATATTTATAATTGTTTTGTATCTAATTATTTACTACTTTATAAGTGCTTACTATAATACCTACTTATGAACTATTATTAAATATTTAAATTATTTAATTCATTAGATTTTTTACCTATATCGATTCCTTTGATCTTTTTCGTATTGTCGTAGTTCAAGTTGAATAGATCCTCAATCCACAATAAATAGTTTAACCGTAATGGAATGGTAGGTACTAATCTACCGACTGGTAAATCAACGTCTAAATCAAAGTCTTTCTTCAATAAAATAGTGGTCAACAATCTTAGGCCTTCTTGATTTTTAAAGTCAAAAACAATTTTACCATTCAAACCCTGTAAAATTAATTTTTAGACAATACCAAAATAAGGAAAACAAAAATCATTAAATTTTACTAAAAAATAACTAGATACGTACAGTCGACGCGTACTTATTGAACTCAGGATATTTAATGGACAACTCTTTGAAAGCGGGAGGTGTACGATATATATTTCTTGGGTGCATGAACTGGTTATTCGGCATCGTCGATATTCGATAAAACGGGTTTAAGAGGGTAAGCGAAGGTCGGATTAATTTTAAACTGATTTACAAAGTTGAAAGTGTCACTATCGATCAACGAGCGACTTCTCTCGAAACGGTCACGATGGATATTAAATAATAATTACTTTTACTTTCTATTATCTATGGTTTATGATAATAACTAACAAATATGCACTGAGATAGATAAGAATATACTGGAGCGCGGACTATGATGTAAACTTACGGGCCGACGTATTTTTCGTTACCCCCACTCCTGTATGGCAAGAAATTGAACTTCCATACCAATAACATTGAAAGACTACACATTTTAACTTGACATAACTCTGGGATAAATTATCGTATTACATTAACTTTGGTATCAAAATTTTTGTTTTTATGTGTACTTCAAACTTATATTTACAAAATATAAAAATAAAAACTCTGAACAACATTTTTATTAAAAACAAAATTGCCCACGCTGTAGTATAAATAGTAAATACTCATCACGCGATACCATATTATAATTTATATTATTAATGAAATTAATATTAAAAATACAATTTTAATAATTTTATCATAATGAATCTTGGAAAAAAAAGCCCCGTACCAACTGAATACATTTTTTTTAAATTTTATAATGTACCTTTATATCAACTTAATTATGTAACACTTTTTTTGACATAGGTATTTATAATATATATTATATAAAATATTCGTTTAATAATAATTTGTAACTACTTTTATATCATAATAATATTTAATAAAATAATACACCAAATTTTAAATTATAGGTATAAAATATACATTTGAAGTATCTATAAGAGATTAATCATAATAAAAATAACATAAAATAAAATAGATGTCATTTGTATATAGTTTTAAAAAATGTTTAAGGGTGGTAAAAAATTTCATATAATAGAAATAATAAAAATAATTATCATAATAAAGGCATTGTTTTCTGATGTTGTGGCTAACTATTAGAAATATAGACTACTATTAGAAAATCTAATACCTACACTTATCTCATGCATAGTATTCACTATTTTTGTTTTGTGTATTTACTAATAACATGTTTTACATTTTATTAATTATATAAGGTAATTGAGACTTTAAGTTAATTTCCATATAAAAATGGTTTTGTCATGTTCGGCCTTTAGATGTACAAAGAGTTGGAACAAGGAAAGTAAATTAAAATCTATTCAATTCCATAGGTGAATAATATAATATTATCTAATTATTATATTTTTAATGTAATGTAGATGGTCTTGATAAATATATTTTTAATTTTTTAATTTAAAATCATGCTGTTTATTGCAATTAATAGGTTCTATAACTATTGTAATAAAATATAAATTAGTATCCAATTAAAATTTAAAATCCTAATTTTAATATCTAGATTCCCACTCAAAAAACCTGAGTTATTACAAAATAAATAAAAATGTTCAGAGATTTTATTTTTATTTTTTGTAAATACAAGTTTGAAGTACACATAAAAACAAAAATTTTGATACCAAAGTTAACGTAATACGACCATTTATCCCAGAGTTGTGTCAAGTTAAAATGTGTAGTTTTTCAATGTTATTGGTATGGCAGTTCAATTTCTTGCCATACAGGAGTGGGGGTAACGAAAAATACGTCGGCCCGTTTTTCGTAACATACGAGCATAGGCAAGTCCGCGCTCCAGTATATTCTTATCTATCTCAGTGCAAATATGAAAATGAGAGTCGGCTCAAAACCGTCAAATCCGATATTAAACGTTAACATTAGCGTTCAGTCACTCGCTTGACATTAAATAGATACCCAAAATCGAAATATATGATACTAAATCATAAATTTTAACGCACTACGCACAGGGTGGCATGTAAAATGTAAACAGTAAAAGTAAATACTAAATATTTATTATTTACGTTTGTGTGTAAAAAGTAAAACTGTGCTGCGGCCTACGAGTGCGATTGTTATTAAACGATTCCAAAGGCATTACAAGTCATAATAGAATTGCCAAAAACAACCTCACTGACAATTTTGTAAATGAATTTTGAAAATTATTTATTATAGTGTTATAAATGTATAATGACGTATAGTTATTAATTTTATAATATAGTAAAATAGTACATTATATTTATTAAATCAATGCATCAGCTGTCATAAAATCTAGACACGACGTAGAAATTAAAATGAATCTTTTCTCCATCGTAAATTTGTGTGGATAACTAATATTGGTATTTGTGGTCTATGGGGCAAGTAACTATTACCCAAAATCGAAAAAGCGCCTACGTTTATAGATTTTGCAAACAACCTTAGAACATATTAGGTATATTGATATTTTGATCAAAATTTGGTTTCTATATGTCGTATACGATATTTGAACAATGAGCACACAAGCGACAAGTCTCTTATTTTAACATGCCATCTGCGGCATTCTGCGCCATAGACAATAGACATAATAGAATTCTATTGTCTATTATATATACTAGTCGCATATTTATATTTTATTCCAAAATTGTATTCTCCCTGGGAATTTTACATTTGAAAATTAATGCCGCGTTTTTATTTGTAAAATAAATATGCGACGATTATACTCACTCGTGCGTAGAAAACGCATCTCAACAAGAGACCTGTCGCTAATATAGTGCTTTACATTGTTTACACGGGTGATAGTGTCAACTGTTATTCAGCGATTCCCTCTCCATCCGGCAATCCGGTAATTCCATAATGTAATCATTATAATCTATTAGTAAGTACTTGATACTTGATAATGTTACTACGTTAACGTTATTGTATTACGGTTTTAGAGCGGTATAGGTTGAATTCCGTGTATTTAATTATAGTTCTTTTATACTTTTAATATAATATCTATATAAAAATTTGGTTGGTTTGTTTGTTTAGTAAATACCTCTCCGGCCTCCGCTCTCGACTCTCGAGTTACGACCTTTTATTATATTGTAGTTTTTTTTTTATATTATTATATTATAATTAATAGTTTGATACAGTCACTGTCCAAAATTAAAGCTAAGTATATTTTAGTCCCTGGATATAACTTCAAATTAACATTTTCATACTGTTAAATTAATTCAACTTCCCAAGATGGCGTCATCTTCTCAAGGAAAACATATGCCTAAAGACACTCAAATTATTGTGTCGATTATGAAAGATTTGGGAATTGTTGAATACGATCAACAAGTTTTAAATCATCTTTTGGAGTTTAATTACAGTAATTAACACAGTGAAACAAATAAACAAATGTGTTGTTTTTGTATATTATAAATTATTTTTATTTTAATTGTTAGGATATACAACATTGCTTTTGGACGATGCTAAGACATTTTCAAACTTTGCTAAAAAAAAGAATGTTGATGCCGATGATGTAAAAGTTGCAATACAATTGGCACAAGACGGAATATTTTGTCGACCTCCACCGCGTGATGTAAGATCATTTTGGTTTAAATCAAACTCTTATTATTTTTTTTTAATCTTTTATTAATTCATTAGATATTAACTTCATGTAATAAAATATAGGTATTGAATTATGATAAATTAATGGACCAATATTCACAACGATTTATTGATGTATTAACTTTATTTAATGTTATAAATGTATTAATTATATTTATAACTGTCTATAGGTCTAAGTAGTATGTTTATACTTAACTATTTTACTTTTTAGGTATTAATGACTGCAAGTCGTGAAGTAAACAAAATACCATTACCTCCAGTGAGGCCTGCCAGTGGGTTACGAATTCCTCACGATCGTTCAAATTTCTTACAAACAAACTATAGGCTTAGGAATGATTTGGTAATGATTTATCTTAGCAAATACTTTGTTAATACTTTGTTTATTTTTATTTGTTCCATAAGTTTGTCTATCTCATTTATTAGCAAGTTATTAGCAAAAAGTTTTGTGATTTTGATTTAATGATTTCTAAGTCTTGACAAAGTATTTTCATTTGAATATCAGTTATTATTTTTAGGTTATTGGATATTGTATATATTTGTAATACTATTTATAGTCAATGGTAATTCTAATAGATTTGCTTTTAGTACATTAGGAGCAATCGGAGATAAATTAAACTTCTTATGGGTCACTTGCTGCTACTTAGTTTATTTTCCCATAAATATAAAAATTAATTCTACTTTAGAATTTTTTTTTAACTTTTTAAATTCAAAATTTATAATAATTTTGAATTATATTTATTTTAAAACAATTTCTAAAGATATATCTGTATAACATTGCTATTGAATTCATTGATACGTTGCAGTATATAATTCATTCTTTTATTGAGTTTCTGAAGAAAATATAATATATTATAATTCTAAAGCAATTATTTATTAATTCTAATTCTCCTATTATAAGTCCAGAATTTACTAATTCAATATTATTTGTATTTAAATAAATATTTTTATTGTTCTGATGTTTAGTATTCTGGAGGGAATATGCGTAAGGCAGACACTAAAACAACAGCTGCAGAAATGTTGGAGGCGTCTAGAAAAATAGAAATTGAAGATAATGTCTATCCACAATGTAATTTAATTATTAATTACACTTTGATGCTTCTGAATTGCATGTCATATATTAAAGATATATGTCACATATAAAAAGGATATGACTAAATTAAGTGAACATTGTTTTATATATTTAATAATAATACATGATAATAATATTTCCCTTCCCAAATATTGACCATCATTGACAAATTTAAAATAACATCTTAGTAAATATTTATTATACAGCTAAAAAAAAAATACTTTATCTATCCAGTAAAATGATAAATTTTGGTACTGTGAATAGATAACATGATAACATTTAATATAATTATTTATTTATTTAAATAAAAAGCAACAATATAATAATTTGTTGTAATCACCATGCCTAGAAATATTGGTATTTATTTTAAATACTTCTTATTAATTTACTAATGTAATTTATGTTACAAAATAAAAATATAATTACTTCACACCACAAAAAAAAGAAAAGATTTTAAATGCTTAATCGATCATCATCTTATTCAATCTCAAGTCGAGCTTATTATTTTATCTGATCTACTAGTTGATATTGCTATTTTTTTTTGATGAATCTTGGTTTTAAAATCTAGATCTTATTGATTTAATTTAATTTACAATTTTTTTTTCTATGGTCCATCTGCTTTATTTAAACAAAAATAATTTCAAATTAATTGTTTTATTTAATAGTAAACTTAAATGGGTACTGGTCTAGTTGACCTCCGCCAGGAAGGAAATTCCCCCGCCATTCAAGTTTAGTTGACACCCGCCACTTACATTTTTCATATTTTCGATAACCAATAATTTATATAAAAATGTACGATTAATAATACATAATACATATGATTATATAGAACAATTCAAACGATCAAAATAAAAATATATAAAAAAATATGGTAATATAATATTAATAAATAAAAATAAAAAATAATAATAAATTATGCAGGTGGCCAAACCTCTGTATATCCTTCAAAATTTTTTAGTCCCTTTACGTTTCTTATTGCCCCATTTAGCACTTCCCCACATCCTCTCAATATTCTGTGAATGAGCTCCACTTATAGGATCCACAAAATTATATTTGTGGTTTACTGTTGAATGCGTATAATGGCCGGTTTGTTGAATATTATTATTGGCTCGCCAGGAATCAGATACCTATAATGGTCGATTCAATATAAATTTGTTGAAATTCATTTTTTTTTGTTTAGATGACGAATAACTGAGATAGGTGCTTCATAATATTATATACGGCACCCGCTGTTATACCTATCTTATGTCATTAATATTATATTACCATATTTTTTATATATTTTAATTTTGATCGCTTGAATTGTTCTATATAATCATAAATCTATAAATTTTAATAAATGTATAATGTATTATTAATCGTACGTTTTTATATAAATTATTGTTTATCGAAAATACAAAAATGTAAGTGGCGGGGGTCAACTAGACCAGTATCCTTAAATGATAATTAAGTTTAATAAGTTAACCATCTTGATATTCTATTAGGCAAATACTTTAAGAACTCAGAAAACTTAAAACTATCAATAATAATTAATTAAAATTATTTCCTTAATATATTCTCTAAAAAGTTATATATCTGCTTAGCTTGATAAAGTTACTGTTAGGTATATAATAATAGGCAACAGTTTAAAACAGATTAAATTATTAATTCTATCATAATATAGTCACATGCAATTTAGATAGATCGATTTGAAAAATAGCAAGTAATTCTTAGTTTTAACCATACATTTTTAATATTTGTTTTCATATTTCAATAGCTAGTCAAATGATGAACAATTCAATGGAGTTTGATTTGCAAGAAATGATAGAAAATCAGCAGAGTAGTCAAGAAAGCATAGTACAAAATGTTAAAGATGAACTTTTGGATGCTGAGACATATCAAAACCGTTCATATTCTGATATTGCACTTGATGATTCTGTTGAAAAACAACTCAATGATATGTAATTTATTATGGATTAAAACATTATAAAAATATAAAATATCATTCTCTATTATTTAATATTTTACTTTACATTTTACTGTAAGGCATAGCACATAGATTTTAATTGAAAGCCCATTAAAACTAACAATAAATTAATCAATTATAATTTATAAGTTATGTCTTATATATTTATATCCTAATCAATATATTAATTTAATTTAAATTTAATTAACTATAATATACCTACTCATTAGTTATTTTTGTTTTTACCAATATAAACTTGAAGTATCTAATACTATTTTTTTTATGTATTATCACATGATAAATAATATTTAGAAATTTAGTTAAATATACAAACATGCAGTTAAAGAATTTTTTACTTAATAATTTATAGTCTTAAAATCTATAGACAAGAATACTTTATAAAATAAGTTTTTTGTATTTTTAATTTAGTTAATAAGTGCATTTGAAAATTTCTTTTCAATAATTTATAATTACATATTATATATGATGAACAACTGGTTTATTATTTTTTGACTCCTTCAATTAACTCAACTTGATAATTTTATCAAAATATTTTTTTCTTCTTTAAATAAAAGACTTAATGTTAATACAACTTATTGAAGTTTGATCTTAGGTCAACTGGCTGTCCTGATACACTTAATCGGAATATCATATTCAAAATCAAGTCGAGCCTCATTACAACTGGGTACATTAGTCGCCTATATATATTCTATATTATTATTTCTAACCTTGAGTTCCTTACTTTTACAATAATACAACCTTTATTATACTACATGTCTATTAAAACAAACGGAAATGCACCATATCTGTATGTATTTAAATTTTAAATGCTTTTTAAATCATATAAAATGTTTATATCTAGTAAATATTAATTATTATTCATCATCTAAATTGGGGAAAACATTTTACATTTTTTATAATTAACAAACTACTAAGTAAAGTGGGTATACTATTGGTACGTTATTTTATGGAAAGAGGGCATGAGTATCCATTTACTTAATAGATAGATTTTAAAGTACATTTGGCCCAGTTTCTGAATGTACATGACCGGGATCAATGGTGTCATTTGGGGAGGAGGGAGAGAAAAGCGGGCCCCTGTTTGGTTTTAAAAGCAGCCCTATGGGTAAGTGACCGGTTGTTGTCGTTTAACAATTATAATTTATAGGTGAAGAAATTATGCCTACCTATTTTTATAATATTTCCTTAAAATATTGTGTACCTATTGGAATGTATAACCACGCGTCTCTTTGCTAAATGTCAAAACTCGATGTCTCCTCGATAAGTCATATTTAAGAATAATACTCAAGCAGTCTTTCCGGCACCCACTCTTTTATGACAAATTATATACAAGGGAGACCGAGACAAGGGCTCAGCAGACTGTTACATTGTAACGGACAGTTGCAAACGGTTAGGGATATCTCGGACATTTAGAGGTAGGTCGTAACACCATTCACGGTCTTAATATCAGTTTTCAGAGGTAGGGTCGTAACACCACTCACACTCTATTTTATTTTTTTTTATATTAAGCTTATATTATTTGTATTTGTGCGAGACTTAATAAACGTAAATTATACTTGAACACCACGATGTAGGTATTCATTTCGTACGTTGATGCATATATCGACCTATCGGGACGCAACACTGGTTTATGAAATGGAAACTGTTTTGTAAATTATTATTCATAATTTAGGTAGTTTAATTTAATTAAAAAATTATTTTTTGTATAAGTTGTATTATTAAACAAAGTTAAAAGTTTTATTTTATGTAAACAGTGTTAGTGTGTTACCTACTATTATACAAAGTATTTTTTTTTTAAATTTTAAAAGTATTTTAATTTTTTGAAAGTTTTATAAATTAATTTATTATTAAAAGTTATTTGAAAATTAAAAATAAATTTAAAACGTGTACCTACTTTAATAAAATACTGAAAACGGTTGCCCATGGGCCATGGCCAGTGTCAAGCTCAACAATAGTTGACTTTTACTTTAGCATTCCGCATTCGCTTATTATACTAATTATACGCGCGGTTACGGGCGCCGCTACATCTACGTCGACGGTGGTGACGGTGACGTATGAGCACATGCCGAATTAACGTCAGCATTAATTGTAATTATAGTTTATCACAAATAATTATTTACAATTAATTAAATTTAATAGATTTTGATTTATACAAAAAAACTTAAATACGAAGTTTCTTGTAAGTTGTTTTTATTGTAGTAAAAAAAAAAACCAAAAATCGTTAGTCACATTTTTTTTATATACCTAACGTATAAGCGTTGTAAAGTTCAATTTTTTACGAAATACATCAAAATCCCGAAAATTTGCAAGTAATTTTGTAGTTTAAAATTCATACAATTTTTAGTATTTATAATATCTGAGGTCAAAAAATTCAACTAAAGTTTGCCATTAGTTTTCCTTCAAATATTGCTATTGAGAAAACTCGAACGTCATTATTGGAAAAAATGTTATGACTTATGAGCATCTAAATTTTAAATTTTTACGAAATCGCGTAACGATAACGATTTATCCTCAAACGGTTTTAAATATTTGTTATTATTCAAAAAGTATAAATCATAGATACTTGACAATTTCACTAGTTATATAATATATTAAGATTGGCATTTTCTTTACATAATTTAATTTTCCAAGTATTTCGTTTATTTTAACATTATAGGCATTTAAACTATTCATTTTTTTTTATAAATTTCGAAAAAAATATTTGAAAATTGAATACAAAGTTTATTATGAGTTAGTCTTACAGTGATTCAAAAATTTTAAAAATAAATAGGGACAATTTTTTTTTATTAGCGTTTGAAGTTAAAATATTGAAAAAATTCGTCGAAATCATGAATACTTGTAAATTATTTTGTAGTTAAAAATTAACGAAACATTTTTTATAAGTAGCTAAGAATTGACTATGACTTACTGAGATCGCTTTTGTTGATGGTCGAATTTAATGTACTTAGATTAGAACTGGGAATTTGCAATATGTGCATATTTAGCCATTCTTCCGGTTAATGTCGTGCAGAATCTAATAGGAACCTATCTTTATAAAGAATATATCTTTCCAATATCTTCCCTATAAATTTAAGATATCTAGGTACACCTAATTGAGGATCATCTGGCAGTGATTGCTGCAGATAGAAATAATGCATCTACACGCATCACTTCATATTTGACTTTATTATATTTTATATAGTATAAGTAACTAATAATATAATAATAAGTCATAATATATAACCCTATATAGGCTATAAGTACTTACTTATTGTATAAATTATTAATTAGTAGTACCTAACCTGGCTTTTAAATTAATTTTACATTGTAAATGTATAAGTAGTACGAGTATCTGACAAGTTAAAGAACAAAAGTACCTATGTTGTGATGCAATCTATTCATTTTAATGAACTTTTTTTTAGATTCATATTTAATTTTAATCTTCAAGATACCTATGTACATAGCCATCATAAAATGTGATTGTAAAATAAAATTCATATAATGGTTTTTGGATATTGATTATTCAGTTTAGTGTGTGTGTGATGGCCGATGGGTAGGGAAAAAGGGTTTATATAAAATGAACTTATGTTAATAGTAGATACATATTATATACCAACATAATTAAACTAAATTATCAATGTCTGAATATATAACTTTATTTAAAAAATTAAAATTGTATTATTACAAAAATAAATTACATTTTACGTAGATACTAGATAGGTACCTATAGTATAATAAATTATATTATAGTATACAATAGATAATACATAATGGTTTATGACGTTATGTATTAGGGAACAGATTGATAAATAGAAATCAGTCAATAAGTATCTTTAAATTTGTAAATACATTTTTTTCAGCACTCAATTACATTTCTGCAAACGATTTATTACAAAATAAACATAGCTACGTATAAAACACATGTAAATAGCAATCACTGCAGTCGATAAATATTAAATTAAAAATTCAGATGTATCTAATATGAAACCTACAGATACATTTCTCATTTAATTTATTTTTATACGGTTAGACTTTTAGATGTTACAGTTTCCAATGTATCTATATAGAAAATAGAAGAAACTGACAAAATATATGTCTACTTCACTATATACAAGCACCATAAATAAATTGAATTATTTTTAGTTATTGTATCTGAGAACAACTAAATCTAAAATTCTGCGAACCCTTAAACTATAGATAACTTGCCAAAATATGCAGTTATGCTATACTTTATTTTGTATACAAATATAAAATATGAAATATAAAGTAGCTAAGTACTATACACACTTAGGTACACACACACATACACATAGGTATATTTTATAAAAATTTATAATTAGTAATAATATTACCTAACTCATGTATTGCAACAATATAATTATCGGTAAATAATTTTTTGAACAAAAATTGCAAACACTAAGAAGGCGTTATTCTATACAGTATCTCCATTTTACAAACGTATAACATAGAAAATTTTGCGTGACAACTGACAAGGTACAATGAAGTGTATTAAAAGTATCACATCATCACTTATGTATGGTTGTAAGCTCAATAAGAATGCTCAAAAGTGAGTTAATTAAACTTGAATGGAGTATAGTAATATTATTATTAATTAGACACTTTTTAATATTTTATTAATATTATAAGCAACGGTTTTGACATCAATATTCGTCGTAATTGTAATAATCATCGTTTTTATTATCGTTGTAATAATCGTCTTCTGCGTCTTCTTGTCGATAATCGCTGTCCTGAGGAGCTAACACTCCGTCGCCGAATTCTTCAGCCGCTTCTCCCATGCCGATCATATTGGCGAAACCGTAAATCAGCCTATAGAATAGTAACTTGATAAACTTCATCATTGTTGTCTCCTTCTGTTTCTTCAACTTCGAACCACTTGTCCACTAAAGAATTGTACACAGAAATACAAAAATTCATAGTAATTGATCTATTTTCTCTGTTTCATTTAGTATGCAAACGACAGATATACTCACTTCTATCATACAAAATAAAGCTAGGCATAGGGCTAACATCAAGTGACGTAGCAATGTCATTTTACGTTTCCGTGGTAGAAAATATCGATTGGACAGTAATAATATCTTTTGGTATTTCACATCACGTCACGTCTGAAAACTATAAAATATAAGAATTATGAAAAGCGAAAGTGTCTGCATATGTGTACTATATAAATGCTATAAATGCACTAAAAGCTGTATTTTTGAATTTAAGTTTTTAATTTTATAAATATATTAATCGTATAAACAAATTAGAAATTACTAACTAGGTAGTAATTACTACCTATCAAATACCTACACTTATGCACTACATGTGTACTTATAAACCTAGGTAAGCTGTAGGTACCTAAATCTTTATTAACTATTTAACTATAACCCTTTTATATCTATTATAGTGTAATGATGTATGAATGTATAATTAAATAATCTACAGGGTTGAGGATATGTTAATTTAGATTGTTAATACTTTTACTAGATTATTTTATTTTTCATAAACCTCCACATAAAGAGAGTATTTATAACGGGGTTGCAGAAAGTGGCAATTCGTTGTAAAGTTTAAACGATAGTCGATAAGTATGTTTAAAAAATTTTAAAGCTTATATTATATAACATAGGTATAGAGCGTATAGTACCTACTTATGTTTACTGTATTCAGTAATGTACCTAATTATTTAGGTGTATTATAGAACTATAGTTGTAATTTGTAAGTGAATGAAACGGAATGTATTTTAGAATTATTATTTCCTAGTTATTAACGCATAACTATTATAGATCGAGAACTCGGGAGAACTATATAAAGTGATTTTAGACTAAAAGTATAGCGTATAGACTTTATAGAGATAACGATCAGTTTATCGTTTTAAATTTGATTGTAAAATCGTGAGAAATCGAGAAACATTTTATCATTAATATAACACATCAACGATAGACATTGTTATTATTAATTGTATTGTGTTTAATATATCATAGGTACTAACTGTCGTTTGTCGGTATTATTACGGCACCTATAGACGATGGATGTCAGAATGGAAAATAAAGTAACGGAACCTCCTAAAACTGGTCTCCGATAGTCC
Organism: Aphis gossypii; assembly: GCF_020184175.1. NCBI lineage: Eukaryota > Metazoa > Arthropoda > Insecta > Hemiptera > Aphididae > Aphis > Aphis gossypii. The sequence goes on from NC_065531.1 coordinate 87,444,929, forward strand.
AGATCACCGCGTCCTTGACTTTCTAACGACATTTTATTACCTATATATTAGGTACATTATATACCATGCGTATATATGAATACAATATAATATTATATACAGGGTGATTCACCATGTATGCTTGCCCTCATTTTTTTCTTATACTTATAATTTACCTATATATTTTAATTAGTACCAAAAAATCACAAAAATTGTAAATTGTGGTCTTTAAGTCTGTATAAAATTTTTATAAATAAAATGTTGAGTAACTGAATTATTAATAAAAAAGGGGGTTAGCATGCTCGTCGAATCGCTCAGTAATTATAGTTAATGAAGCGGTCGGTACCTATTTATAAGTGTCTAAGTCTAATACTCTAATGTTACGTATATAAATATGGTACAATAATTTATTGTATTATTAAGACTACACAATGCAACTGCGTCACATATTATATACTTATTAGCATTAATATTATTTTCTCAACACCCCTGTAGTCCAGTGATCAACAGACGACAAGAGTTCTTCTTTTAAAAGTTTCGATTTATTTAAATAACGCGTTCGTCGCCGTCTCATTGATGATCTATTATCTATAGAACAATGTAATATTATAATAATATTGTACGTCACGTGGTGACAGTCATTCATTAATCAAACATCACGCCGAACAATGGTCATCGTTGCATCCGACATTCATGCAATGCAGATGAGCGACGCGTATATAATAATATGTTTAAAGCAAATGATTGGGGACCTCTGAAAGCGCCTATGTCTATTATAATATATTGTACACAAAATATCGTGTATTATTGATTAATGATTATCATGATAATTGTCTATAATTCATATGTATATTGTATATATATGTAAATGTGTGTTGGACAAAGTTTCTTTTCGGGGAATATCATAGACCTGAATATACAGAGTTTTCTCGCCAGAATAATAGCAATCGAATGATCGGATGAAGTGGTTCTGTATCGTTCGCGATTCGTACGCAGCCCGCTGTAATAGTCAATAGCCGACGGGCTCGTTATACCGGATCCTAAACATCGATTCAAATCGTAAACAATACGCTATTTTTTAATCACGGCTATTTTTACGAAAACAATATAATATAAAATATTTACAAATCGATTTCCCTTGAAATAATACAGCGGCGTTGATTGTAACTGAAAACGTTAGACGTATCAATATTTATGACATTCAATATTATTCAGTACACATGATAATTTAGAAATGATAATTATATTAGTCAATAGGTATACATTATACACGAAAAAAAAATTTATCGCACACAAAATCGATAATTATATATATTATATTTTGTGTCTATATACTTGTATTATTTTATATCTATATATATTATAATATATTGTACGTCACGTGGTGACAGTCATTCATTAATCAAACATCACGCCGAACAATGGTCATCGTTGCATCCGACATTCATGCAATGCAGATGAGCGACGCGTATATAATAATATGTTTAAAGCAAATGATTGGGGACCTCTGAAAGCGCCTATGTCTATTATAATATATTGTACACAAAATATCGTGTATTATTGATTAATGATTATCATGATAATTGTCTATAATTCATATGTATATTGTATATATATGTAAATGTGTGTTGGACAAAGTTTCTTTTCGGGGAATATCATAGACCTGAATATACAGAGTTTTCTCGCCAGAATAATAGCAATCGAATGATCGGATGAAGTGGTTCTGTATCGTTCGCGATTCGTACGCAGCCCGCTGTAATAGGCAATAGCCGACGGGCTCGTTATACCGGATCCTAAACATCGATTCAAATCGTAAACAATACGCTATTTTTTAATCACGGCTATTTTTACGAAAACAATATAATATAAAATATTTACAAATCGATTTCCCTTGAAATAATACAGCGGCGTTGATTGTAACTGAAAACGTTAGACGTATCAATATTTATGACATTCAATATTATTCAGTACACATGATAATTTAGAAATGATAATTATATTAGTCAATAGGTATACATTATACACGAAAAAAAAATTTATCGCACACAAAATCGATAATTATATATATTATATTTTGTGTCTATATACTTGTATTATTTTATATCTATATATTATAATATATATTATTATGTATGTCACCGAATGTCCGTGTATCTATGTAGGTAATGTAATGTCCATATACTTGTATAAATAGGTAAGTTTAGTATGTATAGTGTATAGTATATTAATTATTATGTTGATGTGGACTAATAACATATTTCATTTTTAGCTGGTAGTTTTTAATTAATAAAAATGTATCTATAATAATATTGTGAAAATATGTATTAGGTATTATACAAGAAATGTATGAATGATTTTGATAGTTATTGGTGTTATTTTAATTTTAAAATTTATTATTAAAAATTTGGTATTTCTTTTTCTTTTTTTTAATAAAAATGCATCCTAGCCATTATAGATTATAGAAAATGTATAGAAGTGTGCTTAAAATTAAAATAATAGATAAAATAAATAATAATTATTGATTTATATTTTTAGTAGAAATGTACTATTTTTATGAATATTAATAATTCGATTGTTGCGGGGGCTGTGCTGAGTATTATTTGAACCTTAATAATTTTTCTATAGCCAGCGAAGTTATACATATTATATAGCATTATTTTAAAACGTATTATTAAATTGATAAAATATAAAAAATTCACAAATAAAATTTAAATTGTTAATCACGTGCTAATGGAAACTTGAGCTTGAACTTTTAATATCATTGATTCCATATTAGGTTTTATATTTAGAGACTTCTACTCTTAAGTCTGATTCTACCTTTAATTTCGTCGGATATTTATTTTTTATTATTATAAGAGCTGAAAACACAGAATACATGCGTACTATCCAAATAACACCTAGGTAGGAAATGACTGTTATCAACATTTGCGGCTGAAATTGTCCAAATATACGTACCTATACGATACGAATTACGAACAATTTAAAATGGCATGTTATTGTAAAGATATTGAATAAAATTTTGTCCATATTATTCTTGATGATCCCCGGTATCGCGATCCCCTGGTTAAAAACCACTATTTTAGGCCATTTAGAGTATCAAATTTCCACAGGCCTATCTACAAGTGATAAACGAGCAAATAATATACGCCTACATTTAAATGATTATTTCAATTGTTCTCTTAAATGCTCGTAGATTTATAGCATAGTTATATTTTTTAGAGAAAAACAAACCGTGAAAAACTGATTAAAAGTATTTTTTATTTTTAATAGCTTTTATTATATCATATAATTTATAGTTGTCTAATTAAAGTATAATTATATTACACATATATATTGTACAATTGTACAAATTAATCAGCGTTTTCAAGAAACATACTGAAACAAAAATAGTTTTCAAAAGACAATGAAAACGACTCTTCCCTAATAATAAATATTTTAGCTCACCTTACACTACTTCCATTCATAGTATCTTATTATATCGATATACAAATAGTAAATATTATTATATAATAATATATTAGTCTACTAATTACTATAATTACTATCTATGTAGGGATAGTAGGGACAGCACTTGACATCAAAGTGTGAAACTATAATAATACAAATTGTGGTATCTGTATAAGCTATCTGTACGATATTTTATGTTTAACTACGTATGAAATTGGTATATAAATCACAGTAAATAATTGCACATTATTATGTATCGTTAAATTAAATCGGTTTTTAATTTGATTTAAGTTAAAACGTGTAATTTTACATGAAAGCATTGACACGTTATTGTTATGCGCTAGAAAGTTAAACGGTTTATGTAGGTACCTAATAAATTTAAGTCGTTTTATAGTTACAATAAGATGGACAATCAGTTTAAAAAAAAATATTTTTTCTTAAGCCATGCATGATATTTATGGTATGGAAAATAGAAAAAGAATGTTTGTAGTATTTATCTACCTAATTAACAATATTTTTAAGTTGGTCATCTTATTAATTATAATATGATATGTAATTTTTTTTTATTTTATAACAAAAAGAATTTTGATTAATAATATTATTGAAAAATATGATTTTTACCTCCAACTTAATCTCAGAATTATACGACTTAAAACAATCAGACATAGATGACTAGTATTAAGCTGTCGGAACAAATACACAAACACAATACAAATAAGACTAGAGTACCTATACTGATAAATTAATAACCTATTTTAAATTAACAAAGAATGATTACTTAAAGCAGTACCTATACCTAATATTTATTATGTTATAACTATAAGTATTTAATGATAAATTATACATTAAAATATTAAATATGTATAATAGCAAATAATTACTGTGTAGGCAAGTATATGACATGTGATGTTTCTGTTAAAAATGTTTACATTGATACATTTTTTGGAGATCTGAAGGCAAAGTCCCGATGCAACAGTCTTGATTCATCTATATACTATTGAATATTTAAATCCTCCTCCTCTATAGGCTATAGTATTTTTTTGGAACTTAAACTAGGGATTAAGCTAAAGTCACGTTTCGGAAGTAATTTGCGATAGTGTGAAGTTTTCAGTTTAATAAAAAAAAATACAAGCACATAATATTGTTACTTATGGGACTATGGTAATAGTAAATGGTTACACTCGACTTATTGCTTTGAGATTAATATATTTACCATCTGTGTGGTATTAGGATTTAGGGCATTTAAAAAATAACATTTGAAGGTATTCGAAACAGACTATTTTTTATGATAAAAAGATTCATTTTCATTCTGAATACTGATCGTCGATCGATCTAGTTACGTGTTACGGATATTGAAAACAAGTTTAAATTCCTAATCTTGTCTTGTTTAAATCCTACTAACAATTGTCAAACAAATTTGTACATTCACTTATTATTAATATTTAACTTTAAAATTGTCATATATATTTCGGTTATTCAACAACACTAATAATTATTAAGCTTATTCTGATAATTTAATTGAAAAAGTTGTTCGTTGAATCTAAAGTAAACGTGTTAAAACTTTCAAATTCGTTTTCAATATCATATTTATTCATTATTTTATTCATTTTTATTTTATTTGTTTAATTTAAATTTTAAACACCTGTAAGGTTGAATATTTAATGTAAGATTCCTCACATTATAAGTTTATCATAGGTACTGTGTAAAAAAATGACGTAAAGTGACATGCTTATCAAAATAAATTATGGATAGAAATTGTTCATATGAATTGCAGAACAAAAATGCCAAGGGAAAAATCTTCCGAGGAGTAATGTTGGATAAAAATTACTGATCGACCATAGGTTATAGATATACGATGAAACATTCTCAAATAACAATTAATGTTGTATTATCCATACAACATTTTTGAATGAAATGCGATTGAATACATATTTTTAAGGTATTGAATGAATACATTACTATTTTCAATTACAAATATATATATACTTATGGTTGATATTTATAGATACTATATTAACGAGTTTAACAATATTACAAAAAATTAAAATCAAGTATGATCCTGTACAATGATCAATGGTACAATACTACGTGCATCATGCACTTGCTTACCTATCGTTGATATTATAGATAATAATATCATTTATTCGTACATTTTAGCAATTTATAAATAATTTTAATAATAAATTATTAACAATAGTGCTTTTAATTTGTTTACTAGCTCATGGAGGGTCATATAGGAAAATATTATAGTATTTCAATCCAAAATAAATACTTTAAAATATATTAAATTTTATATAGTAGTTATCAAAGTAACTCTTTAAATGGATAAATTATTTTCGATTTTATTCGTTAAATAAAAAAAAAAAATAGATTATAATATAAAAAAAAAAAATAATAATAAATAGTAATTTTATTTCAATATGAATAGAAATAATTAAAACACGTTTCACTATAATAGGTACAAAAATTTAAATTACAAAAATTACATTTTAGTAAAAACGTCTGTTCATCACTCACCTGGTAGCTATATTTACTTATTATACGCTTATTATACAGGAATAGGACCACACTGTAAAATTAAATATAATTCGTGTTAACTCGGACACGAGATTTTGTGGGGAAGATAAAAAAAATAATAAGTATCAACAACTATGTACACGCATATGTGGTATCGCGGCTACATTAGGTATGTAGTAATATATAGGTAACGATGAGTACTTCGTAATAGTTAAGCTCGGTCACGACTAAACGCGAACACATTTCCTGATCCGTTTCTAGACGCAGTCATATGCGCCAGCTATACCTACTTACTTAGTTACCTACGTATACATACAGGTATCTGTAGTTTCTGGCAGTCTATTCGTTGTATATCGTCTCCACTAACTGTATTCCCTCTCTCTTGTACTGCTTGGCGCGTATATAGGACCAGCTAAAAAATATCTACGCACAGTTGTAAACACCTTATACATTGCGGTAGTCAATAAAAATTGTGATATATATGTATATGTGTGTCCGGTCCTAAGAACAGACGTTGAACAATTAATATTATTATTCGCCACGCTCGCGCGTGTCGATACTGCAATCTATATCCGACGGCCACAACGCTCTCGGCTGTCAATATATTATATTATATACCTACCTAATAATATATTACGAACATAATATTTGAAGTTATACCATCAGGACTTGTATATCATTCCTAAGCCTATATAATCTGAACTTGCAAAACAATTTTACGTTTATAACCTAAAAACTACGAATCTGTGCCCCAAACGAACAATTTAATTAGATTTATGAATGTAATACTATAACCTATATTAACATATGTATTATATATTTACTATAATAATACAATCTGCATTTAATGTATTAATTTACTGATAATTTTTTTTTCAAATTATTAACCATACGTAGGTACATTTATTTAATTAAAATATCAATTAAAAATGTCTATTAATATATTATATAAAAAATCGTTAAATCGTTTTAATTATAAAATATTAATAATAAAAATGAATACAAAATTTTATTACTATGTAATTGGTAGTAATATTGTCCATAAATGCTCCATTTCCAAACGTTTTCTAAGTCTAGTACTTTAATTGTTAGCTTATTGTAATATTGTATTATGTATTGTGTATAGGTACAGATTGTAAATTTTCTTTATAAATAAATTGTAAAAAATTTTTATATACGCTATTGAATGTTAACATAAAGATATTAGATAGGTTGTAGGGTTTGATTTATTAAAAATATAAAAAAAAAATTGTGTTGAACTATTTCAATATTTGATATTATTTATAATTATGACTTATATTATGTGCTAATGTATATTTCCTATACAGAATTTTAGGTATCTATCTATCAGCGCAATTTCAAATTCATATTTACTGCGTTTTCATAGTGAATCGACTACACTCCATCGGTTGTTTAATACTAATTACCATATGTCTACCACATCAGTGACAGGGCTGTCGTTATAATATAGAGTCACATGAGAAAGTTTATCGGATACCAATATGTTTCTTGACACTTCCCACTTATCATCTGACCATATGATTTCTGGTTTTTAAGTGTTGACCTACAATTTAATATAATTGCAATGTTCATACTAAAATTGATTTATTTAAAAAAAAAAAAATTATCAGGATAGTATCGATAGGCATTTGTGTAAACTGTAAATTTACCTTTATATCATATATTATTATTTAATAACGTTCTTTAAGTTTCGAAACAACTTATTCGATCACAAAGTCCAAATATGAGTTAATAATATGTACTGGAAATATTAATTAAATAGTCAGTATATACTCTCTACAAATAACGGGTAAACTATATTTAACACATTTGAATTAGTTTAACAAAATGATAGTAGGGAATTTCAATCGTGACTGAATTCATTTTGTTTGTGTTCAAAAACTATAATAACATTATTAACAGACAACAGTATTTTCTTCATAAATGACCATATCGGTATATCATAACTGCACCTAACCATGCATTTAAATTAGGTAGGTACCGTAAGATAAATATAACGTATGGAAGACGATTCGTGTACTACGTGTAGGTACTATAACGTGAAGTAATAATATAATATAATGTATGATGAGTAGGTATTTATTCTCACGTTAATTATTATTTCTCATCACGATTTATGTAAGATATATGTCGTTCTATTTACCTATATCCGTAGTTATAAGACAGAATTTTGAACTATAAAGGCTTAGAAATATAAATGACATTAATTTCATTGGTACCTACTGAATTGAAAAATATAATACACAATAGTGTACCTACTGCACATAATATGATGAGATGTGTTTTGATTTGAGTAGGTACATACTCGTATTATACGCACTGTCGTAACTCGTAAGTATAGATACTACACAATATTATACTAAGATTTGTTGTTATAGTACTGTTAGTAGTTACTATACGCGTTATACTGCAGAACGACTTTTATTGTCTATTTGTGTTTTAAATTCGTTAAAAATTTAAGAATACCGAAAAATTATAATGAATAGGTAGCTGTATAGTTTTTAATTTTTTAACTACTTTACAAATATAATAATTTCATAAAATACTATTTTTTGTAAATAATGCATATTCGATAATATAAATAAAAATTTAAATATTTTAAGCTTTTTGACTAAAGTAGGTCTATTTGATTTTTAATCTAAGTAATAAATAATAGCTATGCTATTGGAAGAATTGTTCAACGGTAGATACTGAAAATCCCAAATAAAATTGTTGAAAACCACTGCACAACAAACAAAACAGTTCATCAATGATTATTAATATGGATTATTATAAACTATACAGGAATACTTACGGGTATGGTAAGTTTCTAAACGTCCATCCAAATGATTACATATTTTTGTACAGGTGTTTTTAGGCACCAATCGATAATTAAATGTCCCACTTATCTGTGATACCGCCACTCTGCTATTATAGTACATATTGATCTAAATAGAAATGTATTTGATATGAAGAGCATGTGGATACAGCTGCCATTTTAATTGTTAATTATTATTATACTTGTTTATAATGGTAGGTTTTATACTTGAACGACATAATTGTCCAAGTTTCGGAAGAAATGCTTAAAAATGAATCCGGCCTGTATAAAGCTCGCATAATTTTTCCTTGGACGTCATCACAATTTCTCCTTGAAAACAATAATAGGAAAATAATCGAGGTGTAAAATTGTTCAGTGAACACAAATGGGTCCTGGGTTATTTAAAGTAGATAGGTAACGTATATGTATGATAAGACTGATAAGTACACTGAGTCGCGTCATTCGGACGCGGCTAGTTCAATTCGAGACAGTTGGACAATTTAAATTCATTTTTTTTAAAGTCTCATTTTTGAATGAAAATTGTCGTAGTCTAATAGTTGATGTTCGTCAAAATTACGACGATTAAATTACGTATACAAACAAAAACAAATCAGAATTCACTTTATCATACAAACCAATCTGTGACTTAACTAGTGTGGTATTGTAAACTGCGTCAGAATACAGATACCGGTTAGATATAAAGGTACGTAATAAAAACATTTAATGTAAACTCCACCACTCACTAGTTTTATTTTCTTGTCAATAATGGGCTTATGGAAAATCCGTCCATACCTATTAAGGCTTTTTCACATTATGTACGATGAAATTACTAAAATTTATATTAGCTTAATGCGTAAAATTGATTTATTTATTAATAATAGGTACTTAAAAATGATTGTATCGTTTTAATTTTTAGTTCACAGTTCAAAATAATATGACATGGCATACTTACATAGTTTATGATTATTACTATTATTTATTATTTATTTAATTATGTAGATAATTCAAATTACAATAATATTACATATTATTATATGTGTTCAGCCAATTATCTTTTTATTTTTTTGATATAATATTATCTATAAAATAATTTTTATATTTTAAATAACTAGATAACTGACTTTTAGATATTAAGCGTAATTATTATTCATATAATATTCTTATAATAAATAGTATATATTTGTTATTAATAAGTAAAATAAATTTTTATTACAATTGTATAACATATATTAATCTCAAGTTAGGTTCCCTGATTTTTTTTTTCACTGGCGGAGTTTACAATTTTACTTTGTTATTTTTCTTAACGGAGGGTTTCATTAAACAAAAAAATATTTGTAATTGAGTGGGTCTAGTAGGTATAAGTACTACGGTAGGCATCTAAAGTAAAAAAAAGGATCCAACTCTATACCTAAGTTTTTTATTGTTACCATTAATTCCCCACTGCTTCGTTACAATATCCAAATAATATAACAAGATTAGTAATTATTTTTTATAATTAGTTCAAGTAACGCGAGCATTATGGACTACGGGCAATTTAGGTTGATATTAAATGACTAACTATACTAACCAATGCATAAACCATCCATACTTCATTTCGATTGCTCGTAAAGGATCGATCTTTAAGTTGGATTCATAATCGCAAGGTAAGAGATCTCCGATTAAAAAAGTCTTGATAAACAAAACACAATTGATATAATATTATAGGAATTTTCTCATTACAAGCAGCAAACTAAAATGATAATACCTACAAGCGCTATGTCTTCAACAGTGACATTGGTTTTAACATTGCTTTGGAACGCAACAGGCCAATTGAGATCTGCGTACGATTCTAAAACGTCTTCAGGTTTGAAAACAACATCCACTCGATCGATACTTTCACATGACTAAATAAATGAACAAACATTATTATACACTTGATTAGCACAAATTATATATCTTTATGGCTATGTGTATTGTGTGTATACAATAATTAATAATTTACCTATTTATAGGTGTAGATAGCAGGTGTCAAGATACTTAAAATGTTTGTGTGTACACTATAGTTTTATTATTATTATTATTATTTTGACTTACATAACATTCCGATTCACTAAGCTCGCGTTCTGGGATTTTTTTATACACTAAACATGAATCGTGAAGTAAATTTTTGAAATTGTTCAGGTCTATTAACTGTAAAGGTTTTAAATAAATAATAATTATTATAAATACTGAGTATTTGTTTTAAATTCCTACAAATAAATTTATACAATATAAAACATAAAAGTATTTGATAAATTAAATAGAGACAAAATTAGTAGATGTAGATTAATCCCCCACACTCAGGAAAAATACGGTTTTGATTACTATGATTTCATTTCACTGATTTATTATTTTCTTAAAATTGATGACAAATTTCATAATTACAAAGATAACTGAATAATTTTAAAAATATTTTCTTTAAAATAAAAAAAAAATACTGTATTTCATATTCATCTGACTTAGAAATAATGAAAAATATCTTAATTTCTACGCATAATTATTATAACATTGAATTAATAAAAATTAATCCTTAAATTGTCAAAAAAATGGTTTAAAACCAATAACTTATTACATTAAAAATAGGTAGGTACCTACATTGAAATCAATATTTACATCAATGATATTTTTCTTGGTAACCAAACAATTTCCCCCGACTGTTTTTGGCGTAGTAGGACATTTTCCTCTCATTTTTTTTTAAGTTTATTATTTAATAAAATATAATTTATTTTTCATAATTATAATCAATTATACTATAATTAACTTTATAAATTTATATTATAAATTACATTTTTTTTTTTCATTAATATAATAAAAATTGTATAATAAAACGTAAAAATGATTTTTGTTTTAAATTTTTTTCACTTAACGAATTACGAGTTACAATCATTAAACCACTATTAAATCACTACAGCTGCTTTGACAATTTTTATACAAAATTACAAAATCTTCGCTCATGACGATATAAGATTGTAGAAAAATCTTATCTAATAGTCTAAATTAAATGATTAAGATAGTTTTTGACAACCCAGCAATTGATTGGGTTTTAGATACAATTTTAGATTTCAATGCTACTAGCGAATATTACAGTATGCTAGTACTATTATTTTTTATTTAGACAATCTTTTAAGTATAATATTACTACTATTTTATTGTTTCAAGTATTTGAATTAATCAAAAATAGGTATACATCTACTATACCTAAAAGGTAATAATAGTATAATTGATTTTATTTATGAAAAAAAAATAATTTCTTATTAAATAATAATTTTTTTAAAAAAAATGGGGGGGGGGGAAATGTCCTACTACACCAAAAACAGTCGGGGCGAAATTGTCTGCCATTCATTTTTCTTATACCTAATCAATGTTACTGGGTATCATAATTCAAGTTTTTTAAAATAGTATTCGTTTTAACTTTTTAAGAGAACTATAAATTATCTTAAATCTAATGTTAATGAAATAATAAAAATGTTTCGTGATTTCTTAATTTAATGACTGTAAAATGTTATTGAATTACGATTCAAAATATATTATTTTTTTTTTATAATTTATAATAAACAAAATATTAGTCAATTAGAAGACATGTTTATACATATTATACTATGAATCACACTGATGTGTTGCGATATTAAATTTAAATCGTCGATTAATTGTTTAAAAATTATACAAGCAGAACTCGGTTAAAAAATGCGCGTGATCTAGTATTCTAGTTATAGTAATGTAAAATGTTGGTATCTTTTTTCCAAACTACCCAGTACCTACCTAATCATTTATAAATTATAATGCTTCATTAATCTAATAAGAAATTATATAAATTACCTATAGTATAAATACCGATGTGTCCGCAAGACAATTTTTAAGATATTATTGACTATTATATAGTTGTATTACCTGCATCACAGTCAATTTTAAGATAGCACGAACATATTGGTTGACGGTATAATTTTGCAATGCCATGGATACAATAAGTAAAGCCGCTACAGTACCCAAAATCCACATCGTTTTACACTTAGTCATGATTTTTCTGTACGCGTTATCGGAAGAACACTTATGACCGACACGTTCTGTTGAAGGCACACACATTTCGTTAATTTCAGTATGGATTTATGTATTGCCAATGTAGGTAGGTACCTAAAAATCTAAAATAATAATATATTTTATTAAAATTAAACTATAAGCACTAAAGGAATAAATTCTAAATTTCTGCAAACATTATAATGATGAACAATGTTTATAAGGTATAAATACGTAATAAGATAATTGATTAATTACAATTTGTGTATTAATAAATATATAAATAATGATTGTTGTATTATATATGCTTCTCATTAATAGTTTACGAAGTTGAACTATTTGGATGCTAGTAACGTTTTTTCTCTACGCATCACGATGGAATACTCGTATATCTGGTGTTATACCTTTTTTCAGTTACTACCCTTTTTCCCGATTCACTGATCTGAATAATTAGATTAAAAGCTTGTTTACACTTGATAAACACTCTTAAAGGCTAACTTACTAGTTACCATCATCGATTGAAATTTGAAATATACATTACTGAGCGGAAGTTACGATAATATGATGAAATATTATATGCGTATGATACAGGGTGATTCCCCAATCATGTTTACCTTAATTTTTTCCTTTAATAATGAATTTCTTCAAATTCTGATCTTTGAATATTTAAAATATATATTTTCAAATTCTTATATTACACTTAGGGAATGTCTTGTGGTAATACAAGTTTATATTTTTCAAAATATAAGATCTCCTTTTTTACAGTAGGTATATGTATTGTAAATTAGTGGATATTTTTATTTATTTATTTATTTTTTGATTTAAAAATCAAAAATGTAATTTTTTAGTTATTAAAATGTTTAAAATAAGAATAAAAGTCCCTAACATTTTTTTTTATAAAATATATATAATATATTATTTATTATATTTGGAAAATTTTCAGAAATTATAAAATGTTGATAGTTTGATTTTAATTACTAAAATGTTCAAATAATAGAATCCATATTCTCCAAACACATTATTATAGTAATATATACCTAAGTCCCATATCCTAAAAACATAAAAACACAGAGTTAAATAACTGCATCATTGAAGAAAAGGGAGATGAACGTGCTTGGTAACCCTGTATAAATATAATATATTATATTATATTGTATTTTGTGTTTATGTATTGGTACCTATATAATACCTAGTTAATAAGCTACCTATAACTATTATTTATTTAATATTGTAAAAGTGGTTTTATTAAATTTTTTAAATGTATCATAAAATGGTAGGTATAAATTATATAGGTAATGTTGTATAGACAACATTTTTGTTGTAAACAATAAACATTTAGTAGTTAATACTTAATACAAGTGATGTAAAAAATATATAAATATAACAACAATAAATTATAATACAGTAAGAAAAAGTATATAGGCTACAACATGGGCATAGGCGCAGGTGATATGAGGGGAATGAATCCCCCATGACCATTTTATACACATATTATCTATATACTTTATACATTATATCAATAATAGAAAAAAAAATTTATTTTACGAAAATTAGCTAGTTTTTTGGGGTATATATATTCCATCCCCCCAATGAAAATTCCTGTCTACGATTGATTTGCAATATAGGTAACAATTTTATGACGAATTTGAATAATTGTTTAAGAATAATACCTATATAAAATATGAAATATATATAATATATTATATATTGTGTGTATTTGCTGATTATTTTGAAAATTAATAATTTTATTATTAATCATAAAATAATAAATTAAAGAATTGAAAATGGGCTTAAAACTATCCCAGCTCGAACGAACACACGGTGTTACAATGCTGTATAATATATTGTTGAATCTTGCAGTTTTCTATCAGTTAATAGTTTACTAAAAAATTGTTTGTTTTTTTTTCATAGAGTTAATACAATATTGAAAATTTTATTTTTCTAGTTGTATTTAACTCAACTTCGTGAAGGACAAATATGTTTTACCATGTTTTGTATTAAATTTAAATTTTATTTCATTGGACAGATAGCTCACTAAAATTTTATATTTTATTAGTCAATAATCTGTGGACCAAATTTGGATCCATAATACTATGCTTAAAATATGCTTCGTAATGTGCTCTTTCGTTTAAAAATTCGTATGACGATCGGATGAGTGGATCCTATGCGTCTAAGATTAGTAAGATTCACATAAGTGTTATTTAACTATTTAAGACATATCCATGTCAAAAATTCCTAAAGCCCGATGGCAGAGTCACTTGGTGGGTCCAATATTATTGCCATTCAGGAATCCAATCAAACATTCAACCAATTTAATCAAAATATGTTCACTGTTCAGTCGTCAAAGAGTTCAGTGACACATGCACGTTCAAAAGAATTAAATCAATATAATATTATACCTAGTATAAAACGAAGTCGCTTTTTTTTTTTGGTCGGCATAAACTCCGAAACGGTTGAATGGATTTCGATGCGGTTTTCACTGTGGGATAGACGATTAACCGAGTAAGGTTTACCTATATATGTGTTAAATGTGTATAATGTATTCGTATAACTTGATTAATACAAGTTGTGCCTCATAGACGTAGGATAATAGGATATATTGCTATTTAACCGCTGCCTATTGAAAGCTCTCTGGCGCAGTAGAAATTTAATATGATTTAAAAATGTTTAGAGTGCCAAACAACATTAGGTATCAGTTGCCCAATTTTTGCATAACTTAAAAATTTTTTTCCACTTTTTACCTATTAATTATTATTAATACGAACGCTAATTTACGTGCTACATATAGATTAATTAATATATTAAAAGATAACAATTAGCAATAAAATTCAATTTTCCTATTGACACCATAGGAAATATAATATTTTTTCATTCAATACATGTTTATGTTTAATAAAAAAATGAAAATTTAAAGGATATTTGACTTACAATAATACAATTCTTTTTATTCGCGACGCCATGCGAGTATTATATAAAAATAAAAATCTGAACTAATTAAAAGAAATAGATAAATTAATGGGTAGACCCATTTTTATATAGGTATATATATATAGACAACTTGAGTACTTTTTTTTATTAATTGGCTATATGCTTTCAAGTGTGTTCAAATTGCTCTAGCTGTTTATTTCTGATAAGCTCTACTGCCCTACAATCTAGCAGAATGTTTATTCTTTTATTTTGCTTAAAATGTCTGTGGTTTTTTTTTTTTATTGTTAACCTTTGTTATAAATATTTATTTCTCGGCTGAAATGTATTCCATGCATGTTCCGAAGTACTTTTTGTTCAAATATTATTAACTTTAAATGTGCGTAAATATGTTTCCGAGTTTCCAATAAACTTTTTCTATTATTATAGGTAGAAAATCTTAAATCTTACGAAAAATCTTGAATGCAATTTTCGGAAAAATTGCAGTTTATCTACTACGCAATTTTTCAATATTTTTTATTAAAACGTCTTTCAACGATATAAGAATATTGATGCAAAAAAATTTGCGCAAATCATTATTATGGAAGTTATTTCTTTAAAATATCAATTTTTTAAAATGCGTTTTTGGAGTTTGCATCATTTACACCTTAAGCCGTCTCTTTTATTTAAACTATAAAATAGTGTAATAACTAATGGTAACTAATAATATAATAATTAATTTGAATTATTTGTCTTAAAATTCTGTTGCACACAATCGCTCGTATTCAGACTACAAAAATTGCATGGAACTCAAACAGATTAAAAGTCAACATATAATGTATCCAAAAATTAATTTGTAATTAATTGAATTAAGTCTGAAGCATTCAAGTATTTGACCAACTTGATGGATAGTAGACGTCACGATTTTAGTTTATGTACAATGTATAGTACATGCCTCAAAAGTTAGCCTTCGCCACGTCATTGGAACATATTATAATCTAAGATACCTACATGCAATCATAGGGATTGGTGTGGTCGGTGACACTTATTCATCATTTGGCTCTGTGGCTCTCGTATGTTCGATGACAGGCGTACCTACATACGATCGTATTAGCCAATGATTTATAATGGCGTAAAGATTTTAAGCATTGGTTAGTTTTCAGTAGATTTTTTAAATTAAATCAATATGATGAACATGCAACACTCACATCGTCTTAAAAACGTACAACATTGACAATTTGCGTTCAGCGGAATAAAATACATTTTATGATCTTGAACAATGGGAACATTAGGTACCACTATCTTTATTTAGAGTACCTACACTTTTTTTTTTTTGAAAGATTTTTGAACCTTTTTAAACGCTGATATTTTACATACAAATATCCATCTTAAAAATCGAAATATTGGAAAAAACCAATTTAGGTATAATCAATAGCCAATGCAGGTAATTTAAGTAAAAACCAAAAATTAGAAATATTTTAGTCTCAATATGATTGAAATGTAGTAAATCGTTGTTTTAGAAAATATCCCAGTCTGCATAATATTCATTCAATGGTACAGCAAAATTAATTAATTATCAACCAATCAATAATACAAATATTGAATATGTATTTATTAATAGATTTCTTCTAACAATTATTTTAATAAAAATAGGTATAATTTTGTTAACTGACTGATTAGCTGATTTTAATTCTCACAATTAAACCATTAAGACATTCCAATTTTGCTTAAATATTTGATTATTTGAGTACATACCCAAATATTATATACTTATTTGTTCAAGTGTAATTTCATAAGTTATTATCACTAAATTTTCTTCAATTTTTTTTTTTATTTACAAGTGTAAAATATGTCACTTGTATAATTCTAGTAAATATATATTTTTAAATATTGTATGCTATGAGACACAAATAATATACTCTTTTAAATATATTTATTAATAAAAATTCAAGTGTAAATAAATAGTTTAAAACAGTCTTACATATCATGGTAAAATATATTTAATTTTACTATTTTAGTGAAGAATTCTATAAGCTTTATATAGAGGAATTTTGAATAATGAAGGTATTATTTTAAAGAAAAATAGATACAAATAATAAAAAATATGAACTTGAATTCCACAATATTATTATTTTTAAACAAATAACAGTATAATATAGCACTTAACAAAAAGAAACGACCAACCAGGAGACAATTTTCTTTAACATTAAATAAATTGTCCTGAACTAAAAACTGTACATACAAACTAACTTGTAAGGAAGAATTAACACATTAGTCACATAAATTGTGGAAATGTATTGCAGTATCACATTTTTAAAAATTTTTATTCATTTTTGAATGATGAAAGATTGTTTGAATTTATGAAAGCCTATTGTATCGGCTATTATTGTATTGACTTATAGTTTTTTAGTTTCATCTGATTTTGTTATATTTGTTGGTGGCAATGGTGGTATTTTTGTATCGGAGACAATTTTTGAATCAATGATTGGTGTCACAGTTATTTTTGGAATTGTTTCAGATGTAGTTACTTTGGGGGTTGCTGTTTGTGCTACATCATCTTTTTCCAATTGTTGTACTTTGTTCATTTTTTCTATAGTTTCCATTTCTTCTTCTTTGATAACTAATTGTGTTATCATATCCATTTCTTTAGTAGATAGTTTAACATTTTCAGTACCAATTAACTCCAATACCTAAAATAGTACACATGTTATAAATAGACATTTTGAGAAAATTAACTGATGTTATAATTTTTATTTCTTACTTTTAATACAGTATCTAATCTTATTGAACCATCATGATCGTCATCAATTTTACTAAGAACTTCACTTATCTGTTGTAGTTTGAATTCATCAGGTATGTTTTGTAATTTACGTACAGCTCCAATAAGCTCATCAATATTGATTAATTCACTAAAAAAAAAAAAAACATAATACATAAAATCGAAAAAAAAATTGGAATAGTCAAATGTTTACCTTTCTTTAGTAGTTTTTTCATCAACTAATTCTTTAGTTTCAATATCTTTTTTGATTTCTTTTTCTTTTGTTTCCAATTTATCAACCACTTGATCCATATTCTTTATCATATTATTGACCTTCTTAAATAATCGCTTAGCTGCTTTGGATTCTCTAACTCGTTCTTTTTTCTCAGTTTTCATTACTTCTTGAAGGTCATTTATATCCTAGAATAAATGATAACATTTAATATAATAAATAAAGCACATTAATTATAATATCTCTAATTCATTATATTTTACTAACTTCTTGGTAATCTTTAAGTTCATCCTTCAATTCTTTGATTTCTTCTTTTTCAACAATAAGTGTTTTTTGTTCGGAACTCAAATTCTCGATAGCGTTTTCCAATGTTTTTAAATCTGTTGATGTTACTTCCTATAAAAAATAATAGAGTTAATAACAATCAAAGCAAAAAGTATTATGTAAGGACTTACTTCTTTTTTAATTCCAGTGGTGTCTGTTAAAATAGGTGCTGTATCAACTAAATTTTCCTTAACTATAATAGGTTGCTCTTTAGGTTTCTTTTTAGCATCTTCTAATTCTTTTTTCTTTTCTTCCATGCATTCTTCAATTTCTTCTTTCACCTTACGTTCTTCTTCCTTAATTGCTTCCAATTTAGCCTTATTATCTATAACTCCATCACGTTCTCCTAGATCAGCTTCAGTTGATACTCCAACAGAATTAGGCAATGCAGAAATAGCCTTCTTTAATAAATCACTAGTTGGGATATTTTCTGTGAAGCTAAAAGCTCTAGAGAGAAGAAGCAACGAAGGAGGAACTTTTTCATTTAATGATAGATCTAGCCATTGATTAAGCTGTTGCTTAAGGCGTTTTTCTGTAAGACCATAAGCACGCATACCACGAGACTTACACGCTTGTTGCAGTTCGCTCAGGGTCAGTAAATCAACACCTTCTTTTTGGATCATCTTAAAATTTAAAATTAACAAATTAATAAATAATTTAATTTAAAATTAGTTGGTATTTACCTTATCATCAATAGATAATGAACGTAGCTTAAGTGTCAGTTGAAATCTTAAGAAGTTTGAAGTTCCAATGGGTCGTAATTCAAGTACTCGACAAAGAGCTACCAACTGGGGTCGAGGAAGTGAGTCAAGGGTAATTTCGTCTTTGAATAGTTTAGAAAATTTAAGTATTTCATCAGCTGATATAACAGTACCTTCTTGCCTTACCTAAAATGTTATTAAATGTTAAGATATACAAACAATTAAAAACATAAGAAGTTGGTAAGTTACTTTAGCAAAAAAATCTGCAAATTCTTGTGCTGATTCACATGTGTG
This sequence comes from Aphis gossypii, assembly GCF_020184175.1. Taxonomy (NCBI): domain Eukaryota; kingdom Metazoa; phylum Arthropoda; class Insecta; order Hemiptera; family Aphididae; genus Aphis; species Aphis gossypii. The sequence continues at coordinate 87,464,932 of NC_065531.1, forward strand.
TCCTTTACCAGATACAGACATATTGTCTAATGTTTCTTGAAGGAATTTTGCCATTTCAAGTTTCACTTTAAGAGACTTTTTGAGTTTAGCTTCCTAAAATTGTTAGAAATGAAATTAATGTTTAGTATGAGATAAAAAATATTCATGTAACTAACCTTATCATCCTTTGTTTGAAATGTAGTAGGTAACATACCAGGAAAAATCTTAATAAAAATAGGCAAGGTAAATTCAAGGAATGGAACAATAATAAACACAGAAAAAGGTAATAATCGGAAAAGATCAGCAACAGTTTCGACAAACTGAAACAATTAAGTAAAAAAAAAAAAACGATCAATAATTTTTTTGGTAATTAATATTTATAAAATTATTTGGTATTTTTGTTGTATGCAGTCTACCAAACACTCATCATCTACAATGCATGTTTCTATTTATTATATGTGATCTACTGCACACCTGTTATCAACCACACATTTATGCCAATTATTTAATGACAGCGACGATTGAGCTTTATCTTAACAAAGTAACTTTTATATTAATAATATAATACTACAATAGGCCTGGGTCTAGTAATAACCATAACTATAGGCATAAACATATGAAATAATCAGTTACAGTTTAGTTTATGTTGTAACACATTTAAATATTTTTTAATGTGCATTAAATTATATTGTACCTATTTTAAATAATAAAAATAATAGTATTTTTTAGCTTTCATTCTTCTTAAAACATTGTAATACATATGTTTTAACAATAGTTTTTCTTTAGGTACCTTATGTAATTTTAGGATTAGATTGTGACGTGTATTGTTGAATTATTTTTATAATTATGTATTATTAAATATCCTAGTATTTTACATTTATAAATTTCTTCATATTTTAATTAAGTATAAAAAGTATGAGATAGACAACAAGTTTGTGATAGACCACAAATGACAAGAATACCAATTATCTTAACAAGCTTACTAAGTTATGTTCTCTTCTTGTCAAATCCTGACCTCTTATTTTTTTAAGAGCCAACTTAAAGGAAATTTTTGCATTGAGACCCAAAAGTTTAAAACCATGATAATAGTGCATCACTTCATCTATAACTTTTTGTTTTATTGTTTTTGTAGGTTTGATTGCAACAATTTCTTTTCCATCAGCTTCTTTTTGGGCTTTTTCTTTGACTGCATTCACAGTTTCTTCAATTTTAGAGGATGGTTTTTCAGATAATAACGATGATGTACAAGATAATTTTCGAATATGGGGATTAGAAAATTCTAGTTTTGTTATCAAACGAGATATTGGAATATGTTGATTTGAGGCAACATTTGAGTAAAAGAAATTGTTTGAAAATGAACATGGTTGTGGATTCAAGCAAGCAGCACCAAAATGTTTGTTATTGTAAAATTTGTACAAATCTGAAAAAAATATAGAAACAATATTGTAATCAATACAAAACTAGGTAATTTATTAAACTTCAATTTGCATGTTATTTAATTAAATAGGTATAGTTATTGGATATAGATTAGATTACCTATAGTACTCATTTATATAAAATAATGAATCACGCTAATTTAATTTTGACCTATATTGACCTTGAACTAATAAAAATGGATTAAAAATAATAATTTTAAATTTAAATAGGGCCCTAATTGAAATATGTACCTAATAGGTTTATTTTGTTACTTGATAGGTATTTACTTAAACTAAAAACTAAATTTACTATGATTTAGTTTAAAAAAAGTATAAATTAAAAATATAAACAAAATATAATCTTTAGTTTAGCTTATTTTATTATAGGTACATTAGGTAAAAATAAGTTATCATAAATACTTAATTTAGGTAAACACATTATAGGTATAAAATCAAATATATACTATATTATATTATTAATTAACTTATGTTATACAAATTTAATAAAAGTAATACATTGATACTTAAATAACTTTTGTTTATGATAAAAACCAATACACATTTAGTCCAATAGGTACAAAATTATTTTCTTACCCACTTATATAATATTAAATTAAATATCCATTATAAATTACAATAGGTATATTATAGTAGTATAATGTTCAATGTACAAAAATAGTTAACAACACAAAATTTCTTTAAGATTAGGTATTATTAATTTTCAATCTTTATTAAAAAATTAATATTATTAAATTGTGCATGTCTATAGATTAATTTAATAATATACATATTGGAGTTACGTATTATCCTAATAAGTTAATTAAATTTGTAGATACCTAAGTAATTTTCAAATTATACTATATTTTATATCTTACCTTTTACTGTTGATTAAAAACATAAAAAAAAATAAAAAATATTTCAACAAGTAATTATAATCAAATCAATGTAAAAATAAATAATAATAATGCATAAAGGAAAAAATAAAATAAAGCCATCTTCTTTTACTAAATGTTTGACCTAGACGATTCATTGAGACATAGCTAATAGGTAGTCAAATTTATCAAATCTAATTATAAGAGTCAAGAGACTTAATTAATTTCTAGGATTTCGATAGATATCCAATTTTAAATATTAAATAAAATTAGGGGGAAACATCAGTTTGACAACTATGTCGACCTTGAATAGAATGGTGCGCTATTTGAAAATTATAGTTATTAAATTTTATATTTCCTGAAGGGGCTTACAAAATATTATACATTGTTCAAATTTATAAAAATGTAATACGTTCACTTACTTCCACAGGGTCGTAAACCTGATTTCGCTGCTCTTGTTATATTCATTTTGGAAATGTTTTGTACAACAAAGCTTAAACTTTAATGGGTTGACGAGCACCAATATGTCCAAGATGAAATGCGGAACGTTACATGTGTGTAAGCGAAATAAGCTTAAGGTAGTTTGAGTTTATGACGGCGATGTTGCGATGATGTGATAATATAAATTATGAAAGCGACACTCTTTGTGATAAAACGATTTCTGGAGATTAAGCACTGATGTTACGAACGAACTCTCCGGAGGTTGAACACTTTGGTTGTGAACGAGTTTCTTACAGCAAACGATAAAGCAAATGTTTGTATTTTATCTCGTTATGAATGGTTCCACTTTTTCAGCAATCAATTTCGTTGTAATTAATCGTCTTCTACTTATATATGCTAATAACTGTTTTAGAAAATGATAATTATTTACTACATATTGTGGTGGTGATATGCTAATCTGTCAGCTGTGCTCGTATTTTGATCGTCATTGGGTAGTGTGTAGAAGACGTAATCACCGAGAACCTCAAGGCCACTGTGTCGGCTTTTTGAATAACCAAGTAGTGTCCCCGATGTAGATACCGGTATCGAGTAATTCATATCATCAAATTATCATAATAAATAATTATTGATGAGTGGTTAAGTGGTACGGTTGCACTTTGCAGTTTTGCACCACGAATTAAGATATACAGATTATAAGTATATCTTAATTCGAGCTTTACACAATCGTTTCTACAGCGATCAGCGGCCCACTACAATTATTGCCAATATCTATTATTAATCGTAAGAACGCCAAGTACCACCAATCAAGATTTAATATTATATTATATAATAAGTAGAATGTAAAAGAAAGAAAGACGTCTAAATGTTTAATGTAGTGAAAAGCTCGGATTTTTTTTTGTTAGGGGAGATAGAATGTGCTACACCACAGCTACTAGGGGCCCTACAGTTTTTTTTTAAATATTTAACGATAAATATAGAAAAATATATTTAATTGAAATTTATACACATAAAAAATAAATATATAATAATATAACTTTGAATTAAAATTTTTTATTTAAAATATAATTTTTGTCAAAAAAAAAAAAAAATTGTTTTTTTTTTATTTTATATAGTAATGAACTAACGTAATGAATAATATGTAATATGCTTTTAAATAAATGAGGGGTTTCCGGGTTTATATATGTAGTTATATTATCTAGAACTTCTTGTGTCGTCCATGATCGACGATCGTCATGTACGGTCGGATTATTGTGATTTTACCTAGTCGTAGTTCTAGGCTACTAGTAATATGACCATTGACTAAATATTAAATAATGACCATCAATGAAGAATTCAACGATTTCTACGTCAAAAACTATAAAATTATTCATCGATATTATCAACCATTATTATTTTCGAACAGATTGTATCAGCAACTAGCAAGTGAATGTTTACACCTAATACACCTTAATATCTTATTAAGTTACAATTAAACAGGCCACAGGGGCACACTTAGATCATATATCATGTACTATAGTATATAATCATAATTTATAGTATTATAATATTATGTACATTGTACACATATTATAGCAGTGGTGTATTTTTAAAAATTTTCTGGGGGGGGGGGGTACACAACTTATACACAATTAAGTAATTTATATAAATTATGATTACTATATACCTATTGCCTTTATCACACATTATATTTAGCCGTAACCACAGATATATAATACAATTAATTACATTTTCGTATTATATATCTGTGGCCGTAACTTGGAAACCGTCGCCAGAATACAAAGAATACTAATTTCTATACGTATTACTTAATTATACTGCAGGAATATGTATAGGTTTTTTTCCTTTGGGGGGTCCAGTACCCCTGGACTCCCACGTAAATACGCCACTGTCATATAGTATATAATTTAAGGGGGCACAGAGTTTTAAATAGAGATTACTCTGTTTCGTGAGATTGGTTGGAACACTTGGAACCGAATTCTGAATAACATTAATAATTAATATACAGTGTGATCGTTTGTACTTTGTAGACAAAAATTCTATTTTGCCATTTTCACCCCATTATCATATTGGTTGATGTTATCACGTAACTCTTATCATTTACGATTTTGCTTTGTTTTTTTTTCATTAACTACATTCAAAATAGTGCTAGATATTTTTTTAAACTTTAATCAAATGTTTTTGTATGTGTAGTCCATAGCTATTCTAGCTAGCTTGGCATTTATCCCTTTATCCCACACAACATGACCAAAAACCATATACCTAGTCAAGGTTGGCCAAGACATTTTATAGCATGATTGCTGAATCTCTAGATACTAAATAACTAGTAAGTACTTCAAGATTTATATTTTATAAATTCTTATGCTTTTGTGAATACCAACTAAAAGAGAGATTAGGAATTTAGTTAGAATAGTTTGAATTATGTATTGTATGGGCGGTGAATGCATCAATATCTATTGCAATGTTTTATAATATAATATGTTCTTTAATTCTAAATATTATTTACTATTTTTCTTTACTACTAGACCATGACCTGAGTTTTCCTGCAGTTTTATTTAAAACAGATTCTTAATTTTATATAAATATGTATACATAAACATATTGTATTTATTTAATAGACATTTTTACAAACTATTCTAATTTTAAGTTCAATTAGTGAATTTAATGATATTAGTTTGAAAAAAAATACTAAGTTAACCAATTATGGTTTATATACTTTAAATAATTGATTCATTTCAAAAATTTACCTAAGCATTGTATAAATAATGCTTAATATTTATAATACATTAATACCTACTATTATGATGGATAAAGTTTTTGAGCACAGAGATAGAATAGGTTTATAGAAAAATCAAATATATTTAGATCTAGCAATGTGTAACCTACTAATTTTGATAGTTTTGATAATGTTGGTATTATAAAGTATGAATAGTTTACCACTAGAACTATTACTTTTTTTTTTATGTTAGAATACAATTGAAAATCATAACCTAGTTTGTATATAGACAAAAATAATTTTGATGACAATAAAAATCTTCAACAAGTTATTGTTGATATTGATAGTAAACACATTTACAAAATTGTTTATTGAGAAAACAGTGTGCAAAAATTACTGTTTACTGCTTTAATGTTTTAATGAAGTATAAGCTTTATAGTAATATCTATCAACAATTAATATTTTATAATGAGTATCTTTTTATGATTTGTTCAACTTAGGTAATGCTTTAAATCAAGGGTCGGCTACCTTTTTGGTGTCAAGAGCCAAAAAATATAAAAAAAAATAATTTCATGGTCCATACATCTTATTTTATTTACAGTTTAAATTTTTTTACCAACTAACATGATTTGGTATTCTACCTATATTTTTATACTAATATTAAATTGTATTTGCAGGCTATATAAAGTTGCCTGCGGGTTGCCAATCCCTGCCTTAAACTGTTATTGAAATAATTTGAGAATTTTTATATTGTTTATTGATTAAATATTTGTTTTAAGACTAGATGGCCTGCTAAGATTTATTTTTTATTTTAAATGTTATTGAAATTTGTTTGTGGAATTCACTGAATGGGGATAGGTTTCATACTTTTTTAATGTTATGGGTTATGGTTTCCAACAATAAAAATAACAAAATATCTGATATAAATGTTGATGAAGCTTAGCTACTAAATTTAAGATGTTTCATAAATAAATGTTTGAAACAATCATATTAATTAATTTGTTAAGTATTATGAATTGAATTGCTAAATGTAAGAAACAAATACTTAACAGTAGTACCGACATAAGAATTTTATATTTCTAGTTATTTTAATGACCAAGTAGCATAACTATACCTTTAGAGATTTTTAATGAAGTATGTGAATACAGTTATATTTAAAATCTTTGTAGGATAATATGCTTTTGTAGTTTTTGAAATTTTTTTATAATTTTTCCTGATTGTTTCTCTCATTTATATCATAATAACGTAAATAAATGTCGTGTTTTAATAATTTATTTGTGTTTGAATGCTTGACGAAATCAAAGATTTCAACTAAGTAGTATAACTTATGTTTAAATAGTAATAAATAACTGTAAATTAAGGTTTTTGTAAATAATATAAAGTCAATTAAAATAATGATTTTTATCCAGATAAAACAATTTTTGTAATATACAACCTATCCTACCTACCTACCTATCATTATTTTGTTATTATTGTTTTGAGTTTTGAATTGTAATCATATCATTTTTTTTTTTATAGATTATTTACAAAGACTGATTATTATGGGCGAGCCGTTGCCAGATGTTTCAAAGCACAAAGTTATTATTATTGGTGCTGGCATTGCAGGTCTTGCAGCAGCCACACATTTGTCACAACATGATATGAATGATTTTATTGTATTGGAAGCACAAAACCGTATTGGTGGTCGAATATGTTCTGCTAAAATAAGTATGAAAGTTTATTACTTTTACTTAAATATTTGTATATATGAGTGATTTATAGATGGTCAACAAATTGAACTTGGGGCTCACTGGATTCATGGCGTATTAGGCAATCCTATGTATGAATTAGCTTTGGCTAACGGTCTAGTGGATATTACTCATCGTCCGAAATTACCCAGTATTATTGCAACCGCAATGGATGGAACTAAGGTTCCTATTCAATTATTACAAGTAAGTTTAAATATTTATTTAACTATTTTATTCTAACAGCAAATTTAGGTTTGGGTCAGTTCTCTTTAACCAAAAAATGTTGGTAGGAAAAATATTGTAAATATTAAAGACAATAAAAGTTATACAGCCATAAAATGTAACTATGATTTTCTTTTTTCATAAGATTTACACTTAGTACAATTAATTACTTTGGATATTCAGTAAGTAATATTTATAGAGATTCAAAAATTAATATGATTGTAAAAGGATCACCTAAGATTTAAGAGATAACTAAAATATACATTTGTCACTATTCCATTTATTTATAATTTTTATTTTTTTTAATAATATTTGATTATTAGGAAACATATGAAGCATATATGTGTTTTTTGCGGCGATGTGAAGATTACTTTACGGGCGCATTTGATCCACCACCTGGGATTCACAGTGTTGGAGAACATGTACAGCTCGAAATTGCAATTTATTTGGAAAAAGTACAAAATAATAATGTTCGTAAATTACAGCGATTAATTTTTAACTGTCTACTGAAGCGAGAAACTTGTATTACTGGATGTAACAATATGGCTGATATTGATTTAGTTGAGTTAGGTAGTTACAAAGAACTGCAGGGTGGTAACATTGCACTGCCTAGTGGTTACAGCAGTATTTTAGATCCAATACATAACAAGTTACCACCTGATTGTATAAAAATGAATTCTCAAGTGACAAAAATCAAATGGCCATCAGGCATTGACAATGGTACAGATTCTGAAGATTCTGATAAGACTGTGATTGAAGTAGGTGGAGAGGATGTCACCAATGAAACTGTGTACGTTTATTGTAATGATAAGATTTATGAAGCTGATAGTATTATATGCACATTGCCATTGGGTATACTTAAATCAAATGATATTTTTTGTCCAAAACTACCAAAGTACAAAGAAAAATCTATTGGTAGACTATTGTATGGTGTAGTGGATAAAATTTTTTTGTATTATGATCGACCGTTTTTGAGTCAAGATACAGATGAGATACTTTTATTATGGGAAAATGATGAAATCGGGGATTGGACTGAAAAAATATATAGCTTTTCAAAAGTAAATGATACACTATTGCTTGGTTGGTTATCTGGCAATGAAGCTGAAATTATGGAGAAATTGGATGATAAAATAATAGGAGACAAGTGTACAGAAGTATTGAGACGTTTTTTAAATGACCCTTGTATACCATATCCATCTAAATGTATTTGGTAAGTATTTAAATTGTTTTTATAACTAAATAGTAGAATACTCTGAATACTTATTTAGTTTTGTTGTAAATATTTTTATTGTAGCACTCAATGGAAAGCTAATGAATTCAGTCTCGGTTCATATACTGCTATTGGAGTTGGCTCTAGTCAGTTAGATATTGAACACATTGCAAGGCCAATGTATGTCAATAATAATAAGATTGTAAGTAACAAAAATCAGTTATGTGTTTTAATAATTACTCATACACATGTTTTGTTCATAGCCTATTATAACATTTGCTGGGGAACATACTCATCCAAATTTTTATTCTACCGTTCATGGAGCATATTTGTCTGGGCGTGCAGCTGCTGAAATGTTGATTGTATGTAAACGTGAAGACGAACCACTCAATACTACAGTTTCTGACCTAAGTTCGTGGGTACAAGGCTTACCACTAGCATAGTAAAACTTTTGTTATTTAATTAATTTATTTATTTTTTGCAATTGTATTTGTTTATTTTACAAAATTGTGATATTAGGTATTAGTTGTTAGTTCAAGTTAGAAAAACGTCGCTTTTTTGACTGAACTTTTATTCTGGTCAACAGATAATTTTCTAAAAATATTGTTTCTTGCTAAGTGCATCTTTATTTTCATAAATCTAAAACTCTGAAAATGTATATGTTTGTAAAGACTTATTAGTTTTTATATTTCTGTGGACAAATATTCATTAAATTTTTAATATTAAACCATGGCGTACATTTTGTTTTAAAAATGTAATTGCCTTAAAGTCTATTTTTAAATTTCTTTTCTTTTTTTATGGCTTTTTAAATTGTTTAACCTTTTCACTGCTAAATTGGTTTTTCCTATGAAACTCATCTCTGCTGAATTATTTTTTTATAATTTTTTTATTTATATCATATTATATGGCTAACATTTACTTGTATAGTTGCATAGAACCATATGTTGAAATTTGAAGTTGAAAAATAAAAGCAATATATATTGAATTAGATATTTAAGTTTTAAAATTATTGTGTTAAAATGAGTTACCCAACAGCTTATTAAGTATTAAAATATAGACATGATTGTCCTGATTCAAACAAATTATTAACAAAAGTAATAATTGATCATGAGTTATGATTTTGTCATTACTCATAATTCATAGAAATAGGAGTGGTTGGAAATTAACAAATCACTGAAAAGAAAATTAAAATAAATTACCCATCAATATCTTATTTTAATACTATTTTTTTTCTTAGTATAGGCACAGATAATTTGGTAAATAAATAAATGAAAACAAAAGTTTTCTGGATTTCAATGATTTACTATAAAATCATTCAAACCCTTTTAAAAACTAGTTGCTAACCCCTGGTATAGACTAGAGTATAAATATTACATAACTTTTGAAAATAAATATACATAATAATTTAAAAGTATTTCTCACGACTATAGAAATTAAATTATAATTTTTTTTACCTTTTGATTAGTTTGTTAGTCTTAATATTTACTTGATTAATTAAAAGAAAATGTATTATTGTTACATTCATTGTCTGATAAAAAACGTCTATAATCATTTTTTGTTGGAACATGATGGTATCAAGTATATTAACTATCTCCCTGCCCATACATACCTAGTTTCTAGTGGTTATGTGGAAATCGCTAAAAATGAGTGAATGACAATTCTTATATTTGTCTCTAAGTTAAATTGTTTATAAAACAAAACCTTGGAATGGTTTAATTATTTATTACTTCTAAACTTTTCAATAAATTAATTAATATTTCTAAATATTAAATTCTTAAAATATATAAGTTCAGATTGTAATTTAGAAAAATGAAATTTAAAAATGTATTTTATTTAGACTACCCGGTTCCTTTGTGTGTGACACAGATAATGGGTTATCAAATACATCTATTTTTTTTTTTGTAAGTCAGTAAGTTCGTGTCCCGTGGTATAATAGCCTATTAGCTAAATAGGTGACTTTTTCGTACTACCTAGTGATAAGAAATATTATCTGTTTGGTTGCGTGTCAATAGATTTCAAGGATACTGCATCAAATGCAAATGCAAAGGTCATTAATATCCTATCTCTAATTATAAATATATAATACAAAATTATATTATATTTATATATTTTGAATATTTTACGTATTTTTTTTTTTTTATAGGTACACGTGTTATAAACTTATAAACAAGACTAACATAAGTATAAAATTATTTATTAAAAAAAAAAAAAAATACGTAAAAATATTCAAAAAGTAACCAATAATAAATAACTACCTATCTATAAATGGTTTTATGCATTTTTAAGATTAGTAAAAAAATTTATTATTTATTAAAATTGAAGTGGCGTGTTCAGTCAATTTTGAATTTAGAACCACAGTTGATGCATTAAAATTACTTAAAAAAATAGGCGTTTCCGAATATGGCGTTGCTATAAAAAAAAAAAATCATTTTTAATGTGCATACTCAGACCGAAATTATAAACATTTTGAAATGTATCTTTAAATGTGTATTTATATAACGCCAGCTTGTAAAAAAATCGATTTATTCCAATATAATCCAGCCGAGAAATTCAGTGTTTCTTAAATTGGTGAACACGCTGTATAGTGTATATGGCTATAATGTAGTCTTATGAAATGAAATACTCATAGGTATTATATGTATTCACGTTAAATAAAATTATCGTCCACATGAAAGATTATAAAAAATGATAATTAAAAGTTGAAAGTATAAAAAGTATGATTAAAATATATATTTGTAATTAACTATCAAGTATTCAAATGAATTAACTAATTCATTTAGTAGTAGGTAGTTAATTATCCAAAATATAGGATAATTAACTATGATTATTGATAAATATTTAGATACTAATTATACTACTTATAAAAAGTTACTACTGTGCAGTGTGCATTAGTGTTTTAGTACTTTTAGTTGTTACTATTTCATTGTTATAGTCAGTGGTCAACATACTTATATAGTATATACGTATCTAATAACATTATTTCGTAAAAAAATAAAATTAATAACTTGTTAATTTATTTAAATTTTTAATATCACAATTGATTTACGTAATATTTGCTATCTGTATTTTTAAAAAATGTTTTCCAATGAAAAGTGTTATTGAAGTCAACTTGCGATCTATGAAACCCGGCAACCGTCTGTTACATACCTAGTAACACTTGTCACGATGAGATATTTAATAATTTTTATAAGACAATTTGTATATTACTGCATAGTAAACTGGCTGTAGTGGCTTAAATGACTAATCATCGAAGTGATGGGCTTTTGTAAATTTTGATTTAAGTTCGCTATCAACATTATCAGCCAGGCAGGTTAACGGACAACAGTTTTTGGCTAGTAAAAAGAAAAGTGTGGTGTTAATTTATAGGTATTTTACAGCTAAATTTTGTTAGTAGAATTATTACAATATTATCTTACCTAAATTACTGTCCACATTGAGATTAGCTGTATCACCACAATTATCCTTATACGTGTACGCACCTGGTTCCTTGTAACTGTGAATATTGTCAAAAATAATGATTTTATGATATTAATTAAAGTACTTCTCATAAGTATTTAAAGTCAAGATTAAATCAAATTATATGATAAATGTGTTTTTTTTATTATTTTGAATTTTGATATTCATTGAGCACATATATATTAAACACCAATATTAGTTTTGCTTACTTAATATTAGTAAATTATAATGTAAATCGATTTTTATTTAAATTTATTGAATTTTGTTTAAAAAAGATGTTAAATGTTATGTAATTAATGAGTTAATTCACATTACATTTTGCGGTTTTTTTTAGTAAGTTGTATTTTCGTGTATAATAATAATACCTATAAGAAATTATTAAAAAGATTGTACCTGTAGTTATACATCGTACAGTAATTTGTAGTATTATTCGGTTTACAATAGCTTAGTTTTGCAGCCCATGGCGTTTGGATTTTTTCCTGTTTTTCTATTTTTTTGTAGCTAGATCTGTTAGTTGTGTTTAGGTCCATTTTTTCCAACGGAGTGGTATAACTATATTATGTTAAACAGTTAATAAATAGGTATTAAATAAATGCAAATATTGAAATAATAAAAATGAGTTTTCGTATACACCCAGTAGGTAGGTACCCAGAATGTTTCTTAGGATTCGTAAAACCCGGGTAATTGTGTGACCTGTTCGAAAATAATTTATTGTAAACATAAATATTAACTTAAAATTATTTTTTGAAATACCAATCTACTTTTTATAACATTTATATTATTGATAAAAAATTTCAATAGAACTGTCAATATTATAATAAAAACAGAAAAAAATAGATAAAAATAGTGACTATATAATATATAGTCTTTGGATTAGTCATTAGGTACCTCAAAAAAATTCTCTATACTCCCTCCTTCCTTGATTTCCGCAAATTTGTGACTCTTTATGAGACCTGAATTCTAGCATTTCTTTAAATATTGTGGGTGTGCTTACCATTGGTTTGGTTTAAAATTTTTCTGCCGCTTTCCATACACGGGTTGGTAAGAACAAGAATTTGTGGTGAGCCCCACCATCGGACAGTCAGAATTGATCACGAGGCTGTCAGACTGTACAATTTTCTTGCTACGTCCGAAACCGTCGTAGTTGCACGGTCCGTAATAATCGTGTTTCTGGGTAGTCATCATCCGCATCGGTCCTTGGCCTCCTAGACAATTGTTTTTGGGCACGACTTTCTGTACCATTGATACGCATTGTACTGGGTAACTCATCTGTGACAGTCGTAGTCGGATAAGATATTAAAGATTTGTGCCAGAAAATTATAATTTTTTTTATATTAGTTTATATATTAGTGCTTTTAAAACTGTGGATAGTTGAAATTCTTGTATACATTTATTTTATAATAAGTTATAAATTTACAATAATAAACTGCTAATAATAAAAAGTTGCTTTACTTATATATTAATAACTCTTTTTGCATCTTTCAGGACCTGTATTTACACAAATTTAAATAATAAAAAATAAATAAACATAGATAATACTTTTTCGAACAGACCTTAGAAACAAAATTTTACATCGCTATTTTAGATATCACACCGGGCACAAATTATACTCAGAAATATACATGTCAACTCATTACGAATGTGATTTATGAGTTGACTTACAATAGAGAGAGACGGGGAGACCTGTTGAAGGCAGCAATGGTCTTTAATACGTTTTTTACGTATAATTACGTTTTAATGTACCAATAGTAATTATTCAATTTTTACAATTTTGATTAAAAATATATATATATATATATATAATTCACGTATAATTGTAAGCTATAAGAAACATGCAAATTTGACAAATGTTGAGTCCTAAACATAATATAAAACGTAATTGTTAAGCTTAAAACAATACCAAACAAAATATTTCACTAACCCTTTGAGACGTTTGATCTTGAAATTTTCCAGCCATGACTAAATGGTCTTTATGTACAACGGGCTCTGTCCGATTTTCACACACATCGTGATGGTAATATGAATGATTGTATACAGAGTCATCAGTAAATGGTACATCACTCACGTTCGATTTCTGTATAATTGTATAATATTATACAAATACAATCATAAAATAAATAAATAACGAACTAAAAGTAGTTTTCAAGTATAGTTTTAGTAGGTATACAAACCCTAAACTATTTGATTACGTGTTAATAATAATATAATCAATGTAATAAAGTAAAATATTAATATAATTCTTTACATTCAACTTATTCATCTATGATATGAGAATATAAAAATCTAATACAATGAAATAAATAAATAAATTTAAAACTAATTGATGATATAAATTAGAATATCAATTAATAATCCAAACAAAAATTATAAATAGAAAACATTAATATACTATAATACTATCTTATTTATGTTATTAATTTAATATGGTTGATTGTTAAACTTCTTATATAGTAAAGTGAATATAATATGAAGCTAAATTATGTGATACATTTTAAGCTGAAGAAAGTTCCTATTGTTCAAAATGCAATAGGTACCAAACACTTAAAGAGAAAACACGTAAGAAACAATAGTCGTAAACTTTCAATTACCTATTTATATTTCATAAATACATGACGTACAGGTATTATAGTAGGTATATAATATATACTATTCAAGATTACATTCAATTGAAAAATATATGTAGAAGATTATACTTAAGAAAAATGCCTTGTCCTGTAGATAAAATGTTAAAAAGACGACACACTCCTATGTGTTGTCTACATCTAACAAACATAGAACTGCAAACTTTGTATTCTCATAATTAATTTTAATCCGTTATTTTTAAAATTAGGATGAACTGGCCTTTATGAAATTTAAAGGTGCGTTTCTTATTTATAGATAAATCTGGAGTCTTTTATTGATATTTTTATTTTGAATTAAGCTATAATAATTTTATTTACAACAAATATATAGTTTTAAAATATGTATACTTACCAAGGTTGGTTTGCAAGATTCCCTTCGACTCGGCTGTATATATTTGAATTGATTCTGAAAATCAATAATCGTATAATTAAGCAATAGCTCTTGATTTACAATTATATATTGTACAGCACGTCGATTAAAACAAAACTAATTGTATATAGATCAGTCATACATTTTATAGATGTATAGATTTATAAATGCAGCCAAATTTCATCTATAACGTTTCAGGCCTCAGGGTAAGTATTTATATTATATTATCATTATTTGGAGTTAGAAGTACTCATATATTAAATGTAATATATAGGTACATTTTGTTTTTGTGAATGGGAAATGTCCCACATTTCATTTTTTAGTACCTTGGTACTCATAAAGATATAAATTTAATGGATATACATACATAAATTACCTATAATAGTCGCTATCTAAATAATATAATAATGGACTTAAAGTTATATAATCGTATGAATGACTCCCAGCAAAGAATATCTATTGTATTATACCTACAGTCTACAGTGTATTACGTATACTATTATATTGTGTTCCTTCTCATATTCATGGTACTTATGTACATAATTTAACTTAACATATTATTATTGTAAGCATAAAAATAAAGGGTTGTAAACAATTTCTTCACAAAAAAAAAAAAAATAATAATAAACTAATATATACATGGGGTAATCTATTTAATGTAAGATATACTAAATATATTTCAGAAAACACTAACATTTTTAAAAGTATTTATTTTACGTAATTTTAAGTCATTACTAACAATAATTTTAGAAAAACAATAATACATTTTAGTTTTTACTCTTTTGAATGCCATTAAATACATTTTCAATTTAATATTTCGAAGTAAAATATTATTCAATTCATCAAAATTAAATTTTGGACAGGTAGCTTATAGGTAGTTATAATACTTATAACTTTTATAGACGTAAAGTATAGACGTGCGGACTGCGGAGTAGGTAAGTTTACCTACATCTTACGGAGTTCTCTTGTAATATTCCACTCAGTTCATCAAAACATTAAAATATACTTTATTTAATTTTAAATTTATGTATTTTTTTGCTTTTTGTAATCATCCAAATATAGTACAAGTTGGATCAGCGTTAATAAAATGTAGACGTTTGTCGATTTTTTAATAGATTAAAGTGAATTGGCGATTGCCCAATTATTAATTTAACTCAATTGCTCTTCTTGCGAATCAAGTTTATGTATAAAAACAGGGAGATGCATCATGAATGAATAATAATTATTCCAACATTTTTCTTTTATTTTTTTTTCTTGGCTTACACTTAATCAAACTTTTGATTTTTAAACAGAAATGTATATACTTTTATTTTTGTTATAATAAGTAGAATTATTGTATAAATTGGTTAATTGTTAAGTATCCTGTTAATCAAAAACATATTACAGTGATCTACTATCTATAACTTAACACAATTATGTAATTTTAATATGTTTGTTACCTTTAGAGTTTGGCAAGCCTTTATATTTTCAAATCTACAAGTTTTTTTTTCAACTTTTTGTAAACAAGCTTTAGGAACGGCATTAGGCAGTATTGAACACTATTAAGTAGTTATGTTAATTTGTTAATAATATACCATAACCACATACCTATTACATATACTAATTTACATTGTAACACTGCATTACAACGTTATTATTAAAATATTGTATTTTCGTACTTCAAATGATTGTGTTTGTAAACATTCTTTTACTTGAGACATTGTTTTTATCTAGAGTTTGGTCAGTTAAAAATGCTGTTTACTTAAATCTCAGTTATTTAAATAGTGTAAGTACGGTTAAATTTTAAGATTGTTAAAAAAAAAAATTATAAAATACTAAAATAAATATATTCATGGTTGTTTAGTATAAGTAATACTTATTTTTGACGACATAAGTGTGAAAATATAATATTTATTATTAGCCAACAACTGAACACTGATAATTATTGAAATTTAGAGTATGCATTTAGGTAGATAATAATTAAATAAATTATTATTTATTTTTAAGGAAGTATATAATTAATAATTATTCTTTTTGAAAATTTACGTTTGTTTTAATTGTTTGAAACATTTGAAAATATATGTGTTATATGTGACTGTTTTTAGTATATTATTTGTTTATTTGTTGATAAATTTTTTAATACCTAATGGACAATGGTAAATAATTTCTAGCACCGCAATCATTTAAATTGGAATTAAATACCTCATGTGCCTCTGTGTACAGTTATACTCCAGGTATACAGCCACAAAATTTCCTTCTTTACACTCTCTTAACGTTAAATACAAACTAAAAACATTTATACTTGTTAATTACAAATAATTAAGAACAAAAATATGTAGTTTAAACAATAAGCATTTAAGATATTTACCACAGTTTTTCTATTATTAATTTTATTTTACCCGTAATTAAGATATTTTAATTACCTAATAAATTATTGGAGGAATTGGAGGACTAAAAAAAAAAAAAAAATTAACCCGGAAAAATTACTTAAACAGTTTTAAAATTTTATGGAACATACCTATTGGCGATTGCCTTTGACTTATTAATTTCTAAACAAAATAATTTATATTTTACATTTAATAAAAACAAAATATAATATATGATTTAAAAAAAATGTACCTATATAGTTTTTTTTATTTAATAGGCCACATTTATTTTTAACTATCTCAATATTATCCAGTGTATTTTTTCTACAGCCATATGGCAGAAATTCATCGAATTATTAATTATAATAAATAACAGCTATCTGCCAACTACTAACCGTTGTCCATCTGGGTAAGTCTCGATATCCTAGGTCAGTACATTTTTGACTGTTGAGCACCTTTAAGCATCACGCTATTGTCAAATCACTAAATAATATTGCATAATACCTATAATATTCAATGATCAATAGGAGACACATATTTTTGCTATAGTTTTTACTTAAGTAAGGTTTCATATTATATAACAATAATAAAAAAATATAACACAACTTTCATATTGTTTAAAACATTTAAAAATTTTTATTTTTCTTATAAAACATAAAATAAAAAATCACATCAAAAAGCAATATTTATCTTCAATATTACCTCTGGTAAACATCTATAATTATTTTACACATATAATATTATAAAATACATTAACAGCTAGCATTTTTTAGACCATACACAGTTGTTTTTACATATAAGTATTTGAAAAAAAGAACAAATTATGTTTCGTATAAAATATTACTTTTAGAAGTTAAAATTGTCCATGGTCAGAAGAACATGTTTTCATTTAATTTGTTTAAAAGAACTTGTGGGTCCAGGTACAAAGTAAGAATGCTTAAAATTGTCAAAAATTATAACAATAATAATTATAAAAAAAATCACATTGATTGTCCGCAAATACAAAAAAAAAACATATGAAAAATTATGACAATTTTATCAAATACTTATTATTATTAACTTATAATTACACGAAAATATAATACTGATTTTTGAGATTAAATTTTTTAAATTAATTGTATTAAATAACTGTTATTTAAATTTCTTTTCTATTGATTAACATAATGTCATTTTATTATATTCATGCGGAAAAGGAAAATAAAGCAAGATGTATAAAAATACTCTAATACATAAGTATATTTTAAACAAATAACTGCTTTTTGGACTGAAATAAATGTGTAAAAAGACTTACGCTTATGATTTAATGAAGTTTTAATGTAATTAAGTAGTTATTATTATTTCAAACAAATAGATGTTGTTTTTTAAGTAGGTTCTTAATTAAAGTAATATACAAACCGAGTAGAAATAATATTTTAAAATATTGTTTTACAACCAAAACCAAAAGATAATTAATAATAATGATGACCAAACATGAACATCAATATTTGGCATTGTTATTAAAATAATATAAAAGTTAAATGAATTAATACGGTCTTAATTTTATAATATTATAAATTATAATCATACTATGACCTACTAAATACATCACAGCACAATTTTTTTTTTTTACAAATTATTTTCGTTCAGAACGATTCAAAATAAAAATTCAAGAGAAAAATATATTTTACGATTTACTAAGTAACTTTTTCTCTTAGTTTAAATGTATAGAAGCATATTTTATAGATGAAGTACTGACATTGAGTAGTAGCACCAAATGAGATTACTAGATTAAGTATGGGACAAATGTCTATATGGTTGTTAAATCTGTGACTTAAAATGTGCAATTATGTCACTTTGTTGTCTTAGAAACATTATTAGGTTGTAAAAATATCCAGTTAAGTACTAACACGAAAACGGTGAGTTATGACTAGGTATGTAACTTTAAAAAAAATATATAATTTTTTCAAATAATTATTTTTATCATTCATGACAACGATAATGTAGACGGTTTCGTATCCGACTTCAAATTGGTGTCAGGACGAGTTGTGTCTTTTTCAGTTTTTCGGATTTCCTTGGAATCTGGGCGACCCTCCTATAAATATAAAAGTATATCGAAATTTGATTTAAAAAGGTACATATGTTTATGCGTTTTGTACAAAAATATTGCATATAATACTTACATTGAGCTGATTAGGAGTCTGTTTTGCATGCAAGCGGTTTTGCACAATTTTCAAATGTTTGACAATGTAGTCTTCATGTGGTGCCATTAGATGGGCCTTTTGTAAGCAAGTTTCTGCCTCTTTCAGTAGGCCACGTTCAACGTACACCACACACAGATTGTGCATTCCTTGCGTATTGTCTGGATCCAGTTGCAGTATCCTCTGATAACACTATAAAGGTGAAAAAAGAAATTTAAAAAGGTCAAGTACTTGGGATTTGAGTGGTTTAGTAGTGAACACTTACGTTTTCAGCTGCGTCTAGATCTTTGATGTTGTTAATGTATATGTCACCTAGCAATATCAGGGCCTTGACATGGTCTGGATGGAATCTGACCAGCTGGTTGAGGAATGGAGCTGCTTGCAGTGGCCTATGATCATCGGCTAACAATAAAGCCAAGTTGAAAAGAGCGGCCCTGAAATCCTCTTTAATGAGGATCGCCTGACGGAACCAATGTTCCGCCGCTGGTACGTCCCCTTCGTCCATAGCTAGCATGCCTAGATTGAAAAACACGCGTTCGTTCTTTTGACCCTAAAATCACAAAATATAAAATATGAAAATTACTTCGGCACTTGAATATTACAATAATTAATGCGTACATTTGACAGGAGCCTGAGAAGTCTCTTCTCAGCAAGTTTTCTTAAGTTTGCTTGCCCCAATTCTTGGAGTAGTATAGCTGAGTTGAGCAATGCCTGTTCGTGGTCTGGATCAAATTCAAGAGCTTTATCTAAATAAGCCAATGCCTGTGAATGTTTACCCTGTTCCAATAACACGACGCCCAGCTGAAATAGAATCAGCAGATATATTTTGTAAAAAGGTTTGCTTACACAGGTTTATGATAGATACTCACATTGTAGTAAATATCTGGGTTGTCGGTATCATAGAATAAAGCTCGTTCGTACACTTCTTGCGCTTCTTTTGTTCGGTTAAGCTTGAGCAAAACGTCGCCGCGGTTTATATACGCTTGTGTATAATCAGACCGCATGCTGATAGCTTGCCGATAAAGCATGTCCGCTTCTTCCAGACGAGTCTGGTTTTTAGCAATTAGATTTGCTAAGTTCAGAAGGACGTTTAGATGGTTAGGAGCTATACGGGCTTGGTACGACTCACCCGGTTTGGCTTTAGGGAGCAATGATTTTGCCTGTAAATAAATACAGAAGTAAATATTAGTCTTAGATTTTAACTAATGAGTTCTCTATATACTATGTTACTTACCTCTAAGTAAGCGTTTTCGGCTTCCTTGTACATTTTTAGATGGTTGTACGTACGGCCGACATTTATGTGAGCGCCAATGTCATCGTGTTGTACACTGAAAAAAGAGGAAAATATTTCATCACGTTCTAACGTAAAATCGACGTAATTGTGATAGCAGTGATTCTAACACTGTATAAATAAATAATGATGGTTTGTGAAAAATTGGCTTAATATTTTTAAAACAATTTCATTATTTAAAGTAGAATTTTTAATTGACTACTCATTTTTTTACTGAAGAGAACAAGTTTAATTTTCATAATAGTTTTTTTGTTTAGAAAACATAATTATACTATGTTTATGTTATGTTAGAAGTGTAAAAATATTATATTATTAATTAGTGATATTAAATTAGTATTATTCATATTATTATTTATTTATAGATATGATGTATTTTATAATTATAGATATAATTCAAGAGCTTTTCGGAAATTATTTGCTTTGCATAAATCAATAGATTTTTAAATTAATTTATGAGGACATAATTTTTTGCTTTAATAAAATAATTTAATTTGATATCAAACCACCAATACGGAAATGAAAAATGATTGAACAATAAATATAACAACATACGGATCCTATGTGTGAGACACATATGATTTATTTAATATTGTTGTAACATAATATTGTTAATTTTAATTTTATATTTATCCGTTATTAATTGAATACAATTTAAAATTCCGAAATTTTTTTATGAATAGTTTAAATTTCAAAAATCATTCTCTCAGTTAGGAAACATTTTATTATAGCCATTTGAAACTCACCTGACGGCTTTGTGAAAGTACGCAAGAGCTTCTTGGAATCGGTTTTCGGCCTCCAAGGCGTGTCCAACGTTGTTGTACAGTTTGGCATTTAACTTATTCACTTTCAACCCAGATGTAAATATCGCGTACTCCGACGACCAGTCCCAGTTTCTTGTGTAGGTTTTCATTACGTGGATGACCATAATAACAGCGACCGCTATCAAAACCAATCGGGATTTGCTGCAGAACAAAACATTAGTGAGCTAATCGATCGTAATGAATCTATCAGTCTCTTACCATTTATCGATGATGAGTCCCAAACCATAAGCAACAAGCATACAAAATCCCATTGATGGCATGTACAAAACACGTTCTGCTACCACGAATCCTACAGGAAAGAACATGTTCGAAGCGGGGAGGAATGGCAAAACGGTCAATCCTAAACTCTGAAATAGGTAGTCAAAAGTATTGTAGTAAAAAAAATATAGATGAGTTTTTTTTAAGCGTCAGTTTAGTTTTATTTGCTTTAAAGTATTTTTTACATTTAATAACATATAGGAATATATAATAAAAATAAATTGACCTAGAAATTTTAAACATGTTGTGATTTACGTGTTCTGGCATTCTTGGTACAAAATGGAATGTAAGACGATTTAAGTTCACTACCTAAGTAAATATCTCAATAAAAAATAACATTTTCTATTACATTTGTTACTAACTTATTCGAAGGAAATTATAGTATTATTATATAATTATTAGATTCAATCGATTGTGTTGCATACTATAATTACGACTTCAAAGGAGATATGAAACGAGAATACGAAGATATAAATATAGGTATATATACATATCACACCATTTCATTATTGAGTAGCTATAACATATACCTTGATTATAAGTTAAACGGTACGAACAAATCGATTTAACTTTTTTGCTAAACGAATTGGAAATTTAAGTATGTTTTGACAGGTAATTATTGGTCGGGAGAATGTTCAAGAAAGTTTTCCATAGACAAAACAATAATAATCGAATGATATGTATTTACCATAATAACAACAATGCGTTTGGTTCGATTTGACGTAGTGAACGCCGTGTACACGAGCGCAATGATCACGGTGTATGTGGCCAAAGTTGCCAGGTTTCTGGGATCCGAAGTAGATTCAACTAGTGGTATAGTGCCCATGGTCCAGTCGCAGCACAGGTCGCATGGGAACACCAGTAACCAAGCATTGACACTTACCAGATAGTTATAGGTTAGTTGTCTTGCAGGCCAATCCGATACACTGGCTGGATTGTCAAATCTTTAAAATATAATTTTACTTTATTAAACACTGCAAAATTATGTATATATTATTATTATTTGTGTTAACAGCTGAGTTATAGAGTCATGATTGTGTGATTTTATGTTGAACATTAATTATAACATAATAAATAATACTATTTTTTTTTTTTATTTGAGTTTCTTGATTGAAAACGGATTAGTGTTATACGAGTATATGAAGTAATTGGTGCATAAACGAATATTTTTTTTGTTTTTGTTGTTTTTTTTTTTAAACATAACCAGTAAGATTATTTATCGAACAAGCATTTTATTTAGTTTAATGTGTCAATATTTTTTCATCGGGAAGAAATAAAAAATATTTGGGAAATTACATTTTTTAACTTAAATTGCGGTTTTGATGTTTATGACTGATAAAAAATTACGGGATGCATTACGCCGATTCTATAAAAAACGACAAAAAAAAAAAAAAAATAATAAACATATTATGCATCCCATGTCAATACATTTGGCCCTCTCAGTTTTAGAGATATTAGGCGAATTTTGAAATGTTTTTTTTTTGTATAGTTTTCTATGTACGGAAGTAGTATGTCAATGCCAATAAAACGCACACGCCCATATCCTGTCGGTTTTATTTCGATTTTCATTATAACACGAGCATATATTATATACATATATGCGTATTTTTATTATATATATCACTTCGAAAATCGATTTATGTCGCATAACTTTACGCCGTAGGCATGGTATATTATTCAGTTGATTATACATAAACGACTAAGGGAACACTATATACGTATTTCTCTCGTAACGGATGACGAATTTTGGAAATCGGCCGTCGCCCTGTAAAAAATGAAGATGCAGCTCAACTTTCCGTCGATTATCACTGATAGGTTTTATGTAATTATAGATACCGAGATACATATATGTGATTATAGACATTGTCGTATTTAAGAATGAGCGTAGAGCGGCATCACTGTAGAGGCAGCAAAGTTTGGCCTACTATTTACTATTAACCTAACCTAACCTACTTACCTATTCACTGGGATTTGAACATTTCTATTTATATACTTGAATATTCATTGAAACTACTTTTTTGACCAATACTAATTTTTTTTTTTTTTTTTAGATGAAAATATAACAGATTTTATAAGTTTATAGTATACATTTGACTCATTTGGAAAAAATTGAAAATTATACAGCGAGAAAACCTAAATTTAGTTTAATAATTATTAATAAGGACACATACGTATAGTGATGTTTGTTATTTAAAGTGAGTTTTGATAAAAAAATAAATTACTATCTATGAGACATACTTATTACGAATACAACAATAATATTATAATACTATATAGATTATGTCTACGGATTTGCGACCATATCTTATTTTGAGAGGTGTCTGATGATGACGCCTATGTGCCGTGCGCAGTGTACGCCACTGCACACGACAACAATTTAATAATGTTATACAACGATGAAATATACGTATGCGCACGTGTCATTACATAATATAGATAATACTATATTATAACATATTATACTTATATGGTATATATTTTGCATACATAAAATATATAGCTGTGTCACTAGCTTATTGTATAATTCAGTCATACCCTATGAAAGATAATATACATAAGACAGGTAAAAAATATCAAAGTTAGAGAATGATACTGTATGCCACATTTTGATAAAATACATTACTAAGTCAATAAGTAAAATTATATATTATAGCAAATAAGCATTCTCTTATTGAATTTTGTCGCATACGTAAAAAATTGTGATCCACAGGTAAAACTAACCTAGTAAATACGGGCAGTTTGGAACCCATGATTTTTAGCCTGAACGCCAGTAGTGCACATGTGGACAAAAACAAGAACGCCAGCCGTTTGACCGCGTCCGATGGGATGGCCTGTAGCAAGCCTAACGGGGCGGAAGCCGCGTTTCCGGTGCCGGTTTTTGGCGAACCACTTCCACCACCGGAGCTCCCACCGCTGGTCGCTGACTGGCTGTTTACGGCCACGGATAGTCTGAACCAGTTCAGCAGGTCTTTCGGCCTAATCTGAAAAAAAAATATTAAACCTTAGTATACACTGAGTTTTGACCCTCTTTACATCTACTATTTTAAGACATTTATAAAGGTGTAATACGCATGTTAAATTTTGATTAATGTCAACATTACCTGGGTAATTTTTATATTTAACTAAGGACTCAAGGGTATTATCATACATTATAATATGTATAGATACAAAAAAAGAAAGAATCACCCTATTATCACATACATTTAATAAATTGTTATAAATTATTATATTAATTTATTTTATTATATAGCAGTAATACTATAAGTTATATAAAAATGCAATAGCATAAGATTAATCTAAATGTTTTAAAATTTTAAATTCATACGAAAAATAGTTTTGAATTACATAACATTAACTACAATCATCATTATTTTTTTAAATTATATATTTTGTTCAAATCTGAACTTTAAATGTCTGAAATAAAATAAATTAGTTAATACATATTTTTATATTGTTTTAGTTACATGATGAATTATTTGTCACACACTTAGTTTGTTTGTAATTTAATCCTCGTTATTTTCTTTAATAATTTTTTAACATTAGACATTTTATCAAGTTTTACTATACTTCGAAAATACTCTGTAGTTGTTACAAATACATTGGTTGTTTGTATAAATCGGAGTTAGTAAATTAGTGTTATTATATAATATGGTATACTACCACTTTTTAACAATACTCAATTTTCCTCGCGGGTGTATAGACAAAGTCTTAAATAATCATCAAGACAAATATAACCCAGAAGACTGGGAAATATCAACATTACTAAAATAAAAAAATTTCCAGTAGCCCAATATTCTATAATTGTAATTATTAGAAAACGGATTATTAAATTGACACTTATTTTAATTTTAAATATTTTAGTAACCATAAATAAATATTTTAAAATATTTCAGTGATTAAGTTCTATTTTATACATATGCAAAGATAATTTCAACAATACTATAAATTATAAAAATCAAAAAGATAAAATGACAGTGATTGTGGACAAAAAATATTATGTTAAATTAAAACATTTTTTAATAAAAATGGTAATAAAAATTTGAATGACGGAAAATGCTGTATTTAAATAATTAATGTTGGTGATGTTCCTATTAATATTATCATGTACTGGAAAATATGTTTTTTTATTAATTTTTAAGTTTTAAATTACTATATATATATAATCATATAGTAAACATTACGACACCTTAAAATACTTAAATATATATTTGAATATTTTTACTTTTATACTAAATTAAAACTGTTCCCTCTTATAATATAATAGTATAGTTATTTTATGAATACGATTTGAAGATGGATTATCGTTGCTTATAGAACAATGATGTAAAATTTGTTGTTGGGTTGTTAAATTACTCTGCTCGGGGCGATTTCCCACTGCGTTAATCCCTTAAATACATGCGACTGGGTGTACACGTATAAGTTGTATCTATACAATACTGTTATCGAGTTACCATTCGTATACAGAGTGATTCACTAAGCATACCCACCCGCATATTTTGTTAGGTAGAAAATTATTACGTACGGCCCTTATCAGCGAACGGGATTGTACACATTTTAAGACACACGATTCCGTACGTTTTGTACCAATAAGATTTTAGTGTGATGTTGCCAAATTTACATAAGATTACAGATAGAAGTATTTAACTTAGTTATAGCGTTTCACTTGCCTTTTTACACACAAATAATATCAGAACCTAAGGGACGTTTCAATAAAATGGTCTAAGCTGACAAACAACGTTTAGATCATACAATAAACGAATATAACGAATTTTTGATTCATCAAAATATAATAAAATATTCGTCAAGTATTTGTAACAAGTATGTACTATGGTATTAAATATTAATTTATTTTTAAGTAGTTTTTAGTTAGTTAGTAAAAAAAGTTTATAGAAATTATAATATTCAATTCAATTAACATATTTTTAACTTTGACTTTTTCTTGTTCATTAACTTTTTAGAGTCCTTTTGATAATCCATTGTTTGATCAAAACTGAATGAAATAGTACTTTATCGATTTTCTTTACCTAATAAATCATATTCTTGATTTTTTTTTATACTACTCGTATTTAGGATCGTCTTTTATTTTAATACAAATTATTATTATAGTAGATTATATTTTTTTTAGTTGAAAATTTTGATGTGTTCAGTTCAAAATTTTAAGAAGTAGATTATCAATTATTAAAATGTTTATTTAAGGGACAAACGTCTTTAAAAATTGTTTTACAAAAATATAAAATAAATGTTATGTTAAGTTTTGTATTTAATATACAGGTACTAGGATCATTCTTAATAATTATAAATATTGATGTATTAATATCAATTACTAATGTTTTCAAATCGCCATAACTTATTCTTGTCTTCCAAACTTATTATTATTAGTATACAAAGTTAATGAACTCAATATCTATTCGTTAAAATTTTTATTTTGTATTGAAAAAATGTCAGGAAATTGCTCTAAATAATTCACGTATAAAAGAGGGTTTTTGATTTGAAAATCAGAAGTTAGAACATTCACAGGACACTAGTTTATTGGAAAAAATCTTAAAAGAATTTTAAAATACAATATTAAGATATATTTAAAAATTCTAAAAATCTGATTTTGAAAACTGGATTATTGAAGAAAAATAAGGAGGTAGGTAAGTATGCTTGGTGATTCGTTCTGTATATAAGTCTTTGTCGCGGGCGGTCAACTATATGAGACGGTCGTGCATAGCACACGCACGTCCGTTGTCGTAGGTTTATCACCGAAAACGCGCGTCTATTATTCCCATACGCGCCATTAAGTCTACACACGCACGCACGGACATTGCAGTAGTCATTTTATCCAATGCTGCAATGCATGAGTATGTGTGTGAGGGGCCCCTTTATATAAATTATTACAATCTGACGGTGAGAAACAATCCGCGGGCGAGACGAGATTCGCGAGGGGAGCGATGCAAAGAAAAGAAGATTAAATAAATTTTTATACGCAGACGATATCTTTCTTATTGTTATTACTTTATTTTTTTCGCTTGTGCCCTTCCATACGCGTGTTTCTTTATCCTCTCCCTCTCATCCCAATCATTCGTATTCCACATTCGCGTTTCCACTCCTCAGCGTACAATTTAATATTTCGCAAACTTTTGGCGTGCGAATCGAAAGTTTCTGCTGTATACAGTAGTATTTTCCTATCTATAAGTATAAGGTGTTTTTATCTTTCAAATTTTTTTTTCTCTTCGCGATCATGCAGGAGATACCTATAGGTTTAACGTGCGGGATCTTGGGGGGGGGGCTTAGAACCACCAAAGGTTAGGTCAAGTTAGAATTGAATACTCGACGAGGTATAATATTTGCTAAATACAAATATACCTACTGCAAGATTTTTTTTTTAAAATTTTACAAATGCTTAGAATATTGTTCTATTATTTAAAGAGGGTTCTATGGCGATATTATTTTTTTTTCAAATGAGAACTAACTTTTTTGCTATAAATTTTTAAGCTGAACTTGTATTTATAAATCAAAATAATTTAAAACATGATACTTTAGTATATTTAAGTATTCCAACAATCAGAATTTGATTAAATATATTATTAAACGGTTAAATTAGTGTGTGAATGCTTGATGAACCATTTACTGGATACATATGATGTTTATTATTAAAAACCATTTGAAATTATACCAACTTAGTAGAAATGTATAGGACAAATATTCACACAGATTAATAAAGTAAAAATATAGAGGGGCTACAACCCCTCATCATGAAATTTTGGTCCTAGTTTAACATGTTATGATAGATACCAGTAAGTAATAACGACAAAACGTTCGCGAATAACACTTTCAGCAACCGTGACAACACAACATTTGACAGAAAAGACATCATCTGTTTATTAAGAAAATTTGCGTGGTGATATATTCATATTGATCGTATCTACCATCGATTTTTCTAGTATGGATAAGTATAGTGTTTGTGCACAGAAATGGCATAAAACGGCTTGAATTATGAGAGACACATATGTGTCAAGTTTAAAGGATTTTCAAAATTGATAATGTTATCAACGAGCGTGACGAATTGTTATCCAAGGGACTGTTTGGTAGCGTGCACAAAAACACGTTCTAACGATTTTATTCACAAACGAAATTAAAAAAAAAAAAATTTGACAGCAAAAACCAGCATAAAATTAACGCTTTTTCCAATTCAATTTTACTATAATATCCTTTTATTATTATTTTTTTTACTCACACACGCTTATGATATGATATATATATATGTTTTATTGTACATACGAGTGATTTATTGTTTTTGGCATAAACTTGTACCACGGGCGTTGGTAGTAAAGCATTCAAATATATATTTTGGCCACCGAAATACTATTCCGGGAGCCTTTTTTGTTCAGTATTATTTATTGATATCTTTATAATTCGTCCTGATTTTATCGGTGATTGAATAATAATAATAATAAAGTTAAATGGTTCATACACCGTGATTAAAAATTAAAACAACAGATATAGAATTTTAAAAGCGTTCTCGAGTAATGTCTAAAAGCGACAAAATAATAATAATAATAATAATAAATCTTATCGGTAAAAAATATTATGTAAAGAGAAAAGCTTTTATTTTTTACATTATACACTAAGAAATATATATATTATATACAATATATATGCGTGTATATAAGTATGTTACTGAACTGTACGAGATGTATTTTGAACGAATTCTATTAGACTTTTTACAGGCCCCCTAGACCAAGGCTACTTTTATTATTACTATTATTATTCATCTTTTCTTTCTGCCATGCGTTAGCCAATCGAAAATACGAGTATATAATATATTTCCCGCATTGTAACGAATTCAGTAGAATAAATGTTGCCATCTTTACTCTAAACCCTAAGGAAATCTGTTCAGAAATGTATTTCCCATCTTTGCGTAAACCCTATAAATCTTATCACGCTGCAGTTTTACCTTCTGAGTAAACGACGAATTTTCACTCGGTTTACACAATATGCATAAATGTTTTGACCTACATATGTAAAAGTCAGATTTGCGTAGAAGCGCGATTGGTTTATTATTCGAGTGAGTATAAGTGCGACTAGTAAGTCTGAGATGGGATAGATGCCAACGCACATCACACACAAACTTGACATTTGGCAAAGAGCCGTTTTAAAATGGCAAAGGTCTTTTTGTCATTTTAATGATTATCTGTATCGTGGTATATTTGTCTCGCCGACGCGACAGAATCTACGTTTTATTTTACTCTTTACATTATTGTTCGTGATACCTTGAATATCGTTTCTACACACGACTGTAACACATTTGCCTACCTCGAGTGCCGTGTTTACAACTATTTTAGATATTGTAATATTCTTATTGTGCATTATTAAACAGTTAAACAGTATACATAATAATATTATAATATTACATTTGTGGTAAAACATTTTCAAACTGATAAAATGTAATATAGTAAAAATAATAACAAACAAATAATAATAAAATCAATGAGTTTTAAAAAAAGCTTGAATTAACTAAGTAAATACATGATTCATATTGAATACACTAACGTATATTCTATACAAAGATATAGTTTTTAATCTATTTATTCAAATCATGATTTTTGAAACTTACTTTGACCATTTTTACAAATAATTAATACTTATAAATTAATAATATTAATTACTAACATTATCATATCGGCATAGCCCAAATGTCTTTCAAACCTAATATCATGAACTTATTATTCTTTATGTATACACATTTAAACAACTCAAAAATACTAAATTTAATTTTGATTCTAATATGTAACGTTAAAAAAAAAATGTCCGCTAAATAATTAATTTACAAAAAGGGGAGTTATTGTGGAAACAAAAGTTTGTATCTCCACAGAACACGCCTTAACATTTCGAATAACTTTATTATTGAAAAAAGGGTGATCATTTTATGTGAATCACTCTGTATCAATTTTTTAAAATATATTGCTCCGTTTGAAAGGTATTTTTAAACAGCACTGTACAAAATGTGTGTGTGTTTTTTAATATATTATAATTGAATTCAGTAGAATAAACAATTTTGTTATGCAAGTAAAAAAAAAAAAAAAAATAACAAAAACAATTATAGAAAATAAGTTACGGGAAGCTTGTATTTAAGACAAAAGTGTTTCACGACTGTGCCGTACTTAAGACGACGCTACCATCGAGCAATTAATTCGATTTTAAATTATTTTCTCTCGTAAACGATAATTCTCGCTAAGGAGTTAGTAAAAATAAATAATAATCATATACATATTAAACACCCTTATCCGGTACATTCGAATATTAATGATCGTCCGGCGAATCGCTGTCGACCTCAATTTCTGTACGAAACCAAGTCTTGTAATTAATCATATTATGCACGCACTAGAAAATCAGTTTAACCATTTTAAAAAAAATTAAAAAAATTAAATAAAAACTATCTTGCAATAAAAAAAAAAAAGAAGACTTCGAGAACAGATTTGTTCCGCTCTGTTTTTGTAGTTTTTGATGTAATTCGGTATACCAAAGAAATTATATTATATAATATGTACTACGTGGTTAAATTTGAAATTATATTTGGCCTCTTGTCTTAACTATTTATTTTATTATTCTCGTGACAATATTACATTATTTTTCGGAAGAACAGCCACAGCCGCCGCCACCTCGCCTACGTTAATGTTCAGCGTGACTCTCAGATTATTATAACGTCAATAATTTGTATCTGCTGCCGTAGCGTGTCCTTGAACGTTTTCGGGATGGTGTCGTGATGAAATATGTTGTGACGTAAATAAGGGTAATTAAGTGCACGGTTCTAAATGAGGACGTTTTTCGAGAAATTAATAAATTAATAAATACAGTATATAATAATAATGATGATCTTCATTACAGGTTTGATAGAAATAAAAATAATAATTTAAAACATTTGACTTTCTCCAGCATAAGCATATATTATAATACATATAAGCACATTATGTGAAAATTTTGGTTTTTTTTTTTTAATTCCAATTTATAGCGTTTAGCACAATTTTCGTTTTTGTAATTGTTATTACAAGATCTTATTAGCATCTAACTATAACGTAAATATGATGGTGATCACTTCAAAAATTTATGAGATGGACAACGATAGACAGTGAAAATCGTTAATAGTGATGTAATATTAGTTAAGTCATGAGTCATTCTATAACTAGGTATGTAATATGTATGGCTATTATTAAAAAATAAAAAACATTGTATTTTGGGTTGAAATGTTTTTTTTTTTTTTATTAAAATTTCTAAGTAACTACATTTCTACTTTTTTAAAGCTTGTTTATGATCTTATTTTATTTCTAGTCATATACTTTGACAAAGGGTTGTTTAACATTTTTATTTTTTCTAAAATGTATTATTGTCATATAATTTTGTTAATTATACTGTGAGTAACTATTAATTTATTATAGATATAACATTTATCTAAATTCATTAAAAATAGACGTCATTACATCCGTATGGGGTTTGGTCTTTATAAGAGTGTCATAGCAATTGATACATACAAAACAAGCGTATAAAACATTTGAGTTTTGCCTTAGATCATATACAATGTATAGTCATGCCCTATATAAGGTATAACAAGACTATTTATTAAATATTTTTGGAATATTACTATATTTGTTAAATAGTCTTGGTACATCCTGGATATTACTTATATTGTCGATGATGTACATGTTAGCTACGAGTTGCCAGTTATGTAGCTTTTACTGCACGTTCGTTAGAAACTATTCGCATATTTATCTCAAATTCGAAGTTTAAAACAAATTATCATCGGGAAAAATGTGCGATAAGTCACTTGCTTATGCGCAGTAAAGGCTACATTACTGATAACTTGATAATTTGTCGTAAACATCATCAAAATATTGAGCTGTGACTCCATCCATTGTATATGACATAAGAGTTTTGCTGGAATCTCTAATTTTAGATAATTAAACCTGATATATTCACTGCAACTATAAGCGTCAACCGGTTTCTATTATTTCTATTAAATATATATTCTATTGTACATAGTAATTTATAAACGAATCACAGAGGATATATTGGAATACGAAATCATATGTGATTTTATTTGTCAATGATGTTTACAATAAAATACAAATGCGATTGAATTTTCTTTTTCTGTACGTGTAAAAACATAGACAACTTAACATTTTTACGTTTTGTAATTTTCCATTACCAGACTATACCACTACGATCAATAAAATATTAAGTCACCTAACTATTTCAAATAATACATCTACATCGGAAGTTGTTGATATCTGATTTGTTACAAATATAGTGATTTATAACGAATTATCACGTTTATCCATAATAATGTAGTTAACTAAACAATTTAATTAAATCATTTAGAAAATACCCAATATTTTACGATTTGTTCATCATATACGACCCAAACGTCAATCAAAAGTTTTCACAAACTTAAATCAAATCATATTTTTTTTTAACTTTTGATGTATAGATTTCCATTTTACTTTGATTTCAATTTTGACGTATCGTCGTAAAACTTCACAAGTCATTTCAAACATACTTTTAAGTTTAGAGGATCAAAATAATATCTAAGATCAAAGCATCTTATGGTATCGTATATATTACGTTTAATATATATGTATTTTTAAAACTAATTAAACGTTTTTTTATTAAATATCGATAAGGTTAAATCGTAGTCAGTAAAATTAGTGTTCTATTTAAATTATGGTTGAATAATTTAGCAACACAATAATTATTAAAGCTATAAAAAGGCGTAATACTCGCTTTGGACAACTATTACTAGTAAAAAGTTATATAGTCTTTTCAAAACTGATCAAAGCATTATTTTCTAAATGCATTTCTCAATGGACAATTTAAAATAGTCAACATCGTAACACTAAATAATTAAAATTGTATTAAAACGTACAAAATTATTTTGAATAGTTTAATGTTCATCTAACATATTTAATTAATATTTGTTTATTGGTGTCACGGTTAAGAAAAACATAACAAGCAAAATAAACAGAACATTATGCACAATTAAAATATGTTTATTTGCGTTTTGTATAGAATTGAAAAATCAAAAGAAATTTACGGTTTAATATTATATTGTATTGTGTCACCTAAAAAATGGTGTTTAGTTTAATTATAGGGTTCCATTACATTTCTTGCAGGTATGTATGATATTCGTATATTGTTATAAAGTATGAAATATTATTATTAGTGGCATGGCATGCAAAAAATAACCTTCCACATTTTATACGTCTAACTTAACAATCAATGTTTTTTTGACGATTAAAAATATAAAAATATAGATGAAATAAAAACATTGAGTGTAATTCATTTCAATAATGGCACCCTGGGTGTTTATTTATGTCTAAATCGGCGTAGGCGGTATCCGTGGTGGGTGCAAAACCACAAAACGAAACTCGAAGGCAAAAGTGTATATTATATACATAAAAATGAAGCGGTAAAAAAAATCACATAAAAGCCTCGGGTGAAACGCATTAAAAGGAAATATTGTTACAGAATAAAGCGATATTTATTGCTAAAACGATTCTCCGACCCCAGACCGAGCTGTTATTGCACTAGTGTGGAGGAGGTTAGAAAATATCGGAATATTATTATAGTGGAAACGTGACTCGTTTCTGGACAATTTAATGGCATGTAGGCCGCGTTTGAACGAGCAGCAAAATGTGTGTGGAGTGCGAGTGAACGTTAGATCACTGTTTTAAACGTTTAAAGAATTTACTTAACCCATTTAACGATAATTTTAAGTACTTTAGCTACTCGAATAATTGATATCGTATATATTAAACTCTCCAGAAAAGCTCATTGTGGGTTAACTGGCTGCTAGAAGGTTGAAGGATAGGTCTGTGGCATTTACCGATTTTGTCAAAGCTGTATCGTTTAGATTAACGAATTTATCGAGTCAGAACGGTTTCTCAGAAGTCACGTTTTCGTCAAAGAGCTTGGGCTTTAAGCTTAAGTTAATTTTGTGTACATATAACATTATAATTAAATCCCTCCCACATTTATACTGTATACATATACCCCAAACACATATATATACATATTACACGTCATATTACATAAGGGTATGAGCGTATGGCTCAATTAGTTGAAATTTTCAAAGTAAGCCATTGTAAAATAAAGCGATTAATGATTATAATAAATATAAATAGGTATTTGTTAGTTTCAATTGTAATGATTAATTGAATTTGACAAGTTTTAATTAAATTAAATCGATTAGATTTAAAATAAAAACTAAATAACAAAATAATTTATTTATTCAAATATATTTAATACATATTAATATATGACTATCAAACGATTGACCATGTTGTTCTTTTCGGCCAAACGATTGATAAATATAATATTTTACAAAAAACTCATCTCAAACTCAAAAAACTTGTATGGTTGAGTTCAAAACTAAATGTGAAACTGTAAGATATATATATTTATATTAAATACTTTTGATATTCAATTAGAGATGAGTAAATTAATTAATGTACTGTAACTAGTAGTCAGTAATTTAGTCGTATTTAAAGTTACTTAATTATTTTTGTTTATATACTCGTATTCAAGAAAATTACGGCCCTACTAAATATTTTTTTGCTTGCAGTTATTAAAAAAAAATGTATTATCTAAGTTATAACTAAAATTTAAAAGTATATGTTAACATTTGTAAAACATTGGTTCCAAAGTATTACGAAATGTAATAACTAATATGTATATATAGCTAGACCTTATTACATAAATGAAATAAATAAACATAAAATGACAAACTATTATAATATAGTTATAGTATTTTATAGTATATAATTATAGTATTAGTATATTATATTATTATTATTCTAACACTAGATATGGATAATGCACTTGTTCACGAAGAGTTATTTATACATTAATGTTATAAATTTATAAAATAATAGAATATGATACAAAAAATTAGAGCGTGCTCAATAATTGTAATGCTAAAAATGTTACTCGGGTTTATTAAAATACCTAAAGATAACGCTTAGTTTTTAATAATATTATTAACGACTAAATCAAAGTTAACTCGAATCAGTTTGGTCGATATAAATAATATGTATGATTTCCTTTAAGTTGTACAACTATTTGCAGTTAACATTATTATGATTCACCTAATTATTTCTTTAACAAAAGGATAAAACACTTCAATTTCGTGTTTTACACTGTCAAGCATGTTACTCTTACAAAATAGAACCCATGGTTGAAATACCTAAATAAACAACCATTTTGCATTGTGTCAACTGTTTATTGCATCTCATTCTGGTTCTATCAAAATACAACTTAATGAAGTTATCAATTGATACCGTGCCGTATGAAGCTACTATTCTCTGGGGCATTGTTCGAGATATGGAGTAGAAGAGGTTCATTGAACATACGAGTATCTACAAATGATTGTGAATAAACGTAGACGATTTTATTATGTTTTTAAATGCGATTGTATTAATAAATATTTCAATTATTTCTAAACATGTATGCTATATCATTATTTGTTCATTATACGAACATAATTTATAAACTTACATACTAGACTTTCGTTTTCTATTAATTTTTAGGATCAGTTATATGTAATTGTATGATTGGTAAACATAATTTATTTTTCATGATATCGGAAAATTTGAAGAATATTGTTTGCATAAAGTTCAAGTATTCTTTTTTTTTTTGTGAGTGAAGTAACTGGGTATGTAAATAATATATTTTAAATAATTAAGGTTCAAAAAGTTAAATTTCTTTTTTTTTGCTTCAAATAATATAAATAATATGATATTTATATAATAAATAAATTTTTTTACACACAAAAAACATACGAGTGTATAATTTATATACTAACTTTATTTTAGAATTAGAAAAGATAAGAGGAATATGAGCACGGTATAAAACAGTTATACATGAATACTATCTTAGAAAAATGTTTTTTTGCATTTTAATTTACTTGAAAAAAAATATTGGCTTATGAAATTCTTCAATTTCATTAGATACAAATATTAATTATATATTAATCGTAAGTTATTGTAACTAGCAACTTTAATAATTGGTTTAGTAAAAATAGAATATCATTAAAATAATATTTAGTTGAAACATTTTTGAAATTTAAAGTAATTTTATTATGAATAATGTAGAGCAAATCGAAAATACAATAAAAGAAACAGAAAACTATATAGATGAACTCGAGGATCAGGTTTGTGACTATTGCTGAAAGAGATTATCTTAAATCTGAGATCACAAAAGGTCAGACAAAATTAGATTCTATTAAAATAGAAAAATCAAACGTGTTAAGTGAATTAATATATGAAACCAAAGAATTGAGTTGTAAATATAATATACAAGAAGGAAAATTGATAGGTTTACAAGAAGAAAATAATTGTTTACAGTTTGAAAACGAGCAAATACTTAATAAACTAGAAAAGCTACAGATTAAAATAAACAATTTGGATAATATCAACCTCGACTCTATTGGAGAATAAAATTATACTAGAAAGACAACTTTCAGAAGCTATTGAGGTCACAAATAAGTTAAAAGATAAGAAACAATTAGCACAAACGAAATTGCAAGATACAGAATAAGACATAATATGCACTCATAATGCTGTGGCTGAAAAAATAACACAGATCACTGAACTGATTGAGCAAGACCGTTATGAGAGTTTACAGTCTAAAATATGTGAATTAAAAACGAAAAATGAAAATATTTCCAAGATGTTGCAGGCTAAGAAAACTGAATAAGTTGTAAAGTTAATAAAAAATCGGCCAAATTATGTAAACTCAAATTGAAATTAAAAGATGAAGAAGCTGAAGAGTTGAAGCAAAAAAACAAAACGATAAAATTAAAGGAAGAACTTAATTTACTTAAAGAGGAGCATTGTAAAGAGAAATGTAGATTAGACGAGGAAATTGGAGAACTATTAGAGTTAAACTTAAGTCAATTGCTTCAAATCTCAAATTGACTAATTCAAAACGTTGTGATGCACAAATAGAAAATACAAAGCTTAAATGCCAGATAAAAGATCAAAACGAGACGATTAAACAGCTGGATTCAACGAAAGAAATGCTACAACAAGAACTGAAAAGAATCAAAGAGACGACAGATTCAACGACAGAGATGATAACAGCACAGGTTAAAAAGCATGATTACGATACAAATATATTCGATAGGAAATTAGATTCGAAATTAAAAGAACTTAGTGAATACGCGAAACTAGTTAAAAACTAAACAGAACAACTAGCACGGTTGAAAAAAAAAATATTGGCTTATGAAATTCTTCAATTTCATTAGATACAAATATTAATTATATATTAATCGTAAGTTATTGTAACTAGCAACTTTAATAATTGGTTTAGTAAAAATAGAATATCATTAAAATAATATTTAGTTGAAACATTTTTGAAATTTAAAGTAATTTTATTATGAATAATGTAGAGCAAATCGAAAATACAATAAAAGAAACAGAAAACTATATAGATGAACTCGAGGATCAGGTTTGTGACTATTGCTGAAAGAGATTATCTTAAATCTGAGATCACAAAAGGTCAGACAAAATTAGATTCTATTAAAATAGAAAAATCAAACGTGTTAAGCGAATTAATATATGAAACCAAAGAATTGAGTTGTAAATATAATATACAAGAAGGAAAATTGATAGGTTTACAAGAAGAAAATAATTGTTTACAGTTTGAAAACGAGCAAATACTTAATAAACTAGAAAAGCTACAGATTAAAATAAACAATTTGGATAATATCAACCTCGACTCTATTGGAGAATAAAATTATACTAGAAAGACAACTTTCAGAAGCTATTGAGGTCACAAATAAGTTAAAAGATAAGAAACAATTAGCACAAACGAAATTGCAAGATACAGAATAAGACATAATATGCACTCATAATGCTGTGGCTGAAAAAATAACACAGATCACTGAACTGATTGAGCAAGACCGTTATGAGAGTTTACAGTCTAAAATATGTGAATTAAAAACGAAAAATGAAAATATTTCCAAGATGTTGCAGGCTAAGAAAACTGAATAAGTTGTAAAGTTAATAAAAAATCGGCCAAATTATGTAAACTCAAATTGAAATTAAAAGATGAAGAAGCTGAAGAGTTGAAGCAAAAAAACAAAACGATAAAATTAAAGGAAGAACTTAATTTACTTAAAGAGGAGCATTGTAAAGAGAAATGTAGATTAGACGAGGAAATTGGAGAACTATTAGAGTTAAACTTAAGTCAATTGCTTCAAATCTCAAATTGACTAATTCAAAACGTTGTGATGCACAAATAGAAAATACAAAGCTTAAATGCCAGATAAAAGATCAAAACGAGACGATTAAACAGCTGGATTCAACGAAAG
The DNA here is from genome assembly GCF_020184175.1 of Aphis gossypii. Lineage (NCBI taxonomy): Eukaryota > Metazoa > Arthropoda > Insecta > Hemiptera > Aphididae > Aphis > Aphis gossypii. Next base: position 87,504,200 of record NC_065531.1, read on the forward strand.
AAATGCTACAACAAGAACTGAAAAGAATCAAAGAGACGACAGATTCAACGACAGAGATGATAACAGCACAGGTTAAAAAGCATGATTACGATACAAATATATTCGATAGGAAATTAGATTCGAAATTAAAAGAACTTAGTGAATACGCGAAACTAGTTAAAAACTAAACAGAACAACTAGCACAGTTGAAAAAAAAAATATTAGAAAAGTGCAATTCGGCCGAAAAATGTGTACCTGATATGTGTACTTAAAATATTATAGCTGATATATTTTAACCAATAATGAATCAGTACTAGCATTTAAATTAAATAAAATGTAATAAATATTAATACAAAAAAGTATTTTATTTTTGCATTATGTTTTACTTGAAAATATTGATCATATCATAATATGATTATTATTTAATTAAATATTACTATCCATCAAAAATAATATTATAATTTCAACGTTTTTGACATGAACTTTTTATACATATTTTTGAATTAATATACTTAGTGTCCAATATTAATTATCAATTATTTAGTTTGATTGTTTAGGTCGATTTCATTAAAAATTATTATAAATTTCTATCATTTTATACCATAAAAATATATTAAAAACATATCAATGTATTATTATGTTTAAAACAGAAAAATGTAAAATAATAAAGGATTTATTGGTACACTATTTTTTAGTTGTAAATTACGTTCATAGCTAATAATTGAGATTTGTACCTATGTTTTGTTTATTTATTGTTAAGTTTTGCACCATTACTTATGATATGTTGGCACTATTGTTAAAAATTTAATTTTTATTTTAAATAAACCTCTTAGTTCTTTAATGTTGTAGTTCGATGTATTTTTAATTTAGTTTTGTGTTGTGTTATTGTGAGTGTTTTGTATGCAAATTAGATTTTGGTCTTTGACTTTAGATTTCGATATTACTAGTTGTAACCTATCTTGAAACTTCTTAGTGATGAACTCTTCGTGGTATACGAAAGTTACTTTTGTAGCATTTGAGCGACCTCAAAGAGGGTTGTACCCATGGATAATTTCTAGCTTTTCAACGGAAAACTCTCCTATTCGACTAATTCATTAAATACCTTCTCGTGTTCATAGTGTAAATGAACTTTTCCGTTTTATTTACTACTTATAAGTAAACTAGCAATTGCTTATTTTGACTTGTTTTAATGACGATTATTTGGTTTTCATTAAATTCAATTTTAAGTGGCTCTATAATGTCAAATAAACATTACATTAAATATCTACGAGTATATTTAAATGAATCACCCATGTATAATAATTATTTTATATTATTACGACTATAAACATATTATAGATGTATAGGGCATTTATATCGGCTTTAAATTACAAGTGAGCCCTTTCATTATAGTTAACTTAATATTTTATTGTGTTTCATATACAAATATTAATGACTTATTACATACTATTATCTACTTAAAATCAAATTATAAGTCACAATACCATACTGAGAAAAAAATATATACTGCAAAATAACAAAACTGAATAATACGAAACAAACATAGCTATACTTCAAAGATCCATCTAATTCAAATACATTATACACATATTATGTAAAATTAGTAGTAAAAAGATTAGTTTTTTAAACTTATAACCTATTTTAACCTAACCAGATAACATTAAAAATCCATTTAAATATGTAAAAAAAAACTGTACAATTCTACCAACTTGCGCTTCTTATAATATATACGCAGACGGAATGTTTATAGAAAACAAAATACCTAACTGCTCTATATGACGGGACGATTGACATAGAAGATAAGTTTATTTAGTTTAGGGCGTACCCAAGTAAATTAGATGATGACAATCGAAGGAACGTGCTTATCATATGTCAGTATTTTCGGTCCTTCGTATTCTGTACAGACATATTCACGTATAAAACCTGTCGGGGGCACAGTTTCGCATTTTGTTTTAACACGAACACGTCGAGCATGGATAATGACGATGATTTAATTTCAAAACTAATTGCAGTCTATTCGATTATCTACATGTGTTTGATCATTGATTAGGTGTATTTTTCTGTTTTGCATATTTATTTATTCGTAGTATATCTGAATTCAAGGTTAGCTGTTTCTTTGGTATAAATAAACATAAAACATAATAATTGACTACAAACATGCAACCCATTCCCCGATGGATAACTTATCTGAATGTGTGTTTTACTTAATGACCGACGAAACTCCGGCCTCGCGGGCGCAATATTATTCTAGACAGCAGCTTACCCTTTGTCTCCCCCTCCTTTCTGAAGCCGTAGCTAATGAAATACGCAACGGTCCGACGCTTTTGCGGGTACCTAGATATATTTCTGTAAGGTATGCAAACTTTGACAGTAGGGAATAGTGGGTTTTGTTTGGCGAAGTTTCATGGTACAACTGACTAAGGGTTGCGGTGAATTTATATCATCGGTGAGCTATACGCGATTCAACCATCCAGTATAAAGACGTCGGAATATTGACGAGTTTTTCGTTGTCACTCTAATGCGTTGCATCATGATTTATAAAAAAATTAAAGAAAAAATATAAACAAACAACTATATGTCTGAAATATTTATTTATCTCATAGTGTGTAGCTTATATTATTTGTAATACCGATTACGTATATTTCGTATAATATATGTATTATTTGAAAATAAAATAAAAAAGGACGTACACTGATCACGTGCACCCCCCACAAGCGTTATTTGGCGGGCAGCACAATTATTAACCCTTCAAAATAAATATATATACATTATACACTACACATATTATTATGTTATCTACATATTATGAAATTGCAAATCACGTATTTCTTGTTCAACAGTTTTCTCTAAATATTATTTGATATTTAGTTATTAATTTGTCAATCGAAATAATATGTACTATTTTAAAAACAAAAATTTATTTTATTTATACAAAATTACCACAGTTATTAAATTGATAATAATACTTTGTAAAAGATATGATCACCTATGGATTAATTTAATCAAAAATATTTTAACTACTTTTAAACATTTGTAATCAAAGGATCTAATAAAGTTATAACATTTATTTTAAAATGTATTAGATTTTTTTTAACACACTATAAATATATATTTTATAAAGATAAATTTCAAACGAAAACATCGGAATTTCAGATGAAAGAATAAATTTATCATACTTTGAGGAATATAAAATACTAAGTTTTTATTCAAAACTTATGGAAATATTCCAAGTTTTAAATTTAAAAAACTTAAAATTAAAAAAAAAACCCACAAAATATGACGGAAAGAAAATAATTAAATATTTTGATCATACAAGATACATATAAATATTTGTTTACAAGTTGAAATAATTTTTAAAATGATTTATTTATTAACAGATAAACAAGAAATAAACCAGATAGAAGGTATAAAGTAAAAAACTGTTCTGTATCTCTTTGATAAGTTTAAAAATTGAATAGTAAATAAAGTTTGTAAAATATGTATATGGGAAAATCAGCATGTGGTAGTAACAGTGACTATATTGTGGTTCAATATTTAGTAAAGCTAAACTAATAATTATGCTTGAATCAATAGAAGGATAGAAAATTGGTATACCTAATATTTTAAAATAAACTAATATACTATAGTTTAGAATTGTAATTACACGAGTTTGATATTGTCAACAATATTAATATTAATAATTTTGTAATATACTTATTGTTTCTATTCAAACAGAATAATAAAAAATTAAAAACTAAAAAATAAATAATAAAATCTCAGTTTAGAATTTCAAAAGTGCATAAAACACAATAATAAAAATAAATAACCAAGTAAAAAATTGAATATTTTATTTTTTTATGATATGCTTATAAAATATAACATCACATTGTATAGACATTGAATACAATATTAACACTCATCAATTCTTACATCAGTGCTATTGATTAGATTAGACAATTTTAACTGATAAGTCTATGGATTTTTATTGAGTTAAAAAGAAAAAGAAAATTGTAATTAGTGTCTAGAACTGAAGAGGTGTTAACGTTTTGTCATGTATAGATCTAAATAAGTTTATTTTTATTAAATATAATCGTGGCAAAATAGTATTTAATTGCAATGTCTGAAATTTCACACATTATATGAATAACAATAACGTATTAATATTACATTTTAGTAATGCGTAGTTTTAAAGTGAACAATTTATAAAAATAATAGTAACTGCAGATATGATATACGTGTTAAAAAAAAAAATCTTTCTCCGGGAACAAAAATACCATTAAACACGCGCAATGGTACAGAGCACCAGCACCGCCGCCAAGTTGGATTTCTCTGAACTCTGTTGTATCACCTGGTGTTTAATACACGTGACGGCATCGTGTTTTTTCAATGGGCATAATAATATTTCATCGGGAAATAGGTTTTTGCACGACTCTCCCCCTCACCACGTCGTCGATGACGACTCCTCGCTTCTATAATATTTCGTATAACCATGATAGGTACAAAGATGAGTACGGAGGGAGTGGTGAGAGGGCGTTGGCCGCACCGTTCTTTTTTTCACCGAGGAAATCGAAATGCTCTCCACCGTCAGATTATCGGCTCCGTGCGAGGGCGGCGGGCTAAAGGGTATAAACCCCGGGTTAGATTGGCCATTACAAGGGTGTGCTCGACCAACCCTGAAACGTCCGAGAGCGAAGTAGAGTGTATACAGGGCGCCGCGACGGTGAATTATTCAATGCACGGGTTATGTTTACAGTAGAAAGCGCTTGTTTCCAATTAACGGGCTCAAGTGGCAGCAGTCGCGGCGTGGAGGAATGTAAATAGAATTTTATTGTCTCGAAAGAACGACGATGCAGCTGAGGTCCACCACTTGACTGTAAAAACTTTTCAATTTTTAGGAAAAATGGTGTCATATGTACCGAATGGTAGACATGCTACACGATAAAATTGTACACGCTTTCGTAATCTTCCACCTGAAAAACGGCAGCGACGACTAAGCACATGAAGGACGAAACGGAGCGCAGGGCACAAGGCTTATTGTTGTTAGTCGTGTCGTTTTACTTTCGTAATTAACTCGTGTGCTTTTCACCGCCACTACTTCGTATTGTGAAAGTATGTACCGTATTCGTATATATCACCGTTGTGAATAATAAATATAATTTGCCAACGGTGGTGGAGGTAGCGCAGAACAGGGAAGTGCTGTGTACGACGCAGGCGGAATGGAAGGCTTAAAATTTAAACACCCACAGATAGACAGCAGTGGTGTTCGTGGCTGTAGTACAAAAGGAAAAAAAACTTTTCCTCGTCGTCCATAAAAGTGAAAAATTAACCTTAATGCCTACACAGAAACGACGAGCTTCTATAATCAACTCTCCATCTTTGTAGCCTTGACTAGTTCCAAACACGCAAACGTTTATACCGGTGTGTCCCGTTAGCCAGTATAATGTTTGTTTAAGTACATGCTACTATACAGAATAGAACCAAGTCGTTCAAATTGGCTTCCAATATCACATAATACATAATCAAAACAGCAGTGGAGTTGGTATTAGTTAAGACAAATTCTTTATAAAAACAAACTCAATAATTTATGTATTATAATATTAACAAGGTTGTAGTTTATTTTTTAAACTCAATTATTGGCGATAAAGTTATTATTTTACATGATTTGATAGTAAGCCTTTTCATAGATAAATTTGATAATTATAAGCTTTATATAATTCTCATGGGATATACTAATGTTTATCACAGACAGTTTTTTTTAGTTAATATTCTCATTACGTATAATCATACTATAAAATAAATCATAAAAAATGATATTGTTACGAGCTTTTAAATAAAAAATAAAATATATATGTATACATTTTTTTTAATAATTATATATTATAAATAACTAATAAAATATTATTCTGCAATAGTAAATATTTAGTAATACACGATAATACAAAGAAAGTTTGAAAAATTTTTTTAATAATAAAATCAATTTTTATACAACCTATAAGTTCGTATAACTTTTTTTTTAATTATTAATGAAGATTTTTGAACTCAAAGATGTTACAGAACAGGAATATATAAATATTTATATTATATTTGTTATAAAAGGTTTACAAGTAATTTAATGTAAGTATTTATTATTTGTATTATACATATAATATATAAATGTTTCAAATATTCAAATTGCAATTAAATATTCAGTTTGTCGTTTTATAATGTAAGTAAATATATTAAAATATTTTCACTTTAATTTTAATATTTATTAGTTTTCATATCATTTACTTGCAATATACATAATTAACTTTACAGAATTGCATCATCTCAATATAATATATTATTATTTATTTTAAATGTTACACTATTATTGAATTAGAATAAAATATATTATATTAAAAAATAAACTTTACATATTATGATAATAGTTATGAAGTAATAGTACTTATATACAAATAAATATTTGTTTTAATTCTAAATAAATAATAATTTTATGGAAAAATATATATTTAATCCATGTGTCATTAAGTATAAAACTGATTTGGTAAGAATGGACATTTATGCATATATAGGGACCATTAGTGTAAAATTCCTAACAACTGTAATAATATCATTCACGTTTCGTTGTGTATGAAGAATAATTGTTTGTTATAGACGTCAAGTGAAAACATTGTTAACACAAATTTCAGCCCACGTAGGTATATATTATTTCCTGTTAATAGCTTATAAATTCTACGGAAATACTAGATATGGAACGAGAAACTAAGCACAAGCTTAATAATTTATCTCAGTGACATCCCGGAACATAGAAATATTTAAATGCAATTGTTTACAACAAACTCAAAAAACCATGCATTTTCTAATTTTAGAAAAAAAAATATTAGAATAAATATGGTTTATCATTAAATATGGTTTTCATTTATTTTTTAACATACTTAGAAGGCCAGTGAAATCGATCTTTCGGTCGAGGGTCACCATAGGGTTTTTATTGTTGTTGTATGTACACACACACATGAGTTTATCCTTGTGTTCTCCTATTGTTGGACAACAGTAAAAAAGAGGAAAAAAAGATTTAATGGCGTAATATCCAATATAATAATGGTTTTTTTTTAGGGGAGGGATGTTAAAAGTTTTTTGGTCCTACATAAATTTCAATCGTAACCATTGTGACTATGGTTTTTTACGATCAAAGATTTAACGGAATCGTGTACTAAGAATTGCAAAAATCAATTGAAAATACATTGCAAGACTCAGGGAAAAATTAAAACTTTTAATAATATGATTTTAGAAATTATAGAATTTATTTACAATAAGACGTATAAACTATTTATAATTATGTAAAAGAAACACATGTCAGGGAACTGATTTAAATTGAAAAAAAATAAGTAGTACTGAAATATAATTATATTGTAAAAATTAACTAAATTACTAAGCGATAATTCTTAAGTTTATAAATTATATGTATGCACATTGTACACATGTGGTAAAATGTAAAATAGTTTCTAAAAGAAATTTTATAAGTACTCAAGAACCCTCAAAACCAATAATTAAAATAAATTTAGATTCAGAGCCATTAAAAATATTTGAAAATGTACAAGCGAATTAGATTATTGTCGAGTTCCATTAAAAATGATTCAAAACAATATCACGTGTATAAAAGTCAAATTACTAAAAATAGAATAAAACTTTTTGATACAAAATATCTTCCATTTTATACTTTGTTAGCTAGGTAGGTATTAATATAATTATATTTTTGGTCTCTTAACTGCCAGTTTTTCTATAAATATATTTTTGGTTAAGTTTATTTAATAATTTTCGAGATAATTTTTGAATAACAATACTAAACACTTGATGACAAATTTATTGCCTGCTTGAAATGCATATAAGCAATTTCATTAATACCGCAGGATTTATGTCCGGATTAATAACATTGTCTTGAACGCGAGTGAAGTGAGTTAATTCGATTTATTCTCAACTCATCCTTCGTTGCGCAATAACGACAAATAGAATCCATCAAAGCGCTTATTCCGTTATGATATGAAGTAACCAGAATATGCAAGGTAGAATGGTAATAGTATAATATTTCATGACTATATTTTAGGTATACCAAAAATTAAAATAATAAACAGGTTTTAATAATGTTTGATAGGAAATGTGTAGTAAGTAATATTTTATATAATTTAACATTATATAATTAATTTGTTAATATGCGCACGAAAAACATTTATTTTTTAAAATTATTAAATAAATTAATACGTATAAAACAAAGGAAATAATACTAAAATATTATTAATCAACAAAACAACGTTGGATTTTGAAATTGTAATTAATAAAATATTTTGTTTAAAATAACACACATTGAATGGATAGAACCGAATTTTTAAACTCATCAGTCATCATGGCAATAGAATAAATGCAAAATAAAAAAACCTTGTAAAATATTACTTATTTATAAAACCAATAACTTCTTTACTAAACGGTTAATCATAGTAAGAAAATGAAGTCAACTATAAATATAATATTAGCAAAAAGGTTTGATGATAAAAAAATCTTTATTTACAAAGGTTCTTGTAGATTTTTTTCTATTATGAATAATGTAAAAGAGGTATACCTCGACATAGCAAAATATGAAATTCAGAGAGTAAGAATTAATCCGACAAGAATTAATGTTATATTTGAAAAAAAAGGTTAAGCAAACAAGGTCAGATATTGTAGTATATAATATATTTTATGCTTATTCCTCTGTAGACGTGAAAAACTAATGTTACAATTATGGCTAACATTTTAATTCTTAGAAAAAAATGCATGCACGATGCTCTTATATAATGCATTGATGGTAGATTGATGAGTTATATTTAGTTTTAGCACTCATTGCAATTTATTTCTAGCTGCGCCTATGTTGGTGAATAATACAGTTGTATTATAAATAATATATTTAATTGTTATTCTTATGGAATGTGATAAGACTGAGAAGATTTGTTAGAATTCCTTAGAATACAATCACGAAAACTATGCTAATAGAAAATACATTTACTGAGAAATAACTGAATACAGTTAGAGTAATTTCTATTTCAAATTCTAATATTGTTTTGATAGAATACGAGTATATTATTAAATTTTATTATGTTTTAGATATTATAAACAGTTGAAAACTATTACATTTGTAAAAAAATGTATAATTAAGTTTAATAACATATTTTATTAAATTAATCAGTACTTATATTTTTATCTTACAAATGCTTGAAAAAACTTTAAAACTATAATTACAATTAATTTTTGCTAATATAATTCAATAATTATTGACTAAACTTGTCAGTAGTAAATCTATGCCCATAGTCTAGTAAAGCGCATTATTAAAATATTTATGAACCAATTTTACCTTTTGTGCGACGAAAACTTCATAAAGAGCACAAACTCCAGCTATTGTGATCCCTTGTTCTTTACATAGCATAGCAACGCTCAAGCAGACCACAGAAAGTGTTAGAGGCTTCCATCCTGAAAGGTAATAATAATAAATAACCTTAAGTAAGTAATTATGTTTTATTATATTTTTTAATTTTTTCTAGTTTAGAAAAATATCATAAGAACATAATTATTTACCGGAGTATTTTTTTCTTTTGGTTGCTTCGGTATAGAGTAGATATGCAGATAAGTAAAACACTGACGATAGCGTTTCTGCTCGTCCCACTACACCAGTGACCTAAAACATAAATAAAATATAATACTTACATTAAATTTATAAGAATTTTCAAGTAATATAATTGTAGATTCAATCATTATATTAAAAGAAAGTGATTTTTAGAAAATGGTATTTAAATTTAGTGTTTAAGTGTTGAAAATAAGTCAATTTAATATTTTTATGTTAAATTCATATTTTGGATATTTATAAAACATTTTCTTACTGTAACTATTCTAATTCGACTGTCCTTTATATTGTTCACTATATTGTCCGGTCGTTTGCTAATGACCCAACAGTGCATGTTAAATGACAATTAGTTAAAATCATCCTTTCTCATCTCATAATCAGAAGAACAAAGCAGAATTATAATCTTCTAAAATTTAATAACATGTCTGTAATTGTTATGCTAAACTACTAGCTGACCTATTTAATAGGGTTGCTTTTTATAATATCATGATTTTACTAAGCATAGTACAAACACGAAATTATTGTTTAGGATTGTTTTAATTTAAAAATTTAACATAACTTAAGTATTTTATGGTTGATTCAAAGTTGATGTAATAGTTGGAAATATTTAAGTTTAAATATAAACGGGATATGAATATAAAAAAGTATGACATTCTTTTTCTGTCTCTAAAATAACGTTTGTGTAAATGAAACTTAGAAACATAAAATTCTTAATATTTCAAAGTTTTTTTTATACTTTATCATATTTAATTTCAAAAGGTGAAAATATTTGTATAACAATATATTATTTGTAAAAAGCAACCATACATTTTGTAAATAAATAATAAATATGACATAGAGGTTATGCAATTAAAAATAGTACTCATTGCTTGGAATAAATATAATATTTGAGAATAATTATTAGAAACAATAAATATGTTTTTGTACATAAATCTCAATAATTTCTTTTTTATGCTTGATATTTTATTCAAATAGTAAATACTATAATATTTTAAATCAAAATTATTTAATACTATATCGTAAATTAAGTAATTAACTAACTAAATTATTCAATTTACTTAATTTGGAGATCAATCAAAGAAATTGGAAATGTTACTAGAAGCAAAAAAACAAAAAAATGACGATAATAATATGGTAACACTATTTGATTGTTATGTAAATGTCAAATATTATCGTTTTACGAATAGGAAGTCTCAACGGGTATTACAGACTCAGATTTAATTGACCCACTCGCCAGGGGACATTTCACTGCCAGATATTAATTTAGAATTACCCCGTTGGTACGTTACAATAATACACATTGAAATAAAATATATATTTCTCTCTCTCACTCTCTCGCTTACCGATTTTACGTTTTACGGTAATATAATTAAAATTTATTTCGCTTAGGAGTATAGATATGCAATAACAGTGAAAGCAAATCGGTAGACTAAACCACACCTATTGTCAGATGCCCCTGATGATTTATAGCATGTGTGTTTTACCCAGTCAAATGCATGCCAAGGCCTTGAAAACAAACATAAATAAATGTACAAAAGGTTCATTGAGTCTTTGACTTTACCTTTGTAATGTCAATCATATATATTTGAAAATCCTTAAAAAATTCAAAAATATCGATTTATGTTTGTATTTTTCATTTCCAGAATAGGTAAACAATGATAAGTGACACGCGGTAACAAAACACCCAAAAATACTTAAGTTATTGTAAATTTGATTTGATTATGTACAAAGCAAATACATGTAATAAAGATACTCATCGTCAATTATACATGCATATATATATATATAATATAAATATATAGAAGTAATAGAAAAAAACGAACACATAATTTTCTAAAAGCGACAATGAAGTTTTTCTTTTAAATATTCAAATAACTGAGAATTTGGCACAGATAAAGACTTATAAAAACCTCTATTTTCTGTGTTTATTTAATTATACTATAAATGGGTCACAGGATTTTTTCTGCATGTCCTTGAAAAGAATCCCTGAGGACTTCTGAACAAACGACATTTCATTCGGCATTTATATATTATTCATTAGTCATTCGACGCTTGGGTTGTATTTGTAGAGCACTCGTTTTTCGCAACTAACAACTCAATTACACCTGTGGGGGGTCAGACCAATTAATCTCTTCATCGAGAAGGGTAAAATTCATCTTTTATCTTTACTCAGTTGTTAATTATTTATTTGTTCTCACTTAAATACACTTATATTGTGTTTTCTGCATCTTCATTTTTTCAAGAATACGGATTTGTTAAGTTACCGATTACAGAACTTTGTAGTTTTCAAACTATTTTTCAGCAAAACAGAGTAGAGAGAAAGTTGTGTGCAGAACTTTTTCTCACATAGCAGAATGATAGCGTGTAACTGCAAAACTTTAAGACAGCAAAAAAGTAAAAAAAAAATTAATTACTGTCCATCAATGGTTTGATATTAAACTTTAAATTACTATAAAAGTCTAAAGTTACATATACTAACTGGTCTTAAAATATGTCGCTTTCATATTTAGACGTCAAGCGATATGTAACTGTCAAAAACATTTGTTTTAATTTACTATAATCATAAATTCAATATATATATATATAGGCTACATAAATAATGTAAAGTTAAAATAATCATATAATATTTTAAATATTTAAACGATTTTTTATAAAATTATCACATTGAGTTTATAAGGGAAATTCATGCTGCGCATTAAAGATGGATTTAAATTTAAAACCCATACACATCATCACAAATTATTCTATACTTTATACGTTTATATTGGCATTTTAAAAACCTTAATAATTTTAAATTATATTTTATCAGATTTGAGTTTTTTGTTTAACGAATAAATTGCATGACTGAAGGTAACAAGACTTGCTTAGACGTAAGGTTTGTCAATGATATTGCTACAATGGCAGTGAGCTAATGCAAATTAATTTTATCAAGTTAAATATATATGTATACATTTTATTCTAATGAAGCTTATTTCACGTACATACGTCCATACAAATGAACGTTTACACAATTGTACAAAATTTAAGAGTGAATAATACGTATAATTTATTTGAAAATATTTGCTGTATTATGAATGAACTGCGAACAAAGATAAATTTAATATCGATAATGCGATACATTTAAAACTCATTGTTCAGGAATTTTACAAACATAAATACGAGTATATTGGATTCATCTATCATAGAATAGTGACCGTAAAAATTAGCAAAGAACAGTTTGTCATTAACTGCAATATCAAAAATAGGTACTATATATTGAACGATGAATTGATGTTTGATATTTACGGACCAAGCACGTACACGATTTAGTTGATGGAAATTTTGGTCTACTGTGTTATGGTAACACAAACTCTATAAACTTACGAGATCTTCAAATTCTGTATAGTTCTATTAACATACAGCAAATGAGAGACGGAAGGTTATAGGTCGCCCGATCAATATTATTCTTGGTTTCTCAACTCCTATACTATTATAGGGTGTTATTATGCGAAAGACTAATAAAAATAATATTAAAACAGTATACTCCCTCTTAACGTTTTTTTTTTAAACCGAGACCCTCGACACGCAACTAGTGAAGGCGCAAGCCTATTAATGCTCAAATCGCTTGCAGCGTCTCTACCTAATATACGTTGTATTATGCAAATCAACTCCCTTTAGATGAATGTTTGTTCTATTACGTGGCATTTCATGCAGCCATTTGTAAACAGAAATAACGAAATTCACTAAACATTATTTTATACCTTCAATAATAATATAAAATTAAATTATTGAGTATAATACTATTTCTCTTTTGTTTGAATTAAGAAGTATTTACAAATTCAATTTGTTCAAAATTATTATGACTTTTTTTAAAAATATTTTTAGCTTTAACCATAGACGCTCATTAAATGGTTTCTATATGCTTATCCAAATCAAGAAATCCGGACAATCTACTTAAATATGTTTTTTTTTATTGACAGATATGAATAATAAACCGTTTAATACATATTATAGTATCTATATTTAGTATTTAATATAACTCATAATTTTTATTCAAATCAAGTTATTATTTATTTAATAAAAATACGAGTATAATAATAAATTGTTTTTGAGAACAAAATAAAATATAAAAAAATGATGAGTAAAAATAAAATGTATTTTATTAATAACACATTATAAAACATATGTTACATTTATGTATTCAAAAATAAATGCACGGTGATCCAAGTTGTACATATATGTCGTATATGCATATCATATTCAATTTAATTAGACAACATTTTATATTACATTTTTTTTTATACGTGTCATGAAGACGTAGTTTATGAAAATGTCATGGTATTCAATGATTAAATTTCTTTTAGGTTTTATTCATTATAAAAATATTTACGGTGTTAATACCCCAAAATAAACACGCGATTTTATATAGCTTATAATAAATATAAATAACTGAATAATACTTACGGCCTCTGTATGTATGGGGTGAATAGCAAAAAGCATGGCAGCCATAAAACTAGTGAATTCGGACGCCATTATAGTATGACAGACTCTGTAAAATAAAAAAAAAACCGTACATGAATACATTGTTAAAGTATATTTACTGAACAGGAAATATTTTTTAATGGGGAAAAAATGAGACGTTAGTGGATGGCGGTGAAATAAAATAAAAAACATTATACCCAAAGAGACTACGTATTATATTATCAAATAATAATATAAATTTTCATCTAAAGTAAAACATAATACCTATATGAATATCATACGGATATCTACGAATATGTATCATATGCTTTAAGAAATGTATTATTAAGTTCACAGAAGTATGTGGAGATAAGAATAAATCTTTGGCAGCAGTTATTTATTTTTAAAAGATATATAAAATAAGGAAATATGGTTAAAGTTAAGTTTTAAAAAGAATTAACACCATTTGTCAACTTTGTTTATTTGTATTTAAGTATACAAGAATATTTTGAGTGCGTATTCTTGGAAAAAGTCAATACCTGACAAAAAAAAATTCTAGAACTAAAAATAAATAAAACATAATATTGTAACAATGTATAGGCGAGGTGTGACTTGTTTTATTTATAAGGCTGATTTTCACATCAGTTTGGACATACTGTTAAATCAAACTAACAAAAATAAAATAAAAGTTAACAAAACGTGACATTAAAAAATAAAAAATAAAATAAATAGTATTTAAACAGAAACTAAAATTATTGAAATTTGGAATAAATGTACTATTATAATAATTTGTATGATATAATAAAAATTGATAAGTGTTTCAAGAACAAGATTTTGATTTAAATTCATTTAAATTCATTTATCACTGTGATTTATTATAAAAATAATTACATTAATGGATTTTTTTTTTTTTTTTGAAAACTATAGAAACTAAAGAACGATTTGATAGAGATTCTAATTCTAATATAAACTAAGGCGTTTAATAGTGTTAGTTTCTGAGAAACGGAGAGAGATATATTGGTATATTGGTTTTGTAATTATTTTATATATATTTTTTTTTTATCTAAAATAGGTATTTAAAAGTAATTTTTTTCAAATGCATAAAACTAATAATTATCTATTATTGTTATTCAATTATAAAGTGTCGTTATAAATCGTTGTAAAATTAGTATTCTTTCTTGTTATTGTACATGTGTACCTATACATAAATGTGTTATGCACTATTGTTTAAAGGGCCCAGTACCTTAAATATTAATAAATAAATAAATTATTAATATTATTAGATACTCCTTAACAAGCAATTTTTAGATTCTGAACGGAGTGAAGAATGTATTGATTTTACAATGATGTATGTTTTTTTTTTGTTTTTTTTTTTTTTTTTTGTTTTTTTTTTTTTTTTGTGTCTGTGTACAGCATAACTAGTCGAAATAATGCTCCAATTTCAAACAATGGGGGTGGTTTCCGATGTAAAAGTGAATATCCTTGGTGCATTATAGAGGTAAAAAGTTAACATTTTCCAACAGTTTTCAAAAAAATCGAGAAAAACAAAAAAAAAATGACGGAAAAACGGCAATTTTTACGCAAAACCAGTTTTCGACCAAATCGATTTTTTTTTATGGTTGTAATTCAAAAATAATCACTGAAAATACTTGAAATTTTCACCAATGTTAATGTCAGTGGTATCTGTATATAGTTAAATTTTCAAAAAATTTTGACTTTTTTTGAGTTATTTATATACCACTGAAATTTTCGATTTTTTTGAGAAATTTTTTTTAAAGTGTCGATAAAAAATTTTTGGATGACCAAAAAGTTTTGAAAATTTAATACAAGGTTCCTTATGAGTTGTTTTTATTGTAGCTAAAAAAAATTAAAAATCGTTAGTCACAATTTTTTTTTATAAGAGTTTATAGTTCAAATTTTTACGAAATCTGTCGAAAACGCGAAAATTTGCAAGTAATTTTGAAGTTGAAAAATCATAAAATTTTTTTCTTTTATAACTAAGTTTTGAAAATTTGGTACAAGGTTCTCCATACATTTTTCTTCAAATATCTGTAAAAAAACTCTACCGGATTCAGACAAAAAATTTTTATGAGTGTTTGAAATTTAAATTTTTACAAAACCGCGTTAAATAACGGTTTAGCCTCAAACGATTTTTGATATTTGTTATAATTCAAAAAGTATAAGTCGTAGATACTTGAAAATTTTACCAGTTATTTAGATTGGCATTTTATTTACTTGATTTAATTTTCAAAATATTTTGAGTTTTTTTGAGCTATTTATAGACAACTGAAATTTTCAATTTTTCTGAAAAATTTTTTTGAAGGGTCGATAAAATTTTTTTGGCCCTATCAAAATACTTGAAAATTTTATACAAAGTTCCTCATATATTATTCTTATAGTGATTAAAAAATTATAAGAATACATAGGCACAATTTTTTTTTATTAGCATTTGAAGTTCAAATTTTGACGAAAATTCGTCAAAATTATGAATATTTGCAAATTATTTGAAGTTGAAAAATCATAAAATTTTTTGTGTTTATAACTAAGGATTAAAAATACAACACTAAGTTTTCCATAAGTTTACCTTCAAGTATCTAGAGAAAACTCGAAGCATCATTATAGGAAAAATTTTAAGTGCGTTTGAATTTTAAATTTTAACGAAATAGCGTAACGATAACGATTTATCCTCAAACGATTTTAAATATTTGTTATTATTCAAAAAGTATAAGTCGTAGATACTTGAAAATTTTACCAGTTATTAAGATTCGCGTTTTCTTTACGTGATTTAATTTTCAAAAAATTTTGACTTTTTTTGAGCTACTTATAGACAACTGAAATTTTCAATTTTTCTGAAAATTGTTTTTTTATGTGTCGATAAAATCTTTTTGGCCCTATCAAAATACTTGAAAATTAATACAAAAATCCTCATAAGTTATTATTATAGTGATTAAAAAATTATAAGAATACATAGGCACAATTTTTTTTTATTAGCATTTGAAGTTCAAATTTTGACGAAAATTCGTCAAAATCATGAATATTTGCAAATTATTTTGTAGTTCAAAATTCATAAAATTGTTTGTATAGGTAGCTAAGAGTAGAAAATTTAATACAAGATTTTCCATAAGTTTTGCTTCAAAAAGCTATAGAGAAAATTTTAAGAGTCATTATAGGAAAAATGTTTTGAGCGTTTGAGTTTTAAATTTTTATGAAATCGGAATATTGTTTCAAAATAGAATATATGACAATATTTAATTATAATATATTATAGACTGACAAATCATCTCCGTTCAGAATCGTTTTTCGTATACAATGATACTTATCATTGCATTCAAATTTAATCTACCCTAGTCCGAGGTCTACCCCACCCCCTAATGTACAGCAGAGCGGTACCCACTTGCCGACTTTTTTAAATGTTAAACATTGGTAGGACATTATGCCCATACATGAAAAATAACAATAAATTAAATATATCACAAATTAATTTAAGAAAATCAACTAGTTAAGAACTAAATTGAACACTAAAATTTGTAAAATGAGTATGGGACAACATTTTGTACATAGAATGATTAGTGACTAATTGTTACGGAGTAGAGTAAAAGGGAACATTAAAGAAGAATGGTTTCCGGAGAAATTTTAAGGAATACGAACATTTATGTGGGACAGAAATTTAAAGATCCTTATTTTGATATCGTTAAAATACAATTTATTATAATTAATGCGATTGTAAAAAAGAAAAATCGAAAAAACTAATTTTCTACCAATTTGCTATAGTGCTGTAATGTGCGTAGAATATACCAAATATAATATGTATCACATATGGATTATTTATTATAATATTTATGTGGGGAGGGGGCAAATCGATTAAAACGTGTGTAAAACGCCGTTAACTTTGGACAAAAGAAAGTGAAAATAACCCTTAAACAGACGCAGGAAGGGTGAAAAGGGTGAAAGGGTAATAATTTTCCGGGGCAACCAACATACAATGTAAGCCTGCCTTAATACATAATAACTTCTAATGTGTATAATATGTATGTATATATATTAAAATATAAAGTATATATTATAAAATACCTACCTACTAAAAGTTGTCTGATCATCAGTAATGAATAATGTAAAGTTATAAAAGTTAAGTAAATTATAAATCAACGAAACTATCCTTTTCGAATTAGATTATGACTTATGAGTTATGATATCGCTTAATCATGTTTAAATAAACATAACAAATTTAAAATGGTATTATTACTAAACCAAGTAAGGATTTGATGATTTATTTTTACTAATAATATACATTAAAAGACAAGCTTTGACACATTGCTTTTTTTTTTTTTTTTTTTTTTTTTAATAAGTTGATAACATTAATTGTTTAATTTTAATAATTATTATTTTATTATTTTTCATTGGACAACATAGGTACTAATTGTAAATAAAAAGAGTAAAAGGTATCAAAAGTATGTTAGGATGTAAAATATATATTTCAAAGAAAACTAAACTGTTATGATTTTATTTTTTTTTTACTTTTTTTTAATGTACATAATAATATACTTTTATAAATATAACTTTAATATTGCAACTGCTCAATTTTTTTTCAGTAATTTAATTTAAAAATAAAATGTATATACTACCTACTTATTTGTATTCTATAGATATTAAGAAATAAGGTGATAAAGCAAGCACATTTCTAAGAAATTGCTTATATTTTTAATTTATATGAATGACAAGGAGCAGAAAATAAAAGTGAAGTTAACATTATAAAAACTACCGAGTGTAAAGAAATTTGTCAAAACGATAAAGCGTGTGGATGACAGGGAACAAGTCTACGAATGGCTATAAACCTTGGTAAACAGTTTCTTAATAGGCTTTAATGGTTTGCGTTCCAAATATAAAGTGCACAAAGACTTTAATTATATATATATATATATATATTATATATTATTCGAATTGTTATATGGTCAGACTGAATGTTAGCTTCATAAACATTCTTCTTTTATTACTAGTAATGGATTATTGTTATATTGTTAAAATTGTTATTTAAATTAACACTTTTAATTTACGTCAATGATCACAAAAAATTACTTTTCATAACCACAGGAACAAAGTCAATTTCACAAAATCAAACAATTTGTCTGGATTAAGTCTTGTGTTGTCTTGATTAAATATGAGATTCCAACCTAAAAATTAGTTACTATAAATGTAGTTAACTTAAATATATTTTTCATTTCTATCAATTCAAGGTTTACCTAATTAGTTATTAAGGTTCATTATTTTAATGTATACATCATAACAATATACTTGATACTATTGGTAGCGTGCATTTTATCAATATTTTATTAATTATTCGTAACATATTCTGAGGCATATAGTACATATAAATGCAATTCAAATCTAAGTTTTATTTTTTATTAATATTGTGTAAATCTTCTAAGTATAAGAGAAAATGTACTATATTTAAAATATCAGGTATAAAGTTCTTAATTTTATTGGATTCAATTTAAATTGAGGTAAAAATGTATATGTTGAACAAATATTTATACTTAAGCTGTTAAACTGTAAATTAATTATTATAACTTTTTATCTTAACAATTTTATAATTAAAAATCTCACTTTTGTGTAATTAGAAATTAACATAACTTTTAACATGTATTATTTTAAAGTACTACGTTTATATCTATATACAATATTATTTTAGGGCAGTTGATTATATAATTAAACGATTAAATTTTTTTTTGTTTTGGAATAGAATTTTTATTAAGTACATATTAAATAATATAATTGTTTAATAAAGGTACCTAACATAAATTTAGTCCGTTAAAATATTAATTTTCTATAAATTCAATGCATTGTTTTTACTTGGAAAATTTTTTATTTTTATTATATTTATTTATGTGCACATAAGTATTAAGTTAGAAATTGATGTTAATTATTTTTTTTTATTTTTTATTTATGAACTTATAGTTAGGTTAGCTACCTAAGCCATTCATAATTAAATATAAAGATCCGTTAGTATGGATGGAAAGATGCATAAGTAATAATGATAGGACATGACCCTAATCAAACCTCTAAGCTAAATAATTAACTTAATTTAATTTTACATCAATATAAGTTATCATTTATCAGTAATAATAATTTTTCCATTAAATATAAAAGATTTATTAATACATTTTATAAGATTTATATAAAGATATGATAAATTTATTAGGTTTTTTAGTAACATTTGAGCAGTTAAGATAATTTTATCTTCAATCAAACAAATTTAACCCTCCCCTTCCAACCACACACAACACACATACATAATATTTGTTAGCAATATTTTATAAATATGTTTATACTTAATTAAATAAAAATTTAAACAAAATGTTCATGTTTATGTGGATATGTTAGTTTTTGAAATACATATACATTTTAAGCACTGGAATAGAATAACAAAGATTGTTTTACTAAAGAGGTTTTTTTTTGAAATACCAAGGGACCGAGAAGGTCATTCTCTCAAACTGTTTAATCGAAATATCTGTCTACCCGTCATGCAAACCCAAAAAGGATAAGTAATGGGGTAAAAAACCTAGTTTTATTGAAGAGGTTTTTTTCGTAGCACCAATGATGGTACTACGGTAGTGCTTTTATGCAGAATAATATGTCGTATGCTAATTTCTACTTAAAATAAACGTCATTAAATTTAAAGTTATTAAGTGAATTGATTAAATGATTATAGGACTTCTATATACACATAAAAAAATAAGACATTTAAACAATTCAAATACCTCATAAATCTAATATGATAATCTCAATGATTTTAGAAGTAAAATATACAATAACAAGACTCTAGAAAGAGGCTTTTTTTAGATAGAGTTTAATATTTGTTTTCTATATAAATTCAGATTTACAGTATTTTATGTTTTGAAATTTAAAAATTCTGAAAATTCTAGAAATATTAAAATCAAATAAATATAAATCAACTATTGTAAATTATAATAATATAGATAGTTTATGCCATACTTGTTTTCTACATGATATTAAATAAATTAAATGCTTAAATTTCTTATTTATCTGTTATATTATTATAAAATAAAAATAAAATTACGATTGAGACGTGGGCGAGGCGACGTTTCAATCCATAACTCCTAACTTCTAACTCCTTCCTCCATACCATATTTAGTTACTGTATTTATTACATTTTAAATGAAAAAAAAGTTAACTTCTTAAATACCGAATATAAATAAATTATAACTTACGTAGGTACATAAAATAATAATATTATTTTATTTTGAGTTAGGTTTGCCGAAAAGTATTTTTAAACACATTTAACACGTATTTAATATTTAAATTAAAACTATTGTGTATTATACATATAGATACATTGGTTTAATACAAAATAAATGTATACTTGGATAATTATTAATGTAGAAAAGGATAAATGTAAATTATAAGGAATCTGGAATTCTAAGGTATAGAACCGTTCAAAGTTCTAGGGCCCATAGTGGTTTTTGGAGGTGCAAAGTTTTCATAAAGTTTTGCTTTTCGGATACTGTTGCTGGGATTAATAATTTTATCATGGAAGGAGTATTTTGTACGGGGTCAAATTCTACACATTTTGTAATCTACACAGCTAGACCTCTCAGATTTACGTGTGTGAATACAAAGTTGTAATAGTTAATGAGATTTGTACCACAAAAAAATAATAAAATTATTACAATCCTTTATACTTTGATTACACAAGAAATGTTTTTCCTAAATTTAATTTTACCTAAATTTTGGTTATAACAATTATTATGTTATTGAATACATTATTAAAACTTACCTATAATAGAGAACACTTGTTATGGCATGAAGTAGTATGTTTACAAGGTGATATCCCATAGGTTCCAACTGATGGATCATGTAATTCCATCTAAAGGTTAAAACTGTTAAAGGTCGATATGACTTATGGCTTTGTTCCTGAAAAAAATTGTTAAATACGTAAATACGTCCATATGAAATAAAAATAATGCAACCCTTAGTGTACTTATATGTTTTAAAATCAATAAGAAATTACATACTATTGTTTATTGGTTTGTATTAAAACAGAAATACATATAATTATGCGTTAATTAATTTTTTACCTTATGCATTGGCGTGCCCCAAAAATCGTTGTAAAATATGTTCCATACAGGAGTTTGAGGTTTTAAATCACGGTTGTCTTTAATAGCACTAATATCATCAAAGACAAAGTCGCAATAAAGACTATTGTAATAACATGCCAAGCATGTTAAAAATATTATTGACGATATTGCTACTGATGAGGCCATTGCGCTTCACTTGGTGATCTGCAATTTACAACACGAAAATTAAAAAAAAAAATGAAATTATGATATTATGTACTTTTATGAATGTTATTGTATATTAAAAGTTGACAAACGCAGGTATAACTAAATTGTGATGGGGTTAATATAATTGATTTTATTTTGGTTTACTCAGTAGTTAGTACCTATACATCGCATACATAAACCTAAATTGTAGGTATCATTTTTTGTTAATAGTATAAATTTGGCATGTAAGCATGTTATATTATACTTTCAAAAGCTTGATTTAAATTAATAATGATACTAAATCATTTAGTATTAACTTACTAACATACAAAATATTTTAACAATAAAAATTATATTATATTTTAATTAAGATTTAGAAGTTCTTAATATTTAGCTTGTAGTACTACACCTGTACACTGCTAGTAAAAATTGTATTACCTATAGATTATCCAGTTGAGTATAAATTTAGTTTAATAACAATTATTAGCTACTTATAAAGAGTTAATAGAGTAATTTAAATTGATAGGAAACAAATGTCATCAGCTGTTTGTATTTATAAATTGTATATATTTTTTGATCACATCTATAATTTTGTTTATAAATATAACTGTTATTCAATAAGCATATGTAGATGTTTAGCAAATGTTTTTTAACCCTAAAAATGTACCTATAAATGATGTTTATCTTTTGAAGGTGTCAAATATAGATAGTTAACATTTTAAATAAATATAAAATAAAATAATTTTAATAACCTATTAAAACTGGTATGTATGGCATATTTGGTCAGTGATTTTTTTGCTAGTTATTTTTTAAAAGTACCGAACAAGAGAAAACTTTCGTAAATGTGCATATTTTTAACTTTTCCCTTTTTTTCTACCGGTTTTCACTCAAAGTAGTTGTAACTTACTACTAAATTATTCATTTTAGGTATTATAATATTATAGTCTAATTAATTATTCAAAAATAGCATAAATAAAACATAAAAATAAATTGTTTGTAAGTACCAAGTACCTACTATGATTTATTATAAGTTTGCAAAAAATATAATACCTAATTTAATAATGCAATACTCAACATTCAGTTGTTATTATAGAAAAAAGCAAGTAAGTGGGTACCGTTCTGCTGTACATTAGGTGCTGTGTGGATCACTATTAAATATTATAGCCTATAGGAGTGTTCAATTTGAATCCAATGATAAGTATCATTGCTGTAAACGAAAAACGATTCTAAATGAAGATGATTTGTCAACGCAGGATGTAATTTAGGGAAAAAAGGTGGTTTATATGTTTAAATAGCCTGAATACACCTATATTTAAGTTCTTTTATAATAATTATTGTAAGCTAAACTTACGGGAAATCTTGTATTAAATTTTCAACTCTTAGCTACTCATACAAAAAATTTTATGAATTATACACTTGCAAAATATTTTGCGAGTATTTATAATTTTAATGAAATTTTGTCAATACTTGAACTTCAAATGCTAATAAAAAAAATTGTGCCTATGTATTCTTATAATTTTTTAATCACTATAAGAATAACTTATGAGGAACTTTGTATAAAGTTTTCAAGTATTTTTATTTGGCCAAAAAAAGGTATCGACACATCAAAAAAAAAAAAAAAATTCTCAGAAAAATCGAAAATTTCAATTGTCTATAAATAGCCAAAAAAAAGTCAAAATATTTTGAAAATTAAATTATGTAAAGAAAATGCTAATCTAAATAACTGGTGACATTTTCAAGTATCTACGACTTTGATACGACTTTTACGTTTTTGAATAATAAGCGCTTATAAAAAAAATTATGGCTAACGATTTTTGATTTTTTTTAACTACAATACGAACAAATCATAAGGAACCTTGTATTAAATTTTCAAGTTTTTGGCCATCCAACATTTTTTTATTGACACTTCAAAAAAAAAATTCTCAGACAAATCAAAAATTGTGGTTGTCTATAAATAACTCAAAAAAAAGTCAAAATATTTTGAAAATTTAGTTGTATACAGATAATACTAGTATAAACATTTGGTAAAAATGTCAAGTATTTATAGTGATTAGTTTTTAAGTTACAATCATATAAAAAAATTGTTTTGGTCAAAAACTTGTTTTGCGTAAAAATTCCCGTTTTTCCGTCAATTTTTTTTTCGATTTTTTGGAAAGCTGTTGAAAAATGTTTACTTTTAACTTCTATAATGCACCAAGTATATTCACATGGCCATCGGAAACCACTCCCGAAATTTGAAATTGAAGCATTATTTCAAATAGTTATGTTGTAGACAGACACAAAAAAAAATAAAAATAAAAAAACACACATCATTGTAGAATCAATACATTCATCACCCCGTTCAGAATCTAAAACTATCGAAATATATTTATAATATAATATAATATAATATATATCATAATCCATGCATACTGTAGTAATAATTGAGAATATTTTTATTATGCTATTAATTTTATTATTAATCAGGTTGTTGTGCATTACACATAAAATTAAAATTAAATAAAATGTTCGTTTTATTGGAGAAATATAAATAGATAAATACAATTCAGTTCGTTTATTAAATACAACTTGTAATGAATATTAAATACATGGATAGCCTCGACTATAGTAGTGTCTTCATATCTTTCAGCATCAATACTTGTAAGTAGACAACACTCAGCTTTGTAAAACTATATGCTATTCAAAGTGTTGTTTGAAGACGTCGACTAAAAATGTAGACAATTCTCCAAAACTTTTAAGTTAATAATAACTAAATGTTATTTAATAGAATTTAATTTCGTATTTTAAGAAAAAAACAAGTGCTTGGAAAAAATGGTTTAGGTACATTATATACAACTATCTACATAGCAATTAGTAAAGTTGATAACTACATAAATGAATTTGAGTATAAAGCAAAATATATGTATAAAACATGAAACATAAATAAAAGTCAAAGTATAATGAATGCGTTAAACATTTTTAACATAAAAATATCAAATGATTGAAGTAATAGTTATTGAAAAATCGAATAGTATAATCATTCGAAAATTTACGTACTAATTCATTTATACAACTACCTGCATACGTATCACATCACTTCATCTTTTATATTAAAACTAAATCTGATAACTTTATAATCTCGTTTATAATTATTTTAGAGGAATTATTTTTAAGTTTATCTATTCAATGTTAATTCTTATCACTAGTTATAAAAAAATTACCAACAATTTCTAAAATTAAAATATTAAATAATATATTACCTAGTTAGAGCATTTTGATTCTGATTGAGATTAATATAAAATTTAATATTTTTGTAGTTCCACTATTAATAAAAAAATTAATCAGGACTTCAAAGTAACTAAAAAAATGATATTTAATTAAGCCATCTAAATGTTTAGAAGTAAAATAAACGGTAGTATATATATAAATAAATGTAATAAAAGCATAGGTATATATTTAAATAAAAATATAACAAATAGTGATAAAAAATTATGTCAAAAATGAGCAAAGTTAATTTTTAATTTATTTGTAAATTTAAAACAAAAAATAATAGGTAGTCTTAGTGATTTTTTTTTGTTTGTTTTCTAAATCAAATTTATTTTAAAATATACTATTGGTATCATAATATGATAAAAAAAAATGATAATAGGTATATGATGTACTTAATTAAGTTATTTTTAGTATAAAATTTTATTTTAGAAAATATATTTTTGTTGATAAACCAACTTCAGAAATGGCGGGTTTTATTTTTTATAATAGAACAACTACGATTTCGATTGATTTCAACGCAGCAATGTAAAAAAAGGTCAATAAATTCGAGGCTTTGAAATAGCAAAATTGAGAAAAAACTTCAATAGTCAATGAGTACTTATTTTAAATGATAAATGAATAATAGGTATCACGTGTAATCCAAATTGTACATTCGACTGTATTATCGAATAAAAATATATCAATAAGGTACCTATACTCAATGAAAAACAATTGTATAATATTGTTTATTTGTATTTATTTTTCAATTTTTATTTTTTTTTAGGTACCTATATAACAATGCTTTTTTTTTTTAGATAAATTACAGACATGAACGTAATGAAAAATTATGTCTTAATAAAAACTATAAACTTATTTTGGCACCAAGTTATTTAACCTATGGTAACTTATTACTTAACTAATCCGAAAAATAGTACTTTTTATTAAATTTTATTTCAATATTTAATATTTGTACAAAAAGGAGAATAAGAGAATGAACACATTTAATTAGTTTCAATTTCGTATTTATTAAAATATTATAACTTTAAGAATTATTAATTGAATTACGACTTTTATGTTTTTAGCTGCAAATACAAATTTGTCATTGAACTCTCTCTTTTTAGGTGAAAAATTACGATCGATGATGAAAAAATGTCTGTTTTTAGGATTTTTTTTTTTTTTTTGAATCATTAACACGAACATCAGAGTTCAATTTCAATGATTAAAAATCATTATTGAAGTTATAATACACTGTATTACATTTCAACGTTATCCACAGCGATAATGGGCAGTCCATATTATATTATGTACCTACTAAATAATAAGTCTAATGATAACAATGTTGGTCGTTGTGTCGTACTAGTTGTACAAAACTTGCCGTGAATTAAAAAAAAGAAATTATTTAAATAACATAGATAATAGGTATCTATAACTAGGTAAATAATAAATTGTAAATATTATTTATTAACACAATCGTCGATTAAAACCCTCATCAAGAGTGCATTTTATTCTTCAGTAGATATTCAATCATAGATAACACTTGGTAGAAACTTATGAGGGTGCAATTTTTTAATGTAATTTACACATATGTGGGGGGCTTTCTCTCAACGCCTTAAATTTCTTAATAATATTTTACCACCACTACTGCATAATAAGTAAAAAATAAAGATTTTTATCAAATTAAAATTTTATATAAGTCGTTAAATCGCCATGAACCATAAAATCACTGTATTGTAGTCGGGACCAATACGAGTAAGTAACCTAACCTAACCTAATCTTACCTACTTATTAACCAAAATGCACATTAAAATCAACAAAATTAACCATTTATACCTACCTAATAAAAAAAATAAAATTATTTTAATTAGAAAATTAATAAATATATTAGTATATTATTAGGTATTTATTTTTCAACATGAATAACAACAGTTTATTATACACAAATAGACACCAAAATAAAAAATAATTACGGTTTATTATTGTTATTCTAGCTAGGGTTATTGCAGAAAATTAAAGTTCATACATGGTACTTATCATTTTACAATTATTTTGAAAATAATAGAATAATTATTAAAGTGGTCTATGATTTAACAAGATTATTACCTCGGATTATTACTTAGATTGCATTATATTGTGTTACCTATAAAATAAAATAATTCTGACTATTGTCTGCGAAGTGCGAGTGCAAGTGTACGCTCATACCTCCTCCCAAATGCATCACCGTATCCAATAATTTAAGTTTCAACATGGGTTTAAATCGATTTAACCAAAATTCTTCTATCTAAACATCCTACGTAGATAGGTAACGATAACGTGTAGTTTGTGCAGAACTCCAGAAAGTCGTTTTGCCCGGAAATGTGACTACCAAGTATATTTTTTTTAGTTCGATTTTTTCAATCCAATTTAAATCGTTTCACTTTGAAGAATTGTCCATCACTATTACTACATACCTACAGCAATAATAATATTCTAGATACTTGTTAATGAGTTCAATATTTTACCACTACCCATCGGTATAAAATGGCTAAATTTAGATACATTAAGAAACAATCATTGAATCCTGGTTAGCTTAGAACTTTTATCTAAATTTAGTGAGAAAGTGGATGCACAGAAATTATTAACTAAGATTAATACTGACTCCTTAGAGGCTGGGGGCTAGGACTAATACGTACACTATTCATTCCACGTTTTAGTAAGTAATTATTTAAATAATAAGCCTGTCCAGTGTATAATAAACGTTGAAATTAATCATTATTCCTAAATTGTACCTACATAATATTATTTTGTATATTAACTTTAGAATATAATAACATTATGTTGCGTGTTAAGTGTTTTTAAAATGTATAAAGAGGGAATTGTTCTGTGAATATAATAAATTAAATATTATTAGGAATTTACTTGGAATGGGTAGGTTATACCAAACGACGATTTTGAGAATCGGGCAATTGTTAACTCGGTCCAGATATTTAACAGGTAAAAATAATTCACGAACGAGTATAAACTCAGCTCAAATAAAAAGAAAGCATTCTGATTTTCTTAGATAGGTATAATTATTTAGGTATTACCTTATAATACTATAGAAAACCATTAAGAATTACGCAAAGCTCAGAGGACACGAAGAGACGATTCTCATTATCCTTCAAAAATTATTTGATTAAAATGACAATAATATTGTGACAGTTGAATAATAGCATTAAAACATCGTAACAAAACTGCAATACGAAATTAAACTAATTGTTAAGACTACCTATACTTTAACAACTAATATTGTCCATGATAAGACGTACGTTATTTAATATTCTCATATTAAATTGTAATTTATTTAAAAAAAAAAAATGAGGAACCAAGTGTAAAAATCGACCTTCTTGTAATAGGTATCTACGATTTCCGAGCTGAGTTTACATTAATAAAGATAATCATGGGTCGAGTTCATAAAATTTGCCCCGAGAACCGGACCAAGAAGTTAGATAATCAGTAGGCGGGAACGGATATGTGGTGTGTGTTTTATCACTCACAGTAATATTAAAATTATTATTATCTTATTCGTAGCCACTAGTCAACCAGTTCAATCTTTCTTCGTGACCATTTCCACCGAGAATGAGACTTCGAGTCTGGTTGTCTACGACAGTCGTTACTCGACACGCGCGCGCTGGTCAAATGATGTTATTATGAGTCGCGAAATTATTTTATTATTTAACGAAGCTGCGATAAGATAATTAAAAATGCACCTACCGATCTGTTTTTTAGTATATATTATTATATTGTCGTTTCGTCATCTGTGGTTGTCGTTACACTCACGCGGCGGCGACGACGATAATAATTGTTACGGTCGTTCGTGATCGACAGCGACGACGACATGTCGCTTCGATATAATAATATTGTTGTTGTTATTACCGTACCGACCGAACTACGAAACGAAACAAAGTGACAGTGTTTTTTTAATCGCGTTGACGGCGTTACCGATAGCAAAACGATGTCGTCGGCGTTATCACGGGGACGAGACTGCGGTCGCGGTAACGACGCGCTCCAGCTTGGGACGCATGATTGTACGCGACCCGAATGTGGTGGGGTTCGTGCGAGGACTATTGCCGCCGCCACCGCCGCTGCCCGCGCTGCTGCCTCGCTGGTCGTTGCCTCGGCAAAGCGGCGGCAGCGCCTACCTCGTGAGCGCTGGCGGCGGTGGTCGTATTACGTTATATATGTATTTTTTTCGTTCCGTTTTTGTTGTTTTTTTCAACCCATCGACCGCGCCGTCGCCGCACGACCGAGGCCGACAGTCCCCGAACGTTGCGACCCCGTCGTCGTCGCGGTGTACCGTTTTTACTCGCTTCCCCCACGTCATTCGCTCGACTCGCTCAGGCACGACCATAATAATAATATATTAATATTATGCTCATCGTTCGTTCGTTCGTACCCTCACCCGCCACCGGAGACCTTAATGATAACAACAATGATAGTACTAATGATAATATTATTGTCGTACACGATTTATGACGTAATATTATAATATCTTAACTCTTACGATTATCAAAAAAATAGTTAGCCGTTGTACGAGTCGGCGAAAAATTGCCAACACTCTAAAATACGTCTGTCTCTTAATCCTAGTCCTACTATTATAGGAATTAATTGTCATGAATGAGAGATGATGGCACTTGCACAGTATGCAGTACAAAGTATGAAACCCTCAAAGGTTAGGTGCACGATTGTAAAAATATGAAAGTGAATGCCAAATTATAATTAAAAAATATATCATGCAATTCACTTTTATCAAAGTTACGTTTGTTATCATTCTTATTAATATAAATTATATTGTTAAAAGCTAACAGTCAAAATTATTAGGTGAGTAGGTAATATTTTTATTTTTGAATCAAGTAGCCATATTATATTGATAATAACGATCTAAAACAATTCAGAAAAAAGTCATTTGATAATAAAAATTATAGAAAAAAACTATAATCTGAATGATTGAAGAAAAAAAGAAACAATAATAACGAATTAAAATTTATATAAAATAAATTTAAATAAGAATATTTGTTGAAGACAATTTATTGCAAAATGCACTTTCATAAAAATGCATGCAATATATAATATGTGTATACTGTATACTGTATACCATTAGAAATTCTGTAAAATAATAAATTATTGACCGTACTTAGTTCCTTAATCTTCTTTTATTAGGTATAGAGAGAACAAAGGAAAATTCATAGCTTTGATTATCTATAACTATAACTGATACTATGATATAATATATAATAACTATGACTTATGTATTAAAATGTATTCTTTGTGGTTATGTTTAAGATGAGATCAATTTTGCTATTTTATTATAATATCAATAATGGCCCATGATGTATTATAAAATATTAATATATTTTATTATATTAAATGTTTTGAGATACAAATATAAAATAATTGAAACAGAATTATTTTTGAACACAATTTGTAATTCAAAAAATTATAAATTTGACATATCTTCTTGCAGAGGCGGCTTGTATTTCTCACAAGTCACAATGTAATAAATTTGTATATAAAAAGCTCAAAGTGGGGTATTTACCCTATTACCCCCCCCCCCCTACCATGGATACTCCACTGTCTTTTAGTCAATTAATTTTTAACTTTTGTGTTTTACATAGTTTTATTGATACACGATAAATAATTTTATAAGTAAATCAAAAAATCTCAAAAAATTATAAAATGTACTTATCAAAAATGTTTAATATCTTAGATTTTACTTCTTGATTCTAAAATACATTTTCTGCTACTATATTTAAATTTTGCTATATTCTTTAATATGGTTCTTGAAATATTATACAAGTATGCAAATTTTAGCATTACCTAATACATAAACATGATGCTTTAAAATTTAAATTCTTATTTAATTATATATAATAATTATAGACATATTTAAAAACAATTTTAAGAACATTATGCAAATATTTTTTTGTATACATTTTGAGATTCGATGATCTATAATTGTATACAGTTTATACAAAACATCATATATTTTACGTATTTTTTAAATAATATTCTCTTTGATGTTTTCAGATCGACTGATGTTTAGTTATCGTTTAAACTAATATAATACCTATACGTAAATATAGTTTTATCATTTTACCATAATAATTAGATATAAGCAAATTAAATATTTACAAAAATTATCAATAGAAATGATTTTATATAATATATTTTATTCTTTATACTATATATTATTTTACGACTAAAGTGTATAATCGGGTGTTGTAGACTGTAGTACTATGTCCGGATAATGTACACAGTGCCCAATTTCAATGGACAATGTGGTCAATTATACAATTTGCCCAGGCATTGTACAGAATGACCAGAGCATAGTGGAAAAATTATAATTAATTAATTAAAAATGTATAAAATAGTTTTTGTTTTCTCAATAATTTGCAATTATTTATTTTTATAAAATATGAATGTTAACCAGTTTGTATTTATTTTTGCAACTCAAGCTATTATAGTATTTAGATATACGAGTACATAGTTTTCCCACAATCTTACATATACATTTGTATTTATTTGTTTTATATTGTTGTTTACAGTTACACTTGTTATATCCTTGACCGTCAACTGCCAAGATTCGAAAATTGTCTAGTCGCTTTTTTAGTATTATATTGATACTGTTTCAATCTGGACTCTTTGCATATATTATTTCAAATTGGTTTCTAGTGTAAAGTTGTTGAAGTTTACCTTCAGTGGTATCAATTTCATAATAACTGTTTTTTATTGAAAAAATCAGAATTTAATTATAACAAATAAAAATGAAAATACATTATCAAAATTACCAAACATAATGACTCCTAAAATGTATTACAGATGTGCTTTATAAACATCAGGTATTTTAATTTTACTATCATGAAGTCGATTTTCGGGTTAGTTTTCATTTTTAAAGCTCAAACTTTCAAATTATCTATGTGACGATTCACTTCTTTTTTAAATTATCATTTCCTGTATTGATTGTAAAATATTAGCTGGTTCTTCATTAATATCTATATTTTCTTCACAAGACGCATCAACAATTTATTTTTCAACATTTTTTTCAATAGTGGTCTGTATAGAATTTAGCGCGATTTCTAAAATCTTCATCAGACTTAAGTTTATATATAATACTTGCTGGTAAAGAAGTAGATTTCAAACCTATTTTTGCCCGTGTGCCAAACATAGCCTTATAAGGAGAACACTTAATTCCGTGATGTAAACTAAATTATTATATTATGATTAAAGATATCGAAACTATATTACACAGAATCGGCTATAACTAATGTTACAAACAGCCTGCAGTCTATCATCGTTATCGTTGTATGAACCATGGGTGAGTAAATATATATACTTTACAGACGCAGTCGTAGACGTCAACACTTATTTATAAAAATGTACATTGCCCACAAACGATTGGACATTGTATACAATGTCCGTCGATTGTATTACAATGTCCGGGCAATTTAACCAAATTTAAAAAACAAATTCAGATTTGCCCAAATATGACGAGCATTGTGCATAGTGCCCGGACATTGTATTATAGTATCAAAATTATATACTTTGATCGTAACATATATATCATTCAAATACAATGTTGAAATATAAAATGTATACATAATACATATTCAATATACATAATCAACTACAATATTTAATCGGTAATAATTGTTAATACCTGTATTGTGGTATTTTTCACTTATTACATTATTAAATTATTGCATTTTTGCATTTACCAGAGTACTAAGTTCCGAATCCATTATGCATTTGTGCGTGTTTGCGAGCACAAAGATCACGCGAACCATGGTATTTATAACATGTGAACTGTTTATGCTTGTATGCAGTTCCATTTCTGTCCTAACATATATACTGAAGACAGATTTTAAAACGCCTCACAACTTTTAAACCCGTTTTACTCATCACATCAAAATTAATTTTTTCTTTGGATCTTTTCGTAAATGACATCACTTAATTTTATTCGGTGTCCACTCATATGGAAAATAAATAAAAAAAGAATTGTTTAATAAAATATTTAAAGAAACCTTTGACGTAAAATTATGAAATTTTCCGTTCTTTAGTCAATTTAACTCAGATACTCTTGCATTGTCACAGATGTAATTTTTATTCTATGGAGTATGGACGAAAGTTTATTAAAATAATTACGACACTGTATACGCTGCAGGTAATGTAAAAATAATAAATATAAAATTAAATTATCATTAAGTAATAATGCAATAAAACACGAAAAATAGATATAAATACAGAATACTATACTACCTACTTAGTTGTATTTTGTTGATCAAAAAAAAAAGTCATGAATTTTTTACTCATATTAATAATTTATATAGATAAATAACGTTCTCACAGTAGTAAATTTAATGGAATGAACCATTGACTAAATCGATTAGTATTGTTTTAATTCAATTTATATATTATAATAATTTAGATATAATAATTTCTGTTAATATTTCTTAAATAATAAAATAAAAAAATTATGAGTGTGCAAGGTACTTGGATTCTGGATTCGAGGAATCGAAAGTATTTTACATTAGGTTTGCATCACTTATAATTGTTTATATATTTATAAATTATTATAATGACATTTTGAGCATGAATATTCCTGTCTGGTAACAAAATGTTTCGTGTGTGACTAGATGATCTTATCGTTAATATAGACTTATTATTTCAATTTAGTATATCATAACTTAAAATATCATAATTTATTTAGTTAGTTAATAAAAAAATAGTAAATAAAGATATAGCTAAAAGTTTAATTTAATTTTGATTTAATTTTTATTATATCTTTTAAATTACATAATCTTAAAATCAGTGGTGTATTCAGGATTTCTTCGAGAGGTAAGATATACTTCCTTAATCTAACTTCGTAAATGAAGGCGTCCGTGCAAAAACCAGACAGCTCCATTTTTAGTAATTGTTCAGGAGCCATAAAAAACCATTTTAAAAATATTGAGTTTAAGATAAAACTAATGTTGATATCAATTTAGATATGTTAGACCACGATGAAAAATATGCCACAGTAGGTGATTCGATTTTCGTTTTTGATTTGAAATGAGGGCTAATTCTAACCTAAAATTTTTGGAGTTACCTGGGTTTTTCCCCAGAAATTTATAACGATAAAAATAACGAATTATATTATATTATCATTTATCATACAATATAGAACAATATTATTATATTAGTTATAATGATAGTACCGTCAACAGGATAATATTATGGAGTGTAGATAACGTGGCAAAAGTTCATGGAAAAAACCAGATAGCTCCGGAGCTACCTTGTTTTTCGACGGAAAAAATAAACAAGACAGCTCCAAATACGTTATATTTCCTATACTAGTTGTTGGATTTGTCTCGTTCTTGTACCGATAAACTCGTAATTTTTTGCTTTATCAAATTCAATTAAAACCCGATTTTGAAAAAAAATGGAGCTGTCCGGTTTTTGCACGGACGCCTTCAAATATGCTACTACATAACATATATTATTACACGATGGTTATACATAATAGTTTAATAAATTAATACCAATACAAAATAACATATATTTTGTATAACGTATATTTTATAATAAATTTAGAGTTTAGTAATTTTCAGATACATAACTTAGTGGTAATACCCAGGAATTCACTGGAATGGTCAAAAATAATAAAAAATTCAAGAGAATCAGTTATTATTTATTATAATCATATTATGTTAATAATAGTGTATTTCAATAGATATTCAAATTTATATTTATTAAATTCAATAGGTACTTGGATAAATTATTTTAAATGAAAAATACACTAAATTGTAATAATCTTTTAATCGATCGAAAATTAAATATAAAAGTAATAAAACAATCATTAATATAAACGTTAAACATGTATAATATCATTATAAAATCTAAATCTATTTTAATAATATATCATTTACTATATTATTAGAATATATAATATATAAATATAATTGCTTAAATATTTTAATATCAGAGTTTGATATTATTTTTGTTTCATTATTTAGCATGTATTGACATATACTTATAAATTTAAAATGCTTGTGTACTAAAAATATTTAAAATACGTATTTAAAAATTATAGAATATTGTGTTTTATTATTATTTGCATAATAGTGAACATTATAATGTTACAATAAAAAAAGGTATATTTAGTTTTTCTAAGAAATGGTTGACTTCCGAAAATTTTTTAGGGTAATCTTTAGTCTTTCGATCGACTAAGTTTTAAATATTTATTTGAGTGTTTGCTGTTAAAATTTAATGAATATATAGGTACTGAATGTATAATGTTAAATCATTTGAAAACTATTTTGTTTATTAGTTTTAAAACAGATTATTTTGGGAAGAAAATACAATTGCCTGTTAATAAAATAATTCTTACAGAGAAAACATTATCAGACTAACAAATAATTCGAGATATTGTTTAAAAGGAATCTAGCCTCGAGCTGCAATTAAAATATAAATAAATAAAAATTATTTTTTGAAGCAATTATAAAAAAAAAAAAAAAATTGTTTTGTTATATTATTATAGGTACTTACTAAAAGTTTTTAAAAAAAATATATATAATTAAAATAATGGCTGTTTCTTGTATTTATTTTATATTTTATAACATACATTGCGGTTTTGAAATTCTGAAGAAAACTTTTCAAAGGGTTTTTGTAAAATGTGTGTTAACAATTCAAAAGTTAAATAAATTGATTCTAGCTGAACTTATAAAATAACATTATCGGTAATCGGTAGGTATACATTTGTGTACCTATATAATATACCTATACTTATTCTATAATATAGTCTAAGCTAAATGTTTTATTAAATTTATTACATATTTTCATTATTGCTATAGTTTATTTGAAAACGAGTTTAAATTTAAAAATGAAATATACCAATATTAGTTATGTATATGAATCACATAAAGCACAGTGAAGTAATTATTTTAAATAAACGTAAATCTACACTTTTTTAGAATAAAGATAAAAATAATAATGCTATATTTTGTGATAACTCTGTGTATTGAAACATAAAATTGTTATAAAGGTATAAACTTATATTATAGTTATTTTTAATATTTGTTTTATCATTTTGTTGAATTTGTTCGACTCCTAAAGTTTTGTGCGTATAAAATTATACAACATCACACTATTTTTATAGATAATATTTCGTATGTACATTGTACATTGTACACCCAATAATGATGAGATGTATATTATAAAAAAAATACAAATGTCAAATAGATTCTCATATAGCCTCATAGATATCAGCAGTATCATGATATCCTGTTGCAGAGTTTCTAAATGTATGATAAATAGTATCATGTTCAAATTCATAAAATAACGATACAAATAAATGTTTGACAATTATTCTTTCTGTGCTCGTTTCTCTTATTTTTTCTTGTTCTTGTATATACACACACATACACACACACATACACACACTACATACGTATATACGTACGACTTGCGATTTCGCCTTTAGATTAACTCTTCTCGGCCTGACAACGTCCCGAAATTGCCCTGGCCCCGAACCATTAGTCTTCGTCCCTTGGACAAATCCAGTCACCGTCCAATTAAAAACTGATGGCAGGACAAGCGGGCACAGGATTTTGTGTGTGCGTCCATTCAACGAACAAACTGCGAGCACTCAATTAAATGCACTGTCATGGGAAAAATAATGAACAAGGGATGTGATCGCGCCAAGGGGCTGTGATGACGGCGATGGTGGGATGGTAGGTGACAAACGAGATCGAGCCTTGTGACATGTACACTAATAACGATCCCTATAATTGTCAACAATTCCAATAGATCAATCGGTTATCTGTGTCTATAATGTATCTTATAGAAATAGAGTTATAATATTTGAATATTATTGTATAATAATTAAGCACTGAACGTTTAAAAGAAATTTAACATTATATATATATAACTTACATACTATTATTCAATTACTTTATTAATATATAAAGAAATTATCATGTTTGACAATGTCAAAAATTTCATAAATAAAACTAAACAATAATACTTATATAATTATCTACTTGTTATTTTGTTAAAATTCAGTGCCAATTTGCTTGATGGATCAATAACATTTTCATGATTTATCTATATTTTGTAATAGTACTCAATATGTAATAATAATGGATGAATATAAATTAAATAGCTGATAATTTAATTCAATAATATTTCTCGTCACATATTGCGCACAATTTAATTTTATTATACATCTGATTGATCAATATAAATACTTAAAAATAAGTAACTTAAGTTAAAAATAACAAAAAAAGTTTTATTAAAATTAAATAGTTTCATTGTTTTAAATAATTCATTAGGTATTTCGTTTTAGTTATCAGTGTTTATATATTTATAATTTGATTAAGCTTTATCGGTAATGTGTTTAAATGCTTTATATCTACAACGTGACAATAAACTAAGAGAAATTTCTTATCGATTTTAAGTATATAAGTATTTTGCACATCAAATAAAATATACAATTAATTTTCGATCTAATTTAAGAAACTTTGTTTGATACATTTTAAATGTTAATTTATTGAATACTATTATTAATTCATTGATAGGAAATAATGAAAGGAATTTTATTTATTATATTATTGTTACAATATATTATATAAACAATAGAGGATTTATAATTTATCGCTTAAAAGTTTAAACTAACTTAACTAATTCAAACAATTAATTTTACACAACAAGGAAATTGAAATAAATACATTTCAAAGAATTATTATTATTGATAGTTGGTTATTTATTATTTTATTCAACTTCAATTATAGGTAAAATTTATTAAAATTATTTATTCAAATATTTAAATCTTTCGGAAAATAATATAAAATATAACATTGTAGCAATGTAATTAAAATTTTAAATAATAAGAACTACTCATTATAGTTAAACAATCAATTGAAGAATTATTTTTTTTATCTAAAATAATATTTTATCATTTATAATTTTAATTATACATGAATTGCATTGTGTTTGCTCTTATTACTGAAATTTATTTAAATTCATAATATGTTATTGAATTTTGTTGAAATAAATAATATTGTACGTTAAAAAAGATATTAGACATCTATACTTTTCTAAGTGGTGGTAATGCTCAAATATTAACTCTTGAAGAATTGTATACACGTTTTAATTTATCTGATGATAGTAAAGAAAGGTCCTTTTGGCACGATGGATCTCATTTTACGTTAAGGATAAATATTTGGAAGAGTGCCACGTATTCCCAATGGTCTTTTCCATGTGATTCAACCTCTCTGTAGAGAACTGAATGAAAATAAGTAAATAATTTTTAATTTTAAATCACCGAATGACTGTAATTCTATAGGTTTTTTTTAATTTATGGAACATCTATACATAGATTTGTATTTGATTAATGACAAAAACAATTATTTCAAATAAATACCTATTTTACTTTTTATACAGTTGTTGAAACAGAATGTTTGATGAGTACTGAGTAGGCAATAAATAATAATTAAACAACTTGAGTTATAAACATATATATATTATAATATGTACAATGTACATAGTATATTAAGTATCCTTGTTGTACATTTTTATTTTTAAATTATAAATATTAATACAAGAGAATTCAAGTAACATACATTTTTGAAGATAGTTAAGGTTAACTTATATAAAATAAAAATAAAATTAAGTTAAAATATATGTATTTATTGTTACTTATTTATAATTTTAAGTAACATAAACCAAATAAACATATTATAAATGTTAATGTTTTAATGCTTTGTCTAAACTATAATAATAATGTTATTGTTAAACTAAAGTATTTGTATATAATAGTATAATATTAAACTATAGTTTATATACCAAATCACATAATAAAGATTAACATTTTATTTTGTAGAGTAAAAAGTAAATTTTTAGGCTCTCCGTTGACCATGATTTAACTTAAAATACTTAAAGGTTTATATTATATAACCTATAATTAGTTAATTTGCCATACACTTTAAAAATTTAATGTTCAATATTTTCAGTTTAATATTTTGCTTAAAAATATATTATTGAAAATAAATTGTGGTTGTTGGTGATTGCTTTATCATAAAAATATAATCTATAAAACCTTGCAATTAGTGCATGTGCAGTGTTAAACTATAGTTGTATACCAATTTCCTCAACAATTATTTCAAAAAAGCTTTAACGAAATATTATAAATTATAAGTAACTTAAATTCTTATTAACTAAAAAATTGAATGCGTACTTTGTTTAAAAAATAAATAATAGTGAATATATACCTATAATTTTTTTTTAGATTTAATTTTTTACCTTAAATATAATATGATTTTTAATTTTTAAAGATCAGTAGGTTTAGTTTAACAATTGCATATTTAATAATAGTATGACTTACATAATAATTACTTACAATTTTCAAAAAAAAAAAGTGAATTAAATGATTCAATATTTTTGTTAAAGCCCGTTCTCTTGCCTAATAAATTTTTTATTTACTGCCAGGACACTTAACTATGAAATAAATTTAAGCAATATTTAATAATATTGAATTGTAATTATACAATAGGTAGATGTTATACAATACCGTTTAATTTTTTTTTAGCTCCCTATTGGCAATGTACATGTAAGCCCCAGGTTAGATATATATATATAACAAGTATATATAATACTTAGATATAGATTTTACAATCTATAATACTAATTTCTAAAATTATCCACCTTCATATATAATATCTATTTCTCAGTAATTTAAATACCTTGCTTTTCAAAACAATCAAAAACATCAAATTTTCTAATGATTCTTAACTTTTTCAATACTAGTTTACGTAAGCGCTTAAATTATAATATATCCACAACATAGTATACTTCCTGTATTGCAGACTGGTATTATTTAACGTATGAAATGTGTAAATGTTTATATTTAATTATTTTTGATTAAGTTCCTTGAAAATATAATCATTTTGTTAAATTTTTAAATGGTAGTCAATTCTAAGAATTTGATTTTATTATTAATTCATTATGAATTTCAATTGATGTGTTATGCAAGTACGTTGGTTATTGTTTTTTTGAATTTAATAAAAATATTGATTATTTTACCACGAAAATACTAGATATATACTAATATTATAAATTATTTAAATGAAAACGACTAGTACCGTACAAATTAAGTAATTTAATATTAGGTTAATTTTATCAAATTTTCACTTGGGTTTACACTGTTTATTTATCTAATAGAATTCATAACTTACGGTTTCCTATGTTAATTCTATTATTATTTCTATATATTATGTTTGTATTTTGTTTATACTGTAAGAACTATTTTCAAAAATAAAACTTCTGTGGGTGCAGTTTAACTATTGGTTAAATATTTCCGTAGTTTTGGAATATCTGAATTTATGTTATTTTTGCAGCATTATGTTTCTTAGATTTATTGGCTATTGCCATTTATATTTTATTGTAAAACATAGAAATACAATTATGCAAACATTTTAAACTAACTAAACAAAAAAATCAGGAAATAAATTTATTTAAATTAAACAAATATACAATATTATGGAGTAGAAGTTTACGCATTGCTGGTTATTTTTACATGTATAATATTACTATCGCTTTAAAATGGTGTTAGGTTTTTTTTATGTTATTTTGTATTACGCGTCTTAGATTTAATAAATGAAATATAATTTTAAAACGATCATTAACCTGAAAAAGGTAGATTTTAAAACGAAACGTGAGATTTGTAGATCACGTGCCCGGAAATCGCTGAATGGATCAGAGGTTGGTTCATTTCCGGTCGTAAATCTTGATCTCGGTCAGTAATGTTTTATTCAGTTTTCGGGGTAAGTATTGCACGGTAAATGTATTGGAAACGCAATTTTATGTCTTCGTCGTCTGATGATTTGATAACCATGGTGTTATTTCTGGAAGAGATGCAACCAGCCATCGTTGCGGTTGGCCATGAAATATAGATGGTTATCGCATGTAATAATTATTGCTAATATGAACAATTCAAAGACCCATAATCTTTGTTTTGTATAAACTTTAAACCGTAAAATTCGTAAATAAGCCCTGATCGTAAGAGTTCGAGAGTAATTTTATGATAACGATTACCAATAGGTAGGTAATCATATTTTATGTAGTTTTTTCAATCTGTGTAACAGTTGTATGAACGACTGTTCTTAGATATACCGGGTTTTACTATAAAACATTACTGTATGAGAAATAAATGACTATATCAAAAACACTAATTATTTTAAAGTGTTTACTTATATATATATATATGTATACTTCAAAGTAAGTAAGTTATTTTTATTATTTGTAAATAAAATGAGTTAGGTTACATGGACTGTGTAAAATATATTTAGGTAAAATATATTATGTGACATCAGTTTCCATTCTACAGACTCAGTACAAAATAATTAATAAGTAAATGTCAACTTTACTTTGAGTAATATAATTATATATGAAACATTGAGATTCAAATCAATAATAGTTAAAAATTTTATACGTCTTTTTTAATCTTTTAAACAAAATGTGTTTTCAAATGCATTCCACTTTTATTATATTTTTGTTATTTTATTACACATCTTTCTATCTAGATGTATGAAAAATAATTTCTAAGAATTGAACCGAACTAAAATAAAAAGAAAACAATCATTATTATAATCATTTCCCTGAATATTAACAAACATCTATGTACCTAACTTCTTTAGTTTCCATTTTTTTTTTTTACAGCATTTTATTTTATTGTAAAACTTTAATGTTTGGTAATTAGAGTTAAAAATAATATTAAATTCCAGTAACAGACTGTTGTTATTGTTGTACAATGTAAATCATTATACTTTTTTGTTTGCGCAAATATTTATAGTGTAGGTTGAATGAACTAAAATAATTGGCCTTGAAATTATTTACCCCTTATATGTCTATGAAATTCTTAGCTTAATGTTGTTTTTTTTTTGGTTAATAGTGGAGTAGGAAGTGGGCATAGAAGGTCTTGTAACATTTCGAGTGGGTTTTGATGACGTAATTAATAACAAGCTTTTGGGTGTTTTTATCCGAAACGACACTAATTCCGAGGTCATTAAGCTTCGCAGTTTGAGGCTCCCTGGGGAGAGTGGAGAGAGGAAACGTCTGCGTGTGGTCTCAAATCCCTAGCTTGGGATCAAAACGTGATTTTTCACCCTTGGCTGTGGAGAAAAGCGAGAAATGGCTGCTACTGTACCCGTCACTGTTGCAGCATAGGTTGCGGTAGCGGCGGCCAAGTCGACGGTGGGTAAAACGCAATGGAATGGTGGTGGTGTGGGGTTTTCATTCCGAGGAAAGTCGGCGACTCGTGTAAATCATCCCTGTTGCCAGATTAACAAGAATTCGGGCGTCAATCTTTTTCGGTCACACAGCTGCTATAATTTCTCACGCAACTCTTACGGAAATAAATAAAACTTCCGATTTTCAGGTTGACAATACTTCAATTAGATGTATGCGTACTGGTAATGCTATGCTAATTAATTTTGATACGAAGACTCTTACCAATAGCTCATCTGGGATAAGTACATATACTATATATATTTAAGGAATAGAAATGATCGCAATAACTGATAGTGTTTATTATATTATACTTGTGTGTGTTTTGGTACCGTTCGTTAATGGATTGCAGTATTACATATTAAATTCCATTAATGATGTAAAAATTAATAAAAAATATTTTTTTAATGTATATCAACATAATAGGTTCATTTAATTAAAACGGCGTATATTTGAAATATCACAGGAAAAATAATTAATTTAAAACATGACTTATAATGTCATTAGAATATAATGTTATTGAAAATATTGCAAATAATATGTAGATACAAGAATAAAAAAACGGAGGAAGTCAAATGTACTTCATTGACATTAAATAGGTCACTGTTTTTTTAAATTACTTCAAAATAAATAAAACCGTTATTTTTCATTAAAATAAACATCAATTTCGGACTTAAATGTCTAATTTCATATACAAAATTACTCTACAACACTGCAAATGTACTGTTTTGATATTTTTAAATTACTGATAAATTTTTTTTTATACAATATTGTATTACATATTCAGACATAAGCTATTACAATTTTTATGCATTTTAATCTCTAAAATAGTTCATAAACTTTTGTTATTTAGATAAATTTTGCCAAAGGTTAAACTTAAACGCTTATAAACAATTATATGTTGTAAATTTTTGAATTGTTATGAATTCAACTTATAAGAAATTGTGTATTCAATTTTAAAGCAATTTTAGCGAGTATACTTTATTTTTTTTTTATCAACATTAAAAATAAAAAATATTAAGCAGCTTATAATGCTAAT
Source organism: Aphis gossypii (assembly GCF_020184175.1). Lineage (NCBI taxonomy): Eukaryota > Metazoa > Arthropoda > Insecta > Hemiptera > Aphididae > Aphis > Aphis gossypii. The sequence goes on from NC_065531.1 coordinate 87,548,046, forward strand.
AACTATAGTATTCACTCATGAATAAAATTATTTTATACAACGATTGGTTAGAATATATTAGCATTAAATTCAAAAATCATTATGATGATAGAAAAAAATTTAAAAAATCAAAACAATATTTTAATAAATTATGATTAGATGGAATAATTTATTTTGATAAATTTTCTGATTTTGCAGGCTTTTGCATACGCTAGACATTATTCTATTATCATTAACATTTAATACAGCAACGAATAGTTATATACAACGTATGGTTATATTTATGTACTTAGATATTTGATCTTATGCTTCTACTTAAATACTTTAAAATCGTATACTTTAAATGCAACTAAAATACATTGTAAATGATATTGTTTAGAATTACCAATTTTTAAGCATTATTATAAACAAATTAAAATATTTAATAATAATTTTTTCAATTTAAAAGTTTTTTTTCTTCAAACAGTACCTACAATAACCTTACATTAACCAACAATACTTATATTACTATAATGAGAGATAATCCGATTTAAATATCACAATTTCAGAAAAGCTAAGTAATTTTAAAAATAAATTGTAATAAAATATATTTTTATCATTACTCTAATATTCAAGTTATATTGAAAAATATAATTTCACCGCTTTTTGATTAAATTATTTATTATATAATTTCCAATAAATAAAATTAACGGAATAATAGTGTACAATATAAATCACTTTATTATTTCTAAAAGAATTAGAAAAATACAACATAGTTGAAATATAGTAATATATTTTATATAAATGGTAAATATATCATTTATATTTGTTTTTAATAAATAAATATTTTAAATGAAATAATAAAATAAAAAAGTACTGCAGTACGCATTGCAACAACTGGTCGTAGCACCATAAAAAATAAGTAAAATCGAAAATCAATATAACATTCTATACAATATTTAATAGTAACATCATAATAATTTAACGAATTCATTAAATCTCAAATACATCATATTTTTTAATTTAAAAGGAAATGTAGCATAAAATTATTTCATGAGAGCTAATATTTTTGTAAACAAAACTATAGAATACATGTGTATTTCTATTTCTAAAATTGTTTATAAAATATATCAATTTTAAAATCAATTATTCTTTTCCCAGTGAAATCTTATTACTGTTTTTACTTCGATACTTTAATACCATTTTTATCAATATTGGGTTGGAGCTTGCATAATGTATATTATAAATTTTCATAATACACTTTCCCAGCTTAACTTAAAAATATACTATAATTCACTATTCCCGTCGTAAATGTGTATCTAAATATCTTGGTTTTTTGCTTAAAAATAGTTTTAATTTGAAAATATTTTTTTCAAAAATGGTAAACTTTTTTGATTCATCCTTTCGGAAATTTTTAAAATATTTATATATTTGTCGCTGTACTAATTTATGATATTATCTATTGTTTTTATTTACCCATGCGTTTGAAAGGATGAATTATAATGCATGTAAATACAAAAAAGAGTTCGATGTTAAAAATCGTATCAAAATATGCATACAATAAATTGAAAAAATATATTCTTGATATTAAAACAGGAGTGATATCTTAAGTTAGGTTACAAAATCTTGGCTTAATACATGTTGGAAACAGTGTGACTAACATTTAAAAAAATATACCTTAAAAGTTGTATATTTTATTCCTATATATAATAAAATGTATAATGTATATTATATTGTTAGATACTTGTAAAGTCTAATACAGGAGTATTTAATATCGTGTACTTTGTTTAATAATATTATTGATCACTAGAATAATATATATTTAATGTTTTAGCATCATAATCGCGATAATGTTTGTGATGATTGAATAGTCAATAGATGATAACTCAAAATTGACACATATATCTATGATGTGTATTAATATGCTAAAATAAATTATAATGTGCATGCATATTATACCAAGGGACTTTAAGCACGAGAAAATATTTTTCTACGTCGCAGTCGTTGACGCGGAGTGGCAGAAAACGCCTGAAAATGTTTTTCATGCAAATCAGGGTCGAAATGTAAGTACATTGCACATTGACAAGGACCAGTAATCCCGTGTTTTCCTTTTTAAGGATTAACCAAGAAATTTCGGTGCGTATTTCGGTAGCTTTAAGTTCTTGTGATAATATTTGTTTAGGTGCATTTAATAGTTTGTTCAGTCAACGCATACGCAACACGCACATACACACACTTTAACATACTAACACATTATTTGATATACCTAATTACGAAATAATGAGGTGTATTAATCCATGTTGAAAATAATATTGTAGACCACTACTGAATACTGAATAATATACTCGCATGATGTGCATTCGTTGTCGTTTATATTATACGTATAATAATGTACGAGTATTATCATCGTTTTTCGTAAGGGCGTTGCAGAAATTCTCAGCTGACAAAAACACACCACTCACTAACACACACACAAAATGGCATAGGCGACAATATTGGACCGGAAATTAGTATTGTTCTTTCGTCTGAGATATTGGCTTTTCCAGAGGTGATCATGTGGAAATTTCGTTTTTGTAGGATTGCTTTTTGTGTGTTCGATTGGTCGACGTTAGGCGGGCATCGGAATTTGGATGGTGACAATAATAGGGCCTTAAATATCCAGATGTTCGTGAGACAAAAGCGTGTACTACCACGATCCCATTATGTCGAAACGAGTTCCAACAGTTATACGAGAGGAAAAAAGTAAACGTACGCACGTCGCGTCAAAGGAATCTGATGGACTTCCAAGAGTGTCACCGCCAGCCATATACCAATGTAATATACAGAGGGCACTCACAATAAAGAGGCGTCAGCCATACCAAATCTGACAAATAAAAACTTGTCTTTATGTGAATTATAAAAGAGCTTTATTTTTTTTTTTTATAAAACACAAGTGTAGCAAACCGTTACTTATAGATGGCTACGAAGACTTATCGATGTAATAATACAATAAGTCACATACATAAATCAAATAAATTTTGTTTAATAAAAAAATAATAAATATCGGTTCGATTATTTTGTCACAATGTTGTAATAGGATTACTTTTTTACTGAATTTTCATATGGGTTATTTTTTTATATTTCAATAGTTTGTAGTTTGATGTAATCATCAAATTACATTTAAAAATAAATTTTAAATATTTTTATTTAAAACTTTTTTTTTTTTTAATTTGTTTTATTTTATATATTTATATAGAGGTTTTTACTATTTCTTCATTTGAATTTTTTTTTTTTAATATTATTAATTAGATTTTTGTAAATATGTAGTAAATATTACTTCTATTTTACACAAAGTATAGTAAAAATATTAATACTTAGTAGAAAATTGTGTTTTTTTAATTGTTTAATTGATCATTCTTTATAAAAAAAAAAAGTTTTATTTTACTATAATCGCATTTGTATGTGAAAATAAAAACAACTAATTAATGTTATTTTATAAAAGGAAAGAAATTATGATCTTCTATCATCGGTTGTAGTTGAATTTTTCTTCCTTTTGCAGAGCTTTGACTAAAATCAGACTCAGAACGGATATGAGCATCTGAAACAAATATATAGTTATTGACGCTATGTTAGTTACACTATTTTATTTCTAAAACTAAACAAATATGAATATTAGATACATCTTATAAGAGTTTAATGATATTAAAAATCGAATATTATATGTTCAGTATGTTTTAATAATAATTAATTTATAAAAAGAGATTTTTAAGAATACATCTTTGGTCTAGTTACAAGTGTTTAAAGTGAACAGTTGGTCATATTGCATAATGGATTTGTAAAAAATAACAATAAGAAGATTAGGTTAAATAAGGTTGATTGTAATGATTGTATCCAATTTAATAATTTCTTATAACTTTGTAGATCACTTGGTACCTACAGCAGTGAAAATCATCATTCTAAACTGCTAGATTTGAAGCAGTAAAAGGTATTTAGTTATGTACCAAAATGTTAAATTAGATTAGATTTTTTTTTTTTTTTTTTTTAATAACTAATTATGCTTTCTACATTATGATATTTTAAATGTTTTTCAATTGTCATTTTAGTTTCTAGTTAAATCTCATCATCAAGTTATGTGATGTAGCTAAATTATAGAAGTGTAAAAACTAAATTTAATCATATTTTTGTTAACATGTTGAATATGTATTTTATTTAGTAAGTATTGGGTGATGTATTTAATTGATTATTTTAATATTACTCGTCAGGCATTAAATAATCTTGATAAATCACATAAAAAGACAAGAATATCTGACGAGAAGCATTTCGTAATCAAATAAACCAAATTTTCTTTGCTAATAGTTTTCAAGCTCAAACCTGCTAAATAATGAGATTTTCTTTTCATTAAAGAAAAAAAATATTTTTGCACCAGAAATATTGGAATGGCGGGTCAGTGGCAGTAGAGGTGTGTACAAGAAAAATAATTTTAATTATTTAAATTAGCATTGGAGAGAAAAATGGCAGATTTAACTTTTTACCTTCATCTCGTCTCCTGCGTTTTTGTTTCTTTTTATTTCTTATGCATATATATATATATACGTATAGTTTTTTTTGTAGTTTATAGAAATAATATAAAATAAAAAGAACGAACATTATAAATAGCTTTATCTTTAGTTTTTTTTGTAAATTATGCAAATTTAAGCAAAACGAAATATTTATTTTATGAATTTAGTAATCTTTTTAACTTTTACACCCTCTCCTCATCATAAGTTTATTATTTTTAATTTATATTCTGTTTATTGTATTTATTTCGTATTAATTTTTATTTTTTTTCTATGATGGAATTTGTTTGTTGTATATGAGAAGAAATAATTTTACAAACTATTTTACAGTTTTTTTTTTTAACCAATATAACGTTAATTTTTTATATTATATCAGTTTTTTAAATTTACACAAAATATTTCAAGAATATTTCATGATGTTATTTGTAAACATCTGCATCATTAAAAACAATTGTTAATTTTTATCAAAATATTCTTGTAATATTGGTTTAGCTAAATATATTTTCAATATTCAGTTGAATCAAAATAATATTTCATCATCGATACTATAGTGTTGACAAATTTATTGTTCATAATTATTAATCAGCAATATTTAATAAATAGTTCAATGATGTTATAAAAATATGACACTAGTACATTATCTTTTTACTAGGATTGTAGCTGTGTATTGTTCTGGTATTATCACAATGATAGAAGATTAAAATAATATAGGTATACCTATTATAAAATTCAATTTTTTTGCTTGGCTTACTATTAATTTATAATTAGAAAGAAGTTAAATATTTTTGACAATTTTAAAATCATATTATATGAAATGTCATGATCCATTTTATAATATTTTTTTGTGCCCACTGACAATCAAAATAGTATAATATAAATAAATTATTAATTTCGATATTTAATAAGAACTTAAGGAATCATTAGCTAAATACAAATATTTCTGCTCAAATTAAAACAGAAAAAAATATTAAGCATAAAGTATAATGTTATACTATTTGTTCTCCAATACCTATATCAGTAACCAGTAACCTTATCAGATAACAGTACAATTATATTTTAAATAAATTTAATATAATATAATAATTAATTTTCTCTATCACTACTAACTCTACCTAGTTATATAATTTATATCATTATCAATTCTTTTAATCTCTCCACCTATTATACATCAATAATTTTTACATTAAACAACATTCCAATTATTAAAAAAAAAACTACTCCAGGCAAAACAGACTGAAGAAAAATTTAAAATTTGTATCGATTGAATGATATATTAAAAATCCTGTAGGTAACCTACTAATTATCTGATAAATTTTTTAAAAAAGTAAAAATAAATATCTTACTTTTATTTATAATATAAAATATTTATAAAAAATTATTTAAAATAAGTATAACAAATAATAATTTAAATTTATATAATAACAGTACATTTAAATACATATCTTTGTATAATAATTTTATTTTGCATTTTTTTTATGCACTATAATTGAATTATTTTTTTACTTAATCTATTAATTTATAAGTAATTAGATTTGATTTAAAAAGCTTACTATAAATTGTATATATAAAAAAGTCTGCATATAATAATTGAAATATTATATGACGTCATATCTGAAGTTTTAATTTTCCGTGATTGAAAATTTTATTTTTTTTTTATTTATTAATAAAAGTAAAATTTATATTTTCAAACTTTTTTATTTTGATACATTTTCAATTACTAAATAAATAATACTAACGCAAAAATATTATTTGTAATCAATCATTGAAATATTAAATAAATAAACTAGGTAATATACTTTGTACATAGCTTTGATATTTTGATTTAAATTCACTAAAATGAGAGAATAAAATAAAAATATATCATTTGAATAAAAACAAATAGATTTTGTAAAATTTGAATGAAGTCAAAACGGAATTAAATGCTTTAATTAATGTATTATATATATATATATAATATAATATAATAATAAAATTTCTTTATCACTACAAACTCTATCTTTAATATAATATATATTTATATTGTATACAGAATTATTACTAATTTACAAAGGACTCACGTAGTTTAATATAAAACGATAACTTGTTAGATTACTAGTGGAAGAGTTGAAAAGTCGGAATGGTCACAAGAAAAAAGAGCAGTATTTTATAGGTGCCTTGAAAAATTAACATTAAAAAAAAAAAAAAACGTGAACATTTCTATGTGAAAATATCTCAATAATATTACTGATGTCGTGCCGTGTGCGTCGTATCAAATTTATTCTCCAGCTGCCGCCTTGTCATTTCTTTAATAACATTAATTTCCTTTCCGACTTTTTAAACATAAATCGTATAAAATGGAGACCAACTACGGTTATCGTAGTCATAAGGATTCGATACGCCAAGGAGTGCGAAGTGACGGTCGGCGGTGGGTTGGTTGGGAGAAAAAAACATTTACAGTTGTCGTGATGAAATATTATACACTACCCTGTACCTTCGCTACTACTCTATACAATACTATCCTTTCCAATACTTTTATATATAAAATGGGTATAAATTATTTAGTTTGCTGGGTTGATGGGTACACACAGTGAAGCAGTAACAGTGGCAGTATATAGTGTAGTGGTGATGGTGGTAGTAGTATTTGTAGTATAGTAGAAGTGTCGGGTAAAAAGAAACATACCTATATACTTATATATATATAAGTGATACTTTTTTGTGCACCGTACAGACATTTTTATTTAGAGCTATAAATTTTGGTACCTACGCAATGCGCAGTCGATTTTTTTCAAAACACTTGAAATATTCGACGGACCGCAACTTATGGACTTAGTAACAACTGGCGGGTATGTTTATAGGGTAGGATTCTGGGGTATTCTGAGGATATTTTTATATAGAACCTTGAAACATGCGAGATGTGAATTTTTCTGTGTTGACGGTTAATTTGCATAGAATAAACTATCTGCAGGGTTAAAAGGTGGTTCTCGGGACAAACAGAGAAGTACAAAAAAAGTCCATAAATAACTTACTATCCCCATATGGTTAGTCTCGATATAATATATCTTGAAGATAAAAATGTATATGTATTTGAAACTTATGGTACAAAGATAAAAAAAAATAATAATAATACTTAGTCAATGATTAACTACTGATACAAATTCTATAAAAATAACAAATGAGATTACATGATTTATGAGATACAAAATACCCTACATAACATGTATCAAATGAAGTAAAGACACGTAATAATCAGTTAAATATTTTCAAAATGAGACAGTATTATTATATTGTAGCATATAAGCTAGCATATAGCTAACTGGTAAGGCTAACCAGCTTTTGAAAGATAAAATAATAATAAGTAAAGACGCATACTGTGTATTATTTGCAGAAAAGTTTATTAATTTTAGACTAATTAATATATTGTTTGTTGGAACATTTTAAGTCTCCAGGATTTATTTCCTAAATTAGGTTCATACAATTATTGAGATAAAATTTTGTTCAAGTATTAAGGTTTCTATATATTATTTTACAGTTATTATTTTTTATTTGGTTAATTAATGATCAATGGTAAAAATGATTCTTGTAATTTTTTTATATTAAAATTCACTTTTAAATTAATTGAAATGATTTTGTGTTAGATAATTCAATCCTTCTAAAAATATTATCATTATACACTCTGTAGAAAAAATAAAATAAATTATTGTTATAAAACTAACATATTTCTCATTATACACTATTATATAAAATAATAATTACAATATGGTATATTTTACTGTATTTTTTAAATATAAAATATACATATGAACAAAATAATAATAATTATCTGAAACTTAAGTTTTTACAAAGGATAGTAATATGTGTTTCTAAATTTTACTTGAATTAATAATAAGTGGGTTCACAATGGTTGTTCATTTCAGGTTTTGTAAAATGTACAAAATTTAGTAGGTATAAAGTATACATTAGTTTTTATTATTATTCAGTCGAAAAGTGTATACATAAATATTATGTATAGTGTTTACATGTACATGTTAGCTTTGTATAATATGTAACAGAGTTTGTTTGTAAGACAAATATTTAAAATAATACTATATGATGTAGGTATATGATATTTGTGTGCTTTCCAACTTTACCAATAGTTCGTTGTTTGAAAATATATATTATATAAATTTAATTGAAATAATATATAAAAATAATAGTTTGAAGTAAACAGAATGAAAATAGGAAGGTTTGTACAATATTCAGTGCTCAATATGTTTATGTTTTTTAAAACTGTTGAATTTCTAAAAAAAAAAAAAAAAAAAAAAAAAAAAAAAAAATAAAATAAATTCAACTACACAAAATGTGTTAAGTTATTTGAGTGATTATATCACATTTAATTTATTAAAATTTACATTTTTAATGTCAATTGAATATGGTATTATTAATTACATTTAAATTAACAAATAAAAATGCCAAAAAGTTGGTAAATTATATATATTAAAAATTATGTATATATTAAGTGTATATTGATTAATAAATTAGTTGATATATTTGATTAGTTATTTTTATAATAAATAATTTACATTACATGGTTATTTGACTAATTAAAATTGAATGATCGATATTATTATAATTTTCAATCATCACCATATGTACTGTATAATACTTTTTAACAAAATAGATAGGTACCAATAACGTATATTGAACTGCTATTTTATATGATAATTTGACGTGCAATACATTTTGTTTGAAATATAATATTGATAGATAGAAACTATTGTATTTCTATCGATATTAAAATACCATATTATAATTAATCAAACAATACCTAAAGTATTTCAGAAAATATATTGAAAATGTGTTATAAATTCGAACAGATGATTAGAAATTCGTATAAAAAAAAAATTAATATTTTAAGTATTGATTTACTAGTGTTGTACATCTAACTGTAAATCAAATATTTTTGTGTTGAATGCTATAACAATGAAAGTAATTTGCTTTGTTTCATAACACTGAATTATCTCACTCAACTAACTTTTTTATTTTTTCTATATTTTTTTTCTCATTCACACACCACTGTTGATATATAATATCTATTTTTGTAGGCACCTCAAGTGTGAACTATTTCTCGTACTTCGATTAAGAATTCGCTGACAATACAAAGAACGACAGTATAGCGTGTGCCATAAAAAAAATACACATGCGCTCATGTATTTAGGTGATTATTGCTTTAAAAAACACACACGACCGCACATCACATATATGCACACGTGGGGATCGATCGACGGCGTTGAACCATATATTTCAACTTGGACCCATGCATTGAAAGTTTTCATTAAAGGTCTGTGATACACTTTTGTGTATTATATAGTATGTACATACAACGCATTGGAGCGCGGCGATGTCGGAAACAAGTGGCCGTCGAATACATGAGCAAAGGTGGTGTAAAAGAAGAGTTTGAATGACTTTTTCTGGTTTTTTTTTTAAATTCGAAAAGGTCATACTAGGAAAATGTCTTCAGAGAAGGTCTTAGAAGGTCGAGTCGATGAGATTAAACAAATTGTGAGTAACTCGTTTAATGAAAAATATGGTCAGTGTTGCGTGATTTTTCAAACATATTAAACATATAAAAATTTATCAGATGTTATCGAAGACTAGATGAATTAAAGTATATGCAAGTATATCATATTTAGTTGTTATATTAATAGCATAATACATATTATGCTTGAATGATATAATTTACTTGGCTGAAATCAATTTAAATTTTTAAAATTAAAATAAATAAACATTTTTGAAAATTATTTAAAATGCTCAACTTATTGGACCGTGATCATTGACTATGGAGGAATCTAAAATTATACTTTACGGGTTTATAATGATCTTTACAATAAATGATTGTTTTAAATAACGAATAAAAAATATAAATACATGAGCCAGGATTTTATTACGGTTTGAATATTTTTTTCAATTTTCATAGTTTTTATAACTAATAATACGAGTATTATCCAAATAAATATGGTAAATTTTTAAATAAATTATTTTATCAGAAAATTATTATTTATGAAAACAATAAATACCAAACTGTCTAATGATATCATATTAGGGTAGCAAAGGCAGTAAACGAAAAGTACATATTTCATATTCAGGAATGTTATTTAATGGTATTTCTCACTATAATATTATAGTAAAGTAATAATAATGGTAGAATTTAGAAATGTCTAGTAGTTTGTCATTGAACGTAGTGTTTTGTCGTTTAGGGTATCAATCTTAACGAACATAATATACTAACTATTTTATATTGTTTGAAAGTTTCGATATAAAGCAACTACTTATAATACGAGTATATTTGTATTTTAATAAACTGTAAAAGGAATACGTTATTACATCAAAACCTACACTATTATACTACCTATACGGTTATAAACTTATAACCTTTAAATATCATAACATTAAATACCAAAATTAAAAAAAATTAAATAAAATGAACTATAGAATTTAAAAATCATTCTTTTGTTTTACATTTTATGTCTGTATAAGAGAACTAAGTTCTTATACTGAATATGTTATATATTGTGTATAGAAAAAATTAGTTATTATTGTGTTATTTGATAAATTGTACTCGTATTAAGGGTTTTATTTGCAAGTGTATTTTGACTTTAAATATTTGAATAATACGGACGATTAGTGCTTACGTCATACACGTTATCAAATCTTATCAATGCATCCGTTGGATACAAAAAAAAAACTATTAAAATGAAGTAATATTGCTTAAAATTAATATTCTAATTATATTTGCACGTTTTTTAAGTTGAATTATTGAATTTTATAAATTCTTAAGGTTTGTGTGTACTAATGCATATATGCTCTGTGCATAGTTAGTTTAATGAAAAATCACGTAAATTGAAAATTTAAACTACAATTTTGTTCAAATTTTCTAAAAGTATATGCTTTTCATATAGTACGAAATATTTGTTTGGATTTAATTAGGACATTTGATAAGGATTGATAACATTTGTGACGTAACACTAATAGTCCGTATTTATTAATATATTATACTTATTTAAGAAATTTATATTTTTTCTCCTCTACCTAAACATATACAATTTATCATAAAATGAAATAGGTGAAGATGATTGAAATCGATAATTACCTCTAAAGCGGCTATCGATATGGCTATGTTTGTCGTCCACCGGGACTTATCTTCCAAGAACCAGGTCACTTCATCAGCACAGCCGTAGAAGAACGCGTTACCGGTTACTGTGTCCCTGCATTCTGTAGGCAACGCTTTTCTCAGCGCTAAATAGTCGTTGGGTCCATCCGCTCCACAACAACCGATCTGAAACAATATTTGTAATATAAATAGTGTATGGTAAACACATATTATAATGTATAACAATATAATTTATATTATTGTACTTATTATCAAGATATACATCAAATGGACAGATTCAACAGAATCAACACAGCGGCGTTTAAAGTTGATCGATAAGTAAATTCCGGAAATTCTAGGAAAACTATTCGATGAACCAAAAATCCTTCGCTCATCATCATCTATCAAACGAGCCTAGTCGATTATACGTATTCACGTGGTATTTATACCGAATCAATGGACGCGCATACGGAAAACACGCGGCCGTGGAGATAACCAGACATTATGTACTATACGTGTATACGCACGACGGAATAGATGACAACCCGAGCGTTACGAGTTTAAACATCCGTGTATTTCGATTCAAAATGACTCAATAATGTGTATGTATGAGAGAAGCTTGTATTCTTTGTTTAACGGTTGTCTAACGACAAAACAGACCACATGGCTCCGAAACTTTCGTTGCGTTCGTCGAACTCGCAAAACGTTTGATGTGTATTATAGATCATAATGTGTTTTATTCTGAGTATTCATCAACAGTGATAATGTTTTCGCACGAGTCATGACTATGACATGTTTTGATGACGGTCGACTATTATTCGGAATTTAGATAAATTTGCGTGAGTGGGGAGCAAACTTTATTTTTAAAATTTAATATTTTATAAACATTAAATAGCTGCAAAGAAATTACAGTCTGACTATCAATAAAACTCAATACATTTATAACTAAATAACTACTCGGTAGGAAATAATGTAGAAGGATATAATTATTGTCAATGTGATCTTCATTTAATACATCTTATACTGATAAACAGGTAAATATTGAATTATGTATATATATTATTTAGTATAAATATTCTTTAGAATAACGATCAAAATCAATATATTACTAAGTTAGAAAGCGTTTATTTAGGAAAACATTTATATAACAACTGATAGTACTTATTATGTAATATTATAAGTACATAATCGTATTAATTTATCAAATATAATATTTAAAGTCATTTACACAATATTTATGTAAACAGTAAAATAGTATACATGAAGTTAATAGTAATTACAATGTATACATAACAATTTTATTATTGTATTTATAATAAGTACATGTCGTATACTATAATGTGTAAAATAATATATTATATTTTTAAAACTACATATTATTTTATATATTAATTTTGTATTTTACAAAATTTAATATAAAATTAAGTAATGTTACTTTAGTCGGAAATAAAAAGTATAAAAACAATGTTTACTTTTAATAAATAAGTTATACTATAAATAAAAAATATATGAACGTATTAGTAAATGCAACTGCATTATTTACTTAGAATAACATTTGAATAAGAAATGTTTTTACTTTTCCAGTCAAATATGTTTTCAAGAAATTTGAATTAGAGTTATTTTTATTCAAAAAACTAAGTTATTTCGAATAAACGAAAACACATTAAATCATGTCAAGATGTACAACTTTTCTGATGGATTAATTTACATTTAAATAAATCCCGTACACTACTATTGCTTTAAATTGTTTAACTTTTTCGTAACCAAATAAATTGAAAATATGACACAAAAAAAAAAATTGAATTCTCTGGGGAAACAACCACTCAACTTCTTTGTAGAGTTTTTTGTGTGTGTATAAGAACATGTATAAGAACATATATCGTCGGCTATAGAGTAAGTGTATAAGAGCAAACATCGAAAGTCTTAAAAGATCAGATACTTCAAAAATGTATTTTCTGTAACGAGACAGAAAAAATCTTTTGAAATGCTCAGTTTTGCTTTATAATATTTTCGTACTTCCAGTTTATACGATTACAAGCGGTTGATTGTACCGAATAACAAAGAATAACTTCCTGTTTTTTTATTAAAATTGTTTATGATGAAAGTAAGTGTTTGATACACTAAATTTTGTATACTAACGTAGTAACAAAAAATATTACCTCTAATATAATTATTAATTTTTTACTTTTATTTTGTTCGATCAATAATCTTAATGTCTCCTACATATAAAATATATCGATTTAGTTGAATGTCATCAGAACAAATTATAAATAATTGTGTTTCGTTGATAAATATATTTATTTTCTTAGATTTTATTCAACATAAAAACATAAATTTTACAGTAGTTGATATAAAACCATAAAATTTATGTCAATTAGTATCCAAATCTAGGTAAAAAAAAGTAAAAAACAAATAGTTTTTCTCATTCGTAGGAAAAGACTCCCTTAAAATATATGATAATATATTATATTATATATGGAATTACTAAAAAATTAAATATTGCGTCATCAGTATTTAAACATGAAACTGTCATTCTAAATATTTAATATTAAGTTAATGAATTTCAACCGTTTACCATTTTATTTTAGTATTTGTGTTTCTTCTTGCAAAGAAAAACAAAAGTCAACTCAGTAATAAATACTATATTTATTAGTATATAATATGAGTTTAAATTAACTATAAAGTTGTACTTTTAATAAAATAGACCATGTACAGAACCGATTTATCTCGATTTATACATATGTCGAATTCCATTCACATTTTATCGTCGGTCCTTGGGGTGACATAAATTTGAACTTTGCGTACATTTCTTAACATGTTTTAAAAATATTGCACAAAACTTTAAGTTTGAGTACTATCATGGGTCCTTATTTTATCTATAATATTATGTATTTAAGATAAAAGTTTCTTTTTCCAAAAGCAATGGTAATTTTTTAATTCCCTTTGAAAGTTATTATTATTTTACTGTGGAAATTAATCAAGATAAAATCAGATAAATTTAGGTACCGACAATCATAAGGAATTAAAAGTCTGGTGGATAAAAACGAATATGATTTATTTTTATAATAGAAACAACTTAAAAGTAATTCTCAAAACATTTTATAAATATATATAAAGTCAATAAATACGAAGTTTCTATGTAATAATATATTTACAATATGACGTATAATACAACAAAATAATTTCAAAAGGTCTCTCTGCTGGATAGTAGGTACTAATTGAACCTCATCATTGGGTAATTTACTGTAATGGATTTGTTTAATTTATTTATAAATCATTTTAGACGATAAAAAACGATTTCTATAGATAACTATAGTAACTTTTGAGGAGATTTATATTAAATGTCCCAACTTCTTTACTCAAAAACTAAAATTATATCGGATATAAATTAAATAACAATGAAAAATAGCCAAAATATTTTTAAAATTATATCATATATATATATATAATTATAATGTTAATATTTGGTACAAAATTCCATTTTCTAAGGTTATTTATTTTAAAGATTATTTTGAAAAGTATTGGCGAATTTTTTTATTTTATCGCTTAAGTTTGATTTAAACCGAATTCGCTAACAGAAAGTCGATAATTGTCTTCTATAAAAAGTGAATTCAAACACACATACATCATTTTTTTTTAAACTAATAAATTAATCAATTTGTTAGACTCTAGCGATTAATTATCAATTTAGTTTAATTGTAGGTTCCATGCTGGAAGAAAACCAGTTATAAAATTAAGTTATATTTATATATATTATGTATTTATATATTTTTTTTTGACTTAAAGTTTTCTTTAAAGCCTTGTACAGGAAGTTTAATTGTTAGTTAATCGGATACAATTGGCTTTAAGTTTGTGAAAACTTAAAAAGTACTGTTTTATATCTATGTGGTAGAATTACTAGTTTTTATTCTTTGATTCGATGGTGATCTGATCAAATATACTTTTAACTAGATGATAATTTTATGGTATTTGATTTTCCACAGGTTCTTACTATTACCTATATACCTACTCGTATATTAAATTACTTTTTAACTTAAGAATAATGTGTGTAATTTATCTACATAATTATTTTTATTTACCTAGATCGAAGATTAACTTTTGGTTTACATTTTAGATAGAACTATAATGTCAGCTAATTAGTCAACTATGAAAATCGTCAAAAATGTGGAAAAAAAATACGATAATATGATATTTATATTGTATAATCATTTGAAAGTTACCTATCTCATCAAGCTCAACAATAAAATATTAAATTTAAATTTGGAAAGTGTTCTAAACATCTGAAAATCAATATCCAAAGACAAATTTATTTAAAAACTGTTCAATAAATAGTACCTAAGTGTAACATAATATGTTCAGTAATTAACGAACACTAAAATAGCTAAACAAACAGTAACAATTATTCACAATAAGAATTATTATGTATTAATGCGTGTAAAATTACTGCAAGACTTGTTCTTATTTTCGATTTGATATTTAACCTCCAATTGCATGAACTCAAAAAAAAAAAAGTTTTTCTAACCATCTTGCCAACATTTTCAACCACGTAATATCATAATAATGATAACTGCGTTCGACTGTTGGTAACAAAGAGTTGAACAATTTCTCAATACCCCTTTCTTTATGTATATTATTATAACAGCTCGTACATAGCAAACACAATAAAACGAGAAAAAGCTGCATCATCTCTATATATGCGTGTACACAGTACACACATTTGTGTAGTTACTGTACGTGCAGTTTCGAAGTAATAAACTTTTGATATTAAAATGAAAATATAGTTTAGTGAAACTTTTATTAACACCATTCACCATGTATAATATAGACGAAGAGGAAATAAAGAGTACCTATAGCCAACAATTAAATTTAAAGACGAAAAAGAGGTAAAACACTCGTTATAAATGAACTCTATGTGTAATTAACATTTATAAATGAATCTAGGTTACAAGTCTTGAAATGTACTCTAATATTCTAATTTCGAGAACGAACTTTCAAAGAAAAGTTTTTGTTGTTTAATTTCTTGGGTAAATATTGGTATATACTGTATACATTATACACACATGCTCACTCGGCCTTCACGGCAGAAGTGTCTTGAATAATAGGTACAATAGGTACATATTTAACTATATATGTATTATGTATATTATACGTATTTTGCTAACGATATCATATCTGTGTTATTTCCATAACGAAATTAAATTATGAAAAATATATTTAGCAGAGATGTGGTGTGCATGTAAAAAATAACTTGTAAAAAATTATAAAAATGGACCGTAAAATCATTATTTTTTCAAAGTTCCTAAATAATGTTATGACTTATGAATTTAATGCATTTGGCGATTTGAAATTGAATTTTGTGTATAGGATACTCTACTCAATGTCGGTTTGGTTTAGTGCTCTTGGTATAAGTACGTATTATATTATATTATATTGTTATAGTATATATTCCATTGGACGTCCACGAACAGTGTTCGACCACTAAACACTGTTTCTGTTGAGAATAACGGTTAGCTATATAGGTACATGAAAATCTACGCTAACTAGCAGCTAATTGCTAGATCGTTAAGCGACGATAGATAGTATAGCGTAGTTCAAAGTTCTCTATATATTTGTGTAAAGACTCTTGGGACGATGGGTTTTCGACTGTTCAACAAGGTAATTTAATTGATGAGTGCGGTTGGCATTTCGTCAAGCTTTAAGTCAGTATAATGTCAATAGAAATGTATGTAGTAGATAATATCAGCCTTGGTCGTTATTACTATCATATTATATTTATAGTATATATAATAATAAGAAAATAATACCTTAATATAGGCTAACATGATGATACAATAGGTAGGTATCAGTCTGAATTATTATCATTGCTTTTTTAACGTTTTTGGAACGAATTATTGCGTGTTCTTCAATCATATAATACTACTTATATCAGTGAATGTTTTTAACAAAGTATAATACATATATTCCTATGTTGTGTAAAATTTAATAATCATAACTGAACATTCACATTTTCAATACTAAAGGTAATTTTAAAAAGTAAATAACATACAATACGATAATATGTCTTACGAATTTGTTTTCTTACTTTTTGTCTTAAAATCAATTCTAATAAAGCTGCAAGGATTATTTTTTGTCCAATTTTTAATATTCTAGCTATTTCAAAATTATTAAAGCGATAACATATAGGTACTAAACTCTGTAGAGTATCAACGTTATGCGGCAAAACATAGATTTTTCGTAAAAAACAGTATAAAGGATCAAATTGATATTTGTATAGGTTTGTTTGAAAACTTTAAAAGTAGTTGTTTACAAACAATAAAAATCAAATTGTAGAAAGTCAACCACTGGTCATGTTAGTTATTGGTTGTAACTTAAGCGGTCATAGCATGGTATTAAGTATTTTGCACATAGATTTTTGTATCTTTTGTTCGATTTTAGCATTTTTAACAAAATTAAAGGAGTATAATAGTATAAAAAATGATCCATTTAATACATGACATCCATAATTATAAAAAAAAATAAACATTTACATTTTTGAAAAATTTTTTTTAAATGATGTCGAATCATAAAACCAGCATTATTTTTTATCGTTATTAATCATTTTAAGTTCTTAGTTTTTTGAAAAATAACACATTTTTAATTTCACACTGTAATGGAATATTATTCAAAATATTTTAATCTGCAAACATTAAAATGTCAACAAGTAGTTTACAAAATAGTTAACCTAATTCCATTCTTATCGTTAAAACTTAAAACACACGCATCTCATAAAATGCTCGGCCGAAATTTTATTTTTACAAATCAAAGTACTTCATATTCTATTTAAAAATACGAAATCAAAAATAGTAAAGACATATTTTTTAAAATTTTTTAACGACTTAAAATTATGCAAAAATAAATATTTGTTTATTTAATATTTAAATAATAAGTGTTACGATCAATGCATCATGTGGTATAAATTATTGGTTTCATACCTACAATTTTTTTTTTATCTGGAATTTGTGTTACATAGTAGTATAATGAACGAAGTACAAACATTTTTTCACATGATTATGCAATACAGCGTTTCCCAAACTTTTTCTCTGTCGGACTCCTTAGAGATAGTAAAAATTATTGCGGACACCCTTAATAAAAATACAATTTTCATTTTTATATGTAGTATATTGTATATAGCATTTTCAATTAAGAGGCCCGCGGACCACAGTTTGGGAAACGCTGGTGTAATATACTGCTTTAAAAATTAAACAAATTTTGAAAAAATGAGAATTATTTACAAGTCGAGAAGTTAAAAACAATTTAAAACGTATAAGTTATAATATTAGAGTACAGACCAGAGGTGGCCAACCTTTTTCTATATTGTGCCAAACCAAAAAAAATAAATAAAAAATAATAATGTGCCATAAAAAAATAACATATGTACAATTTACTTCACAATAATATAATGTGTAATTTATTATTTTATCTGATGCTACTACGCTAGTGTGCCATTAAATAACATCAAATGTTCTTCAGGTTGCCACCTCTGATATATTACATAAAATATACCTTTTGTTTCGTTCTCTACGCTATGTAAAATCTTGGTTGAATTTACGCAATATATGTGGCAAGTGGAAATACATAATTGATTAACTATTTTACATCGTTAAGTTACAATATACTGTACATTATTTAAAAAAAAAAATTAATAAACCAATGTCATGAATGTCAAATGATTTGTATTGGTTAAAAAATTTAACGTCTTATTATAATCCGTAAATTAGAATTTCTGTATATTTTAAATTTTTATTGATTTTTATTGGTGCAGATAATATTGTTAAAAATAAAATATACCTAAGAAATTAAATATATAAATGTGATTCACGTTCGATTTTTGGTGTTTTTTCTTCTAATATGGGTTATAATCTAATATCGTTTAGTCGGTTTTTTGGTTTGATGTGATTTTACTGAAACATTTGAGACTAGGGTGGATGATATAATAATATCGCATTTTTGTCAAATATTAAGCAGAGCTGTATTCCCCGGCCGTCTGTCACGAAATGATGGATTATAATATTTTTTATAATCTAGTCGAGTTCGTAGTAGTTAAAGCCTGTCGCTGAACGTGTACTTTATTGAGTTTGTATAGAGAATATTGTTATCCACCTATTGTTATCTACAATGACTGTGATAAAATGTCTGTCTGTAAATTCATACAAAATTGAATTTCACATCGATTTACCTATCATTATTATTTTACTTTGATAAAAAATGTAGATACACATACATATACATACAAACACACACACGCACGATACGTTACATTTCTGAAGAGTTTTCGTCTACGATAAAATGAAAACGTTCGTGTGTACATAGTACATACACGTTATAGTACACCGGAATAGTCGTATAATCCGTAGGGCAAAAGGGTGTACGGTCGACACAAGACTAGTAAATGGTTATTTGCAGAAAGATTTTAAAGCGGCTTTTCACTAGGTGTACTAGTACTTTTGTTTGTTTTTGATGCTTAACACTTTTTTTTATTTATTTCGTTTGATCGTACTCGGGGAACGATGACCTTTGGCCGGATGAGGTGACCACGTTTAGCGCGGTAAGTATTTAGTGGTGAAAAATATCTGCACGGGCGTATCCTAATAGTCAGATGGAAATGTAATAAAAATATAAATATAATAAAAAAATTCTTATGAAAATCAAACCCAATCGTTTAAATGGCACAATTGATATGCATTATAATCAAAAAAATATAATATACACCATTAAATCTACATCATTATTATTTGTCAATCATTTCAATGCAAGCATATTCAAATTGATGATTTAAACGAATTTCAATTACCTATATTGGATTTCTACTTTTCAAGTGGTTAATATATTTTTTTCTTCATTTAAAATGATATGATTTAGTTGTTTAAGTGTAGCTCAAATTACCAGACTAGTGTAAATTGTACTGCGCATAGAGTAATATTGTTTTTTTTTATGCAAATATCTATAACAGTCATATACTTATATAACGTATCAACATTTTGGAAATAGTTGTTTTACATAATTTAAAGCTTATTATTACTTATATAACAAAATTAATTATCTTCTTTTTATTCTTTTTCATCAGCTTAACCGTCTATTCAGGACCAGCGCTGCCATCAAAATCTCTCTTCATCTATCTCTCTGATATTTACCATATATTTTCCATAATAATATTTTTTGGATTATTTGAATGGGATGAAAACATAATAATATTTTTAATTATGTTCAAATATGTAAATACACAAAAATCATTAATGCTTAAAATATAAAGAACAGTTACACTTTTTAAAACAGATTTCCATTTTTCATTTTTTTATTTTTACAATAAATTTGAACATAATAATGCATATTAATGTATCTCTACAGTACTCAGTTATAAAACATTCAGTTGTCTATGGTATCAAAGTATATTGTGTAATATACACAATTTTATTTTTATTATACATATATTACATTATATTGTGCATTCATTTTCCCTGAATTTCCTGGATGCTCGAGGACTGTAATTTACAAAGACTTTTTTAAAGCATTTTTCTCTTTTCTTTTCATTTTTTTTTCATATACCCCTGAATGACTGAATCCATTCTTTATTGTTCATTTCTGATATATTATTTTACCAGAATTTTTTTGGCTTTCACTTTGAAACCGGTAGTAAACAGATATTAATATGTTACGGTTATAAATAGCAATTCTCAGTGAAGTATTACAGTTCACTTATATTATTCAATTTAATGTGACTTCTGGTAACAATATTACATCAATATAATACAAACGTTAGTTTTTTTGCTCATGAATCAAGATTAAAAAAATATAATTTTGAAAATAGTCATCGATATTTTATGGTATAACATTAAATTTAAATGTAAAATATGTGTAATATAATAGTAAAGTATGTGTAATATAATAGTAAAGTATAATTTTTTGGCATACATCGTAATTATAATTATCGTTAGTAAAGTTGCCAATTTGTTTTTAAAAATGTTTTGATAAGTTTTCATGTATATTCTCATACATGATTACCAAAATATGGATATTTTTTAAACATAATATAATTATTCAATATTTCATAAATTAGTTAATTAAACCTTTTTTTAAATTTAAATGTCTCATGTTTAATTGCGCTTACAGTTCTAAAATACCTTTTATAATAGGTATGAAAAAAATTAAATCATTTTATAGGAAAATACTGACTAAAATATTTAGTATCATATATTTATAAAGTGGATAACGCATTAAAACTGAGTTTCATTGTATACAATCAAATTCTATGTATAATAATTAAAAATAGTTATAATTAGTGTTCTATTAAATTTATTAAAATATCATATATAATTTACGTGACTTATGCATAATATATGCTTTTATTTAATTAAAAAAACAGCAACATATAGTATTAATATATGGTTTTAATATCAGTATATTTACCATAGGTAAATTCCATAATATTGTTATTGTTGTTAAATACAATGGAATACATATAATAACATATTTGGGGTGTTTACCTTTTATAGTTTTATACGTATATTTAAGTGTCTATTTAAAGCTGTTTTAATGAAAAAAGATTTAGATAAACAAGTAGGTAATTTTAAAACAAATTGTAACGGATGTATGACTTTATTAAAAAAAAAGCATACTTAATTATGCTTACTTGAACAAGTTATAGACATCCGGATATTTAATTAGTGTACTAGATGACATACCTCAGTAGATATAATATATCAAAATATCAAATATCACACCATCAACTAAAGAATCCCAGATGATTTTACTATGTTTATATTTATGGTATTAATTGTAATGGTAATTCTTTTGAACCATGTTGTAAATTAGTTAGTATTTTATTTATTTATAAATGTAACAATACAAATTAATATATATTATTACCTATATGAACTGTATTTATTTAAGTTTCTTAGGTTACAGTTAACATTATATAATTCATTGAACAGTAGAAATTTTAACTCTATAATCTAAATAACAATAATAATATTAATATCTATATACATAACATGTTTTCTAAACGGCTTAACCTCATAAAACGTTGTTATTATCATAATTTGTCACTGTATTTATACAATAAAATTATAAATTATATAAACTGTAATGGTATTATATTATTGTTCCATTATGTAATTCTATTAAGTTAACATTTGTTATTAGTTATGATAAAATGAAATAAAATATCTATATTTTATTTTATTTCTTAAAATTATTTCATTATACATTGCATTCAAATTTTCAAAATAACAATGCATTAAAAATTAACTCATCCCTTGAAGTTAAGATTTTGTTTGGATAAAGAGTTATTATAAATGTCCTAAAATTAAAATTAATAATTTAATTTTTTCTAAATACTCACATAGTTACATATATATAACATTTTATACATCATAAGAAAATTCACTTAACAACTAGCTTACAATACCTACTTTTTATTTATTATATAACTAGACTTTTTATTAATATGGATATTATTATGCATTATGTATATATTTTTATATCACATTAAAATGCAATGAATCTTAATAATCCAGAAACGTTTTTCCTAAAGTAATTTTTGCGTACTTAAATTTGAAATTATATAAGCTCAATTTTCACGCATATTGCCAAAATTAAAACTCATTTAGATATATTTTACATGAAAAAAAAAATATTTATATAATTACCTGACTAATTATATACTTTTAGATTTGTTTAGTTAAAAACTGTGCAGGAAACTTTTAGATCTTTTTTGTTAATACAATTTTTATTATTTGGGTTTTATTGTATTTCTAGAAGTCTTATTGGATTATGTTTGCAACCTTCACGTGTTATTAAGTCATATTGAAAAATATAGTTTATGAAATGCATTGTTCACAGGAAACACAATTTATCTAGCTAAGACTTTTTTATCTATACCTAGGTAAGAAGTTTTTTCTTCGGCATTGTTAACGTTTTTAGTGAATAAGAAACAAATTTTACTTTACTAGACATTTAAAACATTTTCGATTATACGGGATGGTATATAGTATGTATTTTCGAAGATACATTACAATTGTACGTCTTCGGTATAATAAGATGACACTTGATACCGTTTCCGGTTGGACAATTCGGTGCTTGTAACAGCTGTATTTTAGGATTATGTATCATCGAAACGATCAGAACGTATCGAATACACAACGGAAATCGGTTTGTTTGACTTCGTTCTGTTTATGATGTCCGTGAAAGCTGTACTTTATCTTTAACGACTCTAACGCGTTTCTGAATGGGGAAAAAAATAAATTGGCAAATCTTCTATGGTATATTTAGTAATTGGACGTGCAAACGTGTAATAGTTATTTATACTATTAATTTATATTCATTTTAATATTTTAAATTGTCAAATATAGTAAAGTTAATAAAATAAATAGGTAGTCATAAAAACACTTTAATATTTCAATAAAAATCATTGATTTGATATTATTAATCGTTTGAAAAAAAAAAGTAATTGTCCAGTCGGTTATGTTGTGTACCTATGACCTATGTTCATAATTGATAATTGGTCATAGAAATATTTTATGAAAGTTTTTATATTTGATTACGTCTCGTCTACAGTACAAACTGAAAATTGTAGTGTACCTAAACTAACACTGTAGTTACAAGTTAATATATAAATTATATTAAATACATACGTATAAATATTATATACTTCTTCGACTTATTCTAAATAACTTTTATTCATTTCTAAACATATTTAGATAATTTCTCACATACCCTTAATATATAGTGATATATGGTACTAGCTCAAACCTTTTGACCACACTACTAATTGGAAAGTACGTAAATGCCTTTGTAATTATACCTCTAACCCAACGATCAAAACTTTGGGTCATCCTAATTCGACGACGTCCGATATCGGTTACACCAATATAGCGGAGATTTAGTTTAATTTTAATGAACGCTTTCATTCAAACAGGCAGATAAAAGAGAAGTAACCTTCCCTTAACATTCGTGGCATATAAATATTTAAAATAGTTTTACTCTTTACCATAAATATTACCAGTTAATGTTCAATACGAGCTAAATGTACTTGCGTAATTATATTATATGTGTAGGTAGATATGCCATAATAGATAATATGTACATAATGTTAACATTATTTGTAAAATCAAATTACATTACCTAGTTGGTTTGCTATCGATGAAAAATATCTTTTGACAGGTAATTATCGGATTAGGTTTTGATTTTGTTAACATTAAGTACCTTGGTATGGTGTATTTGATTTAAATCTGTTTATGTCATATTTAATTGTTTTTAATACATACGCACACACACACACACACACACACACACACACACACACACACATACTAACATACTCCCTTTTGAAATGTGTTTAACGTATGAAACAGGTGATCAGTAGCTTTCATTGACATTTCGGTGATGTGTGTTTTTGTTAATGGGTGGGTCGTGGATCTCTCGTCCTCTTAGGTTATGTTACCCACTGCGTAGGGCGTGGTTTCATTCAGGCCACGTGTTTCTATTTGTTTGGTGGATTAAAATTTAATATTTTCAATGGAAATTTGAAAATTAATAACATCTAGTCATACTACGCGCTATCGAAAATAATTAATAAAATAATTACATTCTCGTTATATTTTAACGAACACAGTGTCGTATACGCTATAGCTATACACGTACCGTATACATTAATTTAATATATATATATATATATATATGTATATATGTAGTGGATATTCGGGTTTATATGCGTTGTAACAATAACGATAAATAGTGTATAATATAATTTGGTATGTATACGCTACGCCAATGACGACGGAATTAATTTCAACATTTTATTACATTCACGCTTGTGTAAAATACGTATTATTTTTGAAAATTACAGTGTTGAGTCGTGCGTTTTCTACAATCAGACATTAAACTCCATACTCGCAATAATTATGGCTAAAATTGTGTTTTTAAATTGTATGTTTAAACTATAAATAGTTACGTATACCTATTTTATTTGAAAAAAATGGACGTTCTTATCAAATTTACTTTATGCACAAGTGTCAATAAGTGTTAAAGATAAAAACTGATGTAGGCTACGTAGTAATACATGTGATTAATAATTAGGAATTAGTTTAAATACTTTATTTATGTATTACATTTAAGCCAAAGGTTGATAATTTCTCAGAACTCGACTTATCGTAAAACCAACGTTTTCTATATGTTTTTTATACATAACTGATGAGAAATTTATTAGCTAAGTTATCACATCAAGCTGTTAGCAATTTATTTAAAGTATTGGTCTTTGTTATGTAAGTAAATATGTTATTTTTTACGTGTACACAAAAATTTAATTTACTATAGGTAATAGTATATTATACACGATATACTATGAAGATATAACGATTTTACATTCAAATTGCATTTGAATATGTCAGATCATTGTGATATACTATGTATACAAAGAGTTGAATCTATCTCAATAATACTCACTTTTGAAATAAGTACATCATAATGAACTTATGTGTGTAGGGGAATAGTTAAGCGTTTTTTTAAAAAAAAATTTAAAAATTCTGATTTAAAATTTTTGAGAATAATTATTTTTGTACATTTAAAATAATAACATTTTTATATCAAAAATATCATATTACGATATAAACTTTTGAATGCTTAGAAATAATGTCAGTTAAAAAAAAAACAAGTTAGTAGGTATTACCATAATATGACCATCCTTAAATGGCAAATAAATCAAAGTATTTAAAAATGATTATTGTGAATATTATTAATTAATTATTATTGTTAATTAACTATTAAAGGCAAAAACGGGAGTAATCATCATTGGTCAGTCAGCATGTAGATAAAATGTTTTTTATTGAAATATCAAAGATTCTAAAATTTGCATTTATTTTTATTTTATTTATATTTTATTTTTTTATTTAAAAATGGCTATTATAGCTACTTACAACAATTCAATATAATAAAATATAAATAGTTCTAGTATTTAATGTTTAATTATAAAATAATAAAATTCTTTTAATTTATTTTGATTGTATGCATTTTAATTTTAAATTTATGCTATAAATATGATATAATGTTATATTCTAGAGTTTTCTATTTCTATTTCTATTTTCTATTTCTTATTATTGACTAACTAAATAGTAATAAATAGACATAATAATTCGCGTTTAAATTTAGGTTAATGTACAAATATATATTTTTTTTATTGTTACTTTCATTCAAATACATCTTTTTCCTTTGTGTTAGAAAATATATACATATAATGTTCAACGGAAATAATTATTTTCCGTATGAGACAGGTATATTAATATCCGAATATTGTTCATTGTTCGGGGTTTTGAAGATACACTATATTTTATAATATATTTTTCTTTCATCGAATATAAAAAAAAGTTAAAATATATATTCTATTATTATTGTTACAAAAAGTATTGCATTGAATAATATACAGCAAGAAATAATGAACTTCTGACGTCATATTTTGACAATAGTAACGACTATAATATTAATCAATATTTAAAATTGTTGTATTGAGCTCTGCCTATTATTAAAGATAAATACATAAATATTCAACTCATCACATAGTCAAAAACTATTCATGATGGAATGCACTAACAATAAATATCATAAATGCATAAAAATAATAATATTATTACCAATTCTGATACTCGATAATTAATGAAATACGTACTAGGTACATCATTTAAAATGTTTAATATCTGTAGAATGAATAATATACGTAATTTAATAAATGTAGATATTGCAATAATTTAGATAAAATATGAAATTTTCAAAATTATGATAAATAAATTCAATATTTTGAATAAATTCTGGGTGATTATTTTTATTGAACAACAGTCATTTTTAAAAAATAAATTAACGTTGAAAAATGTTTAAATATGTTTTTCAATTTCTGAAGTTGCATATTATGAAATTAAAAATATATTTTGTCATTCCAAAAAGTAAAAATTATGAAAAATATTATTAAGAAAATGTTGTATTATTTCAATTGGAAATTATGTAAAAAAAACTATTTTCACCAACATAATACCTAGATTTTAAAATAATGAATGCTGTTTGATAAAAGAATAGCTCTCTGTATAATGTTACATATTTATTATAAACGCTTATTGGATGAAGATAATATACAAAAATACTAACTGCTAGTAATGTTGTTCTTATAAAATCTAAATGACGTATAATATCTTTTAGGGCATTATAATATTATAATATCACAGATAGAATAAAATTATTGATAAAAATAATATGAGTTATAGTTGTATTGTAGGCATTAAATATTTAAGGATTTATATTCTATAAACGCAATACTATAAATACAATATAAGAATGCATTATTCTTTTACTTACAGATTCTTGAATCATATTTAGCGTATTTGTAGCGGATTCGCTTTGCGATTGCATTATCAAGTTCATCATGCTTTCCCTGATTGCCGGTACGATTCCAGATCCTGTTGTGGTGTTTTCGAGTAATACAGCGGATCCCAATAAGAGGACAAAGAACGAAAAAAAGTGCACGCCTGCGTTCTGAAAAAAAAAAAAAATTAACTATCTACGTAGTTTAAAATTTTATATATTCTCTCTTACAGGCATGTCAAAATCAGCGATAATGTATCTATTCACATTAATTTTGCTCTTTATCATAAACAATATTTCTATCAGTACATTTTAATATATTTAAACACTGATCCCATACCAAATCCTGACATGGTCAAATACTTAGGCATAACCTTTGACAAATGTCTGACGTGAAAAAAAAACATTCACTTTATTAAATCAAAATTAAACAGGCAACTTTACTTTCTCAGACTCATTCTAGGTAAATTTTTTAAAATCTCTCTAAATTTACCTGCTTAAACTAGACATGTAAAGTTTACGTACATTTTTTTTGGTTTTTTTACCGAGAAAATTTAGGTAAATTTACCGTAAATTCTGTAAATTTGGTAAATTTTAATATTTTTCGTATGTCACCATAAAGACTCACACAGGAACTCTTCACTGCCTCCTTTTCATGAACTATAATAATAATAGTAAATTATAATAACTCTTATTTTTATTATTTGCTGAATAGAAGGGTGCTTACGGTATTATAAACTTAATGTATGTTGCTTATGATATCGTTGATAAAAGATTGTTAGTAGTTATTTAAAAAAAAAAAAAAACTTTTTATAAGTACCTAGTTGTGAATTATTGACCTACCTATGTATATTGTATGTATTTAATATTATGTTATATGCACATATAAAATAAATTGCAAGTTAATAAAATCAGATTCATTAGGTAGGTACTTATAACATTAAAAACAAAATAAATTGTAGATTTAATTTTTTCTCTAATTATAAATAGTTAAAGTTATAATTTAATAATAAAATAAATATATTAATTTTAATTTTAATGACACAAATTATTATATCTACAGCCGTCATT
Source organism: Aphis gossypii (assembly GCF_020184175.1). Classification (NCBI taxonomy): domain Eukaryota; kingdom Metazoa; phylum Arthropoda; class Insecta; order Hemiptera; family Aphididae; genus Aphis; species Aphis gossypii. The sequence goes on from NC_065531.1 coordinate 87,577,092, forward strand.
AATAGCGATAATACTTGATGGTATAGTAATATGATATGTAATACAATATCAGTAGTTAAAATTGTATAATATCAACTATTCCATTCTATATTTCTATTGTCTATTTATATGTTACGAATATTTACGTAATTAAGACGTTTAATTTGAGACGTCACATGAAATTTTTTTCGATAAAAATAGTTTTTAAATTTACCAAAATTAAATCTTTAACTTAAACCATGTATGATATTCAATTCTATATAAATTTAATTTAATTAAACATAAGATCTAATTTACCTATAACTTTATAAGTGCATTATTAGTGTTTTTATATTATGTATAGATTGTATAATTATCTTAGTTAGTATACTCGTATATCAATAATGCAGTGCTTTATTATCATTATTATGTATAATGTCTATTTTACTAAAATGATTTTAATAATATCTTTAAATCTGGATATTATCGTTCAGGAAAAACGTATTAACATTACTTTTAAATTTATTAAAAAACAAATAACATTGATAATATTTTTTGTTCATTTTGTTTTTTGTTTTGCTGTATAACTCGTAACGCAAACATGGTACCTATACAATATACAAAATAGTATAATAATGTTGTATGGTCATTGTAGTTTTATTTGTTTATTTCATGATAAAGTATTAAATAATATACACATAAGGTTAGGTCAATCAAAATGGTAATTAGTATTTTATTGTACTTTATTGTATCTATTGACTCAATCATGCATATATCTTTTAGGTTATATTAGGTTTAGTTAAGTTATGGTTATTTCCAATCGACTACTACAATAGTGTATCACAAAACACGCAAATAGATTATTACAAACAAATCTATTATTATTTTAACCATCTGCCTGGAATTTCTATATGTTTATTGTTCATAATCAAATATGGAATAATTAAATTAAATAAAGATATAATTAATTATTATTTTTTTTTTACAATAGTACATTTTAAAAATTATAATAAAATTTTTTTTCTAACTGTTATATGCTATTTTTAGCAGCATATTTTACTAATGTGAAAAATAGGTAAGGATCGGCACAACTACTTTATTTTGATAATGTGTTTCATCCTATATTATGTATAATTTAGACAACGGAAATCCGTCGTCGGATGGTTGGCACTTAGTGTCATCTCACCCAGAGGTCATGATCGATCGGCACGATTTTCGATACATCCGCATGTCTTTGCACATATCAGAACATGTCAAATTTTTAACAGCTTAGGGTTGGTTTTAAGAACAGGACAGGAGGCAACAGAAATTACCAATGGGTGTTATACCAGATAAAACTCTTAAAACAAAAATGTATATTTTTCTATGTAAGAGAAACATAATTATAATATTATCATATTTATTTATTTTAAATTAATTCAACATCAATTTTTCATATTATACTTTATAATTTTTAATTGGTAAATATAGTTGTTATGAACAACTATTGATTACTAAATAATGGTTAGCTTATTCTTATTATTTATTGGCAATTTATAATAAACGTTAGGCAACCAAATTATTTTCAGTATTGATATTTACCAAAATAAATTTATTTTTAACAATACTCAAATACCAACTGTTAAGATTTCAAAAATATATAATGATATATTGTTGGTTGTTGAATAACGATATTGACTATAAGTTATACATTTTATGTTGTAACATTATTCATGTTAGTTTTATGCCATTTATACGTAATATTTTTATCAAGATTTCACGTTTAAATTTAATATTTGAATTCCTTGTAAACCGATTACTAGAACAATAGTATATAGATTTGTGAATCATATACAAGAATATAATATGTGTTATAACTTTAGATTTAAAATGTAAACATTAAAATAAACTTGTTTGAGTGAGTATAATTGTAAATCATTATCAATTTTTAGGTAAATTATAATTAATTAATACTTAATAGGGCTTAAATCAAATTTTTATTGAATTGATGGAAGGGTGGCTATTTTTTTTTGTAAATTTAATTGAATTTTAAACATGCTATTAAATTATATATTTATAAATATAAATGACTAAGTACATTCATATTATCTTAAATTTGGGAAATTTGATAGGGTTTAAACCCTTAAAGTTTATGTATAGTTTCAAAGGATTATTTAAATCATTATCACAAACGATAAATTAAGATATAAATAAAAATACTTTCAAGTTAGGATTCTTCATGAGAATTTGATACTCAGGAATTAAAGGCGTGAACTTTTTAATTACAGCTTTATGATGATTATAAATATTATATGAAATAATACTACAATTAGTATTATTTCATAAATATGATTGGTTTTTCGTAAAAATGAATTAAAACTGATTTATTATTAATGGAGAAACGAAGTACTAATTATAAAGTAAATATTATAACATAAAAGATTCTTAAAATTAATATAGGCTGACAAATCATTTGCTTTCACAACCGCTGTTTTTCGTATACATTTTCATTAATAATTATCATTGAAATCAAATTTGTAACATAAATTACAGTGATTAGGATTTAGGAGCACTCAACAGTCAACATAGGTACAAGCAGAGTGACTTTTCTTGGTTTTTGTTTTCAAGTTGTGACAGTTCTACAAAACATTTAACAAGGTGATATATTTTTTTTTTGTATAACATAATATTTAATTAAATTAAGTTATTTATTCATTTTTCATTGAACACGTTAATAATAATAATAATAATAATAATAAAATACATGTTTGAATATATACATCCATTTTTTGTTTGTTTTTTTAATTATTACGTTACACATACTGGATGTGAATAATAGAGCACCGAGTGCGACAGACTAAATTGTTTCTTTATGTTGTTGTGTTTTAAATATTATTTATGTATAATACTTGTAAAACTCAACGTAATATAAATTTTATATTTTCAAAATTACATGACGTGTTTTTGACCGACTGTTGTCAATGCTGTTGTCTTTTAACAGCCCAGTCCGTTTTTCCTGAGTCACCAGTCTATTTTTTTTCGATTTTTGTTTCCTGCATCATTTTTTGACTGTCTAAATTTCTTTGAATAAATATTGCTTTTATTACACGTATCAAATACCTCCAGTCTCCACTAAGAAATCTCTTTATTATGTACTATTTTTCATTGTTGCATGTGCATCTAATATAATATATTATCCATTTATTAAGCGTATCACGCAAGTAACATATAGCTTAACGCTTAAATAAAAATTAAGTTAAAAAAAAAATTGTTTTTTATTTACTAGTGTCGACATATATTCAGCCGTCCTTAATTTTTTTTAACTTGGAAATTGTTTGATTTGTTCTATGCATTTGTGTCGGAAACTAAACAATTAATAATTAATTGCTAAATAATTTACTTTTGTTTTGATATAATATGTTCCGGTAGTCATAACTGGTTTCGCTATGTCAATCATAATAATTATATTGAATTAGTTCGTTTTGATAACCTTTGAATATTATTTATTTATATTTTTGTAATTTGACTGGACTGTCACATGTATTAACAAAGTCGTAATATTTATATAAAATCAAAATTAAAATATCGATTTTTTTTATTCACATGCTAAAAGATATGACTTATTGAATTATAATAATAACCATATATATATTGTTTTGAGTTTTTTAAAATGTTATATTATTTATTATAAAGGTTGTGCGAATGACGATGGTGTACAATCATTTTTATGTTCACCGAATCGACTTAAACGGGTGACTGGGCGTCTTAAGATGGTTTCACACAAACGAATGCTGTAGTTCTTTGTGAAGTCAAGTTTCCTCAAACAACTTTTCATTCGTTCCTCTTTTTTCATCTCTTGTTCGATGGCCTTTATGTGAATACTGATGTTGGGGAGATTTATATGCCTGTCGGGCTTTACTTATACTTAATGCAAAAGGCTTAATGCGCCTGATCCATTAAAAAGCAAGAGAGGCAAAAAGCTAAGGCTTGTCTTAAATAAAATTCTGAAAAAATCCAACAGTTGTGTGCACATTTGAAGACGAGTTTTATTTCGATTTCAGTAAACATCAGTGTGCAATACCAATAGAAAAATCTAAAAAATCATACTGCGGAATAGTGGAATGGAGATAGACTGCCGCTACCAGTCGTGTGTACACAATGTGGTTTTTGAAAAGCTCTTAAGAGATATGTTTTCTTACGGCCCTGAACCCCATTTTTTTTTTAGCTAAACAAACGAGAATAAATTAGCAACATCATAGCATGTATGGTTTACACGTCAAATGCATACGTCGCCGTCGTATAATATATATAGTTTGTATAGTGTATACAATACACATAATATATATAACACACATGCATATATATACGATGACATGTTGATTTCGATTCTCGTCAATTTTCAATGGAAATAAAAGTTTAAATATTCAGTAGACTTTTTTATTTTTTATTTTTTTTTATGATATACATACATTTTTAAAACATTGTTTTAATTATTTTTATTTTTATACATTGTTTATATACCTATTATCAATTCTATATACTTATAAATATATTTTAAGTTCGTTTACAATGGTTTTTTTGTACTGTGCCTATATATTCATACAATACGTATAAATTATAATATTTTAAATATTTCTGTATTTTTAAGATTTGTATCATTTATATTACTGATAAAGTATAGTGAAATTAATTTTGATTTAAAATTTAGTATAATATATAAATCAAGTATTATAATCCGACTAAAATGTTTAAAATATAAATTGTATAATAATATTTATTATAATGATTCAAGACAAACGAACCACATTTTGAATATTATATACTTTCATTGAAATACAACGAATGAAAAAATCTAATGTTTTTATTGAATTATTAGTTATAAGTAAAACAGTTAAAAGTAATAATAATTGTATAAACAAATACAAATTGTTGGGGTGTTTGTTTGAATTAAAAATTATTGCAAAATACGATTATGAACGTTTTCCATTTAAGTGAAATAAGGGTCAAAACGGTTGCGTACTTTTAAAAAGGTAGGTACTATATAGGTATAGGTTAGGTATAAGTATTATACCTATCGTTGGTCATGACCGTTTTTGATCGTTCATGAGCGTAAAAATGTGAAACGTTTGATTATTTAGTTTATTCGTTTATAAAAGTATGTTATTACCTATGTAATGTATAATGATTAAATTTCAATTATTATATCAAAGTACGATATTCTAAAAATTATATTAAATAGTATATGATAATATTAGGTCAAAAGAAAAATAGAATGAAAAAAAAATGTTTAACTTAATATTGTAAAGTTGATTCAATTTTTTCAATTAATGCAGAAGTGTGTACTTTTGATAGCTTTCATACCACTAGTAAATGTATACAGTGTTATAAATTAATTACAACGATATTGATATAGTTTTGTATATCATTTTCACTTTTGCGTTAAATTTATCCATCTTGCTTTGTGAAAATATAATAATATTATGTTGTATAATATCATTTGCAAACCTATCGTATAAATATTATGTTGGTTGGTATATACACATAAAATATTTACATATTATACGCACAAATGTTTAAGATTTATGAGCCGTTGGGCATTCAAAAGTGCACAAGTGTGATGTATGGAATAATGTTTCGGGTGCATGTTGTACATATAGTTTTCTAAGTTCTAATGCATTATTGTAATTACAATAATTTTTTTATCGATGAAACATTTGCATATATTATTGTTTATTATTATAACATATACAAATATAACAACAATAAATTACGTAGTATTTGTCATTAAATATGCGGAATTTATTGGTCTTACTCAAAGTAAAATTATTTTCTTACTATTATTTAACCTTTACTGGCGTCAAGGGTATGATATAAATTAAAATATCTAATAAAAAATGATTAGTTTACTGCGCTGTTTATTAAATATATATTTTATGACAAAATTATTATTTATGTGCTATTTTTAAAATTACATTTATAGATCATCGTATTATAGTTAGGTACGTGAAAGCCATACGTACCATACGCGCATTACGATAAAGCCATAATCATTCAACCATTGTACACAAGTTCTCTGCTGAATTCTTACAAAGTCGTTTTTGATACGTCAAAAATTATATTATAATATAATATATATATTATATATTATATTATATTATTATTATATTATATTATATATTATATTATTATATTATTATTATATATTATATAATATATATATTATAATTATATTTATTAATTATAATTAATAAATATGACTGAAATACACTTTTCTGAACTCCACTTACTGTCGATTTTGTTTGTTGAATTTTATGTGAAATTTCTCATCAAAGACGATGATTTATGATTTAATTTGTGGTTAAACTTGCAGACGATTTCATAAAATATGTGATGTACGTAATAATACATTTATAAATTGTAAGTTAGCATATTTCCACTTGATAAGTTCATAGCACTTAAATATTTTGTTTTATTTTTCACCTTATGTCAGTATCAATTTTATGTAGAGAATACAAATATTTAGTAACACTACCATAATAATAAAATATAATAATCAATTGTTATTAACATTAGAATTATCGTCTCAAGTATTATCAACCACATTACTAAGATTTTTAATCTATATTTAAACTGCGCGATTAAGATAAGTTCACCCCATATTTCTATTATTCTATGAACATAGTGAATTTATGAAAATATTTTATGCTTAGTGAAACTATTATAGTATACACATTTTCTTGAAACTAAACATATCTTGAAATCGGTGACGGAGTCAAGTTAGGGTCATTCAACAAATTCTAACAGAAATAATGTAATGTTTTGAAAGAAAAAAAAGAATAAGACAAAAAGTCAAGGACGACTTTAGCCATAACCCTTTTTGCCTGTTTGAAGCACCACTTGACACCTGAATGTTATCAGTATAGATAGGTACTTTACGAGTAGGTACCTCACTGAATGATGAGTCATACATATATATTATGGGGAGTGAATTATTTTTAGTGACGTTATTCAAATCGACCCGATCCCTTCAAAAGTGTTATTATCACGAATTTTCCTTTTTTCCACCAAATATAATAAAGTAGTAAGTATTTTCATCTAAAAATAATTACAATTTTTTTCGCTTAAAGTTTTAACGTTAAAAGTTATACATTTTCTCAAAATTATTTATTTTTCAAATTATTTTACAATGCACCTACCTACATGAATTGTATATATATATAAAAATTCTACAAAATATATATATGTGTGTATATTAATAGTATGGGTGATTCACTAAGCGTGTTCATCTTTTCTTTTTTTATAATAATACAGTTTTTCAAATGAGAATTTGTCTTTTTTTACTGTAATTTATTAAGTATTAATTTTAGTGGATATTTTTTTGAATATTTTAATGTACCTAATTCAAATTTTAAACGACCAGTTCATATTATTGAAAGTTTATACTAAGAGTAATTATAATCTTTAGAAATGGTTGTACAACATTTAAAATAAATATTTAATATAAGATCTAGTGTTTGTTAGTGTCATATTTTCGTTACATAAAACATCATAAAATTAAATATAAATTTAAATCACAATAATTGTTTTTTTTACTACATATATATGTACATAATGTATATAGTATATATTATAATTAAATACTAATAATTTGATCAAATTGTATCCATATTAGTTTGTTGTTCACTTTCATACCAAATAATAAGCTTGTGTTGTTTCACTGTGATAAATTATGATTATTTTATTAAGTAGGGTGATTATGACTAAATTTTATAAAAAATAAAATTTTTAAAAAGTAAAAGCAGTCGAATTATAGTTTTTTTATAGTAATTTTGACTACAATTTTAGATAAACTAACAAAAAATATATTTTTATCTATTTTACGTAAAAATAACGCATTTATTTAAGGAATTGAGGAACCAGCACAATGAATATCATAAATAAAATATTCGTCACTAAATAGTAATCGCTGAATGTAAACAATCATCTCTAGAAGATCTCATAACAAAACCAAAATAAATTATATTTAAAAAAAAATTGCTTGAATCTCTATTTGAAACGATTGTTCTTAACATTTTAAACCTGAAACCGTGAGTGAAAAGAATATAATTATTTTTAGATGAATAGAGGAACTAATTTATGATATTTGGTTAAAAATGGATGTGGGTACAAATGGAAAAGTAATTTTTTAGCAAATGGAATTGCTTTCTCGAAATTGGTAACAACTCAAACATTTTCTATTGCACTTATTATTCTTTGAAAAAAAAAAAACAAAATATTAATATTGCCTTTAAAGTCTTGTGCGTGGGACATTTAAATCGATCGATGAAAAGCACTCCAATCATGCTTGCGAAAAAGCGTCGTGGTTTGGGATCATGATGAGCGCGTAAAATACGTAGGTATGCACAACGGGACGCGTTTTATCTTTCTAACTGTTCGACGCGCTCCTTTCGCTCTGTTCAATCGCGATAACTGTATAGTGACGCGGTCCTTGTACGTATCATACCACGTGGGTGGCTAATGGAAATGCACCCTAATGAAATCGCCAAACAAAACTCCAGTTTAACTTCGGTCTACCATCGCTAACCCTCCCAGTTACTTTTCTGATTTATATATTATAATATAATCTTATGCGAGTTTTATTGTATAATATTTTTAATTTTTATTATTGTAATTATATCAGTTAATAACCAGTTAATATTAATGTTTTTATATGTTATTGCGCATATGAAAACAATTTAATTGTGGGGTTTCTCAATTCTATGAACGGTAAAAACGTTTTAGTGAAATTCATGTACAATTTACTGAGCTCCCAATTATAATCTTTCTGATCGGCGTTTGGAACTTAAAAATATATATTTTAAGTTAATAAATTATAGCCTATTATTATTAGACTATTAATCTGTCATTAATAAATAATGTGATGTTTAAGGTTTTTTGGTATCTATCTGCTTTTAAACTATAAATATAAATCATATTATATTAAGTATTATTATAAAGTATATACCATACTGCACTTTATTGATATTTATCTGTCTTAATGTATATGGACATTGAGTATTATAGTTATGGGTATGAAATATGGAGCATCAAATATTAATTAAAATATTCAATATTGAAAAATTATTATTATATATTTAATGAAAATTATTTATTTATGTTAAAGTCGTAAATTAAATTTAAATTTAAAATAATATAAAGCTTTTCATGTTTAAAAAAAAATTAAACAATAATATATAATCTATCGTAATATAGGTACTGAAAAAATGTACTAAACTAATTTTGAAGATGATAATATATGACTTGGAGGTGCTATCGCTTGTATTCCTGTGTGAATACATGACATATCATTTCATATAGAGAATATATAAAAGAGAATAGTATATAGAAAATTTCACCATACAGACCGACTTGTATACAGTTTTTGACCATCAATATAATAATTACATTTTCATATAATGTTGAATTAAAGTTATCCCATGGTTGAGTACATATTTGAATAAAAAAAATAATATATTCCTAAGAACCCAACAATGTCGGATTATTAAATTTTGCCGAAATAATTATGTTAGTAAAACAATAGTTTAACGTGACCATTGGGTTTAAAAAAAATGCAGGTAGGTAGTAACACATAACGTAGGTATGTATACAAATAATAATATTTTTATTGGATCGTTACACTTTTCATATGATTATAAATACGTCGTTGAAAAGTCTCCTAATTTTTTTTTGCGTTAAACTAACACCATTTATATTGTTCATAAATGAAACCATGAACACATATTTTATTTTAGTAACGAACATTTTTTTTTTTGTATATTTATTTTATTTTTTGTTGTAATAGTGATAATAGGTTTATTATCATACTATAGTATTATAAGCATTAAAATAATAAACGAAATTAACGGGTATATGAATATAAATATGTATAACATAGGTAATATAATAGTTGCTTTAAAGGTTTATATTCGCGTATTATTGTATTAACATAATATATTTAAAAAATATTGTCAGTAATATAAAAGGTAAAATCAAAAATCGTCAGTAAGCTCTAAAAAAAAGGTTAGTCGTGTATTCATGTTGCATGTGTTTTATATAAAACAAAGCTTAAAATATTGTATTATATAATTTGAATTTTATATACAACTACATATTTTATTCAATCGACAAGTTACAATTACCTAATTTTTTTTTATCATAATATAGATACAAAACTTTACATTATTTTTAGTAGAATGGGATTTATTCATAAATCTGATCGTGTAAAAGTAAACGATCTCCACGTGTATGATTATGCAAGTTTTTAAAATAAATTTAAAATATACCATGCGTAATTTATTGTCCAATGTGTAGTGTAGACATTTTGTTATTTATATGGTAGAAATAATATTGAAATGCATTTTAGTCGATGTATATTTTCTTAGCTTGTTATAACTAATATAACTTAATGTTGTATTAATACAATAAATTGTATGTTGGTTTTCTAGTCATTAAGAACAAAAACTTGAACTTGGTTAATTGTTGTTAATTGTCATTGTCGTCATTGTTATTGAATTCTTGAAGTAAAAATTTAATTAACTTGTCATTAAACTACATTAAACGAAAGAGCAATCATGTTAGAGAACATACTTAAGCATTTTCATATTTTAGGATAACATGACGAAACGATTATTTCATTTGAAAATTATGTAAACAAAATGTCAATCTTGCACGAACTTAATATATTAAATTTATTCCAACTGTAGTTTGTGCATGAAATAATACTAATAAAATAACTGTGACTGATACGAAAGAGTAAACCTTATCTCCAACCATTATACTCGGATGAAATTGTTACAACACACTCCGTGTTTCTAAAACTTACAATGTTTGATTTTCTAATTGGAAAATGGCTGTGAAGAATATGATCAGATAACATAGATCTATGGTATTAGATGCCGAGAAGGCGCGGTAACAATATGCGCACTTAATTTAAAGTTCATAGAATTATAATATTATTAATACGAGTGATGAATCAGAAATGTTACAATAATGACTTCATACTCCAAAACCTCGTAGAGTGCTATACATTTTTGTTCTCTGTCTTTCTCTTTCTCTCTCTCTCTCTTTCTCACACACCCAATTTCACACATTCTTCCGTAGCCTGGCTGGGTCTATTTTAAAGGTTGTAGGTGGTTGGTCAAGCAACAGGTGACCGTTGGAAGGTTCACGCAGAACATGACGTACCTAACGTTATGAAAGTAAGTGTACTGATCGGACATCCTGAGCTCTAACAAAATGAAAATTCGATTATGAATTATAATGTTATATTATTATACTTAATCATATTGACATAAATATATTGGTTTTTAGTAAGAGTAATATTTTATTTAAAAATAAAGTGGTTAATTCGATATCTATAAAAGTAATGTTTCTAAATAATTATACGCTTTATGACTCCGAAAATATAAATTTACATTATTTGTCTTTTTGTCGATTTGTTTTAAAAATAATACTTAATGATTTTTAAAGTTAATATTGATCTAAATTATTTTCTTTCATTTCCCTAATTTTGCTAAATTTGTAGTCTTCAATTATAACAAATAATTACTTTTCGAGTTTCAAATTAATCGTCAATTTTCAATTTTAAAGAAAATTTAAAAATAATATGAAAACAGAACTTAAATTTCAAATGTTTTAACACGCTATGATTATTCACATATGGTTACACAAGAACTACGACTACACAACGATTGTAAACTATCAAACGATGAAAACAGAATATATTATGTACACCAGTGGATATTAGATAAATATCTATAGCTGTATTTGATGTATTTTAGTTAAAAAATGATCTACAATTATTTACGTATGACAAATCAAACAATTAAGTATTCGTTTGATTAGATAACACAATACTTTCAGCTACTAGTTAGGCACAGTATTTTGTCCAAACGTGTTTTCATAAATATGCTCAAATGTGTATACAATGTTCAGGTAAACAATTTATGACCATATTTTGTTGTCATTCTTTTGGTTCCCTGCGGTAAAAAAAAATGATAGACAAAAGGATGGTTATTTTGTTGTACATTAGGTGTCTATTTGATCACTGGATCACTATAATGTGCATGTTAAATATATCTGTAATAATCATTATACAAAATACACAAATCAATACATTCATCGCTCCACATAAACTATAAAATGCGTTTAAGTTTCGATTTATTTTGTCTATGAATAATAGTTAGTGATGTGTAATAATAATGTCTAAGATAAATATTAATATTTTTAAGACTAATAAATTGGTACTTAATATTGTTGTTGGATCTGATATGACTTGAATAAAAATAAAAAAATAGATCTCAATAAGTTATGATTCGTATTTACATTTATATTAACTGACGCGAATTAATATGAAAATTCGATTAAGGGATGGAGTTTAAAAATCATAAATTAAGTTAGTTCTGAATAAAACAGTATAGCCTTAACGTTTCTTGAAAATAAATAATAATGAAATTAAATTGTTATTTCTATTAAATGCACGATTTTTTAATAAACAATTTAAAATATATTTAAATCATAATCTATTTATAAAATGAACGATAAATCAATCGTTAAATAAAGTAATGTTATTAAAATGTTTTTAAGAATATATATATAAAAATTGTAAATACATTTTTATTAAATTAATGCACACTTGATATTTTTAGAAAAATGATCATTAAACAAATTTTATATTTAAAAAGTAATGTATTGTATTTTAAAATACTTTAACTGACTCTAAATGTCTTAGTCTACCAGTTCAAAACTATTTCAGGTAGATGTGTACGTTTGTATGTAAATACAAATGTAGATATTCATCTTGTTATTATTTACTTTAAATTGTTGTACAAATGCTTATAGAATATAGATCATAGATAGTAAATTGTTTTCTGATTAGGATTGATTATCATTCAACGGCTGTCTGTAGTTTTTGTGTACCGTGAATCAAACTTAACCATAAATCAGTCTAAGATTGGCCAACTGCCAGGTTAAAAAACATCAATATCAATTAGGTCGTCAACAATGAAATCAAAAAAAAAAAAAAACTACAGTATTATAGTTAAATTTAAGTGACTACTATGATTAAGCAAAAAAAAAATAAAATAATAATAAAAGTGATATTAATAAATCTGTGGTAAATCATTGGGGTGGTTGTCTTCAAATTTTAATGTGATGGTGATAAATCATTGCGTTGGAAGTTTGCGATTTTCGCTTATGGGATTTATCTAAAATCGATGAAAATTTAGTTAGAAAATGGTGCTTGTACTTGGTTCTTTGAATCGTTATTATGTGGTTAGAACGTGTTAAATTTATAATCAGTAAGCACAAAGTATGGAAAAATGTTTACTAAGCGATAACGTGTCAAATGAGAGAAAAAAAAGAATCATTGTAAAACTGAGATAACTGCCTCAATCCTTGCAGAGCTTAAACCGACATCGTTTCATTTTAATGCAAACACGTTAAACTTTCAACTGTCAAATAAAACCGTTTAAGCTAGTCGTAACTTTTCCAGCATACGCTTAGCAAACGATTCAATATTACTGCGATCGAGTTGTATACTATTGCTGTTTTCATCATACTTCGATCGATGTAATTGAAACTATTTCCTTTGATGTGACATCGATTTTCCCCTTGATGTTATTTTTCTTTTATATTGATAATCCCAGACCACATCACACAAATCCTTCGTATCTCTATTTTAGAAGTTTTCACCATCCAAACATAGTTAAAAATCAAATATTTATAACTTTCGTCATCTGTTTAATTTTATCAATCAATTTAAAATTAAATTGATCTATGTTGTATATGTGGTGTTAACATTTATATTGGAGATTTATTTTTAATGGAAATTTGTAATATATCAATTCTACAAATAATTAAGTACACAGTTTTGTGTTATAAGTTATAACAATTTTTCAGTTATGTTATATTATATTGTTTGTGTATTATTATTTTTATTCGGCAACCAAAAACCATTTAGCAAGATTTTAAATTTATGGACTTATACAACTCTGCTTGAAATATCATAAATTGTATTCAAAAATATTATTAAAATTATGTTTTCAAAATTTAAAATGGAAGCGGAAAATTATTAACAGTTTTGATATAAATGGATTTATTTAAAATTCAACCAACGCGGTTGGCTGAAGATTTCATAATAAATATTTTATTCCTGTTAGCAATTATATTTCATAAATTATACCTCATGATTAAAATATGTTTTCTAACCGTAATACGTAGATGTACGTATAATACACCAACTGTCACCGCAGTTGATTATTTCCTGAAAAGTCTTGGAGTTTTACGAAAATTTGAATTGTTAAATAACCAATTATATTTGCATTTATCTTTTAATTTCCGAGATAAATCTACCACCCACCTTATTACACACTACAGTCTGTTCAGGGACTGGCATTTCCTTTTTACATTTTCGGTGATGCTTTCACCAGCGGCGACATTGCGTGGCGTGTTATTATGATGTTTATGTAAATCATGATTCGAATTTATTCAGAATATATTTGCTCGACCAGTGTTATCATATATATATATACGCATAAAATAAAAGAATAACGGGAAATTAAAGTTGGTCGAGTGCCTGTATGAAACCTCGCCCGAGGGTTGTACCGTACGTTTATAACGTGTACAGTCTAACACAGAAACACGATGAGACAACGATGACTACAATATCTCGTCGTTTTCCTATTTATCATATTGTGCGCTGTTGACAAATACCGTCTAAAGGATAATGAATGCGCGAAATCTGATGTGCATATTTCCACCATCCACCGCGCGTTTATATTATAATATAACGTAATACCTACCCAATGTTTTTGTACTAACCGTAAATCACGTACCGGGTCCTGGTATAGGAGTCGCGTTATAATAATAATAATAATAATAATAACGATAATAATAATGTAATATCAAATTTTCGACCAGTTTTAATTATGGTGACGAAGGAGGGACCTTCTTGGGGAGAGCGGGATTCACCAGCGACCGACCGACCGGAGCAAATTCCACCGAATAAATAATCGTTTTGTGTATAATACGGTCCATGATACTATTATACTTATATATACAAAGACGACGACGACTATACACGAACGACAACGACCGTTATTAATCGCCAAAACAACGCATAATTATATTTATCGTTTTAGAACATAATAAATAGATATTAGCCAGTAACCAGTAACCATACACATTCGTCTTATGGAACACGAATTCCGAACCTAATATATGAATATCTCGATAGTTATGATTGAACAGGAAATATGCTCTAGGATAATTTATTAATATTTCAATGGTTTTCGGTTGGCGTGCAATGACATTGTTTTTTTTTTTTTTTTAATATAAAATTAGCAGTAGGGTGTGCCAAATCAAGAGCGGTTTTAAGGAAAAAAACTTAGGTAGGTAGGTGTGTTCGAAAAGTTTTCTATTCAATGATGAAGGGTGTGTGACAAACATTAGCTGTATGTCAATCGTGTATAATTTATATAATTTATGATAAAATCTAAAAATAAAAATTATAAAATATTTTTTTTTTGAGTCCAGCGAATAACTTAAATTCAGGATAAAGTTAGATCAAAAGATTATAGATGATTTATAATACAACCCTTAATTTTTTTTAAATTTAAATTGATTGTTTTATCTTATAGTGTTTTCATTTCTAACTTACTTTATATCAAGACATACAGAAAGCAAACATTATAATATCAGTAGTAGGTAAATTTTCAATATTAATTATTAATGTCAATACATAGCACTGTTTATTGTCTATTATTATAGCGCACATTCAAAAAAAAAAAAATAAAATAAAAATAACTTATATAGTTTAATGTTGGTTAAAGTTATAGTATATTTATTGATTATTATAGGTATATAACATAATACCAATATTGTAGGTTAAAATGTTATTAGATAAGTAATGGTTGGATCGTTACATACGCAATAATATTTTTATTATAAAAATAGATACCAATTGTATATTTTATCATAATTTTTCAAAAAAATTCCCGTATTTGTTTATAATTGTGTTGAAGAATTTATCAACTATGAAAGGATTAATAGTAAACGATAATAGGTACTTATTATCTTTAATATTTATATTTTCATATTATGATGGTAAACCCAACATAGCATAATAATATAAGCTTAAAAAATCAATAAATGTATAAAAAATTTACTTTTTATGTATATTATATACATTTATACAAAATAATTAAAATTAAAATAACAGAATTATTATTTATACAATATTATTAATTTCATACCATATAAAACTTAAGTTTTAATTATCGATTTATTATTTTGTTACTATTGTTGTAGCAAGTTGTTTTTTTTTTATATAGATTTGTCATATAATGATATATTATGACATTTATAAAATTTATACATAAATAAATAAAAAATGTATATAATATATATATATATATATATAAATAATAATAAAATGAAGATGATCGTATTTTATTATATTTTTATAAGAACGCGTGTATAAAATATACAAAGCTAGAATCGTATGTTTTTTGTAAAACACGATATGGAAAAGTTTAAATACATTCAAGGAACATCCGGAGCGTGCGTACACGTGCATTATTTTTTTTGTAAGATACTTAATAGAAATAGCGTGGGAATATGTGATGTTTTCATATGATAATATAATAATATAATATACACGGTTGACGACGGTCTTTACAGATGATAACCGGACTTTAAGGCGAACAGGGACTGTTCAGACGTAGACCTACAGACTTCGAAACTACACATTACTCGATGTTACAATTTATTTAACAATTTTAACTTATTAAATATTCGAATTACTGAAATACTAAGAATATTTTGATCTTATTTTTTTATCATAAATGCTTAACTCAAATTTTTACCATTCAACGATTTATGCTGAGTAAGGCTCGTTATACTACACATAGTTACTAAGTTTTGGCAAACCAACCTGTTGAAGGTTGGTTAGAGGTTAAACACTCCCTAAAACCACCACTATATCTACAAAATACATTACGGGGCCGCATCGATCCACACAAACTTGTAGAAATACATTTCAAAACGCATAAGCCACATGCAAATAATTGGTTATATACTTATTTATGGAGCGAAACATACTTAGATGCACATTTAAATGAAACGTATTCATCTCGATTTGAAACATGGACTTGATACTGAACTTTATGTTCTCGGACTTTCAAAATAATTTAACGCTCGGTAAAACGGTGTTTACCGTATCGCACGAACGTTTTATTATTAAAATGTATTATTATGTATATAAATAGCTATATAGGTCGTACCGGAATCGTTGCCGTAACTCTTTATCTTCGTGTGTTTAAACATTCAAATGCTTAAGTGCAACACTCAAAAAATTAATTTTAAATATAAACTGTTGGTAATAATAAGAGATTATTGTAATAATTCAGTCGTACACTCCGACAAGCGGTATTTAAGTGTTAATAATTATTTTATTTTTTGTTTTTTCTATAGGGTAATCTCAAGTGCACCGTCGTTGTTTTGGAAAACCGTTTACCCGTTTAACTTACGTACAATTAACGCACGTTTCATCTCAAGATTGTATTTGTGGAAAACGTAGTTTATAATATATTTTAGTGCAGAAGGCAGGTGTAATGCGATTAAGCGAAAAAATATTATTATATAACATTATAGTTGTCTTGCTCGTCAGGTGCACGACACTGCACCTGAACCTTTATTATGATATGCTAGTGTGGTATTATAATTCCTCGTAAACCATTCGTTTAAACGCCGCACTTTGTTTCGGATAAAATAAATCGTATTATCCGGGTGCTCCTTGAATAATGTAATACCCTGCACTTCCGTTGGCCATGTTTAGAGCTTCTACATTGTTTTTATCGCCGTAGTGTCCCCTGTCGACAAATTGAATTCGTCCGTCCAAATAGCGGTCGAGCTCGTCGATTTTTCTGTGGGTTTAACGGCCACGCCAGCATCACTACAAGGATATTTTCCACCTTGTTAACCGATAAAAATCCGGCGACCTGGAAACACGCGCGGTTGGTTGAGAGGAAGATCGAATTCAAGAGAAATTCAGAGCGCATGTCTCGTTAAGTTTATACGACAGATAGTTAAAACGTTTCAATTGGTACGAGTTACATGCTGTACTTATTTACATATCACTATTTTAGTATACGCACACATGCCATTGCCGGCTAAGACAAAACGGATTACGTTCCTCCACCGTGGATATCGGCCAAATGTAACGAACCCACAAAAAGTATACAACGGGTATGGTACCTAACCTAATACGTGTCATATGCCTATACCTATGGTTATAATACTATGTTAGCTGTAATCAATTTTTGCTAAAATTGACCTAAAATATATAAATAAATATAATTTCCACCAAAAATTTGGGTTGGTAATTTTCAACCAAATTGAAATCAATATATTTTTTAGATAGAATAATAGGAATTATAGAAGATAATATTCAATTTTAGCTTTGTATTTATTTCACTAACCTATTCACATTGTTCTATAGTACTTAAGTATTGATTTTAAAACTACCCAATAACAATAATATATATAAAACATATATTATACATGCAAAGTAAATTAATAATATACTAATAATGCATTATTTTTAGCAAAAATCAATTAGTATAGTAATATTTTGTAATGATAAAATTATCCTAACCTTAACCGACCAGACGTTGAAATTTGTCACAATTTCCAGATAAAATTGCTGTTAATTAGAAATTAAGAAAAATTATTATTATCATTCTAGTCCACAAAATATCACGTCAAAAATGTTACTAACAAAATTATCGAGTACATACAATTACACACTCATTTTGATACAAATTACATATAATATTTTTTGCTACATACGTATGATACGGTCATGAAAATTACATATTTTTATTTTAGTGCAAATTACAAACTCCCATAATTATAATTGTTTACGTAATATTACAAAATTGTATATCGGATTTATGTGACTATCGATGTGTGAGTGGCAATTATTATAGTTTTTTTATTACGTTTAACAACGTCGACACTTGATAATAATAATAAAACCAATAAATCCCGTGACCGTATTATGCACATTCAATTTATTTTGCACGGGTTGCAAATGTATTTCAGGGCTTTTCGATTTTTCAGTGTTCATTTAAATTAACATTTAATTCGTAGATTAATCGGTCGCGTAGCATGGGATTGGTTCGTAGAGCTTATGCGATTGAAAAAAAATCGATATGTTTATTGTTTAGTATACAGTATATATTCTGCTTGACTTGAGTAATGACATTGTCTGTGTGTGATTCAATTTCAATAAAACGTGAAAAAAAAATTGCAATGCACAGATTGCAATAATGAAAGTAATCTTTTTAATTCAGATAACGTTCGTTTGCAAGTCTCGATCGTCTGGTCGTGAGCTTCGTATTATAAACATAGAAATGTATAAAAGAGAAAAATTGACTTGCACGCGGATTAATGTTGCTAGTTGTGCAATGAAAGAAAGAAAAAAAACAAACTTTATACGGTATGGTAGAGGAAGAATAAAGAATTTCTATGTCACCGCTAAACTTTCTTGGGTATTATTCGCAAGGAAACCGCCACGCCGCCGCTGCCACCGCATTGTTTGTAGACAGGACGTCGTAAACATTATAACGGATTCGCCTTGAAAGCATTTGAGAAAATTAGATTTTTAGCAGACTTTATAGTATCGTGAGTGTGTGTTTTCGAATAAATCGTACACGCTAGGTTTATGCATTTATGAACGCCTATCTGAGGATACTGTATATACTAGGCTCTTATTATTGCGTGTATAGACTTTGAAACTAAATATAGGTAATAATTAATTCATTTTTTGAAAACTATTTTCATCATAATACTCTGAGAGAATTTTACAGTTGGAGCATGTATGTATTTGAATGTTTTTTATTTTACTTATTTATACATATTATTATAGGACTTTCAACTAAATACTCATAACGTAAATTGATATTTACAGCGGGTTGTTGTACATTTTAAATTATTTTTTTGCCATATTAATATCTGATATAAACATAGTTATAAAAATAAATATTTAAGATTTAAAAATAAATTGAACCAATCATTAACTTTAATTAATGTTATAAATAACAATTAATATTTATCACGACTAAAATAACTGAACAACTAAACATTAGGAAATATTCCTAATATTACTAATGGTCAAAATAACTCGTGTACCTAGTGTATCGTATGTATTATCAGAGTAAAACTTTGAAATTGAAGGTGATCAGTAGACTTACGAAAATAAATTATATACCATATATACCTATATAAAATAATGGTAACAAAAAATCTTTGAAAGTAAAATTTGTGATTAAGAAAATCTTGTTATAATTAAAATTATGTTTTATATATTAAATAACTAGGATTATAATAATTTTGTATATATTATGTTATGTAAATATGTAAAACTATATAGTTTATTAAATTTTTAAAATTGACAAAATAATATTTACAAAATTAAATTATAAAAATATTATGATTAATTATACAGCAACTTAAAATTCATATTAACCTCAGATACATATTATTTTTAGAAAATAATATTCTATTCTCTTTAATTTGTTTGCAAGCTCTAACATAAAATGTTTATAAGTTATTTTATATCTTTGAACATATTGATGATTAAATTAATAAACTATATTGTAAATATTTTGTTTGATGTCTTAAAAAATGTCAAGTATAAATCTAAAAACGAATTAATTAATAAAGTTATTTCTATATCATAGTTATTATGTATTTTCTGAGTGAAAAATTAAATATTTGTTTTTACACACAGATGTAACTAATTAAAAATAAATAAATATTATGTTCAAATTAAATTATAGAACATAGTGTAATATAATATATAAAGTCTATATTATTTATATAAAACTAAACAGTTCAAACGTTTCGTATTGAATTTAAGCATTCAAATTAAATATTCTTTATTTTGTAGCTCTAGACTTTACGTATATCGATATTGGTTTGGGTTCACGGGGTCTACTGAATGTATTGGTTTCCTGTAAAGAAAGACGTGTTTATTTTGCCAAACTGAAGATTTATTACATTCAAAAACTATCACGGGATTAGCTACCCTCGGACGGTTTGTTTATTTTTTTATCTTTCAACTTTATATAGGAAGACCATCATAATAAACTGCTGTCCATTATTCAAGAACAACAAGTCCACAAGCTCGTGGATAGAAATAATATTTTGACGCAGACATTATGCAAAAACGGTCAATGGCTTGGGTGGAAAAAAATTTCTTTGGGTTATTTTTCGACCCTCTTTATTACTATCGGAACCAGGTTTATTTTCCTCCCTTTACCACTCTTCCGATGATCTCCTGTAGCTGGCAGGCGTGATTTATTGGTTGCAAATCCAGGTGCAATAATACCCTTTCCGAGTTTTTATGGCTTCTTCATTATTGTTTTTTCACCCTACCATGAAATCTCCAGTGACTTAAGTCTACGTTATTCGTCGACATCCTGTCGAACCATGAACGAAGACGTAAAGTTAAACTGGCAAGAAAATAATAAATAAATAATAATTTAAAAGTACTTTATACTACACGCGTAAACATTTTAAGAGGTCTCTTTGAAAATCTATACAGCTTATTATGTTATATCCTTGATCGTTCCATACTTAAACTGTGGTTTTTAATATTTTTATGAATCATTTTGGAATTATTAAATACTCTTAGTGTACTAGACTTTTAAGAACTCGTAATAGTATAAAACTATGTTATAAACGTACGTTGATTTATAGGTATTTATCAATTGAATAAATGGTTCACGTAAAATTAATTGTAATTCTTATTGGTGATATCAAAAAAGATTCCGTTAATACATTTTACTTATCAATGAAATGAGAATGAGTGAAATCTACAAATAAATTACACGCACGATCGTTGACTTATTGCGTTAACAAACGATTTAACGTCCGCGTCGCTTTGGAATTTTCTATTCGAATCATTATTGTGTTCCTAAATAATTAACGAACAACCACTGAGTGAAGTGTAGTTTGCTTTCCACGCGAAACCTGCCCACGTCTAATAATGGAATATTTCGGGCTTGCAATTTGTCCGATGGCCTTAAACTTTGATGAACACGTCCGATTATGTACGATTTAATTAATGTTTCTGGCTACTCAGTATACGACTAGCCATTATATGTAGACTGCAATGTTCAGTTCAGCAAAATCTGTATAATATTTATATAGCTTTTGTACCAGTTAAGTACGTAAAAATCATATTACCTATTACTGTTATTATTAATACCTGTATTTTGTAAAGAGTTGACGAAGAATTGCCAATAACTATTAAAAATTTGTATTTAATGACATGTTATTAAAAATTGGAAATTTAATGGTCAGTTGTACCTGAATTATATTAAAATATAAATATACCCATAATTTTAGTTTCAATACTAGTCGTGTTGTATAAAATACTTTTTTTATGATTGGCTTAACAAAATGTAGTTGTAAAAATGTAATCATACCTACCATCATGATGTGATACCACGGCGAATACTAATATATTTACGAATACTAATACTTAAGAAAACTAAAATAAACTTTAGGTCGTGTGGTTACATTTTGATTAGTGGTTATTTACCGGTTATTTTAACTATATCAATATTACGTGTTAATTTTATAATTCTAAATAGTACTTAAAATAAATGTAAATTAGTTTTTTTTTTTGTATTGTTTATTATAATAAATAAAAAAAAATATATAAAACAATATCGTGGTGTTCAATATCAATAAATAATATTATAGCTTTCTATATATATATAAAAAAAAACCAAATGGAACAGAGAATGGGAACAAAATATTATTAATTGTACCTTAAAACAAGTATAAAAATTATTAAAATATCTTATAATTTATTAATTCAATACTTAATTACATGTAAATTCAATATCACAGTTTTTGGTTTAAATAATAAAAATATTCCTAAATTATGACGAATATTGATTGGTTCTAATAACATTTATTTTACGAGTAGTATATTTTTATGAAACAAATTACATTTTTTACGAATAAAAAGGTTGTGTGTATAACAACTATAATTATTATATTGGAATAGAAAATATTTTGTGAAAAATATAACATTACAATTATTAACTGTGTGATATTTATAGCTGTATGGTGCTTAAATTATATTAAAATAATTATATTGCCAGATTCCAGTACTAAAAAAAGTCATGATAAACATGCTCGTTACAATATATAATCAAATATAATGATTACTTTTGACGGGTGGTTTTTAAATTATTCTTATTTTTGTATTATACAATGATATCTGATCAAAAATAAATATAACTATTGCAAGTTAATGGGTAAGTGCGGATGAGTTAATAATATCGTCATATCGATTACCATTTGTGACAATTTCCTGATTTCAGAAAATGCTTATAGCAATATTGAAATGTAATCTTATTGTAAGAATAAAATTAAGAAAGCATATTTAATAGAATATGCTTTAATGTTAGCGAGTTAATGTTTTTTTTTTCAGCAAATGTGTGATGATTATTATCGACATCTAAATAATGATCATCGACATTATGTTACTTTTTACGTTGTACGATATTTCCATTTCCGTAATTTTCTCTTCTTTTTTACGATTGAAATATACTACACGATTATTACGACTATGAATTTTGATGTTCTAATGCATTATTCTGGTAAGTTTAAGATTATTGATTTTATTTGATAAAAAAAAAAAAAAAATTAATTTTAACAGTTTTTTTTGTCCTTGGTATATCGTATATACATAAACACTACCTTTAATAATTTATGTTTTGAAATATTATAAAAATTAACGATTTCATACAATTTATGTGAATAATTAAAATGTATATAGATAAAAATAGTAGAGTACGTATGGAATGAATTTAAAGAATTTATTTATTTGAATTTAATTTTTTATAATTTTATTAACTTTGTAAATTTAAGTATTAATTACATGAATAAACTCACGGGTTTGGGAGGGGGTGAAAGGGTTTAACCTCCCTTGGCCGTATTTTTATTATTATTTTTGCATTGTTAATTATATTATAAATTTATAAAGGATAATATGAAAATGTATTGTCTTATCGCATAATTTATATTTAAAATTACAAATCGAAAATTATTGATACATTATAATTATAATTTACTGTTTATATAATATAGCAATAACTCATTGATTTTTATTAACTTTGTAGTCAAAGTTTGTTATCTGTGGATATTGTTTAATGAGGGTATCAACGCTGGGCCGAGCATGAATTTATCAATTTACAAACTATTTATGATGATAACAAACATTTATAAATGAAAATACAATACAAAAATGTCAAATCAGTACATTGTTCTAATACGTCAATAAAAAATCAAATGTGACCAATATGGTAAATAGTATAATTAATGGTAGCTTATCTAGCAAAAATAGACTAGAAAATTAAATTTTATATTGAAAAAAAGTGCATTAAATTTTGATTTGTTTTTTTTTTTTTAATTATAATTTATAATTATTAAATATAATATTAAATATCATAACTAGAGGAGTATGCACAAAAAGTCCCTACATATTTTTCTTAACCTACAACTCCCCCCTCCTCGTGGGAAATTCCTAAGAACGCCACTGATTTAATATGAAATTATTAAATTGTATAGTAAATAACCTTCTAAATAACATTATTGTCAATTGTAAAGTATATTTATAAATATTGGTATAAATTTAATCGTTTTTAGTTAGGCCATACAAAATAAGTTCATAAATTCCTAATGACGAAAGAAGAACCTCCTCAGTGCACAACCTGGGTGGCTATATTAACTGTCATTAAAATATAGAATAACATAGTGCCATCAATATATCGATGGCCTCAAAAAATATAATATTTCATCTAACATTAACGAAACATTAGGACCAGACAGAAAACATTACAATTTATTATGTAACCAGCATAAGAAAAGATAAAATGTACAATACAATTTAGTAAACGTAACTGTATACTAATATTAATAATATTACTATATATATTATATATGATATTTATTTAAGTTAACTATGAATTTATGATAATTATATTATTTTGGTTTAACTTATTTATCTAATCAATTTTTTATTATGTTCTATTATTAAAAATTAAAAAATTATAATTTTGTTGTTGGTATTTTTTATCAGTTTAATAATTATTATAATAATAATAATAAAATATATTGGTAATAGTTTTTTAATTGCTATTTTTTGGTGATATAATATCCATTTTTTATGATAATAAAATATATTATTAATATAAATATAATTTTGGTATAAATTGACATAGTACATAAGATCAATCTATTAATTAATTATTTTTATTGAAAAAAACTAATTCACGTGTCTAATAAATATAATTAAAACAAATTAAAGATTATAAATCATGTTTAAGGATAATTAGGTAGTATAATAATATTTTTCTATAATCATATATTTTTTCACAGATTATTAATATATCTAAGTATATAATATTTTAAATGACAAAGCTTAAAAATAGTAATAAAATGATTTAATAGTCTATGTTTATTTAATCCAAACTAACTAATTTTTACTTACTAAAATTAAACCTGAGTTTTTGTTTTTACATAAAATAATGAACGGATTAGTATTTATCAAATCTTTTTTTTGTTAACTCACGTGACAAAGTATTTTTTTTTATGATTTTATGGAACAGGAGAAGTGTATCATATAATAGCATTTTCATACTCCTACTGACACTTGATTTTTTTTTTGAGGTAGTACTATTAAATAAAATATGTTTTGATATAACTGACAATTGAAATTGTGACATTTCTCGTTTAATATTTTTTTGTACTTTTTAATAGGATCAAATTCAATCATATATGTTCATTAAAAACATGGTTTTTAAAAATAAATAATTTGAAAAATATCAAGTTTTTAAAACAGTATATCAATTTAAATATTTGAATTATATGTAAGAATTCACTGACTTAAATAAAATACTTATACTTATATATTATAACATTGTGTTTAACAATTTCAACACCTTAACATTTATGATATTTATTAACATCTTAATTAGTCACTTTAAGTTTTTTCATGATTATAAAAATTAGTGAAAAATAAAAAGTTAATTATATTTTTTACAAAAAAAAATTATAAAAATATTAACTACATACGTAAATTGTATACATATTTGATTAGTTGTTTTTTTAAAAATATTATAGATTTAGTTTTATTTTAATAAATAATAATGATTTATTTCCTTTTAAGCTGTACAATATTCGTAACAAAATAATACATGCGGGGTATTTGTGAAGTTTATTCATTAATTGAAATGAGTACTGTTGAATATTTGTGGAACTGAAAATGTATGGATAATTTTGAATTTGCTTTAGGTATTTCATTTTTTTTAAAAATTGAGTGCCAGCTATAGAACAGTTTAGTCAATAACTTAAAGTAGTAAATATCTTGTAAAAATGTACAATACATTTTATCTTTAAGTACTTAGAACTTAAAATATGGAATAAATACAATTTATTAATTTATAATAATATCAATTGGATGTAAATAAAGTTATTTAAAAATTAAAACAAAGACAAAGAGATTGAAAAAAATAGTATACGATGGACAGCATATTAACATGTAATACAGAAAGTTGATAATCGCACACTTTAAAATGTTGAGTTGTATGTGAATATTATTATATAGTGCAACCAAATATTTTTAAAACTTAAGTCCTCAGCAAGAGAAATGAGCAAATAGCAAAACTATAGCTTTAAGTAAAAAAGATTACCTTAATTCTTTACTTTTTAAACTTTTTCAAATACCATACTAGGTACCTACATGATAGTTATATGTGGATTATGTGATAGTGTAAATTCGCGAATTTGCATTTAATATTTAATGACATGTAGTTTTAAACACATCCTTAGGTATTAATAAATCAAGATTAGAATGTAATAATTTTACATCCTCTAAAGATTTAACAGAAATACAAAGTTTTTAATCATATGCAAAGAAAAGTACTTTTAAAAGTTTATTGGAATATCGTTTATACAAAACAAAAAAAAAAAAGCGGGCAAGTGGGTACCGTTCTGCTGTACATTAGGGGGTGGGGTTGACTTCAGACTAGGGTAGGTTAAATTTGAATGCAATGATAGGTATCATTGTATACGAAAAACGATTCTGAACGAAGATGATTTGTCAGCCTAGGATATAATTTCCAGTGGTTGGTGAAAAAGGTGGTTTATGTTTTAATGGCCTGAATACACCAAAATTTAAGTTATTTTATAATTATTGTAAGCTAAACTTATGAAAAATCTTGTATTAAATTTTCAACTCTTAGCTACCTATACAAACATTTTTATGAATTATACCTACAAAATAATTTGCAAATATTCATAATTTTGACGAATTTTCGTCAAAATTTGAACTTCAAATGCTAATAAAAAAAAATTGTGCCTAAGTATTCTTATAATTTTTTAATCACTATAAGAATAACATATGAGGAACTTTGTATAAAATTTTCAAGTATTTTGATAGGGCCAAAAAAATTTTATCGACACTTCAAAAAAAAATTTTCAGAAAAATTGAAAATTTCGGTTGTCTATAAATAGCTCAATAAAACTCAAAATATTTTGAAAATTAAATCATGTAAGGAAAATGCCAATCTAAATAACTGGTAAAATTTTCAAGTATCTACGACTTATACTTTTTGAATAATTACAAATATTTAAAAACGTTTGAGGATAAATCGTTATCGTTACGCGATTTCGTAAAAATTTAAAATTCAAACGCACATAAAATTTTTCCTTTAACGATTTTATGAGTTTTCTCTATAGCTACTTGAAGGAAAATTTATGGAAAACTTAGTGTTATAATTTTAATCCTTAGTTATGAACACAAAAAATTTTATGATTTTTTAACTTCAAAATTACTTGCAAATTTTCGCGTTTTCGACAGATTTCGTAAAAATTTGAACTATAAACGCTTATAAAAAAAATTGTGACTAACGATTTTTAATTTTTTTTAGCTACAATAAAAACAACTCATAAGGAACCTTGTATTTTATTTTCAAGTTTTTTTGGTCATCCAAAAATTTTTTATCGACACTTTAAAAAAAATTTCTCAAAAAAATCGAAAATTTCAGTGGTCTATAAATAACTCAAAAAAAGTCAAAATATTTTGAAAATTTAACTATATATAGATACCACTGACATTAATATTTGATGAAAATTTCAAGTATTTTCAGTGATTAGTTTTTGAATTACAACCATAAAAAAAAATCAATTTGGTCGAAAACTGGTTTTGCGTAAAAATTGCCGTTTTTCCGTCATTTTTTTTTTGTTTTTCTCGATTTTTTTTAAAAACTGTTGGAAAATGTTAACTTTTTACCTTTATAATGCACCAAGGATATTCACTTTTACATCGGAAACCACCCCCATAGTTTGAAATTGGAGCATTATTTCGACTAGTTATGCTGTACACAGACACAAAAAAAAACAAAAAAAAAAAAAAAACACACATCATTGTAAAATCAATACATTCATCACTTCGTTCAGAATTTAAAATGGAGACAAGCAAAATATCTTGATGAACTCTAAAGGGAATAACATAGATACAATATTTTACTTTCTTTTTAAATTATGTGATACTTAATTGTTTGAATATGAATCGATTATTAAGATACCATTATAATTTAGTTCCTGTATACAGCAATATTCAGTTCATAATCATTAGGCTACCGTTTCTGTAGAAATGTATTGAATTGTTTAGATTTAAATCGTTTGGTTATCTGGTAAGTAAAGATTTAGTTATTATTGTTAAATGTTTGCACTACTCACAATTCTTCTTCTTCTTGGCTTAATGATTCCTCAAGAGTCTTCGCTACCACCGTCAAAGCCTTCCATCTTTCCCTATCCTGGATAATATCCTTCCAATCTTCTACGTCCAGTAATCTTAAATCCTGACTTACCCCCTTCGAACTATTGCTTCCTTTGGTCTACCCCTTGGTCTTTTTCCACTTGGTTGGTACTCTATGACTACCTTCACAGTCTTTGATTCATCTCTTCGCATAACGTGCCTAAACCATTGCAATCGTTGTTCCTTTATGTAGTTATTTATCTTCGAACTTTGTGTAATTTCTTGGATTTCAGCGTTCGTTCTTCTTCGCCAGCATCCCAATTCATCATCATATATTGCACCGCAAATCCTTCTCAATACCTTATTCTCAAGGAGAGTAAATTTTTCTCAATTTCCTCTGTTATCGTCCACACCTCGCAGCTACACATTAGCATCGGTCAAACTAGAGCTATATGGAGTTGCAATTTTATCCTCCTCGAGAATAATTTGGATTTAAAAAATTTTAGTAACGCATAATAAGTCTTTTCCACCTTGTGTATGCGAAATACTATTTCTACGCTTCAGTCATTATTACTCTTGATGGTAGCTCTAAGGTATTTAAACTGGTCTACTTTTAAAAAAAAAAGTTTGCAAATATTTCATGGTCGTTTTTCAATAATTATATTACCTTGGTTTTTCTTCATTTACTGTTAGTCCTACTGTATTGTCAATTAATGTGGCTGCATTATTCACTACCGTTTTTTTGCTATTGCCAATTAGGCTTAAGTCATCCGCAAACCTTAACACATCAAACTTCGATGCATCGACCACTATTTCATATCCATTATGTTGTACACTTCTTATTCCCTTTTCTAGCGCTATATTGAATAGCAAGAAAGAATGTGCTCCCCTGCTTTAGACCTGTAATTACTTGAAATTTTCGGATTGGTTTGGTCTACCCTTACCTGGTACTTCACACCTTCCATACATATTTTTGTTAATGCTATTAGTTTTGCTGGGAACCCAATTTCACTTACAATAATTTATAAACAATTAATTACAATGATTTCACTAAAAATAATAATAACAATAATAATAAAATGATAATTACTGACGCATTTAAAAATTATAACGGCTTTGGAACAGATGTTTTTTTAGATATAACCCTGAATTCATGTTCAAACATTCAAACTTTTGTTCAATATTCATCACGTAATTTATATTTATTTAAGCTATCCTAAAAACTCTTAATGTTACATAAAAAATAAAATTCTTAAGAGATAATAATGTGTGCAGGTTCTCTTAGTATAATATTAAAAATGTCCTCAGCCATTCAGTATCAGCCTCTTTATTTGAAATTATATTTATAATCTCCAAAATAACAACTTCAAAATATAATCACTATAAATCCTCAATAACTCGAACTTTATCAGAGATAAATGTGCTAATCAAACCACCAAAAATTTAACCTCATTTATACAATTATCTAATTTTAAAATCGTCTCAATTTACTAGTATTAATTAAAAACAAATACATAGTTTAATGAAATAAACAGCTGTCTTTTCAAACCACTAAACGAAATCGATATTAAATAAAATAAATAAATTTCCTCTCAAATTGTCTAGAAAGTTCAAAGTTATAACCATTATACTAAGAATAAGACACACAACAATTTTTTTTGATGGTCAAAAACAATGTTTGTCGTTTAAGAGGTTTGTCATGGTATCAAAATAATTTTCACCAAATTAAGTATATATGTCCAGAATAAAAAAAATGCTACACTTCCAAAATCACTCGTTGCATTACTCAGGACCTTAACTCTTTTTCTAGCTAAATAAAATTCATTATTACTGTCAATCTACTTAATAAGATTTAACCCTTAAAAATAAATAATAAAAAAAATAATTAAATAATGTAGGGTTTTTATTTTAATTTGTGTATCGTTATAGTTTTATCTTATCAATATGTAATTTAATCTTAAATATAGTATCACACAATGACCGCCGTTTCTGTGGGTGTACTTGAATAAAAAAAAAAAAATTATACAACCAGATTAGTTCATATGGCGTTTTTAATTTTTACTATGTAGTGAAATTCACAATCGATATATTTTCAGTGCTATACAGTCGCCATGGACTATTTTCAATTACCAATAATGTGTCAAGTCTGTTTAAGTACCTACATTTTATAAAAAAATGATATAATAATATGATTACTGTTAATTCTCATTATGAGAAAATGGTATTACTAACGAACTAAAATATAAATAATTACAGAATAAGTTTCACTATGATAAGTACTTAGATTATAACAAACTTTAAAACATTATATTATTACATACCACGTATATTTTCAGAATTCAGTTAATATAATAGCTAGTAGGTGTTTCCAGTTAAGTTCGTCAGAGAATAATCTTAGTTGTTATAGTTACATTAAATTGTATTGAATCATTTTATCTGATGAATTTTAAGTACGTAATTGAAACTGTGTACATAACAGTATTAAAAATTAAATATAGGAGTATAATAAATTGCAGGTATTTAATATATTATCAAACTAAAAGGGTAAAGTCTAAAATTATAGTAATAATCAATTTTTAAAAATACTAATATCGTAATAATTTTTAATATTAAAAAATAATATTTTACCAAATCCAAGCTTTGGTGGTTAGGTATATAACTGACAACATTATTAAATAGCAAACTATCCATTTATACAATAAATATTAAATTATTTTCAATATTTTACTCATTTATTAAATAATATGTTTAAATAAAGTAATAAATTTAAAACGCAATGGTACAACAGAAAATATAAAGTTTGAGTAACATGGAAATCTCGGAGTATTCAATGAAATAATTATAAAAATATATCATGATAATATAAGTTTAAATACAATTCAATTTAGAAATGTTTAAATAGTTAAAATTAAAAAAGTTGAAAGTCTACGGTATAATATTCTAATTAAATAACATTCAGAAAATGGACAAGTAACTAAAGTACTAGAACAATTTTATTGTAGTCCTAGTGGCAAAGATTGAAAAATTCTATACAATTAAATAATTACCATTTTGAAATTTATTACCAATTTACTTATATGCACAAAACACAATGGGCCACTACTGTCTATATCGATTATACATATCGATCAGATGGTGGTTCTTATTACATTATATAGATAATATGATAATGTGAGGATAGTTGACATTGTGTTGTACAATAACTTCATTCGATCCATAATGCTTACAAAATGAACGATAACCGGAATGAATGCATACTATCCAAAGTAACAATATTAAATTATTGTTATTAAATATATTATAGTATATTAAATTATTTGAACTTAGATATGTCCAAAATATTAAAATACTAATAACAATATTACTAAAATGTTTTGAGTTAGTAAGTATTTTACCTATTGAAATAACAAAAAAAAACCGATATTTTATTTATGTTTAGATTTTAATGACTATTTTTGTGCGTTAATTTTCTCAAATCACATTCTTACAGTATATGATAGGGTCCCAAGAAAAAAAGGAACATTCACAAGGTAACAATATTTAAAACGGATAATTTTTTGAGAACATTTATATATCATTTAAAACGAAGGAGCTTATTAAAATTGAAAGTAGAAACAACCATTGTTGTCATGATTAAATCAATAACTATTTCTTCACACCTTTTATAATTGTCTGAAAAGTCAGTTTTAATGATTATTATTCAACGTGATTGTGAACGCTATTTAGATACCACACAATAGCATACACAATAGTTCCTAAAAGTGGCAGGGAGATGGTGAGATTATATTAAAATTATATACATATTATCTTTTATAAGAACATTTTCTCTCTCCCTTCTACACCGTCGTGTATAGTACTGTGTACGCTGTTGGTACCAACAATTGAATAAACGACATAATTATAATTGTGATATTATTTGTAAATTTCATTTTATACCTACAACACGCTTACGCATCTATGTATAATATATTTTGCTCCTCCACCCACAACACGGTAGTTATAATCAAATATTTAAGCCGATAAAAAGCTACCGATGTATTATTCAAAAGCCGTCTGCTAAAAGAAATAAAACATACGATCACGTACACCGTTGGCGATTTATATAAAGTGCGCCCTCATATCTCTTTATACACCAATAACATTTTCCTCGAGGTTGTCTTGCACGTCCTAGCCTGAAGATTTCGATTCACCTTGCTAAATGTAGTACGACTCACAAGTGTATTGAAGGGTTAATATTTGTCGACGAAAAAGAAATGATTAGATTTTGAAAATATTATTATAAACTAAGAGGTATAGCTGTGTTATAGTGTCTATATAGTAGAATTACGAAAATGTCTTCTGTATTCTCAACAAATCCTAATAGAAAGTGACGAGATAGACATACCCAGAGCAAAACGGTGTAAAATACTTTTAGGATTAGTTCCATTAAAAATCCTCTAGAAACAATATGGGAAATATTTAAAATAAAAATTAAGAATTTTATAATAAATTATAATATTTATAAAATATATAATAGTTATCGAACTAAAAACATTGCAGTTCAATATTAAATTGCTAATAAAACATCGACAGCATATTATTATATAATGATATATTAGGTGAATATATAATAAAAAATAATTCAATTTTAACACTATATGGTTGATTTTATAGTTTGGTTTAAAAAAAAAAAAAAAACTTTTATTTGCAGCTTAATTGAATATGAATTATATTTGTTTTATTTTAAAATGCCATGTATTTTATAATTTATTATTGAACTGGAAATGATTCGAAAAGGGTAAACGTTCGTGACGAGTTATGATCTATTTTAAATTTATAAATACTAAAAAGTGTATTTTAAGATGATATATGGTACAATTTAATATAGAAACCACAGAGTAATAATATTATTTTATAACATAGATTACCTGCTTTCATTTAAATATATAATATATTATTTAATCAGATTATGTTTCGCTTACAGTATTAGTTACAAATTTTATACCAGTGATACTTGGAAGATTATATTGTACATTATTCTGGTATGACCTATTTAAGTGTACTTACTCAAGAAACCTCTTAAGACTTCCTAATTATATCCAGATGGTTCCCCACGAGATAGGTATAGTAATGTAAAAAAATTATGACACCCGTCAGAATGAAAACTGTACTTGTTTTTAAGAAAATATTTTGATATTTAGATGCCTTTTACCCGTCAAAAATGTTATGGGCTGAGAGAAAACACGGGTGTGTATAAAACCATTGGCGGGGATCGTTGTTTTTGTACTGCTAAAACGTTTTAGCCCAGCCGTGTAGATTACAGTGGATTTGCATATTTGCTAAGATGGTGTTTTAATGAATGGAAAGCGATGTGCGGTAGGGCAATCATCAGTCATTGTGGACAGTATGTATATGTTGGTTTCGGGACAAAAATGCTAATGAAAGAAACATTTTTTATTTATTTATTTTATTCAACAAAATGTTAGTTGCTTTTATTTTGTTTTTTTTAAAGTCCTTTTTCAGAAAATACGCCATTTAGATTGGCATCAAGGATAAAACAGACCTTTTGGTTGTATTAATAATATAATCCCTTAAATTGCCATGCATTGTAATATAAACGAACGCACGTGGTCAAAGAGATCTCCATTAAGATTTGGAGTAAGGGCAAGTGTGAAAATATAATGCAGGGAACTTAAGCATGGCAAATGAGTATAAGGCCTTTGATCTGGGTGTTTACAATACCTTGTTAAAACAAAGTCATTTCGAGCCCAAAATCTCACCTCACTAACGTATTTCGAATCTGGGTGATATATTCAGATTGATATAAATCCCCTCGATTTCAACTGAGATAAAAAAAAAATAATGATATCTCTTATATATATAATATTGAAATTTTAACAAAACATAAAAGAATAGTTACGTTTAATAAACTGAATTTATTTTTGATTCTAATTATAGCCACAGTGGGAGTAATTTAATGGTAAAATAATGATTAATTATATAAATTTTTATTACTGTTGTTTATTTATTAACATATAATTTTATTTTTAGCTAAAATAAACACGTTTTATGATAGTATTTTAAAGATGTTAGTTTGTTGTGTTTGACATTTCTCAGTAGCTGGCCAGATAATTTTTGAAAAAAAAACAGTCAAATACAATATATTATAGACAGTATAACATGAAGGTTTTTAAAAATGGATTTTCTGGTGCCTTTAAATTTAGAGTATTACATTCATTCAGAAAACTAAATAATGAAGCACACTTCAAATTGTCTAAAAATTCAGAAATTCAGATATTGTAAAAAAAATAAAATATGTATCAATATCGTATTAAAAAAAACCTATATCAACTATGAAATTGCATTTTTATTTTTAAATTTAAAATTTATTTAGTAACCATATAGACATTTAGGTTATAATTTGTGGATTTCATAATATATATGAGTGGTATGAGCTTTATTTTTATATAGCATAACAATTCGGATTCATTATTTTAGTATAATTTTTTTTTGTATAAATAAATAAGTTTAAAATCATGACAATATAATGTAAAGGACTACAATCCTTTTTGTCTGTTTGAAATAGTAAATTATTGTTGTCGTTTCATTGCATTGTAAACTACAATTATTATCTGCATGTGCATTGTGCTAACGACATATCAATAACAATACATTTCAAATATAAAATTTCCAAAGTATATTTTTTATTTTATTTAACAATGAAAATAGATTCATATGTACAACATACATTTATTATCTATAGATGTGTCTAAATGGACGTTCTAAACCTTGTTTTGTGGATTTATCAATTGACAAAAATAAACTTCCTAAAACGTCTATTGGGTCTTCAATATATTTCAGCTACGTATGTTTTCGAACAATTTATTATATTTTAATAATAAAACTATATCATATCATTGTAATATATGGTTGTCGCGTATTTTAGGGTCCATAAATGTCATATAAAAGAAATTTTAAAAGAGTTATACGATACAGTGATTTTTTTTTAGTAATATACTATTTTGAGTTTTATTTTTATACAGACGTTAAATTTATTAAATATGAGTGTTATAAAATATGAATAGTTTATGAATGCACTCTAACATTAAGTATAAATTTTAATAATTTATTTGTATAGTATTATATTAGATGAACATCGATATAACTTTATGCCAAAAATGGTCTTGAATAATACACTAAAATCTCAAATAACAAATATACGTGTATACAATTATGATGAAAAAAATTATACGTTATTATAAGTTAAATAGTTTTACAGTTTGGAAAATTTGTTATATCTAATCATTGTTATTTGAAATATTCTTTATGAGTTAAAATCAAGCATACCATTTGAGTAAATAAAATTTTATTATAGAATTTTATTCTAATCAGTAGTTGTAATAATAATTTTAATTTAAATGATTTACAATGTTGCTTAATAATCAAAATACATTAGAAGAATAAGCAAAATGTAATATTTCCATTTTCATCTTATACTATATTTTTTTTTACCATGACTAAAATATACATACAATAAATGTATCGTAAACTATCTGATTTTTACTTATACCGGGTATAATAATGAAATTGTTATTTTTTTTTATTTCTTAACATTAAACCATGCGTGATTGTCACCGATATTATTACTTATATTGTGTAAGTTGTTTCGACGGGACACTAATCATTTATAATTCCTTGGAAAAACACCGTTAACATTGATCCCAGCTGTTTGCTCTTAATTAGAGACCTTATTTAAAGCGACTCGACAAAGATGGTGGTGAGGTAGCACGCGTCCGTATTTCGAACGGGGTTAAAACCTTAATTAATTTTCTCGCGGTAACCCTCGTTAAAATTAGTATGTAGGTACAGTTAACGAGAATATACCACACTCGTGTGTCGAGAGTGTTTCCAAAAACACGAGACCAAGTGATGCAATGATGATGCACTGCAAACGAGAAAAAGTGTACTTAAACCATGACGTGAATGTTTCGTCTACGCGACAACGTAGATGGAGCTCGCGGTTCATTATTTAACAGTAGCTACCGAATAAGGGATATATATATGAGAGATAAATGGTGCAACGAAGAGGTTAAGGGGTGATGGTTTGGTAGTAATAATGACAGTGTAGGTATCTTAATATCGCCAACAACGCCCATGAAAAACTGAAAATCAGTTGTGTAATATTATCTCGCAGTACGGTATGGACGATGGTCGGTGTATTGAAAAAAATATATAATATATAAATAAACCGCGTAACATTGGCGTAAGATACCCTTGGGCTAAAAGTCCATTAAAATAATTAAGAGACCGGCTTGAAAGAGCAAAGAGAAAAAAAATTAAATAAACGTTCAGGAACATTATTTTATAATATACCTCCACGTCGTATAATAATAATGGGGCGCTTTATAATAGTTACCCGCACTTGGAGCGCGCGGGCTGGAGTCCAGGCAAACAACAACAACACGCGGGACGTTTTTAGTGAAAACTTTTAAACTCTTTATTATTATTATTTTTCTCGTAATGTAGAGTGTAGTGGGGCTCTCACTAGTCAGTATAGTCAGTATAATTTTAGATCAATACTTAAGATACCTACCAACTTCTTAATGCAGTTCTTTGCACGGTTCTATTATTTTCCTTATTAATAGGAGCAGATTCTTAACTGTTGTGTATATGTATCAAACGAAAATATATCAAAAATCACCTATGCAACGTTTCATATCCATTAGCGGTGCTATGTGAAAAGTGTAAACGAAAAAATAAAAACGAATACGCCACCACGTCGTTGTTACAGGTTTAGAATTTAAAATCGTAATTCAATGACTAAAAATAATCATCAACGTTATTAAAACGCAACACCTTTTAATGATTTAGCAAGATAGATCTCCGGCTATCTGCCACCACTTCCACCCTAGAACCCTCGTGCGTGTGCTCTTGTATGCACGTTCGAGTAAAGGCCCGTCGTAGAATTACTGTAGAACGTTCACGTATACACACACATACACAAAAGTGTATAATATTATATATGAGCGGTGTTATAAATAACATCACATGTTCACAAATGACGTGAATCATTGAGGCCTGAGTTATGTGCCGGGTGAGAAATTGAACTTCTGGCAATACGTTACGTCTGCCGCCGCTGCCATCATCGCGTGCACTGCGTGTTTCGAGCCTATGCGTTTATATTAAACTCGTACATTTCAACCCGTTCGCATGAGGTGTTGGAAGTGAGTGTGAATTGGCACGGCAGGGTACCAATAGGGGACCACAATATATCATAGGTGGAATTAGCTTCCCGGCGAACTCACACACATACCCACACAAACACATATACACACACACGCGCCCAAACGACGAAAGTTCTTCCGGTTTGTAGACGAAAACAATGAGATGCTTGTCGTATAAAAGTCGACGGTACGGTACAGAAAAAAAATATTCCACGGATAATAAAGTGAAAATAATTTATTTAAAAAAAAAAACTTCTTCGCGGTTGTACCTATATCAGCTATATGATAACCTAACCTTGTTTTCCAAATCTTTACGCTTTTTCCTACTTTTCTTCATAATTAATTTAATAATGTCGTTGATATCATTTATTATATTTTATTATCTAATTTCTTCCCAATATGTTTATAAAAAGACATTATACATATTATATTATATTATATTATAATATTATGTATAATTATAACTGTTAATTTAATTATTTTTATTGAATATAATATTATTATAGGTAAAAAAAGCACTTTTAAAAATAATTTTATAAAACTATTCATAGTATATAGAAAATTACCAATGTTATTTTATTTCGTAAAATATGCGCATTTTATGTTTTTAGAATTCATTTTATATACCTATATATATTATGAAAGAAAATACTTAAATAATAAACGATGGGTATTTATTTGTTATGCACAATATGTAAAAGTGCAAATAATGAAATTAATTACCTACTGAAGTCCACATTGATATTTGCGTATGTTTGCAATTTAAATTTTTAGCAAACTTAATTTAAATCGTAGTACCTATATACTGTATTCTAAACTATTGTATTATTATATTCAATTTATTTTCTGATGAGAACCTTAACACATGTTAAAAATATTGTTTCATTACATATAAAAATGTATTATTTCTACTAATTGTTAAAAAAATATTTTGTGTTCCTTCATATATAAATTATGGTATATATTATACTAGTATATCAGTACATACTACATAGTGCATATAGAATTTTAATTATTAAAGAACACTTCATAAAAATCATATTTTAACTATTTAGTGAATAAATTAAAAAATACAAAAATCAAGAGATATTTTTAGAAATTACATTAGTACTTTGATAAATATCTACATGCATTTAATTAATATATTTTTATCATGATATTGTTATACCGAGAACAAATTGTTGTACCTATATAACTACATTAAAATATAGTGTATAGACCTACATTGTGTACCTTCCATTAAAATTCGCTGATTAAATATTTTATTAAACTATAGTAATTAAATACATTCATTAAAAATTGATTTTGTATGAATTCTATAGTATGCAAACAATGAAACAATGCACAAAGTGTGATATAATTATATAAAACTATTTTTCAATAATATTAAATAAATTATATAAAACAGATAATGGATTAAATAGCTTTGTGTTATTTGTCCAATTTGTATTTATTTATTTATTTTTTTTAATAATAATAAGTAGGACCATGAATAAATTGATTTTATAATGGTGTGTTTTTAAGTGTAAGTTATCATAATTTAGAGCTGTGAAAATGTTTCGGTATTTAAATTTGAGGATAGTATTTGGTAACAAATTGGATTTATTTGATACTTAGAGAAGGGGGATAAAAATAAAATGTCGGTAAATTTTTCTATACCTAATCAAGAAAAACAAAAGTAAATTGATGAGTTAATAAATTTTGAATTTTTACGTTGAATCAGGTTTCCAAGAGAAGTGTTTTTTTATTATGTTGTAATTCAAATACTTAAATATTTTACCAAGTGATTTATAAATTATCATTTTCTGTATATGATAACATTTTAAAAGCATTTTATCTATTTTGAGTTATATGTCAGATCAAATTAATTAAAAATTAATTATTAATTTATTATAGGTATTTATACAACAATTTTTAAAGAATAGGTATTTGACTATTTTTTTTTTATATTTATAATATTTAGTTAAAATTATTACACAACTCGTCAAAAACCTTGAATATTTAGTACATGATTTCTAATAAGTATTTAAATAAAAATTAAAAAAATAATTGAGCATTATGTTTTTCTATAAAAAATTTTGTGTGCGTTTGAAGTTAAAATTTTAATGATCTCGTCATAATCACGAATACTAACAAATAATTTTGTGGCAAAACATTTAAAATACTTAATTTTATATAGTTGAGTTTAGAAAATTACTTACAATATTTATCATACATAATAATTCATACTGTAACTAAAAATCTAAATTATAATATTATATAAACACAATTAATTTGTTTTTATTAAATTTGGACGAAATAGCATATTTATTTACAATGTTTTTAATTATGTTACCATTCAAAAATATTGTTCAAAAGACTTAAAAATGTACATTTATTATGAATTTTACTTTACGTGAAGTCATTTTAAAATTATTTATATTAATATTAAGATATAACTTATTTATACCATAAAACCATCCGAATTGTTTTACGGTTAGGTGGTATTGACTCAAAAGTTAATAACAATAATATAATATGGGACAAATATAAATTATTAACAAACTAAAACATAAATAATATAATAAATGCAATATTATCAGCTAAAAAATAATTTCTATTCTACTAATTTTAAAATGTATTAGGTATCATAGTAACAATCTTAATATGTCGTAAAATACACTTAGTACTATATCAGTTGCAGACCGTATCCGTTTCAATTTTTTTTTATTTACAATGATTTTATATCATTGAATTGAAAGTTGAAACTTACCACATCTATTTAAGTGACTTGGTATCAGCTATAAAGCAAATCGGTACTCACTTGCTGACATTTTTAAAATTATATATACCTAGTATAATTATAATGTTATAAACATCATTAAATACATTGGTGCCAGTCTACAATAATATAATTAAAAGGTTAAATAATTAAATAATTTTAAAATGTATAGTAGTATCTACTAATAATAGTTATGAACACCTAAAATATATATTAATGGTGTCATAATTTATATAAGTATATAAAAATCAGAGCCTATATATATAATAATATATATGTGTGTGACGTATGTGCGTGTGTATGAATTAGATAATAAAATATATTCAAATAGTATATTTCTAGTTTAAAATCATTAAATTACGTTATTATAACATTATTTCTTATGTTTATATATAAAATATTCTTTTAGATTCTGAACGGAGTGAAGAATGTATTGATTTTACAATGATGTATGTTTTTTTTTTTTTTTTTTTTGTTTTTTTTTTTTTTTTTGTGTCTGTGTACAGCATAACTAGTCGAAATAATGCTCCAATTTCAAACAATGGGGGTGGTTTCCGATGTAAAAGTGAATATCCTTGGTGCATTATAGAGGTAAAAAGTTAACATTTTCCAACAGTTTTCAAAAAATCGAGAAAAACAAAAAAAAAATGACGGAAAAACGGGAATTTTTACGCAAAACCAGTTTTCGACCAAATCGATTTTTTTTTATGGTTGTAATTCAAAAACTAATCACTGAAAATACTTGAAATTTTCACCAAATGTTAATGTCAGTGGTATCCGTATATAGTTAAATTTTCAAAAAATTTTGACTTTTTTGAGTTATTTATAGACCACTGAAATTTTCGAATTTTTTGAGAAATTTTTTTTAAAGTGTCGATAAAAAATTTTTGGATGACCAAAAAGTTTTGAAAATTTAATACAAGGTTCCTTATGAGTTGTTTTAATGTAGCTAAAAAAAATTAAAAATCGTTAGTCACAATTTTTTTTTATAAGCGTTTTTAGTTCAAATTTTTACGAAATCTGTCGAAAACGCGAAAATTTGCAAGTAATTTTGAAGTTGAAAAATCATAAAATTTTTTTCTTTTATAATTAAGTTTTGAAAATTTGGTACAAGGTTCTCCATACATTTTTCTTCAAATATCTGTAAAAAAAACTCTACCGGATTCAGACAAAAAATTTTTATGAGTGTTTGAAATTTAAATTTTTACAAAAACCGCGTTAAATAACAGTTTAGCCTCAAACGATTTTTGATATTTGTTATTATTCAAAAAGTATAAGTCGTAGATACTTGAAAATTTTACCAGTTATTAAGATTCGCGTTTTCTTTACGTGATTTAATTTTCAAAATATTTTGACTTTTTTTGAGCTATTTATAGACAACTGAAATTTTCAATTTTTCTGAAAAAATATTTTTGAAGTGTCGATAAAATGTTTTTGGCCCTATCAAAATACTTGTAAATTTTATACAAAGTTCCTCATATGTTATTCTTATAGTGATTAAAAAATTATAAGAATACATAGGCACAATTTTTTTTTATTAGCATTTGAAGTTCAAATTTTGACGAAAATTCGTCAAAATTATGAATATTTGCGAAATATTTGAAGTTGAAAAATCATAAAATTTTTTTTGTTTATAACTAAGGATTAAAAATACAACACTAAGTTTTCCATAAGTTTACCTTCAAGTATCTATAGAGAAAACTCGAAGCATCATTATAGGAAAAATTTTAAGTGCGTTTGAATTTTAAATTTTAACGAATAGCGTAACGATAACGATTTATCCTCAAACGATTTTAAATATTTGTTATTATTCAAAAAGTATAAGTCGTAGATACTTGAAAATTTTACCAGTTATTAGATTCGCGTTTTCTTTACGTGATTTAATTTTCAAAATATTTTTTAGTATAAGCTGGTTTTTTTAAACCACCTTTTTCACCAATCACTAGAAATTATATCCTAGGCTAACAAATCATCTTCGTTCAGAATCGTTTTTCGTATACAATGATAACTATCATTGGATTCAAATTTAACACTCCTATAATATATAATAATGATCCATACGGCACCTAATGTACAGCAGAGCGGTACTCACTTGCCCACTTTTTTTCTTATTCATTTTTTAAATGAGTACCTATGATCAGTTTGTGAATTATACTTAGATATTGGTTTGTACTCTAGAATATAACTCTTTGCGACAAGACTACGCTTTCAAGTATTTCGTGATAGTACTTCTGGATCGGAATAGCTCCCTTGAGTTGCTTTTCGATGTTGTTGTCTTACAAGGTACAAGGTTTTGATTTTATATAACACTCCGAGATAAACAATATTTCCCCGAGGTCTTGAATGTTTATATTAAAAGCGAATTTAACATAAATTCTGTTGATATTTGACATTTTATTTAAAGTTAAATTACAAATTTCGAGTACATCACAATACACTGCAGTATAAGTTACAATATCATTCAGCAAAACACTGAATTATATATTAGAAAAAACAAAATACAATGGTAATCTCTATAAGTATGATGATAACGCAGTTCACCCTAAGCTGTAATTCAAAAATAGAAAAAAAGTTACTAATATATGACATAGGTGACAAAATGTTGAAAATATAATAAAAATTCCAAAATTTCTTAGCATTTTATATAGATTCAAAATCATAAATATATATATACTCGTATTTAATAAGCAATGATTTATTTATTCTTATGACAAGTAATGGTATTACGTGGATACGCATATTTCACTATAAAAATAGCTAATAAAAAGTTAAGCTTAAACAACGCAAAATATTGAAAATTAAAACTAAAGTTAAGTAAATAAATTATGATTTATGAATATTAAACTTGGTATAGAATTAAAGTAACGATATACTATACTATCATAAGTTATAAAAAAAAATATATAAGGCAATTTAAC
Organism: Aphis gossypii; assembly: GCF_020184175.1. Taxonomy (NCBI): domain Eukaryota; kingdom Metazoa; phylum Arthropoda; class Insecta; order Hemiptera; family Aphididae; genus Aphis; species Aphis gossypii. Next base: position 87,620,796 of record NC_065531.1, read on the forward strand.
AAGCGTGTTTACCTCTTTTTTTTTCGTCAATAACAAAAATGCAGTAATTCAAAAGTAGATTTTTAGATTTTTTAAATTTTCTTTTAGACCGTCTTTTAAAATTCTTGAGATTTTTTATACTATTTAAAGAGTAAATTAAGGAGATATTTATAAGTACTGTACTATTTTTATCGTTATTATAAAAATTTAAATAATTAAAAAGCTCGTTCGAAATTTCGAATCTTTAATTAGGTACATAACATAAGTCTATCAAAAACTAAAAAAAAAAAAATATTTCCTTAATTATTAACAATCAAGCGGATCTCATTCAGAAAAATAAATAGAAGTTAGTATCTTTACATTATTCTTCTAGAGTAAAATTAACAGAAATCGAGAATTTTAAAATTATCATTAATAATGGAATAAATAGGGATAAGTTTTCTTAGTAAATCACACTGTATAAATTCAGTTTTGAACCATTTGATAACAATTTTAATGACATCCATGTAGGTATAAATATACTATACACTTAATAAAATGTTACATTGTATTATTTTCAAATATATTTGTATGAATTTAAAAACATAACTTAAATGTTGTGTTTTGTGTTTGAGCGACAATTAGAGTTACAGTATAACTACACTAAGGTATATTGCATGCAATACACTCATAACTAAAATTTAATTTTTTGATTGGTTAGTTAAATAATTATGAACAATGAGGGAATTATTACTAGATGATGATGATGATCATCATTGAATAACACATATTATTAAATAAGTTTTGTAAATACATTTAAAAAGTATATTAAGACATAAAAAGTATGGGTCAAAATAAATTATTTGTTTTTACACCTTGTAAATTATTAACTAAAAATTGAACTGATTTTTGAAAGAATTAAAATTTGTTTATTATTTTTTCGATTATCTAATTATTTCAAATTATAGATTATTATGAAGTAAACAGTTTTAATTGGTAATTGATAACTAAGTAAAAAAATTATTTCTATTTATGTTGTAGTTCAAAAATGATAATATACAATTATTAATTACCCTATAATAACTAAAATAAACTCTGGAATATAAAATATCATGCTAAATCTATGATCCAAGTTAATAATCAAAAAATAATTCATGGATTTGGACTTAGGTGCAATTTAAAGTTTCAGATTTCAGATTTAATTCTATGAAATGTACTAACTTTAATAAATTTAGAGGAATGGGGTTAAGGTAATTTTATATTATATTAAGCGTAACCATGGTAATAGATTTTGAAGGGGGAGTAAATCCTTTGTTTATTGCATACGATGTTCGATGATAAAATGTGTTGTGGAAGAAAGTGGAGAATATGAAGAAATATGAGAGAAAGGAGAAGTTGGATTTCATTTAATGACACTTAAGAGGATATTGCATCAACATTTGTTATCTTTGTCTCTTCGATGCATAATATAGCAAAATTACTATACGGTAAACCTTAAATAAATAGTAGTTATATTATGTTATAATTATTTTAGATTTTTTTTTTTACATTTTTAAGTAAATAAAATGTAAATAATTCTTAAAAATAAAAAGCTAGTGTTTTAATAAAAAATAAAATATTAAAAATATACTCAAAAGATCACATAAAATGTGTTCACTGATTGAAATAAATATTTACTAATTATGTTGACAAGTTATAAAAGGAACCTAGACAATTATTTAAAATGTATGAAGCGTAATTTATTATATAATTAACTGTTCGTATATTACTCATTAGAAAATATTATAATATATTATGTGCTTTGTTATATATTAATACATTTATAATATTTTTTAGCTCGAACAAAAACAAAATAATTATGAACTTATTTATCGTTATATTTGATAGCTACACAAGCCAGAAAGTGATTCAAGAATATTTATGAATGAGATTTCCTTTAATATTTTATAAAATATTCATTTACAAACTTAAATCAGTGTTGAACCATACGCGTGGTTATACATTTCATGAAAATTCTTGGAAAGTTCATTAACATTTTAACAATATTTCCGAACCTCCAGGTTGTGTTTAAAGGTTATGTTTTTTTTTTTAACAATTTCACATTTTTATCAGAATATAAAATAAATAATTCATTACATAAAAAAACGAATTTAATTTAACAGTTAAAGCTTGTAAAAATTGCGTTATAACAAATTATTACATTATGTTCTACATTAGAAATTTTCCCGAACTTCGTTACAAAATATTTTATTTAGGTAGGTATAAGATATTTATTTTATGTGGAATTCATTATCATCTATGTTTGTTTCTATCAATTTTTATTTACAAAGTTGAAATTTTATCAATTGCATCGTACCCATTAACAGAATTATGTCTTATAATTATTATAAAATTATAATTATAGAGAAAATTATACTCACGAATATAATATATAGTGTTGTTTGATTGCGTTTAAAACGATATATGGACTTCAGTTTCGTATTTAATAAAATTGCGTTTGATGTAAGGTTTTGAAAAAAATGTAGTTTTTTTTACCGATCGGTTCCATTGAAAACCGTTCCGACTAGGGTCCGTAACGGATATTTACGTATGTATGGACAGCACGATATAAGACCATTCCTTCCCATCACCCAGTTAGCCATAGTTATTAGGATATTTTTATTTATTTATTTTTTTAACAAAACGTTGTCCGATATTCGGTATGGGAAATTTATTGGTAGAGGGTAGTTTTTGTTTAGTTGTGTTTTTTTTTCTATTCTTTTTGGTCTGACCCCGTCGACCAAGAAATATCCAACGCAAACCTTTGGACGGGAAATCAAAACCCACAGGCCTCCTGCACCACCGCCCGCATTACCGGCAGCAAACCGTAATTCTTTATAATACCCGAGATTTTGGCGTCTCGTCTAACAAACCAGTCGTAAATCACCGAAGTTTAATCAAAATGAATGGGCTACCGGAAGTCGGAGAGCAAACAAAAGTGATCGCGTGCAGCGTTCGCGGGCTTTGGGTGCGTTGTTGGAAGTACGCGCGCTATGCCTTTTCCGCCACCACCTCCAGCCTTTGATGGATTTCTACAAAAGACGGCATAACTCATGATTATCGTATCTGTGGATTTTTCGGTTTTTTCCATGGCTTGTTTGCTCTCAATCTGATTTTGCTATACCACGGACACTTGACCGCCTCAGATCTGTACGAGTTTATAACGGTATATCTAGGACCTAGGCCTAAGTATACATAAGTCACGTATCCAAGTATGCACATAAAAACTATTCAGAAACAACAATAAATTGACGTTGGAAAATTCAACAAAATATATATCTCTTGATTTATAGTTGTATTATAATATTATTTTAGTATACTCTTCAGTAGTTATTATTGTCACATATTCATATTCCGTCTAAGTTACACCGCCGCTTTCACGTTCAATGGATCGTGTCTTACAGAATTTTGCTTTACTAAGTCCACCATCTTAAATTCGTTTCCCGGATAGTTGTTTGATAATTCCTCAAATTCGCAAGTATATTGTATTTTATTTGAAAAGTACTAACCATATTATTATTACCGACCTCATCAAAACCTCATTCGATCGATCGATCCCCTCTGCAAACCCTTGATGGTTAAACTTGCATTGTTTGTTAAAGTTTGCCACCGATCTCATACTATGGTTAAAGACCGAAACTATATTTAAGTTACTAATATTCCTGGGATTCTAATCACTTAAAACCTAACGTAGTAACCGATGATATATTTGAAAAGCACGGTAACATTTTCGTGGAGTGATGAACTATAAATATATTTAAACTGTAAATATCTTATATATTTTTATGGTTAAATTAATGTATGATATAGTTAAAATGCTAATGATTACACTAAAATAGGTATACCTACTTTTGAATATTGCGCATTATAAACATATATCGTGTTAATAAGATATTGCGAGCTTTTAATTTCACGATAATTATAAATTTAATAATAATTGTAACCAAATATTTATTGTAATAATATCTTTTGGTTATCGTTGTTTTTCTGAATCTTGGTTAATTTTAACGTAACATAATCGTATTCAATTTATACAAATTTAACACAATATTACCAATAACTTATTACATCGATTGAATATCACTAACAAATAATTAAACTTTATAAAGTATTTAATATTATGTACTTACTGCTAAAAGTAGTTGGCTGAGTTCTTGATAGACAGCAAAACATGACAAAAACGGAGCTATGATTACCACAATAGAGGCAAATATCAACACGTACATTCCTAAATAAACTTGCCAGATTTCAAGAGCATCGATCCATTCCTGGAGTGTCGTGTCGAGCCTTGAGTACACCACGTAGCCCCATAAGAATATACCCATTATCTAAAAAAAATAAAAGTAAAATAATGTAGGTACAAAAAAAAAAAAAAACTTTTGGTGAACTTAATTTATAATTAGTGTAATAATTATGTGATTTTTATTAAAAACATATTTTAACAGAAGCAACAGACACTTTAGATTTTTATGTTGATTTAAAAATAAATATTAAACAGTATTATTGTTATGAATTGGTGCATAATATTCTATAATTATTAGTTATAGTCATAACTAACAAGTTATAATATAAAACACGTCATACTACCATAGTCTTAAAAATAAATCGTATAGTATACTATAGTATACATATTTACAGTGTGTACCTTTTATATGTACGATTAAATAAAAAATAGATAAATAATAATTATAATTGTTTTCAAATAATTAAACTATGAACTACGAAACAATAAAACTTAGGATACAGTATACAATATTATTGTACAACTAAACAACGAGGGGAAGTAGGTAACCATTCTGCTGTACAATGTAAGTCAAGTGAAACTTGCCATCCAATGGGTACTGTAATGAATATGTTAAGAAGATTATAGCATTTTATTTTCTCTCTCACACTCGCACGTAACATAGATACAACACATTTACGTAAAAGATTTTTATAAGTAACCTTTGAAAAAAATCACCACATTAATAACAAATAAATAAATATTTTTGAGAATTTTACATTTTTTTTTTATTTTATTATTATTTGATCTTGTATTCGATATTAAAAATATAAACCAAAAATAAATTGTTGAGACAACATTTAGAAAAATTGATTACATATGATTAAAAATATCGTTATCTTTAATTTTTGTAATGCATGATTTTACTTAAAGATTACTTATAAAACGATTTTGTAATAATCTGTTTTTCTAGATTACGCTTTTGCTAGAGAGAGAATAAGAATTGCACGACATCATCTTAACTTTAAGTTCAATAAAAAATCATTGTATATACGATGAAAAGATGATTCAGAGCGTAGATGGTCTTATTGGATAATTTTAAAATGTTAACAAATATTCATATTCCTTTTTTTTTTTTAGTTTTTCCTGATTTATTAAAAATTACGGATGATTTTATTTTATTTTAACTTCTTAAAAATTCCAATTTTATTTAATATTCTACTAAATAATGTAGCATATTCTCCATCGATGTTGATGATCTTAGCATACAAAATACAAAAAGTAAAATAAAAACATACATCATTGTGAAATAAATATTTTTATTGCTACGCTAGGAATCTAAATCAATCTTTAAATGAAGACATTAATTATTATTGCCTAAGTTGTGAGCTGAAACATGTATGTTTATTATTACATGATTATTTATTTACAAATTATCATATCATTATGCAGAGTAAAAACTTTAATAATCATTAATAACGTTTTGATATTAATATATCACTGTAAATACCTATTCGTCCCTCCATTATTGTAAATTCTCCAAACATCGGAGAGCGACACAATATGTATCATTTTAACAGACTCCTTTGCAATACAATAATAATATAGGTGTATTATCATATATGGTAACAGAGCCACCACGCTTGTTTCATCGCTATCACAATACAAACTTTAGACTTTTGTTTATTTATCGGGGTAGACACGTCAGTAGGACAAATCACACCACACATCAAAAATAATAATACTCATGTGCATGAATTGTCATCAAGAGTTTATTATTATATCGTTGGCGTTGTGTGCTCTATTTTGTATCCAAGTATGGTTTGCTTCGATGGGTCTATCTGACATCGTAGACTAGTCATTTATAGATAATACGATATTGATTTGTGTTGCAGGTAATATTATACTCGTTAATATGCTGACGTACTTCTTTTTGACAATTTAGTAAGCAACGTTTATAAATTCTTTAAAAATAAAAATTACTGACTTGTTATTTTACACGGAAATAATACAATTTATTTTTTTTTATAGTCTATCAAATTTTCCAGGAACATACATTGGAGGGAATATTGAAAGAGTCAATTATACTATTTATTTATCATTACATTAATTTTATTATTGGCGTATTTCAATAATATATTCAAGTTTATTGATCAAATATAATGGGTACACAATTCACTATTATAAATGAAAAACTAAATAATACTAATTTATTTAAATTATATATTATATGAATAAAAATATACACATACATATAGGTATAATATGATCTTACGCATTATGCGTTTGTGCGCGAAATAAAGAGCATTTTCATTGGAATTTTATAATGTACAATTATTTATGATAAATAGTTTAAATCATTAAATTAAAATTGAATAATTTTAAATCAATAAATTATGATAATTATTATGATTAGTACCTAAATATTTAATTATTTGAAATTATTTATTATATGGGTAAAATATTAATAATAGATTTAAGTTGAACTTTTAAAATAAAAATTTTTGTTGGGAGTAGTGTTTGAGAATAATAATTATGTGTAGCATTTCAATATTAGTATAAAATGTTAATTTTAAAGTGATAATAATTTTAAGACTTAAGTTAATTGATAACTAATAAACGTAACCTATCAACGTGGAGCTTTTACCTTATCTGCGCTTATACTTCAAAACAATAATAATTTGATGATTATACAGCTATAATTAAATTTTTATAGCTATATCCTAAAAATATTATTAAAAACGTCGTACAATCCATAACTCAATACATACTTTGTTGTTTTGTACATAATGTCTTACCTATAGGCTTTAAACTTAAACATCTGATTGAAGATTGATAATAGTAAAATTTATAAAATAATATTTCAATGGTTCATATAATCATATTTGCTTGCTTTATTGCTAAATTATATTTTAGGATAAACACAGACGCTTTGTTCGAAAAAAAAAACATTTTTAAAATTAATATAACTTATTATAATAAGAAAAAAATTACATAAACGTGTAGGTACGTTTTAATTTTTGAGTTCTTCATATGCTTTTGTTTTTAGAAGTGCCAATTTAGTCATAATTAAATCATAATTCATAACACTTCATAATTAAATATAAAATGTTTAAAATATATCAGTTTTTTGACCCTAGTATCTTTTTTTTCTCAAAAATACATTTGAAACATGTTTACTAGTTAGTTTTAATGATGATCTAAGTTACAAATTGGTTAATATTATTGTTTTTATATTGTAGTAACTTATATTTTATCATGTATCTATTTTTATTATTACTTTAATAATCATAGCTGAACAATTTAATAAATACTTGCTTAGAAGTATTCAAATATAGTATCATTTGTTATTGTAACTACCTTTAAGTAAATGCTGGTGGCTTATATTCTCAAAGAAGTTCGGATCTGATATTTTTACTCCTTGGTATTGGTAAAAGAACAAGGAAAATACATATTAAATGGTCGTCAATAATGTGTAACAATGTTTGACATGAAACATAATAATATGTTTCTGTGAAAACCGACGCCTTACCGAGTTTACACCACATATAGTATATAAGGGTTAAATTTTATCTGACAATTATGTTTATAAAAATATTGATTTAGGTTCAAATGTACTTAAAAATGTGTCATACACAATGTTGAAATGATGACAAAACGGTCTTAAGGATTTTTGTCCATTGACATTTAACAATATTTATCGACAGTGGATATTTTTTCTTTTATGTCAATCGTCTATACTTCGTTGTTGTCCTTTTTGTATTAGGTTTTTGCTCATCGAAGCATTTTTAACGTCTCGCGCCGCCAGTCCAATTTTGAACTTGGGTTTTAAGAAAAAGTATATGTTAAAGGTTTATATTACTATTTGCAACATGAAAAAAAGCTAAACCATTATTATAGTTGTAAAAGCTAGACAAATGTTTGTTTTAAATATCGCTATATTTTAAATGAAAAATGTTTACGAAAACAAAAATACAAAAATGCTACTTATTAGAATCATTACTAACAATAAGGTATATTAAAATTAATTAAACCAAATTAATATTAGTTTTAAATATTTTACTATAAATATATATTATAATATCTAAATTGTATATTTTTTAAATTTATATCTTTATTTTTTTTTTTTAACTAATGATGATTTATCAAGTTTGATTATGGACTTCAAACAAATCAATATTTTAATTATTATCGAACTCTGTATAACCGATAATAAATAACTTGTGAATTTATTTTAAAAATGTACAAAACAAATTATATACAAAAGTTTAGAAAACTAAAAATATTTACAGTTCAAATATATTCATCTGTTAGGTATATTATGATCAAACAAAAAGTTATGTTACGTAACTTACACATAATGATGTAGTTAAAATTTTAAAATTTAGTTTTCATATCAGTATTTAATGTGTGTCATTTTTATCTAAGCCTTAAACTCTACTAAATATTAATCTGAAATATAATATTTCAAGAAGACGTTACAGTAAATTGTATTATTTATGCTCCATTAAACATTAAATATTTCTATTAACTTCTCCTCTTTCATATTAAATAAAAAAAAGTTTGATCAAATCTGTGCGACTGTGTATACCATTATGAAACAATTGAATTGAAAATCACATTCTATGTAGTATAAATAATTTAAAAAGAAGCACAAAATTCGATCACGTTTAAATACAATAAATTGGTTATAAAACTCTTATTAAAAATTAAATATTTCCGATCTCGTTACTACATAACGCTATAATTATAATTATACCTATACTAATTATAATATTAGTGTATCTGTTAATTTATGGTTTATCACTTATAAAATACATAATTTTATTGACAGCTCTTTCGGTATACTAATTATATATAAAATAAGCTAAAAAAATTGTGTTTGATGATCACTATTGTATTTCTGCTATAAATTGTATTATAATTAATGTATAAGGAAAACATTAAAATGTATGTAAATCTGACAATAGTATTAATGATAATATGTGATTAAATATAAACTGGTGAATTTTTTTTGTGTTTTTGGATACCAAACTTTCTTGGTTTTTATAATTTGGCCGATCAAAAGAATTCATTCGGACGATAATAGTAATATTGAATCTTTACTGGTTTTGTTACTGATTTAGTAGAATTAAAACGAAACTCTTATTACATCACTCATCAATATAGATAATGTACAGAGCTGAAAAGTACGGTTATATTATTAAGCTTTATTAGATTGATATTTTTATTTCTCGTGAATTACGGTTAAAATAATTCTATAAAATAGTCAAAGTACACTGAAAATCTGTTAAAAAGATTTGGCGACAAAAAATATTATTTGCTTGTTCAACTAAGTTCCAGCAAAAACTCATTTGTAGAGAAATATATCAGAAGGGAGAGCGGTCTTTCAGTATTGTTGCGACAGTTTTCTGATGTGCTTTGAATCGCATGCTTGCATGCAGTGAATTCTTTAATAACAATGTAATGAGACATTTTAGACGTCAATCCTTCATCACAATTTTCAACGATTTAATTTGACTAAAACCATGTATTTGAAATTATTTTTTTTTACTAATTCCTTGAATTTTTTCTTTTATTATTATTATAGACATTTTTAAAACTTAAATTTAACTGAAGAGTATGTATAAAAACTGAAATAGCGTAAACGAATATATGAAATTGTCTGGATATAAATGGACTAAGTGTTCTAGTTAGAGCAAGATATTGAAAAAAACACTTCATAGGTACGTATATTATTATTCATTAAATGTAGGAATATCACATTACACTAAACCTGAGATTAAAAGTTATAAAAAACTATAGCCACTCAGTATCAATTATTATATAGTAATAGTTTTTTTTTTAACTTGACGGAACAAATTCATTAAAACTTTTGAATTTTAATCATTTCAGATCTGACTAAAGTTTTTTTTTTTTAGAGCCAATATTTTAAAGGGTAGAAAGAGAGAATTAAAGTTTTTCGTTACCTAACTAATTTGGTTAGACGTCAAACATTTATGCAAGATTCGTGTTATTCACAAATAATCTTTTTACAAATTTTAAGGTTTAGAAAAAAGTACTCAATGTTAATTTTATTTTAGATTTTACAAATATTTAATAAATATTGTAAGATATAATGTAAATGTCGAATAAAATTATATAAATAAATATATTTTATAAAAAATATAAGTAAATTAAAACCATTGAAAAAAACTGTTGTTCAGATAAATATTTGTTAGTTCAAATATTTTTACAATTATAAATTATTTAAAGTTAACTTTCATATTATATTTTAAAGTGAAATTTTATAGTAAATTATTAATTTTGTACGATTTATATTTTATTTTTAATTTTTGTAGGAGATTATAGTACTTTTAATACAGCTAAATAGCAATCCTGAATAACCTAACAATTATAACTACTGTTAAAAGCTTCTCGTTGTTTATAAAAGTTTTCCTTTAAAAGCTTTTTTACATTTTTTTTTTTAAACCACTATGAAACATTTCAATTAATGGACTTGTGTACCTACTAACAATGCATTAATGATACACTATTTCTTTTAAAATCCACACCAATTATAATGATTATTTGATAATATAATAATAATTCAAAATAAATAAATATTTTTCGATTCAAAAAGCATTAAAGTAAATAAAAATGTAATTAATTGCACTGAAAAAAATATCTGGAGTAAATTATCATTATATTAATTTATACTATGTATACTAAAAAAGGGTTACATTTTGTTATGAATGGACTTACTTTAAAAAATAAATAATTTAGTCATATTTATTTAAAGAAATATTTAATATTTTGTTTAATTTTAAAAGGTTAAATGTTTATTGAAAAATAAAGTATATTAATAAAATAAATGAAGACTTTCTTGAAAAATCATTAAATTTTTTATCACTGATTATTCGATTTATGTTTGTGTTTATTGAAATATTATCAGAGGAAATATTTTTATAGTTCTTACATCATGGAAAATATTTTCTCATACTAAAAATGGGCTTGTAACATAATTAAACAACAAATACTCTACATATTATATAATATTTTATATTAATACTGCACGTTTCAAACTCATTGCAATCAAAAAGTGATAACTTATATAATCATAAAACGACGCAATACTGTTTAAATTAATATAAAATACTTAAAATATTTTTGGATAGATTCAGTTTAATAAACTATATAATAATAATAAACATATAATAATGGTTATGTCGTATTATCCCATCAAAAGAAGATCATTATAGTTTTTAACAAGTATCTATGACGGAGATTTCTTCAAATACATAAGTTGTGACGACATTGTATGGTTGTTAAAAAAAAAGCTTTAAAAGACGCTACTCATCGATTGTTTTCGCAGTACAATATTAAACGTACAAAAAAGTAGGTTCTGCGTGTAATTCGTATTTTTCTTTTTTGATATCAAGTTTAGAGCAAATTGGATTAAGAAAAAAAAATAAGTACTGATGAGAATTTTGTTAAGTGTAATAATAAATTGGTAAAAAACTCATTTAAAAAAGCAAACAGTATTTAAAAAGTATACAAATTAAGTAATTGCAGAAAAATAAAAACAAAACAAATGGATAAGAGATATATAGCTTGATTGTAAGCTCCAATATTTATACATTAAATTGTTTACAATTCAGATAGACATTTTTACTTTTGATTTAAATCTATATCCAATAATTATGAGTTTAATATTTATTGAACAAAGAAAATATGATAATCAGTATGATGATTGATTATATTAATAATATATTTCTATTGGAAAGATGAGCGTACGACGTCGATATACTCGTAGTGTTGTATTGCTACAGTGGTGTTATTTCGGTGTGAATACTTACTAAGATGTTTGCTCGTACATCACGGGTAAATTCAGGAGCAATAAAGTTTGGTATTCGTGTGGAGTGTGAGTTGCTGGTAAGGGAATTGGTTGGTAGTAAGGTTGGTGAGGATGAAATAAGATAAAATGCTATAATATTATGACCCTTTGCAACGGATACGACGGCGGAAGACGCGCTAGGCAACGGTCCCTCCGGCACTCACCTTTGATTGGAACTTTGCTAATTAACGGATTACGCCTCGGAGACGCGAAGGCCAAAGGCCGCGTTCGACCTTTATAACAACAACAATAATAATAATAATAATAACGGATAAATGGAAATACCTATATCCCCACAATCTAATACGCGCGTTTCCGTTATGTTATTATTGTTACAATTTACTATACATAAGACTTTCCATTTCCGATTGGTTGATTAAAAATCGTCATTGTTTGATTTTTATATGTGACATATACTTGTGCAGTATGTTATCTATGTTATCGTAATTTGTTCGCAAAGGATGCGCATTTTTCTTATTTTTTTTTTGCATCGTTTTTACAAGAACTCAGACAATATTGAAAATTAATATAATATATTTTAATAATTTGCCGAGAAAAGAATTGTTTTTCTCATAATCCTTGGAAATTGTAATTTATTAATAAAAGTGTATTCAAATAAAATAAAAAGTTATTTATCTATGTAGTTTCAACCATTATTGTTGTGTACAATTATCAAAATTCAAAACTATTTTCTAAGAATGGTTATTGGTTAATATATTTATAGTTCTAATAATAATAGATAAAAATTGTTAACATAATATTTTCATAATTACTCATTCAAAATTTTTGTCATTCCATGTTTATTAATTAAATTTTTACTAATTAATATTTATACATATGTATTATATCTAAGTATATTATTATCCGACTATATTATTTATAATTCTTATATAGCTAAGTAAATAACCCATAGCAAAGAATAATTTTAATTTATATCAACTTGATCGAAATCAATAATATTATTCATAGAAACATTTTCAAAGTTTAAATATGCACATTATGTTAAATGTGTAAAATAAAAATGGCTTATAAATATATAACTACCTATTTGTTTATATATATTTTTGATTTTGCGTAAATACACTTTCAAAACATTACATTCCATTAAATTTAGTATTACAGACAATTAAATTTTATAAAAAAAAAATATGAATTGTTTTTTATTAAGTGGTCATTTAACTAAAAATAACTTTATTATTTCTAAAATTAATTTTTATAAAAAATAACATAGTTCAATCTATGTTATTAATGTATATTAATATGGTTAGCGATATTTAAAGAAAAAATCTGTTTAATTTTGTCTTTTAATAAATTTTATTAAATTCAAAACTTTCAGTAGCTACCTTTAAAACTGAATAGAAAACTTAAAACTTAAGTTTATATAAAGACCTAAAATTTCATTTTGACACGTTTACTCATTGAAATTAATTCACATAGTATAAAAGGTTTTAACAGTTCTGAATCCGTTCATTATTATAATGTTAATTATTTGTATTTTGTATATTATTAATATTAATTATACTATGTTATTGTAATATAGAATAAGATAATTTTTAAAATTAATTTTACATTAACTCAAATATTTAAAAAATATATATATTCTTGTAATGATATAAAATGTAATATATCAGAAATATTTTTATATTATTTATTAATCGAAAAATAAATTAAATGCTTACTTTTCTAAAAAAAAGAAAATTATTTATTTATCAAAAAATAAAAGTACCTATATACTATATTATAGTATATGCAAATTATTACTATTAATAATAGCAAATTGATATATTTCTCCTATGATATAAATATATTAGTTACATTCAAACATTATCAGAGGTGTACGCAGAATTCATTTATGGGGGAGGGATCTAACATTTATGTATATATTATACATGTATAATATGTTATTAATCTAATATTAAATTTTCATTAAAAAAATCATTATATACGTTTTAGTTCTAGGGGGTAGGTTAAACCCTTACCCTCCTCAGTACGCCACTGAATATTATATAATATTCTGTTGTTCAGTTATGCTCATAATATAATTATTGAAAAAGTGAACTTATATTAACATAAAAAATAATAACTTTTTTTCTATTGCTAAGTGTTTCATTCGGCCGATTAAAACTTTACATGCCTTATTCACTCGATAAATTATTGTTTTCATTGTATACGTTTTGCATCAAGGATAGAGTTTAATATACGAAAAAACGATATTATCCATTAATCATTGCTCAAGTCTACCATTTTGTCACATAGAAACGACAAACAGACGTTCATATTCAAAATGTATAAGAAATTATGCCTTCTCCGCTATACAATTTCAGACAATGTACTTAAGTATTTTCCATTGAAAACCTAATGAGATAATTCAATATATTTAAGGTTTTATGAGAGTCACATTTTTTTATACAGTTTATATTATTATTCAAGCATAATAATTTTAAACCTTTTACGCTATTTCTTTTTACACCTCGGTAAACAGATAAATACTTGAATTAAATGTATTTTTTTGTTGTATTTTACATAGTGGTACTAAGTAGGTATTACTATAATGTATGATGATATATTATGATAGTCAACTTTGATAGAGGTTATAAAATGTATATAAAATATAATATATACACACATCTGTGATTTTATATAATATTCCAAATCATTAATATTTTATCAAATAAAAAACTATTCTGTCTGTTTTTATTTGAATTATTATTATTTGCCTTTTATTTCTTACAACATTTTCACTTAAATAATAATGAGAAAAAACCTACAGACAATATAGCTAGTATTTTATATAGAGTGTAGACCATAGAACGTTAAACTTTTGTGTACTACTATTTGATATATATTTTTTTTTATAAACTTCAAGAAGTATGGTAAAACGATGTATGGAAATGAGAAGTCGGCTTTTAAAAGTTTTAAAAGAAACTTTATACCGTATTGTCATCTATAGACCATTCTTCGTGAACAAGACTTTTATTGTTTTTTTGATTTGAAGAGTTTCTTCGAAATTATACATGGGTACCGTGAAATCATGTTAGTATTATTATTAAAAAGTTTAAAATACATACGCACACTTAAATGAAAAAAGGAAGAAAAATAAATATACTTAAATTATATGTTAATTTAGACTGTAAATTAAAGGTATACAAAATAATGACGCAAGTAAGGGTGTTTTAATCTTTTGATAGTTAAAATTTTATGACAACACATACTTAGTTTTTTGACAGTTTATTTAATCATTAAAGCAATTGTCAGAAAATTGTCAGTTCGTATAAAATAGGGTTTGTTAAAAGTTTAAAACAAAATATTTTTTTTCCTTTTGTTCAAATAAATTAAATGTGTCAATATCATGTATTTTGAAAACAACTTGATAAAAAAATAACAAATAATAACACATTTAGTCCTTTAATTGAAAAATTCTTAATTAAATAGTTAAAATATTAATTTTTGTTATTTTTTCACACCATCAACGTATAATTAACAGTAAAGATATTCTAGGTTTTACCATGTAGCAGAAATTACCGAAAAGATAAAATAGTTTATTAACTATTCAGTAAGACGTATTGGTTAGGTTAGGTAAGTATTTTGTACTTATTTAAATCTTCGTAGTTTTTATAAATAAAATATTTTAATGATTGATTCAACTCTTGCCATTGTTTGTTCAATAACGATATTTTAATATGAAGCAATAGCTGTACATATTATTATAAACGTCATTCCATCATCGCCATCGAATCAGTCGAGATATATTTAATTAAGTATCATTATTGTTTACGACAGGTGTATGACAAAGTAAATGGGAAACATCATTGGGTGTGACTGAAATTATATGCAGGAGAGAGCGTGTTTAAATTTGATGTTTTAGTAATTAAGTTGTATTCTAACGTTCATCTACGAGTAATGTGTATTTCTTATATTTTTCTTCTTCTTAAGAATCGTTAAACATAATTGATATTATTTTAATTAAAATTCTCGTGTCTATTTTTATCGTACGTTAATGATGAACTTTTTTTTAAAACATCACCCCTTATAGTTTTCTATACAAATGTATAAAAATGTATAAATAAATATTTAAAATGGATAGATTTTTCAATGTAATATAATATATATGATAAAATGTATAGTTATTTTTGCATGAATAATATTTTAAATTAAATACAACATTTTTCATGTTCATTCTTACATCATTTAGAAGAAAATATCGATGTACGTAGTTACATTTTTTTTAAAAAAACGTTTAAAGCTAACATTTTTATGAAATACCTCTCAATTATTTTGAACGATTTTTAATTTTTACGTCTAAGATTTTAAAATTTAATAAATAATAAATGATTTCTTAATTTTTTTTATAATTAATTTTAAAAAAATAGCTTAAAACCACATATTTTTTCTTTAAATAAATGAAGTTCAGATTTAGACGACATTAAAATTAATATTAAAATCTTTAATTATTAGTAAAAAAAACCTCTCTTCTAACAGTTTTAATTGTTTTATGATAACTCAAATAATATCAATCTAAAAATTGTGTAAAATTTCACTGTTATATTAATAATAATGATTATCGATGATTTATAACGTTTTCAAAATATTTAATTTAGACTAATTTTAAATATAATTCATAGATATAAATAAAAAAATCATTGAACGTGATCTATCTTGTTAGAATTTGTTATGTATATTATATTACAATAATTGTAAATTTTAATTGATGGAATAAATAATTAATAGGTAAATATATTATTATGATAATGATATTTTATTTTTATGATGTGTATCTAAACTGCCTATTTATTACGCCGTGTTACTGTCGAAAATGTTATTTTAATCATAATAATATATTGGTTAATATTGAAATACGCCAATGCGATAATTATATATATCATAAAATTAATACATTGCTCTAAAGATTAAAAAACCTAAAAAATACAAAATTAATGATGTTATTTTATTCATGCATGTACAATGTAAATTATACAGTAAAAAATGAAGGAATATGTCCAATCAATGAAATCAACATAAAATAATTTAAACTAAAAATAAATAACAAAAACATAAAATATATATGAATACCAGAGTTAAATTGATATTAGATATATTCTATAATTATTTATTTTTAAAAATATAACACACTTATGATAGGAAAAAAAAAAATTAAAAAAGCATTAAAATTTTTAAATGTTAGTTTAAAAATCAACTAACATAATATGTTAGCAAACACTAAATATAAGCTGTGAAATAATGATGAATCAAAGTAATAATTTAATTAAAATGTTCTATTAATATCATATACAAACATGTAAATATATAATAATTCATTGATGACTCTTACGATTTAAACCTTTATTATATAGTATGTACCTAATTCAATTATTCTTTGAAAAATCTTCATTCGTCAATTACTCACTACCAATTCAACAAAATTATTTTTCCGTTTTCCGGGGGTGTGATTCGGTGTTGGCATTATTGTACAAAGAGTACACATAACAAACTTCGTTCAAGTTTGGTTAAGCTAATGTATACAGAAATTCTACGTGAAGAAGATTGCATTTTCAAACTTAAATGTGTATTTATCCAAGATGTTTGTTTAATGAAACAATGTAAAGTCGAACATATCATCACAGCATGAGCAAACATCGAATTGGTGTGTCGTCACCTAATATTGAATAGACGATTTGTTTAGTCAGTTTTTTTTACTATTGGGCAATCAAATATTTAAATCTAAAAGACAAATTGTGCCATGGTACCATCATCTTAGGGTGAACAAAATATTAATAAATACCTACTCGAAGTAAATGCGTTGAAGAAGAAAAATAGAAATAAAATTAACCGGTTGATAAAATACAGAAAAGGATTTCTTTTATATTATTATATAATATAATTTTCTGATTATAATTTATGACCATTGGAAAATGGAAAAATAGATTTAAATCCCTTTGCGAAACAGGCAGACAGTCGATTTTTTTTTATTACTGACTTTGTAGAACGTATTTATAAAATAAAACTTATAATGCGTTTTTATTATTTATTTATTTTTTTTTTTTTTGTTCAATACGACTAGAATTACCTCTTTGTTGTAAAAATTCCAATATCCGTCATCAGATATTAAAACGTTTGGCTCTTCAAAAAAAAAAAAAACAAAACAAATAAAGAAAAGTAGGGCAATATAATATAGGATTTAAACAAAAATATATTATGAATGAAAATTCATATAAAAAAAAGTTTAAGGAATGCGAGAGGCTTTTTTAATTATTTTATTTAACATTAGAATTACTTCGACTACGTTAACATAAAGTATAAATAGCATGTTCTTTAATATTATTTTTTTTTTGTTTTACTATAAAACTATACTTTAACAAAATAACCATAAAAAAAAAAATCGCGTGAGTCAATTGAATTATATTTTCTCAAATATAATGTTCACGTTTAAATTTGACCATTTTCAATATCTAACCTTGACCCTTATTAGAAATGTTTTTGGGCTTAGATAATTATTATTTATACAACAATTTAAAAAAAAAAAGCTTGATCAGAACTTAAGTGTATAGAGTTGAGTATTATTTAAATAGAGTAAAATACTCTAAAAATATAAAATATTTCATGTATAAGTTTAAACATTCATACATTTATACCAATTAAGTAATCTAGAGTACCTATAACATTATTATTCAACTAGTATAATAATTATTTAATAATTTACTGGTGTCTATAGAAAACATAATTAAGCAAACACTATGCACTTAACTGTTTTAACTTTAACTTAAATATTTTGTTGTGAAATAAAAACAAAAATGTATAATATGTACTACAAATATTATCAGTATAACATTATATTTTAAAAATCTTATATTTAATATTAATCGTGAATAATTTAAGTATGGAATTTCTAGGAAATATAATAAAAAAAACTATTTTCGTATAGGTATTTAATATTATTTATATATAAAATAAATGTTTGTACATAGATAGATAACTTATGTGTCACAATAGCTTATAAATATTACACAGTATATTGTAAAATGTATTTAAAATTATTATATATTGAACACAAGAAATTAATTATTTATCTATATAAAATACTTGTACAACATCGTCTTCAATTGAATAACTTATTTTAAATTTATACTCTAGATGAGTTGCTTTCGTTTGGCATTGCGTTCATGATTTTAATTGGTACTAATTAGAACTGTTGTAAAACTTTATTTTGAAACAACTTTTTTATTTTCTGAAAAAATATATAGTATTTTAATTTTTCTTAGTATTCAGTTTGCAAAAATATATAATTTATTTTTATATTTAATTATATTATATATGCATCTGTTCTATACAATATATCATTTATTTATTATTAATTCTACTTTGCACAGTTATGTATATGATACAATATTTTAAATATATTATGTTTATAAAATAATAATAATTATTTGTTTTTTTGTATTAAAGTCAAAAGGGTAAAACATAATAAAAAAATATTTATAAATTATTCAGTAGATGTACCTAGTAGGCTATTTTTCTGTATTTATATATTTGTAACAAATTATATAATACATTATACTTTGTTTAATGAATGGATAATAATCAAATTTAGTTTATCAAATTACCTATTCGTTTTACAAAACTATATACTGTCCAATCGAATTTATCTAGAAAAAAAAATATTTATTTAATTAATTGTTTTATTATACAAGTATGGTAAATGACATTTAAATTCTAAAAGAAGCAAGGAATGTTTGGATTTTATAATGATTTGTGTGATTATTTTTTTTTTTTTTATGTTTCTGTTAACATGATCAGTTATAAAAAAATTGGTATGGTTTTCAATTTTGAGAGTGATTCAGATATAAAATTGGGTCTAGTTCATAATTTGAAGAAATCAAAATTCGCAATAATACGCAAAATATTCGGAAAAAATAAACAAGTAATTAAGGAAAACAGGAATTTTTACGTTACATCAGTTTTTGAAAATAAAATTTATATGCATTGTTTTTATTAAAAAAAAAAAAATAATAACTAATGAAATTGTTTTAAATCGTCACCAAATATATAAATTGTAATTTTTTTTAGATGTCATAATTTGAAAAATAAATTTTTGAAATATTTTTAAGTATGAGAATATTTTTATTTTTCAACAAAAGCTGATAAAGAATAATTCGATTAATCTCTTTAAAATTGAATACAAGATTCCACGTAAGTTGTTTATATATTTGCATAAAATCATTAAGTATATATAAGTAAAATATTTTTTTTTATTTGCATATGAAATTCAAATTTTTACGAAATTCATCAAAATCATGATCATTTCAAACTAATAGTATTTTGTAATTAAATATTCATAGAATCTTCTATATAAAGATAAATCTTAAAAATTAATAGTATTTGCCTCATATTTATTTCATACTGCAACTTATAAATTTTATCACAATTTTTTTTTAGCTATTTATATTTCCAATTTTACGAAATTACGTTTATTAACATCATTGAGATTAATATGTTTCAATGATTTTAATCTTCATTTATTTGTTATAGTTGTAAAATAATATTATAAGAACTAAAATTGTACGTATAGTTACTACACATTTTATTATATGCAATATTTTCAAAATATGTTGATTGATTATAAGATATTATTTAAATATAATATGAACCTGTTCACTCTGTCTTATCATATTTTCAGGAAAATGTTTTTAATTAAAATAATGTAATAACAATAACAGAATATAGTATAAATGCACATTATCATAATTTAAAATATATTCGAAAAATAATACATCAATCTACCGTAATCCTAATTGCAAAATAAATTACTTAAGCTTAATAAATTAAACTCAAAGTCTCTGCTCAAAATAATTTTTCGTATACTATGATATTATATCATTGAACTTAAATTAAACATATCCATATTGATTCACTTGACACGGCGACAACACCTTATTGTACGGGAAAATGGTACAAAATTGTTCAACTTTATGAAAAATTATTTTTTTTTAAATATAAAATTAATAATTATTGTAATAAATTCAAATTGTATAATTTGAGTAGTAAAATTGTTAGTATATACAGTATAATATATTCATTTAGGCAATAATAGCAATAACCATTGTAATTAGTGTGAACATTTAGAACCAAAGATATTTTATTAAATAGAGTTTTATTAAAAATAACAACATCAAAACCTATTTTTATATTTAAAAATTTAAAAGTTCAAGTTTTAAATTATTAATGTATCCATCAGAGAGTATAAACTTTTTTAATACTCACAGCAAAATATATAAGTTGATAAAAATCATTCTCAAAGCCTTATGTTTTTTTTTATCTACTTATTATATCGTCGAAACTTTTATTTTAAATAAATACTACTCAACGACTTTGTCGTAGTAGCAAAATATTCATATTATAACATAATGTTATCAAAATAGTATTGCATTTAATGTACAAAAAGCGTATGTTGGCGCTTTACTGCTTTGAACAAGTTTTAGCACTCTGTAAACGTTTGACATATTGTGTTGCTCTTTGAATAGGAATCGATTATCATGTAATTTTGCGGTGAGTTCATTTTGTTTGGTATTACGAAAACGTTAAGATTGAATTAACGTTTATTGTATTGAGTGTTTCAGAGATCAATATGCAGAAAAAATGTCAATTAACGGACACGTTTGATGAATTAAAATGAAATAGTCTATATATATGATAGAAAAATACAACTTTTGGTGAATAATTTATTTATTTATTTAAAAAAAAAATTGATAATACAACTTTAAAGTTTAAATCATTTTAAATCAATAAGGTAACTTATTGTAATACTTATTTGTTACCTAATTTAATTTATTTATTTTAAAAATATGGTGTTAATTCTATTGTAATAATGCATTTTTTTTACTTCTTTAAGCGTATTTATCGGCAGGTTGGTCAACGAAACAATTTTTTATATTTAGTCCTGTCTTATAATATGACTACAAGTTTCTTCCAAATGAAGAACATTTTGGAAAATGCCTAATATAATATAAGCAAACATCATATCTCACTAAAATAAATAATGTACACATTGCATAGTACAAATGAAACAAGTATGAGTAAGAAACTCAATACATGCTGCACGCCACAATAAGTGGGTACGGCGAATATCACACGAGGGATTTAATCTCACACACGTACGCACCCATCGTCAAGGGTGTGTATAACTGAATAATGTATCCGTGGTAAATGGTAATAATATTTAGACACGACAGCTTCGAGTAGGCATATTATATGATTCTGTTAGCTAAAATTGCAGTGGAGGCTGTGAAATATATTCGGTCAATTTCGTGTGGTGTTCCCTTAACGCTTTCACCGAATAGCATTACCCGTTCAACTGAAGTCTCGTTTCCAGGTATAGTAATAATAGACGCAAGTGAGGGTACTATGTGTGCTTGAAATAAACGAGCTTGAAATGAATATTTGAGAATAAATTAAGCGCATAAACCCAGTAACCATACTTGATAAGTGTTTAAATACTTCTTTGTATTTTAAATACATTTTAAAATAAGTTTAGGAAAACAATTGAAATGGATTCTTATTTTGTATCTGTATACATGTAACTAAAAAATACAAAAGTAAAAAAAACATGTCCTTATATGTTCTATAATATTATAACTTATAACGGATATGTTTTCTTTGGACTTCTTCTTTCAATAATAAAACACAAAAAAAATGTAATTACCATAAAAAAGTATTTATATATCCAAAGCAAAAAATTGTTTAATTAAAATATGTTAGCCCTAATAACTCTCGTTGATAAATATATATATATTTAAAAGGAATTGCAAATTATTAAATCTTTAAATTCTTATTTTAAATATGTTTCAAAAGCATTTTTAACTAGTATGAAAGTGGTACCACAAAAACGGTCATTATAATCTAAAATATTCCTGCATTTTTTCTCTCCAGTTTCCAGCCGAATTCTTAGCTGTAGATAGTTAGCGATTAATAATTATAGCAATAATAAACGCATTATTGACTTTTTATATTTTGCTAGTTATATTTTAGCTATATGTTACCTACCCATTTCACCATTGTTATAAATTTAATAAATATTTATCTATAACCACAAATCAGTGTAAAGCATATCATTTTTCAAAACAATAGAGGCTGTTGTATAATTGTATACGTTTTTGAAAATTTTAGAACGCTTGAATGCCATCAACAATTTTAAAATCACCTTCCTTAAAGTATACAGAGTGTTTCACCAAGTATGTTAGTTTTTGCTTAAAAAATTAATTAATTTAAATTATAGTTTTTAAAATTTTAAGCAAATTTAAAGACAAAATAAGTAAATAATTAAATGAGATCCGCTTTCTTTTACTTTCTAGTATACGATTATTTTACTTAATGTTGATTGATATAAATAAAAATTCAAACGAATAGTTTATAAATCATTAAACTTTATGTATTAAGGGACATACAAACAATCAAGTTTGTATGTACCTATAATGTGAATATATCAAAAGTTAAAGAATACAAATAATATTTTTTCTCTATTATTACTTTATTTTAATGTTTTATTTTTTTTTTTTTTTATGGTATCCATACCATCACCTTTCTTTCTTATGCATGTATGTGAATGTAAATTATTCTCAAATTATGAAGCTATGTAATAAAATTAGCAAAGGATTTTAGACCAAGAATAATAAAATTCGTATTTTTAAGTTTTCGGTGGTAGGTACGTCAAATAAAATTCAGAGACGATGACTTGAACGAATAACGTTTATCGTAGGTACTATTAATTTCCTTAATGGTTTTCTAAGTTTTTTTCTATGAGTATAATATAAATGATTATCAATTCTAACAGGACTATCGTTTTAAAATTCTAAAAATAATTTCAACTAGAGAAACACAGTTCTAACAAATGGTCAAGATTTCGAGAAAGCCAGTGATTTAGTAAAATTTGTTTCTTTTATATGATCCAGGCCAAAGTCTACATTGGAAATTAACTACATATAATATGAATGAGTAGTATATGTGTACCTCTTCACAAGCAATTAAAATACCAAAAATAGTACTTTAGCAAAGCCACGAGTCATTTAAAACCACTGACTAAAACTATTTTTAGACGAATGGAATTGTCATATCAATAGAATGCAAAACTAGCATCGCTTATTGGTTGACAACTAAAAAATTTAATTAAACTGTTTTACAAACCAGGGACCACGAATTATGGTCGTCTTCCAATAATGAAATATCGAAAATACAGATTAATCATCGTGATTAACGTAACGGACTTAATGCGTCTTTGTCTTGTCTAAGCAACATATTATATATATAAAATAATACAAATATAAATAAGCAATTAACACTATAGATTATTTTGAACTAAATATTGTTTTTGTACTTGTGTGTTAAGTTATTTTTATTATTTAGACATTTTATAATAAATACTCAGTGAATAATGTTTTGAAGAATATAAATAAACTAATTCATATACCACGAATATACAATTTTAAAGAATAAACTAAAATAATTGTAAAAATTAAAAAATAATATTTCATTAAATTTGTATTAAATTATTAATATATGTCTAAATTATTGATGGAAATCATTATAATTATCATAATATCTAACCATCACTTATCTATAAAAGGTTTTTTAATAAATAATATTAATTTTATGATTACGATTATTACACATTACTTAAAAAGGCTGCCACATCCATAAGTATTTTTTATGTATATATAATATATGTATTATATATACATATACATATTTAATTATTTAAAAACAAAATGTAATTATGTTTTTTTGTTTACATTTAAAGTTGATCATTAGTTCACTGTCCATGTTCTCGTCCACTTTATTCTGATGCTCATAATGTTATCGTCGTCAAACAATTTTGTATACTATGTATGACAGAATGTAGTGTTACATTTTACAAAATATGTGTCGTTCTACAAAATAATATACAAACACAGAGTTTAAAATTGTATAAATGATTTTAATTAATAATTTTTAAATATTTTTAATTAATTATACTAGAATTATTCGTGCTTAACAATTTAAATTTAAAAATGAGCCTCAACAGTAATTTAGATTTTATCATTTGACATTTTTAACGTAGACGCTTTAATAGCTTAATAAACATACAGAAAAAAAATAAAAATAGTTTTCAACATATTTTTGATATATATGATTTTATTTTATTTCGTATATTTTCCTAACAATTTTCAGAATATTTCTCTTGAATTAAATGGAACCCATTGCTTAAAAAAGTGATACCCAACTATTTTTTTTCACGCAAGAAATTTATCTTATAGTTTATCTGAATATTACAAGTTTGGTTTAGTAATAGTAAAACAGTGAATCTTCCATATAACGAACTTCCATTTTACAAAATTTATAAATTTTTTTAAATTCTGTTTAACGAAATATTTTTAAGAACTATGATCTACGTTGTTAATGAATACGTAATTCTATTTAAAAAATTCCTCTATATTACAATTTTTTTTTGTTGCTTATTTGACTTCGTTATATAGCAATTTCACTGTAAAAACTTAATTGTGTATATAATTTTGGAGGTGCGTTGGATTTTGTTTTTATTTATTTAATAATAATTTTACAACCAACTAGAGATCCTTGATAATATTGAAAAATTTTAATGTATATGCATTATACTTCAATTTATCCTTTTATTCAATAGTATTGTCTAATAGTACTATTTATGAAATTAAAACAATTATTTGAGAATTATACTTCAATCTATATAATTTTGCACTTCCACAGTTTTAAAATGATGTTTTTCCGATTTTTCAACACATATTTTACTGAAGGACAGGTTAGGTATACATTTAAGCAGTATAAAAAATAAAATCAAACCAGTTAAAATACTAAAATTATAACTAGTTGTAGTGATTATAAAAACGGTCATGCTTTAGAATAATCAGACTTTGATCATTTTTTATTTTTATTATTCAAAAGAGAAGAACTTTCTTCAGGTCACATTGGAATGACATGTTTAAATTAACCTTAAATAGCTCCAAATATATAGGTAAACGATTTTTGCATCTTATAGTTTCATTCGATCTGCATAAAGTCTTTCAAATAAAAAAAGTTGTGAAATCTATTACATGAGGCGTAATAGTTTTCGGTGATACAAGTTTTTGTATTAAAAACGTATCAGCCCTTAAACCTTTAAACGTTTTAGTCTCTTTTGACCGATATCTGTTTTGTGTCAATTGCATATCCAAAGTTAATTGAAAAAAGGTCTGGTGCAAAAAATAGTCATGCCTATTCTTATTGAAACGTGTTTACCCAATCAAAATATTTGGAAACACATTCAATTGATTATCGCTGCTGTAAGTGGAATAGATATAACTGGTGAATTTACGAAAATAATAAAAGAGACAGAAGTATAAAGATGTTGGAATCCCGTTATTTCGTGCCTTTTCCAATCAACTCCTGAAATCAATTTAGTTATACACAAGGGGTGCTGCGTATGAAGTAGCACACGCGTCTTGGAGTGGTCTTTGATCGACAATATTTTACCTCACCCGTGGCGCACATATGATTGCTGAAAGCACAGAGAAAAGTATTATGGAAATAAAAGCTAATGGACTGTAATATTGTGCGCTTTGAGGGTCCACGAATCGATTTCACATACAATTAATTAGTACCATGTTGTCGAACATAAAACACTTATGCGTTTAGTTTCTGTTCTCGTCAATATTTTACTGTATAATATATATAATATTATTATATTATGTTTATTATAATGTTATAGACTTCTCGGTAATAACCAAGACTATATATTGGGTAGAAATGCTTTTGAAGTGACATGACGTGTATTTCTTCAAGTCAATAACCAAGGGTAAGGGTGACCATTGACCAACGAATCGGTTCATCACTGTTATAATACGAGTTACCTCGACCGTATATTTATTTTCGTCTCTGCAAAGGATATTATATTATGGTAGTAAAAGTTTACACTCCACTCGGTAAATAACTTTTGTATAATGTTATTATAAGTCACTGTATAAAGGTTCTTTTATATTATAGCAAAGCTAATAAAATAAGTTTTTATTTTTTAATGACTGTAATTCAATATTTTAACAAATATTGTAAGCATTAATAATTTAGATTTTTTCCAATACATATATATAAATATGTGTATATACCATATTATACTATATATTATCTTATCAATAAATATAATTTACTTCATAATTTAGTACAAGTATCTAATTTAATGATGAAACTAGCTACAATTTAAAAATGTATTTTAACTATATATAAAAAAAAAAAAAAACGTTATTTTTTTTAGTTGAGATATTATTAATCATATTATATGAGTATATTTTATTTATTAATTAATTTATAATAATATTATATTATGCAGACTTTATAAAATATATTATTCTTATTAAAAAATAAATACTACTATTAGTTGAACTAATATATTTGTAGACCAGTATACCAGTATATAAGAAAAATTTGCATTTTTTACCAACTGAATTAATAAACTATCTAGTGTTATATATAAAATATATATCTTAAGTAAATATTATAGCTAAATATTAATTTAATTATATTATTATTTGAGTCTTAGATCTAAAAAACACATAAACTTAGCATACATATTATGAAAAATCATTTAATAACCGTTTTCAATTACTTCTCTTATTTTTCCTCAGATCAAACTTTTCTCTGTGTTATAAACATTAGGTAATAATTATTATTACTACGATTTTCAAATAAGGGTAATTTTCTTGAAAAGGATATCTTAAAATTATGAATAGTTGAAATTTTATAATCAGCCATCTATGTGGTATATTCTTAAATTATTCGATCATTTCAATAAGCAATTTCATTTTAAATCATTTGTTATTACATTTACTTCTCAGAAAAAATGTTAATTTATTACACCAACCCTTTGTTACTAACATACTGAAAAGTAAGTCACTAAAAAAATTAGATACAACTAGATTATTAATTTTATAGGTAAGATTTCTTCAAAAATATCAACCCCATTTATATAAGTAAATGACTTTTGTATAGATTTTGCAATACATTGGAGCCAAAATGAAGTTTTAATTTTTTCATATTTTTAATTTTCTTTTTAAATTAATATAAATGTCAATTAACAATAGAACTAAGTATAAATTTATCTTTTTGATGTTTTATGCTATTTTTGAAATATATTTAAAATTAACAACAGTTCAAAGTCCAACACATTTAATACCTTATAATGAATAAGCTATATGGATATTATAAATAATAGTATTTATCATATTGGTAAATAAAATAAAAATTAAGAAAAAATATAGCTATATTAAGAAATTAACATTTGAAGATTTTAAAAATAATAGAAATAACCATAATAATAAATATTTATAAATATAAACAAAAATGAATCAAAATATAATATGAAAAATTACTTTAGAATATGATTTGTTTAATTATCAACCAAGCTCTGTCCATCTGTATAGGCATTAAAAACACAATTATATTTTTTTCAAAATATAATGCATAACTATATGATTAATATTAGAAGTATATAATTCAGTGACAAGATATTAAGATAAAATATAATAATTTTCATTATTTGAACTTCAGGAATTGGAAATAACATATTAATACCTAGTTTGTGTGCACATTTATAGACGTAAAATAGTTGATAAAATAAATAGGTGAAAATTGTACTAATAAAAAACATATTGATTGAAAAAAAAAACTGAAAAAAATGCAATGTATATAAAAAAATATAAAA
Organism: Aphis gossypii; assembly: GCF_020184175.1. Classification (NCBI taxonomy): domain Eukaryota; kingdom Metazoa; phylum Arthropoda; class Insecta; order Hemiptera; family Aphididae; genus Aphis; species Aphis gossypii. The sequence continues at coordinate 87,649,620 of NC_065531.1, forward strand.
CATATATTCATATTTTTTTAGCAATATCTAATAAAATTTTGATGATATGTTTTAATCTACAAAATACATTTTTACTTATCGGAATGAAATGTCATTTGTTTATCGATGTTTGTTACTCATGCAATCATTTTTCTTCTAATATATTAATCCAATCGTGTTGTTTATTTTCTGGCTGTTTCCACAATTCAATCATATCTATCTACATTTTACATACATTATAATTCATTTTGGTTTGTAATATATTTGAAAGCTTTCTATCTCCAGAAAAATTGTTTTTTTTTTCTATTTAATCATTATGATGTGTATGGATTTTATTCATTTTAAAAATTATGTGGCTGTATGTTTCAAATCACAATTTGACGATTTAGAATGTAAATTTATCATTTTTATTAAACGTACGTTCCTCATATTTAACCGTTATTATTTTATTTTATTACTAAGTGACTAATTTAGTCTGTGTTTTTGTCAGATCATTTTCAGTCATGTACTATTTTTACATTATTTATGTTTTTTGAAATATATAGTTTAAAATTAATGTAGGAAATTTCATATTTATAAACTATTATGAAAAATTACACTGTAATTTAATAGTTGAGTCTCTTCATAAAACAATTATTAGCATAATGTACAGTAAATTGTGTAAATTTACTTTGATATTTATTTATATTCAAATTATTAGCTAGGCACAATAGATTTTTGGATATGTATACGTGATCCATAACATGAAACTGCTAAACGTGAAAAACAACCAATTATGATATATGTGTACGAATGTAGGTGTTCTTTTAAAACCTTGAAACGATATTAAAATGAGAGTATTTATTAGCATTACATTTTTAATTCATAAGATCCAAAATTCAGTTGTATCTAAATAATTATAAAATTCAATAATATTCTTGTAATTAATGAAATTAATTAGTTTTTAATAATATTATTGTTTGTTTTACATTTTATAATTTATAAAATTAATGTTAAAGTTTACAAAACACATTTTAGAGTAGTTGAGTTTGGAAACTTTATGTTGAAAATTAATGAAGCTCGGGCTCTACCAAAAAGTGTTGAGATTTCATAAAAATTACTGTGAAAACGTTTTTCTTATTTTGGTAGTTTTTCTTCAAGCTTAAAGAATCTATTAAGAAAATAACTTATTCAAATTAGATATTACTAGTTTAAGACTTATCTAACTATATTAACCAAAATAAAAAAATATTTATCTTTAATTTTATCTAGATAAATATGTATGTGTAAATATATGCGCATATGTGTATATTACTATTTAATATGAATAATTTGTTCTATTCATACAATTGTTTTTAGTATTGTTTTTCAGGAATTGTAAATTTTGTTTTTATTATAGTTTAATGCATTAAGTAATATTATTACGAATGGTTGAAACTAAACTATTATGTATTTAATATATTTTTATTTTTAAAATAGTAGAATTTCAATCATAGTTGACCAAATCAATGATCCTATATTTGGTTGTAATCATTTTAATAAGTAATTGAATAATGTGTAATATACAAAATTCATAATAATACATAGTACACAATAATAATTAGATAGATAATTTAACTATGAAGACGAAAGGTTAAATAACTTCATATCATATTATGTAAAAGATTATCTATTTAAATTTAGGTGAAGTCCTATAACATAAATACCTTTTTCAAATTATTAGTGCTGTATTTCAAAATTTCAAAATTTAATTCTTATAAAAATGTTTACAGAGATAAAATAACTTAATTGTGAATCCAAAAAAACCTCTTTCGTAGTTCTCAAAACTTAAACTGTATTATTTTGAAATAAATATTACTAGTGGAATTTAACTGTACAGTGTACATACTACATATAGGTAATGATTACATTCAAGAAATAATATTGAATGTATGAGAACATAATATGGCATGACATATGATTGTGATTAAAACATAATAACTTTTCTACAGGGTTTTATATATAACAGCTATATTTGATAAAAATAGAGTAATAAAACTCTGTCATAAAATTAATGGTTCTCTAGGCAATGTCCTTTTTGATTTAACTTATCACATCTCACTTAAGCAATACGATTACAATGTCAAGGTTTTAAACAATTTTAATACACACGTATTATATGAAATAGTAATCACGTCTAGAATTACATTTCTGGATTGTTTGTCACTGCCGTTAATCATATTCTCATTTCTCTACTTAAATGTAATTATAACTACAGCAAGTTCACCAAATTTACGGTTTAATTTGTGCACTAAATTACTTAAGAAAGATTCAACGTCATGTGAAATACTGTTGCGTAGATAATCTCAAACAAATTACATTTCTTTAATCTTCTTTAAAACAATCATGTATGAGTTATATTATTTTTGTTTATGTTAGTTCGTAAAATTAAGAAACTATAAATTGGTCAAAAATATTTCTCAGCAAAAAAAAAATATCATAATTCAATTATTTAAAATTTATGAGTATAATATACAATCATTATTTGAATGGATCTATATCATTTTTCACACAATATACTGTCTAGTAACAATTATTAAAGATTTTGAACGGAGTCATAAATATTATATTTTATATTATACTGTGTTATATTGTCTTTTAGATCAATAAAAATGCTTTGATTTAAAAAAATTATCAAGTAGGATCTTATCTAATTTTGGTACTTTTAAGGATTAGAAGTAAACATTTATAGTACATTTAAAAATTATCAGGAAAAAAAATAGTTACAAACTCAAATTCTAACTTTGTAATAAAATCAATTTTTTTATGTAACTCAAAAACAAATAATATTAAATACTTCAAATTTTCACTAAAATTAAATTCATATTAGTATTTATTATACACAATATGTATTTCTAAATACGTTGACTTTTTTGAACTATTTATAAAAATTGGAAATCGTTCATTTTGTTGTTTAAATCTTATATTATTTATTATTTACATAGCTTGATTTTTTTTTTACAATCAATGCTGATAAAAAATTCTCGTCTTGTAAAAATGTTTGAACATTTATAATACGTTTTCCCACAAAGTATTCATTAACTAATTAAAAATTAAATTGTTTTAAAACAGTTTAAGGTTAGAATTTTGAAAAAAAAATCGCAAATAGTTTTTTAATAATAAATTTATAAAAGTTTCAAAAATATCTCTTATCGAGTCATTTATCGGTATAAAAATATTTTGATTTTTTAAATTTTTTTTAAACTGTTGTTGATTAAAAAAAAAAAAAAATGTTTACAATGCCAAAAACCTAAAAAATTTAATACGTTGAAAACATGGTTGTTTAAAGGTTGTTATTAAAAGCAAATAAAAATATTAAAAATACAATTTTTAAAATATGTAAATTAATTTTAAGCTATTACTTATTTATATAAACGTTTTCACTCTATTTACAATAAGATGGTATTAACTCAAAAGTTAATAACAATAAAATAATGAATTATAAATAAATATTATTATAATAACTCTAATAATATGATAAATGCACTGTTTTTGAGAAAAGTTAATAATAAACCTACTGTAATACCAATTAAAAAAAATATTTTAAAAGTAATATCAAAAAAAAAAAAAAAAAAAAATGAAATATACTTAGTGGTATAAGGTGACAACATCCTTGGTCAGAATCGTTTTTCGTATCCAATAGTTTATCACTGACTTCAAATTTAACACATCCATTGTAGTAACCCACTCGACATTTATTGTTCTACCTTTTTCAGTTTATTTAAAATGCTGTCATTTCTTTATTTGTTTTCTTAAAAACTGATATTAATTGTGATAACATTTAAATTTAATTTCTCTTAATAATGTAAGTAAAATATTTTATTATTAATTATACCTATTATTTTAAAAGTTGTATATTTTTTAAACAATCATAATTTTATAAATTATATTTTAGAATTTATTTAATCAAATACTTAAATAAAGATTTTTTACGCTTGACTTTCATTCGATTATTGAATTTTTATTGTAACATTTAATTAAAACTACGTCATTTTTAAATTGAAAAAAATCATTCAATCAGAAAAATACAACTATTATTTTCGTTCTCTTTATTACCTTTATTCAAATAAAGGTACTTCGCGTGTAGACAGTCACGTGTAGCTTTCGGAATAAATTATCATTAATACTTTAAAAAAAAACTTTTATTTTAAAGTACTTTGAATATTATTGAAAGTATTTTTTTCAAATAATAAAAAATATTTATTTATTAGTAAAACATTTTTTTTCAAATGTTTTTCTGGAAATCATTACAATAATTAAAACATTTTAAATCAAAAATTTACGGTTATTGTAATTTTACAATAATATATTTTTTTGTTTATAGTTGTGCCTATATATTATTATTTTTTGCTCACAAATATGTGGAAATACCTAAATATCTTTAATCTATTTTTAAGCAAAAGTATCTACCGATGTCGGATTACATGTTGATTCAATCCAACACTTATTACACATTGATCGTAATTCAGAATTGTTAAGAATTATAAAACGCAAAAAAAAAATCGATACAAGACTTTAGAGGTCATTGTCATCATCTACTGCTCGGCTTTTAAAATATGATATGCTGGCTTGATAAACGCAAAAGCTAACTATTAGAATACTGAAATACGTCACAGTGTCAATCCGTTATTGTTTTCGAGTTGTCAAAACAATCCAGGAACTACATTATATACAGAGTATACCTACGTCTATGTGTATTTTCGTTGAATATAGACATCGGATGACAATGATTTGTCCGAACGCCGTTTGATCGAATGAACGCCCATTACAAAGATTGGTTACTGAAAACTGTCAATTAACCAAATTTTACTACAAACTCAACGCCATCCTCCGATGATAACTTGTTTGTGATAAAATCTCTAACGCATCATCTACACACACCCACACACACACACACACAAACATACATTCAAGTATGAATATGTTTTACTTGAGATGGTGGTAGGTTTTTTCTATCGCGTTTGCATTCTTGTTTCTTCTGTATTCGCATTAAATCTCACGTATAAATCAGTGTCAGTATCCATTTTACAAATTTCAAAGGACCCAAAGTTGGAGTTAAAGTTTCGCGTATCGCGCTGTGGGGAACCGAAATAAAGCGGACAACCGCTCGTATATATAGCTAGCTAGGTCGTGTTCAGCTGACAGATTCTTTTTTTCTCTCTCTCTCTCTTTCTCTCTCTATCCTTCAGTCGGATTTCTCTCCATGTGTAGGTGTATTTGTGTGTGTCGCGTGACTCCCCGGGGCTGTAACCATTACAGTTTGTGTTCACCTCCATCTCCACCGGCCATGTCGTGCAGGAAATCGGCATCATTAATCGCGCAATGCCTTCAATTGATTCCGAGAGTCGAACAATAACAACAGGGTTTCGGTATAGTGGCAAAAAAAATATGTGTATATATTGCATACGCTCGGCATATACGCGCGTACATAAATATTGTGTCCCTTGTGCAGTAAACAACGCATTCTGATTTGAAAAATGGTTTTCATTTATTATTTTTTATTATTATTACTATTTGCTCGTTGTGTTTTGATTCTTTGTAACACTCGAGTTGTAGATCATTTTTTAAACCACGACAAAAAAAAAAAAATAAATAAATCTATGTAAGGATAAATTCGAGAAAATTATTTTCAAAAAATTTAAGCATAATTAAAATATACAAAATATAAACAAAAACAAAATATTTTAGGTGGTCCATCATTTCATTTAAACTATTATTTAATGGTAAGTATATGGGGTGTATTTTATAATCATTTTAAGTACCTATAATATTTTATTGTGATTTGTGATAATGTTTGTGTATTAAGTTTTTATTTTCTTTAGCGTTATGGATTATCTTAGGACTTTGCTTTTAATACCAAATTTTATAACGAATTCTTATTACGTTTACATTAATTTTAGGTCCTTATACTTGTTTAATATTATGTTTGTTTTAACCTTGTCTTACAATTGTTGTTTTTGGCATGATCTTTTAATTATATAGTATTTGAGTTTATCACAATTAATGTATATTTTATATACTATTTTCGACAATCCATATGATAACCACCCTCTGCATTCTTTCAACTTTTATAATCAGAAATGTACTTTCTTTTCATAGAATATTATTGTTTCAGCTTTTCATTTGAATTTCTCTTCCATACTTGAGTGTCAGAGCTAAAGCCAGAACGATACATTTACTTAATACTTTTCTCTTGAAAAAATTTAGTTTCTTATAATTTATTGATATTATAGCCCAATTACACATATGACACTACTTAAAATATAATGCAAGGTACGATGTATACAAATTAATTTTCTTTGGTTTCTGGAAGAATAGTTTTAACTAACAAAGTATATTGTATCATACTTTCATGGTAAAGTAATATGGATTGTGATAATACGCGGTGACTATTAAAATATCGTGGTATTTTTAATACAATATATGATGTATCAGTGAAGGATTAATAACAAACGGGAGAATACAGAAGGATTTTTATTTTAATTATCTTAGATAATACACGTATACCTAAATAAATAAAATTATAATACTCATGTAATAATATATTTTACTTTGCAGATAACTTAAGGGTTGTAAGCACTAATTTAGTATTTAACCGCACTAATTTAACCAATAGGGCAAAAAATAATTAAAATTACCGAAAATAGCTATACATGTATGGCAGAAATTCATGATGAAACATAATTAATTTAAGATTCCTGTTTATGTATTGTATTATTTACAAACTATCTTTACATATAATGATATTAATTTACATATTATAACTCGTATTATTACAACCACATTCAAACAAAATATCATTTTAAAATGCTATAAAATTATTTGACTGTTGTAATGTTAATGTTTTATCTTGCCTTTTTCTTTACAATATACTTTTAATTTTAAAACCTTGTATATTTTTAATTTTTAATTGTGACATTGGGTGATAAGCGTTGATGCCAAGATCAACAAACTTACAAAAGTAAATTTCACTTGACCTGTACAGGAAAAAACACAATTCATACTTTAGTTTTGGTCCCTTAAGAGTGCTTTATATTTGTGAAGTTGTTTTCTTCTTTTTTTTACCCTAAAAAAACACGGCTTTTACATTCATTTTTAAGGTCTTATCTATATAAAAAAGATAAATAATTTTATTACAGCCAATGTACAATAGCTGTATGTTTTCTTCCACGGTCATTATGATTATTTAAGTCAGATATGACTTTTAAGAGACTTATTGCGAACACCTTTTAAACGAAAATAAAGTCTTCTCTTGTTTCCATCTTATTGTCAGTATTTAAATGAACTGTTATACTTTTTTTTAGATAGAAATCACTAAAGTGTAAACGGTACGTAATTTATTTAATCAACATATTTATAAAATAAACTTGAACCATTTTTTTCCTTATAAATAAACATAAAACATGTTTAAAATTAATTATTATCAATAAAAAATGTATACATAAGTGTTGAATCAAATTTTCAAATTATTTATTATTAAATGATTGTAAAAACATAGGTAGTATGATTGATACAAATTTGAAATTTATGTAAATTATTTTTATTCATCATTATATTATAATATATATAATTGTATTTTGTAGAAATCTATATATTATTTAATTTGAACACAATTTGAAGAGAATTTTCAGACTAATAACCTACAATATTGTTTTACATCACATAAATTATTTATAACTGTTAATGTAAAATTAATTAAAATCAAGTTTCTGTTGTATATATTGAAATATTGAACTTTCTTTAAATACATTTTCTGAATATAGAGTATTCGGTGCTAATAATTACCAAGCATTTTATAACTGAGAATAACTAGTTTTTAATATGCATAATATATATTTGTTATATTTTCACATACCAATATTAATATTGATAGTTATAGGTTATAACTTAAGTAGATTAAATTGTATGTATTAGTATTATTTTGTAGAAATATGATTTTTCAAAATAAAATAATGGAAACTATTTATCAGTATTCAGTAGTATGATTCAAATAACGAAAATAATCTCTCGTCGTTAAGATGTATTTTTATGACATTTACTTAACTGAATTTTCAACCAATTAACATTAAATTATACTTAGGTCAACTCAAAAAAGTATACGATGTTTTCTTTTTCGATTATAAAACCATTCATTAAAGTCTGCAAACTTGTAATTTCTGCTCGAGTTGTTTTGGTTTATCCCTCAATTTCTGTTTTAACTTGTCGTCTTTACTGAGAAAACTGTTGGGTGTTCCTGGTAAGCTGTGAATTTTTCTCTTGACATTATTAATAATTTTTCTTTTTATATTTAAGATTTATCAAAGTTTCCGTTAGTATTACATAATAATATTAAAATGTCTAAAATTTATGAAAAACAAAGTGTAAAAATTACTTACGTTTTATATTACTGTTATCTATATATTTTAATTTTGAAAATTGTATGACCGTCTTATAATTAATTCTATTTTCTTTAATTAAGCAATGTATAGTTACAATAATTTTAATTTTTAAATTGAAATTTATAAGATAAATTTTAAACTGCGTTCTTAATCACAAAATATTTTTCTCAAGATGTTAAAAAGAACGGTTAAGAATGATTTTCTTTCATCTATTTTTATAATTATCTTTCTACCAGTAACACTATTTTTTCTTTATATTTTATTGTGTATGTATTTTAAAACAAATTCATTAATGTATCATGTTAATAATTAAAATGTTTCGAAATTATGTCGATATTTAATTATTTTGAACCTTATCGCATCACAATAATAAATAAATGACTTATATTAGAAATATCAAAACTTACATACCTACGTAATAATGTGTCGATATTATTGACATTATAAAAATAAATGAATTTGCATAGTCAAGTTGTGATATCGATACACACATTCGTGTGTTATAAACATCTTCTTCCTTCTTCCAATGGCATTTCTACTCTCTAAGAGTTTTTGCCGATATTACTACACTTCGCCACCTGTCTCTATCTTGAACTGTCTCCCTCCAATTCTCAACTCCAAGGATTTTTAAATCTTCTTCTACCACTTCTATCCATCTTTTTCTCGGTCTACCTCTTGGTCTTTTACCTATTGGCTTCCATTCCAATGTCACTCTAACTATTTCATTCTCTCGTCTTCTCATTATGTGTCCTAGCCATTGTATCCTTTGGCTTTTAATGAAGCTTGTTACTGTTGTTAGTTCCAACATATCGTACAACTCTCTGTTGTACCTCCTCCGCCAATTCCCCGTTGTTTCGTCAAAGACAGGTCCACATATTTTCCTCCATATTCTATGTTCAAAAGTCCTTAGTTTTCTCTCTGTTTGTTTGGTTGTCGTCCAAGCTTCGCAACCATATGTTATCGTCGGTCTTACAATGGCTACGTATAGTCTTGCTTTCGTCTTCCTTGATAACATTTTGGACGTGAAAAATTTTGTCAGTGCATAGAACGTTCTCTGAGCTTTGTTTATCCGAATACTTATTTCCTTTGACCAATCATTCTTTGTACTCAATGTAGCTCCCAGATATTTGAAATCGCTAACTTTTTCATAGGCTAAATCCTCCGACTCACTAGGGTCCTCCCCACTCTCAATTAGTTCCATTATCTTTGTGTGTTATAAACATAATATACTTAAATTATCTATCTATTAAAATCAGTACGCGACTTGTGAACATTTCACTAATAAATCTGTATTATGTTGAACTATGTTCCTACGAATATAATATATTTTTTACGCAATAATATTTGATATATTTATAACTATTACTTAAGACATTATTGCCAATTGGTAATTATTATTATCGTGTATTAACATTATAACTAAAGACTGAATTTTGTATAAAATGCATGTTTCTATTTTCAACAGCATATCCATGCAGTCAATAAGTGTCCACAAATTATTACTTGATTGATTGAATATCAAAATTTAAAGTGCATATTTTTGCATATTCTGACGTTATTGCATGTTCTGCATATTTTTGCATATTTTAACAAAAACCCGTACAAATATACACCTAACGATCCAAAAAGGTGTTGAGCAAAAAAAAAAGAAATACAGATTATAGGTACGTTTATATAATATTAATATCAAATATTTTATGTCTCAAAGAATATTCGGGCGCTAAAAATAGCGTTAAGTTATTGTTTTTCCAATTAACATACTATATTAAATTTTTCGTAGATAGTTTTTCCTATTTATACTACTATATCACCAATGTATATACTATTAAACTTTAGTAAAATAATTTTTTACAATTCATTAATGATTAAAAATTAAATTACATTTTTATATTGTATATTTGTTATATTATTCATCTTACTTTTTGTTTATGAAAATGTTAATAAAATTAATAAATAATTATCACTGTAAAATTAAAATCAAGTATACGAATAAATATTATATATACATCAATTAAATGTAATAAAAATTGAAATTTTATTTTACATCTCTTCTTGCATATTTTGACTTTTTAAGTGCATGTTTGTATGTATACTTTTAAATTTAAAATGCATATAAGTCCGGTATATAATTATAACGTATTATTTTTCAACAAATAAAATATTTACAAGATTATTAAATATTTATTTTTATTCAATTATTTTGAAAATTCTTTTTAAATCATGGAATGATTTGATAAACGTGTTTGAATATTCCTCCACTTACTCCATTTATTTCCGTGGAGTTGACCATGAGATAGTATAACGATATAAATTTAAGAAATGTGCTTATATTTTGAAAATATGTTAAAAATGTAATTTTAGTATAACAACTCAACAAAAAATCAGGAGTGGCAAATGCACGTAGCCCTTCTATAATGGTTTTAATTTGAATTGCTAGTAAAAGTAAATATTTTCGTAAAACAATTTTGATATCATATCGTTTTAACTAAATATTGTTTGTATTATTTATTATTATTATCAACAATGTTTTATTATAACATAATACTTTAGTTGTAAATGATTGTTGTAATGGTTGTAATGCAAGTGTAGCAAACAAATATTATTTTCTTTTGAGGCATATTTACAATATTTCTCTAAAATACATGAAATACCAATCCATTCCTGAATGTTGATAATAATTTAGGTTTATATAACTATACAAAAGACATAGTTTCAATATTATGGTTGTTTTAATTTTTGATTAAAGGAACAGATAGAATATAAATGTAATAAATGTAGAATATATATATATCGCTTTTTATTCGTTTTGTATGTTTGAATTTGATGTTTTTAAATTTTAAATTGTTGAAAGTATATTCCCGACACATAAACGATAAACACATAGCTACTGTGGCCTAAAACTACAATGGAGCATAAACAATTTTAAATATTCCTTGAACTGCATTCATTTTCACTTTAAAATAAGCACCACCCTGTATTGTTTCGATTTGTTTGTAGCTATTAGTAATATTTTCTCTTCAAACCAACTGTTTGTTTATTTTGTTATTCCCATATTGGATTAACTTATGACGTTAACTTCATGAATTATTTATATCTATATACATTAATACACACGTACGTATTTATCAATACATTTATAATAAATTTATAATGAATTTCACTATTGTAGTTTTGTATAATATGATGATAATGTGAGATTGCATAATTTATATATTATTAATAATTATTGTCCCATGTAATATGTTGTTGATTTACAATTTGTGTTTTATTTTTAATTAGAATTTTATAGCGTTCGGTTACATATTTTATTTTAAATAATTCTTTCAAATAGTTCATTTGATCTGAAAAATAAAATAAACTAATTATAGTAAATTTGGTCTTAAAACAAATCCACACATTATATACAGTGTATGTGCGTGCATTATTTTCAAGTAAATGGACATGGATTTTTAAATGAAAAATAACGGAAGCACATTAACGGGGATGGGAATAGAACCCTGTGGGGTAAAAAGAATTTAGTGACTGCAAATCAGTCAGCGGAAATGGTCTAGTGGAAATTGTTCAAAGGGCCACCTCCTCCAGGCTTTTATTCGAAAGGTTAGGAAATTTGTCTGATAGTCAATGATGGCTCTCGCTTTATGTAACGATAATTAGATTTTGCAATGTATTTTCATTTATTGTCGTCATTCATCGTCCATAAAATGTATTGTTCTAACATGGTCAGCCAAATAAAAGTTCTGAAACTATAGCTAGTCAATTTTAAGGACTTATAAATAAATATTGCCATTATATGACACAGTTTACAATATTCATCTAATAATTAATAACTGATGTAAATAGACTTATTACAATATAACTCATTAAAATAAGTAAAATTAAAAATCATAATTTATTTTAAACAAATAATTAATTATTTTTTCCTACAACAACAATGTTACAAAACCTGAGTTAATTCCATTTTCTATTCAAAATTAGGTGAATGAATATTGTGATCATGTACTAAAAATAACACAAAATATAGTATACTTTTATATAATTCATAAAAAAAATTATTTATTTTACATAATTATTACAACAATATATCAATTGTATGTTGTAGTCATATAATATTATTGTTTTTAAAAATACACCATTTGAATTATTCAGCTATTTAGCTCATCCGTCTTCGAGTATGTCTATGCTTATTGTATGAGCTTTCAAACATGTTATAAATATTTCTTTTAATCTAGTATTTTGTTTTTTTTTTTGTTTGCTAAATAAATGTATTATTATTAATATTTATTAGTATGGTGTTATTTGAATAAAGAAAAATTAAAAAAAAAAAGATTATTAATGCATTTAGAAATTTTATTATTTCAATAACGAAATTGATACAAATTTAATTTACATGGCACTGTGCTAGGATGATTCTCTGGAAATTCGCCAAATGACACAGTCTTGTATGAGAATTGCGTTTCTTTATTTTCGTGTGGTATACAATATACCATGTCCTATACCGCTGTCATCACAATTTGTCTCTTTTTCTTTTTCCCCACGTGTGGTCGTTTGATTATTTTTCAAACGACAAATTAACAGCCTTCACGATTTTCTAGTTTTAACCATCCTTCTATTGGCAACATCTGGATATTTCTTTGTAAGGATAATTTTATATATTATTGTATTAATTTTTTTTTCACAAGTACAGTGTTAAATTTATTATCCATTTATATTATGTGGTTAATCAAAATAAATATAAATAATGTCTCACTATATTTTAACATACACTGCACTGTGTGTAATAAAAGTATGTGTTCAATTTACATAATATATGTAAAGTCTTATATAATAATATGTTACCTACTCGGAAAGTAGGTATGTTAAATTAAAAAAAAAATTGCCTCTATAATAAAAAATATATCTGCATATTACGATTTAAGCTGTTATAGAACCGATGCTAAGTATATTATTAAAAAAATTAGTCTAGTGGGTACCGCTCTAGTGTACATTTTAATATGTCGATTGGTTTACTATTATGATTTTGTGGGCATGTTATTCAAATAAATATCATTGTAAGTATATGAAAAACGATTCTGAGTAAAGAAGGCCTGTCAGCTTAATATACTATTAAATGTATTTTATGGTTTTTTTTTATATAAATATATTATAGTTATTCATTTTAATTTAAGTATTACATACATTTATATATTTTTTTTCTGAAAATATTGCAAGTATATAGTATTATTAGTTATTAATTCTAATAATCTATAATTATACCATAGTATTATATCAACATAATTAAATTATAATGTACTTAATAATATCTTTCTGTAAATACCATAAAACAGTAAATATAGATTCATATTAAAAATAGATAAAATAAAAAACATCATTGCATATAGTAAAATTATTAATTATATATAATGATTTTATATACCTATAACTTTAAAGTAACCAATCTTTTTAAATTATAACAAAAAAATAAATAAATATTGTTATTTATCTTAAAATAGGTAAGTATTCCGTATAAATTTGAACTTAATATGTCTTTCTATAATAATTGTACTACATCTTCAAAACTTACATATAAAAAAGGTTTTTATGAATTTCTAACTTAAAATAGTTTGCAATTTTTGGAGATTATGATAAGGTTTATCAAAATTCTATCTTCAAAACTTCAAATGTGTAAGAGAAAAAATAATTATTTTGCGAGTATAATGTCTTAAGCATTTAAATATGAAATCCTCATAAAAAATTAATTTTGGTTTCGGTAGAAATTTTTTTTTTTTTTATATATTATATAACTTATCATAAACTTTATAATATTCAATTTTAAAATCTTAAGTGCAAAAATACAAATGTAAATGTATTTCTCACTGCAAATCAATTTGGTGATTTTCACGGCATAAACTTTGTTGAAATTTTTACTATAATCACTTATAAAAAAATATGTTGGTAGTACCTAAATTTTTTATATTTTTCAATTTAGAGATTTAAAACTTACTAAAAGATTTATATAATACATTCAATCATTTCTACCCAGAGAATAATGTTATATTAATATTTATCTATATATAAAAAAAAAAAAAACTAAAAAAACTATACAATTTTATACAATTTCTCACGCTTATAAATATTTCTAAAATATCTGAAATATTTTGAAAATTTGATCATAAACAGAAATAATAATGTAAACATTTGATAAAAATTTCAAGTATTTACTGAAATCAACTGCCTACTACAAAATATCAATAATTGTTAGAGGAGAAAAAATTATTTTAAATGTTTTTCCTCGATTATAAAAAACCCTATATTGATCTACAAAAGTACTAACTAGATCAAATTTGCTATCAAAAACCTCGTCTATTAAAAAAATCAAAACATTTTAATGTTCATAAAGAAGATGACCGTCAAAAAAAAAATACACATCATTGTAAAATTAATCACCCCGCTCAGAATCTAAAATAAGGAATACGTACTACTTAAAGGATGAACTACGCCTGTACTGCTAATAATAAATGACGTTAATGTTTTCCAAGTTTAGAATTATAACGAGAAAATGTAATATTACATTATAATATTAGGTATATGCCTACGATAAACGGCGATATAACTTCGAACATTGTAGCTGTTTTAATTAAACGAAATGTTCGCGTAGTTGAACACAGCAATACTGCAAACGAGTGTAGTCGACATTTTAGTTTTTATAAGCAAAATTTTTACTAAAAATTAAAACGACGGTTTTCATTATGAAATTATTTTAATTAACAACAGGTAAACTAAGCGAAAAGTCGCTGCACAGAACTTATCATAACATAAAGGACGTACACGCTGAGCAGTGTCGTTTGATATTGTCTAGTCAGTTATTTAAGAATGACAAAGAAATAGTTACGAGTACCTCCATTGAATCTACATAAGTATGATTACTAACAAGTAATTTTAACGTCATCGCATGACTACTGGTACAAAGAGGTAAACTAACGTTGAAATTAACAACCGAGAATACGAATGCATTTATGTTTTTGTCATAAGAATGGTTTTCTAAAAGGCTTCCTCTATATTATATCACACATTACAGAGCCTTGAACGTGTGTGGTTTCTACTTATAACCGTTATTATTATTGTTGTTTTTACGTATTACACTTAAGAATAAACGTTATATTATTTTCTTCTATGCTTAATAAAATAAAATGTTTACAATATTATCTGCCTTGTCCTATAGTGTTTAGAATGGTTAAGTGCCGAGTTTTTAGTACTTGATATTTATAATCAAATATCAACTGAATTCGTATTTAATAAATATTAATACATCGTAATGATTTGTCGTATTGTATGTTTTAAAATTATTATACTTAAAATAATATTAAATATGAATGTATAATATATAGGTGTAACGTTTATTATTCATATAACAGTTGAATTTTTCATTTTAAAATTTAGTTTTAACATACACTTTTATATAAATGGCTTAACTTCGCTATAGATTGATAACGCTTTATTGGTAGTTAAATTTATGGGAAAACACATCAAGTCTTTAGTTGTCAGTCGTGTAGACATACACAACCATCCTACGAAAAACTTCTATCGTTTTATTAAAATAATAATTCCTATGTGATTTTATAGTTTATTTATCAACCTTAAAGGTAAAATATTGAATATTAAGTTAGAAGATTGGTAGTGGCTTTTAAATATTTTATCTTATGATCGTCAAATTTGTTAACCTTTGGGTTATCTAAAAGGATATCTTCTAGGTTATGTTAGGTTATTTTAATCACTGGGATTGTTGGTTTATCCATCTATATTTCTTGTTCTCTACTGTTTTGAACACATAACATAATACGTTTTTATAAATGAAATCATAGAAGATAATTAAAAATATTAACTTAAGGTGTGTTGATTACCTTTTAACTGTTGATCTATAATTTGTCTACATATTTTGTCTTTATAATATAATAATAATATGTTTGATATTACTAATCAAAACGATACATAAATTAACTGAAAGATATGTCTTTTTGATTTAAATTATAGTATTTCGTAGAAAGAAATTAACTACAATGCTATAAATTATACCTATATCGTGTTTGAATATTAGATTATATGCATGCATATTGTATACATATACACTAGCCCATTTAAAATAAGGTTATACTTAGACTATGCTTGTGTAAATAGCACAACACGCCTGGTTGGAAACTAATCCACTCAATTATTAATCGATTAATTAATAAATTAAACGAAACAAATTATTTTAAAAGCCATGTAATAATGTCATGATGGCAGCCAACGAGTGTGTATTATTATTATTACTGTTATTAATATTATGAAACTTCGATGTTCTTAGAGCTATACGCTGAACTTATTATCTAAACGTTGAGTGGTTTTAACGCGAGTTCAGCTGTTCTCTAATCGTTATGAAGGAGTGCAGAGTGCAGAGGTATGGAATTGCCTAATGTTTTTTTTTTTTTTTTGTATACATATTTTAAGAGAAGCCCTGTCAATTATTTGTATAGGGAATAGGGATAGTATGTTATTTTGATTAAGAATACACCACATAATGTGTTTCTTCCGTCTTACAAGTGTGTAACAGTAAATTTACACTTAGCAGATCCCGTTTAGTCCCATTAGTTTGAAAACTAGAGTGAATCGATCTATTATAAAACTTGATGGTAATAACATAATCTATATTCATAATATGCTGGTGTCTTACTATAATTTGATTTTTTCATAAGTTATGCATACCTATATAATATAGCGTGTATTAAAAATGCTCATAACTCGATTAAAAACTGAATAATAGTAAATAACCAATATAAGAACATAGATAATGTTCTTAACGCCAAGTTTCATAAAAGGTTGATTCACTCTAATTAACTAATTAATTAACGGAAGTAAACGTGATTTGCCGAGCTTAATTTTGCTATGTTACTTGTAAGATGGAGAGAACATATGCGCATGTGATGTCCTCTTAAACACTGTTTCAACATATTATATTAATTTTATTAATTTTTTTTTCGCAAGACTTTATCGAATAATATATTCAAATTGAATTACGAACGTTATGGTAATAATAATATACCTACATTTACACGATACACGTACAGAATGCTCTTTTTTGTATAATATTATCTTTTTGTACTATGCAATATACCTAATTCACAAGCCTATTGGCACGTTCGTACACCTATAATACGAACATATATTATACTACACACACATATTTATAAATATATATAGTATATTCAGAAAAGCCATTGAGGACGTGATAGTATATATTAAAATATAAAGGTACCTACATGCAAATAGGTAGGTTACCGTCTACATTTCAACACGTATATACAACTGTAGAATAACAACAACAATGATAATAATAATATATTATTGTACTTGACCCACGTTACAAACGACCTGCCACCGATGCTTTGAAAATTAATTTTAATTAATACGAACACCCAGACGACTGCTTACAGTAATAATAATGTTATTATTATCATCATCAGCGGACGATGTCCATATAATATAACAATATTATTGTATTATTGCGTTATGATTATTTATTATTATTGTTGTTACAAAATATTCTAGCTGCCGCGATTTGAAGTGTGTATAACACACCTGATTATTTTTACGTTTCAGTGACATTTTATTATATAATGAATGTCAATTAGACGAAAAATAATTCCGTATCTTTCGAAGAATTATTTTTTGCAATGTATCGAGGTTTGAACCAATAACTGAGCACGTCATGGCAAGTTGTGTGACTATAGCACCACTGCCTTTCATAATTATTATTAATTTAAAATTCAAAACTTTTTTTTTCATTTAATTTATTTGTAGATTCCTATAATCAATTGGTTTTTAAATGAGTATTAAAATTGATCCAAACTTAAGTTGTTTTACAGATAACTTTAAATGTCTCATTCAACGACAAAAATATGTGTGAAATTATTTTAGCACAATAGTAATTTCAATAATTAAGTAAGTAGGAATATTTAAAACACAAATCATAATAATTAAATAAAGTGGATGATATGTATGTGTATAAAATGGTATCTGGTTCATTAGTACGTCATATCCCGAGTTGTTTAGTGAATAAATTGAATTTTACTAAGTAAATATTATAAACTATTATAATATATATATATATACATATATATATGTATTAAATGTAAGAATAGTGATAGAACTGTTTTTTTTCAATCAAATCGAATTCGTCTGGTAAAATATTTTAAATATATTGTAACATTATGAGTACTTGTAACTATCTATTTTAATGGAACAAAAAAAAGAAATAAAAAATCGTTCCATATTCTACAGATATATACTTAACTGAATAAAGTTCTTTCATATCGAAATTACACTTGTTTTCGATTACATGTCCCGTGTACCTATCATCCAGTATAAATATGGTATAGGTGTTTTTTATGCGAATATTCATTGAAACTACAAAGAATCGTTACATATATTTGTCTATAATATATAATTTTGGGTGTAGATACGCATATCAATTAGTATTGATATAAAATGGATTTTGAGCTGTTCAAAAGAGGCGGGGATATTTTTTAAGGACTAATTTTTGAGGTCAAATTGTAAGTGTTCACTAAAGAATTTCAGATGAATTTATATCAGATAATAATACTTATGACTAAGGTGACTTGACATGAACCATAAGGACCTATTATTGTTTTATTGTTATACTATTTTCTTTAAACAATTTTGATAATACAATTATATTTTGTTTCTTTAGTTTGTAATTAAATTACATAAACAGTCTATGCTTTCAGTGCGAAGCCTTATGATAAATATATCCATAATTCTTCATTATTACTTATACTTATTCATTGTTTAGTTTCGTAGTCGTACAGGTAATATGGTTTCCAGAAAGTTATTATTTTAATACTCAAAACTATAAGTTACATTAACATCGACATCACAAGATCAAATAACATTGTTTAAGTAAAAATTTCAAATATTTTTTAAATAATAGAGTACAAAATATAAATAAATATTTTATATATTATATTTTAAAAATGGCAATACCTGATTACCACCGATTGCTTGTAGTTATAAGACTAATTTGTAAATCTATATTGAATTGACAACAGAGTTGGTTTCATATGATTAAAATAAAAACACAATTCACTTTTCCACCCCTCTAAAAAAAAAAAAGCAAAAAGCAAACAACTTGACACATTGGTGATCTTTGTTACTTTTACCCGTATTTGCTTTACCAACGTTCGTTTACATGACGATAACATACGTATACAATACACATTATAATAATATATTATATTATGCGCTAAGATTTTAAGCACATACACGCTGAGACGGCTGATAGTGATTGGGCGATAAGAAGTAGGGAGTACGTCACTTGGGTTAACGACACTAAACCACGAATACGAGTCCCAAGTGCAGCAGTATTGTACCCATTGGTGCAATATACGTTTTGCAATTTCTATTTCTTCCGTTTATATGGTTTTACGGCTACTGCAGAGTAAAACGACATAACATCAACAATATATTTATACCTACGTTACGCATCGTTTCGACGGATGAGTGGGAAAGTTCGGGGAAACGACGATTCCGTGTGCCTCTTTTTTTCCCACATGAGTAGTTAAGTCTCATCACTACCACTACTCCTGCTGTCATATAATACTCCCTCTACGGCTATACTTGTACAAAATGTAATTATTATTATTATTGCTGCAGAACTTTTATATATACTATATACACATATATATATAAACACGAAAAAACTGTCTCTACTCTTCAGTTCACGTTATATTCCTAAGCCACCACTCTCTCATTTAACCGACAGTGATTGTTGTTCACCCGACGCCAACAAACGAGTCTTATGACGTATAACGTCATGAGCGCTCACTCGCGTGTCCATGTCCATGGGGTGAGATGGTCGGTTAACAGCGACGTGAAGCATAAACGAAATAGACGAGAACCGAGCCTTCGGCCGTCCATTCAGACGAAAAACATGCGGATATATTTTGTAGATAAACCAATATTTTTATTGATGTTATGTACCAAATGAACTTACTTTCTAGTATCCATCAATTATTTCATTGATTCTTTATTTTAGATATTAGGTAAAGTGAAAAAGTTGTAATTTTACACAATAATTTCTGTTTTATTAATATAATTATTTTTTAGAAAAATAATTTTTACGAGCAAAATCGTTACAATTTCCAGGTAAACTAAACTTAGTATTAAATTTTTTTCGGACCTTATTAATAATTATCATATTTAATTTAAAATACATGACTTTTCCTCATTTTGTGTTCTTTTTTTTTGATTGGGTTTACTCTCTTCATAATATTTACCTTGTTGTATAGTATAATTTTAAGCATGGACTCTTGACTTCTCTGACAATAAAGGCTTAAAATTGGATTATTATATGTATAAAAATCGTTAAAACTATGGAATAAATTAAAAGAAATATTCGAGATAGATTTTTGAATTTTATTAAAATCGAAAAATAAATTAAAATTTTTTTTGTATAATTTAAATGTACAAATTGATTTAAAATTTAAAACTCAACAATAGCTAAGAGGTGTAAAATATTGTTTGTGTAGTAGATAATAATTAATATTTAGTTTTATTAGTCACGTTTCACAGCCACGCCCAATGTCGTAAGCTAGTTGAAATTAATATTAAAATAATAAAAATATAAAAAAGATATTTCAAATGTAAAATGGGGTTACTTTGATAATTTTCGTTAGTTTTTTTGGTTGTATTTTCATTTAACTAATGCTATGGTAAAGAAAATTGTATTAATTAAATTGCTTTACTTCAAATATATATTTCTCTACAAGAATTAATCAAAAAAAATTTTTTTTATAATCTTAACCACATATATTTTTAAAGTCATGTGTGGCTATCAAAGTTTTACCACATATGGGGTTACTTTGATACCCCCTATTTTTATTCATTAAATCAAATAGTAGGCTAGCCAAACTATCAATGTTGTCCGAAATTTTTTTTTTTGATAATTATTTTATGAAATATTTTAATTTAAGTGAAGTGGGGTTACATTGATACATGATTTTTTTTCTAAACAAATATAACTATTAATTCAAATAATTACATTTCTTTCAATTCCATTGACATGTAATTAGGTGGTAAGTAATAAAAACAATGTTATCTATATTTTATTTAGTCTTTTAATATAATATTAAATAAAAATGATATTTTTTTACAATATCTTAAACATATAATAATTATAAAGATAATAAAAAAACATAATGAAAATAACAATAACAAATACCTAATCTTCTTTTCATTTAACTCAGTCTTATGTTTTCTGGCAGACTTATTAATGTTAATTATAACAATACTAATTAAAATGTTACCTATATTTTATTTAGTCTTTTAATACAATATTAAATAAAAAATAATATTTTTTTACAATATCTTAAACATATAATAATTATAAAGATAATAAAAAAACATAATGAAAATAACAATAACAAATACCTAATCTTCTTTTCATTTAACTCAGTCTTATGTTTTCTGGCAGACTTATTAATGTTAATTATAACAATATTAACTAAAATGTTACTTACATTTTATTTAGCCTTTTTTAAACTAAATTTTATCAAGTTATAACTTTAAGCTTCTCTTACATCCAATGAATAAGAAAATTTGTATTTAATAGATTTCCCCACGCCTTCAACTTTAGGATACTTCAAAACTGCTTGAATTTGTTCTAAATTTACTTCAAACACATCATCTTTTACTAATTTAAATGTTTGTTTCGTTGTGTCCAATGACTTAAGTCCAGTAATTGTGATAACATTGTCCTTGATATTTTTTATTACAGCAAGATAAACATAAATTGACATCCCACGCTTACCAAATTTAACATTAACTAAAATAAAGGTTCCAATTTTTATGTTATCTTTACTTGGTGGCTGATATTCTGGTATAGAGTCATCTACCACTTCATGTTCTGACTCAGAGTCATTGGTTAGGATTGGAAAATTGCTTACTTCTACCTCTTCATCAGAAATTTCATTATTATTGTCACCAAATGTAGCCACTGTTATACTTACTCCTGCTGCTACTGTAATCTTTTTTCTTTTTTTCCTTGCATTTTCATCAGCATTTGGATATCGTTGACTTTTCAAATAATCAGTAACAGTGTCATTAATTAAGATATCTGAATCATTAGTATTTGGTAATTTGTCCATCACTTTTTGTTTATTCAATGGATAAATGCCTGTTGCTTTAAAAGATGCTTGCAAATCATTGGCAATTGATCCACCACCATTATAACTATCCATACAATCAATTGCTTTTCGTACAAGAGTAGGAAATGATGCTTTTGGAATTGCCTTCAATCTTGTATTTTGGTTTTTCCATTCGTTTAATGAATTTCGCCAAGCTTGTTTCAAAGGTCTAAAAAAACCAACATCTAGAGGTTGGGTTAGATGAGTAGAGTTCTTAGGAAGGCAAACAAAGTCAATATCATTTTGTTCGCATTCAACAATTACTTCTTGTTGAATGTGGGATGATAGGTTATCCCCTATTAGAACTTTTCTCCCAGGCTGTCGTTTAGCATGTGGTAAAAAAGCAGTTAGGAACCAGTCTTTAAATGTAACGCTATCAATCCATCCATGAGATGAACGATTGTAACGAGATCCTCTAGAGCAACAAGGTTCAGGACAACATGGTGCGCCTTTTGGTCCTCCTTCGGTCCATGGCTGCCACATTTCATTTGCCTTATATATGAAATATGGTGGCAAAAGAATCCCGGTTGCAGAACCACAAAACATAATAGATGTAGCTGATTTAGAATGATTTTGTACACGTTCGGGATATTTTATTCCACGTTGAAAAATAAGTTTTTTTTTCCCTGGATTATCTTGTAAATTTGTTTCGTCATAATTATAAATATTTTGAGGTGGTACATGTTCAATTACTTGTTGCAAATTATCAAAATATTCTGAAATACATTGGGGAGAGACTTCTGCACGACATCTGGCAATATTGGTTGCTACACACGTTGACAAACTATATTATTATATCTCTTTAACAAACTACGTGCCCAATCTATACCAGGAAGATTTTTTGAAAATGATTCAACCACAATGCCTTTTCTATCTAAATAAGATTTTGCAATGACTCTGTAAAAATATACTACTAGTTAGTTGACTAAGCAACACAAATCTTAAAATGTAAACACTAACCTAAGATCCATTAGCGTAAGTGGGAAGCCCCATTTTCCACACTTCATGGCATCTGTAAGAAAAGACATTTCTTCTTGTTCACTAAATATTGTTGGATGCCCACACTTATTTCCATGCTTGCCATTGAACCTATTATGTAATGTTCCATAGGAAATTTTATAGGCCTTACTAGCAGCTAATATTGAAATCTCGCCATTGGCAATTTTATCGAGTGCTTCATTTAAAATCTCATCTGAGTAATTTTTATAAGACCGAGCACCAATTTTTTTTCTATATTTGCGAGCCACTAAAATATATAATGAAATATTATACCTAGTGAAATGTATGTATAAAAGTTATCAAAGTTGCCCTCTATGATATATCAAAGTAGCCCCAGGTCAAAATCTTATATGCATTTCATTAAATTCAAAATGGAATTAAATTTTGATAAATGTGTTTCAGTCTTTATTATATTAACATGCTATTTACATGATTTAAAAAATGGTATATAAAAGTGTACTTACTTTGCGCAGATCTTATATAACAAAAAAAAAAACGTGTAAGTTAATAACTAAACGAATCAACAACGAAAACTAGACAATCATCGATAAGAACGTGTTATCAACAACATATTTGGGTTCTATACTAGTTGTACCAAACGACTACATATTAAAAACGACAATTTGTACATATTATCAACAATTATAATCAATATTTTCATAACAAAACCTCGATTATCAAAGTAGCCCCACAATATCAAAGTAACCCCATTTTACATGTTGTAAATCTTATTAATAACCATAAAACAATTAAATCAATAGCGTGCAATAATAATAATAAAAACAGTAAATTATTTTAAATTTAAATGAAAAAACGAACATTGATAAATTAAATAGAAACTAGAATCAAAAATTTTCATTTCGATTTCAATCATTTGCTGCTAATGTAATTGTCAGTTCCAAACACATATTATTCACACAAATTAATTGACAACTTATTTTTACACATCACGTTTCAATAAAAAAACGAAACAATACGTATACACTCGACAAATAAATACACATAAATAATAGGTATACATAGGTATAATAATATTATTGTGCGTGTTATTATATAAATACCAAGTCCGTTATTAGGTTAGGTTAGGGTATTTTTGCGGAGACGATTATAATACGTTTTATACTTTTAAAATGTGTACCTACTGTGTACTAGTAGTGTAGAATATTTATTATTATTATTAAATATTCAGAATCTATATATTATTTTGTAGAATAAAATTAGTAAAATTATATAATATGGCATATTAATATTAATATGAAATAATATAAAATACAATAGTATTTAAAAATAAAACAATATATTACTGCTTTATACGTTGTCTTATAAAAATGTAATCTAATTAAAATGATTATTTATTGTGTTCAAATATATAAATTGAGTATATGTTTAGGCAAATAAAGAGCAACACAAAACAATATTATTTCACAGCCATATAAAATAATACTTTTGCATATTATATATAATGGTAATGACGTTATAGATTTTAAAATTTTGTAAAACCAATCGTTATACATATTTTACATAGGGTATATAATGGTCTGAAAGTGACAGTTTTTCAATTTTTTAACAATGAAGATAATAATAATTATTATTTGTGATATTATTTTGTTCATTCAAACATGTAAATTCAATGAACATTTCATGTTTATTTCGAAGCAGATATAGCAGTAACTGCATTATATTACAATATAAAAGTTATAATAATATACATATAGTGTTTTTGACTTTTGTTTATTATTCTTATGGCCATGGCCTCGTTTATTAACGACAGTATTATTGTTAATATTTGCTCCATTTTTAACTATTTTACTATTAACAAATAAAATATCAAAATAGTTTTAATTTAATATATGTATATTTTTCATAACAAAATGTAAGACAAAAATTGAGTACACAGTTAGTGTCTAATTATCTAAATATATAGAGCAATTCAGAAAGTATGCTCAAACCTTTTGTTTATCAATAATATAATTATTAAATGTATGATATTTGAAATTTTTATAAAAACTTAAAAATACATTTTTCAAATCATTAAAATTTTGTGTACTATTAAATTTAATAAATGTCCAGTGAAAGATGTATACTTCTGTTTTTAAAAACAAGAATCCTTTTTTACACTGCAAATTATTCAGGAAATAATGCTCCAGAACAATTTGACATATCAAATTAAAAATTCAAACAAGTAATATTTGAGGTATTTAACTATGTGTATTATGGATAGGTCCACGATATTAGATTTAAAACGTTTAGACGATATAGGGATTATGGTTATTTAAAAATGTTAGTAATTAATATAAATTACGTAAATATAATAAATACTAGATCTAATATTATATATATTTTATATTTTTGTATAATAATAATATTATCCTCTGCAATGTATATTTTTTATTAATAGAAAAAATATTGGTTAAAATCTCGAACAAGTTGCATTTTAAAAAAATCTATTAAATATTTATAATTATGAAGGAAGATTCTCATTTTAAAAACAGTTTGAATCACAAACTTCTTAAGTATTAAAAACATAGTCTTAAAGTAAATTTTTAAATTCCAATAATCAAAATGTGAACAAATATATTATTTAAGGAAAAAATAGGGGTAAGTAGCTTTTTAAATCACTTTGTATATTTCTATCATAACTATCATGGGTGTAATGAGGAAAGGGCAGGGGTGTACTTGTCCCCCTTTCCTTAAATTGAATTTTATTTCTTTATACCAAACGTGTAAATTTTACATTAAAATCACTTATAATTAGTATAATACCTTAATTTTGTGAAGACTTTAGACGATTGTCATTGATTATAATTTAAAAACAATAATATAAATAAATACTTTTAAGATAAAATCGAATTTTAATTTGCCCCTTCCTGATTGAAATCCTAGCTACGCCCATGATACTCCCAGATAACTATGATACTACACAAGCTATATGTATATTATTATATAATATTATATTATATTATACGTTAATAATATGAGTTATAAAATTACATAATAGTGATTTAACTTGATAAAACTATAATAATTAAATAATAATAAATATAATTGTTAATAATAATTTATTTTAAAACATTAACTCTAGTACCTACTCGTAATATTATGAATGTCAACAAATCTAATTTTATATACAAGTATTTAAACCAAGTGCTATGTATTATTGCTGAGTATTACAAATTCATCAAGACATTATTTTAATAAACTGACTTTTATAAATTTCAAATTTATAATACATATAAAATAATATGATTTTTATATGTTTATTATTCTTAAATTTGTATTTGAAATCTAATAAATATACATATTATAAAGTGTAATTAAAAATAAAAAACTGTATATCTACAAATGTCTCCTATATTTATATAAAATAATATGTTGTAAGGTATAAGTTAAATGAATAGGCTTATATTTTTAAATATGTAATCAAGTATACTTATGATTGCTCTGCTTTAATCAAACATTTTTCGTTCAAGATACTTTATAAGTTATATTCTAGCGTATAGGCCATAGGGTGCTAAAAATCAGATTGGTTATATAATATGTAACATGTATAACATAATCGGCAATTCGAAGTAGTGGCTAAAAGGTCGTGACGTCAATGTAGACAGAAAACCCATTTCCTTTTCGGGACGTTCAGGCGCCAAAATGGATTCGGGTCAACGTAAAATTTGTAGTGGGTCGAGATAAGTAGAAAGAACTATATATAACATATTCTATTGATGTAAAAATGACCAAAGAATGGCTATATTTGTGTTACGATATTTTATACCCTGCATATACTCCTGGTTCTAGTCGTTATAGTTTCAACAAAGAACTGTTGACTATAGAAAAGACAAACATTTAACTAATCAAAAATAAAACTTCTTCAATACGTCATAAATTATGATATTGTACTAATATATCACAATATACAGCTTAGAAGTTTGTTATTTATTATGTATTTTTTTTTTATATACGTATATGAATAATATGTGTAAACCTACAAAAAAAAAAATGAATTCATATACTACTTAAATATTATATTCCATACCAATCTCAATTCAAATGATATTATTTATATTTTATGTCCTTATACATTAACTTTATTTTTAATTTCGTGAAACTTTACTATAAATCATTATTTATGAATGCGTTTTTAATATTTATATTTATAAGTTTATAATATAAATAACTTAATAATTTATAAAAAGGAAATAGTGTTTATATATTTTCATTTATATATAATATACAATATTATAAAAAACGCGATTATAATAACATATTGAAAATCAAAAAAAGTATCGATGTACTTTTTTGTTTACGTATGACAAATACTATACTAAGATCGTACATTTTATAACTTACTATTCGTGTGTTTTTTAATAAGAAGTATGAAATTAATTTGTATTCAATAAAATATCAACTATTTTAGATTACGCTTACACATTTATATATTTACAAAAAAAAAAAAAAAAAAATGCATTTTATATTTATATTGTTTATACGTTTATACTATATGTTATATCTACATGATTTTACATCTGGAATCAATTTTTTTAATCGTTGAAAATATACAGTTGGATTCCATATATATTTATATAAAATAAGAGAATTTTTTAAATTTAACTAGTTATTTTATAAAGATAAGTACTTTTATTTGTTGTTGTAAGATGTGTAAAAGTGTATTTGAATCCACTTCCGACGTTGTTTAAAGTCCTTAAACGGTATCGATAGTGTATTTTTTCCATTAACGATTTAGATACGAAATGTCATACTTCATTCTTATCTAGCACACTAATCAGAACTTTCTCAAAAACGTGTAGGACCCGGATTGGGTCCAATTTGGGAAGCACAATTAAGATCGGTTACGAATGATACGCGTCGAGTGTGTGGTAGGCGACTGGTGCTAGCTTTTGGTGCCGTGAGCGGGTGGTTAAATATAGTAACTGTGTTGGATATAGAGTGAAAGAGTGTAAGAGAGACAATTATAGATCGAAAGAGAGAGAGAGAGATAGAGATAGAAAAAGAAAAAGAACTATTCAGTTCGGTCGTTACACAAAGCGCATCTTTTGAGAGACGTCTGAGGATTATTGTACAACTTTTCTTGCATTAGTTCTGGACATAACGGTGTCGTTATCTAGATTAAAAAGTTCTGCCGGCCATAAAGGCCGATAGGAGCTTTTATTTTCTTTCTCTTCTAGTGTCAGTGGCATCAGTGGCAGGGTGGTTGGACGGGTGAAAGACGAGAAGAAACTGCGGAACGACTAGTGCTGGTATTCACGACGAAAATCGGTCTGTACAAAACTCATTAGAAGAAATGGTTAAAAGGGTTTATTCGTAAATACTTAGCGTGTGTTGTGGATAATTTAGTTAATATTGGCTTCTTAGTAGAGTCATTTTTACTTTAATACGAGTAGTGTTTAAAATGTATAGTTTTATTTTTGTATAGTGGTTTGAATTCAATACCATACATATAATGTCTTATATGAGTAATACGTAACTAAATGAATTGTTATATTATGAACAAACATAATTGGTATAATATTAATGCGTTAAAAAAATAAGTAAATTAAAATTAAAAATAAATTTACCGTGGTAAACTAAATCTATCATATGATTAATAATCGAGTATTTTAGTAACTAATGACGATAATATTATATTACAATAACTCCAGTTATTATCTTTGATTAAGTCAGTATTTTTTTTTTTTTTTTTTTAATGTTATATTTCTATGATTATAATTATTTTGTGTCTCAGTTTTTGTTTTTCAATTGAACATGGTCAATTTCTGAAACTAAGTATAAATTCTGTATAAAGCACCACGCTTAAAGCTGTGCTATTTGCTTATTAAAACAAAAATGTCAGTGTTTTATTTAAACAAAACGTTTAAATTGGATAACATTTAATTGAGTCACAATACTATTTGTTTAGCTCATTATTCTTTATTACTAATTTAAACAAAATAATTGTTAAACTGATTATTTTGCTCGTACCTTTTTTTAATTTTTTTGGTACGCTTTGGGTTTGACTAACGAAGTGAGCTTAAAAAATATAATACCTAGTGTAAACTATTATATGTTATCATAGTCATTAATTTCATCACTCTGAAAACACATCCAAGATTCAGTGAAAATATTGCGTGAAAACGATTTCGAATGCATAAAGTTACCTTTATATTGTGTTATATGGAGATTGTAAAATATTATTATTATTATTATTATTATTATGTAGAAACGAATGTTGTAGGATGATGTGCGACGGCTAACACTGTAAATTAATAGGATAATATTATTTTCATTTATTTTCACACAGATAATTAATCTTTTTTCAGATAATAGGTAGTTGTCTGCAGGATAATTGATAAATTTGTCACTGTTCTTTAATAATATGCGTGTGACAAACCTAGTGAAAACAATATCTCTGCTTACCAGAAAAATACCTAAACGCCCCTTATAATGCGTTTCTTCGGAGTCTTCTTGCCACACCGATATAAGTACTTTTTTCATCCACATAATATTATCATAGATGGCAGATCCATAATATTCAGCTAGTTATATTATATAACATGCCCATATATCAATAGCTTTATAAAATATATATAATAGTTTTTTGCTTCCAAATACATGGATAGGAAGAATAACGCAAAAGCAGGTTTATTTTTTCATGGCACTTAGACACCGTGGGGCTCATGACACATTTTTATTTTTATTTCATATTTTCATATGTGCGTATACTGTATATACTGTATACATGCGTCCTTACGCCGGTCAGGACGATTTATGTTAATACTTGGTAACGAAATCATTCTCGTGAAAAGGTTTTCGCTCCATTTGATTGACCCCAAATTATTAAATAAATGTGCACTCGCAAACACACCACACACACATACACACCCAGTAACCATCCTTTAATGCCGTATGGTAATTTTCACGTGCAAAATAACGTGTGTCATTTTCGTTGACTGAAGGTACATAATATGTGGCAAAATAATAATGCATTTCAGACGTGAGAAAGTGGTACTTGTGTTACATTGTTATGTTATGCTTCTTGACTGTCATTTCTTCATCTGTCAGTCTCAATAAAATGTATAATATTTCCACACTATAAAATCATTAAATTAACTAAAACATATGTATAGGTTACGTGATACACAGCATAACATTTTGTTACTTATATCATAATTCGAAATAAATAATGCAAATTATAAAGTGATTGATAAATGAGAATATAATAATATAACACGAAGACAAAATCATAAGCTTCATGAATAATTATCATTAAACAAAGTTAAACCAAGTAGGTATGACTGTATGAGGTCATATCAAACGCTAATCGATTATATTAATAAGTAAATTTATATCAAATCTTAAATAATTAAAAATTACTTATAAATAGTGAAATTATTTTATGTACTAATATTAATGTGATTTTAGTTTTTACTCTATTTCACGTAAGAATTTGTCAGTTAATTAGAAAATATAATTTTAAGCTTGTAAATAATAATATAAGCAATTTATAAAGATAAGCAATTCGTTTTTAAAGATAAATCGAGTATAAATTTAGTGAATTTGTTGTCAATCATAAACTCATTACGTTTTCATTAATAATACATAACTGAAAATTTTTCTAAAGTAAACCATAAATATAAAGAAATATAAATAAAATTAATTAATTGTATCTTAATTTAATTGAATATTAAACTAAGTTGTAATTAATAGAAATTCAAAAAAATACATAAAAATGTCAAATGTATAGATTTATTAAATATTTTAAATTATCAAGAATAAATCTAGGACATTTAGACCATTCTTGAATAGGTTCTCTGACAAAAAATGAACCGGAAAAGTACACATTAACCAAATCAAGGATACACAGGAATGCAAATTATATAATATGTATCCTTTATTAAATCACAGCTCAAGCTTGCCAATGAAATTGTCTTTACTGTTATATACGGAAATAATATAAAACCACTATTAACTTATCCTTGCCTTCTGTAAGCTTCCTCTTCCAAACAAAAGTTACAAATTACAAATTCTCCAAATTAAATTTCCGTGAATACCATTAAAAGCCCCTTTCATATAACACAAATAGCTATATAGACACAAGATTATCCTATTTATTAGTAAGTTTAATTAATCAATTTAAACATGTTTACAATAATTTAAATAAACCATAGGGGTTGTTCATTTCAAAATCAATGAAAAAATCTAAATTTAAGTGAGATTAACCTAATCGAAGTCTTCCTTGAAGTTTATGAATACCAAATGGAAAACTGTACTTTATAAGCATATTATTATGGTTTTAATTTATTATCCAATACATTATATTATATAAAATATTACTATAACGATTATCGTTCATAAGTGTATATCATATTTTAAATGCATGATGAGTGATGACACAATTTATCAAATAACCAATAAGTAGATAAAAGCATTTAAAATTATCAAATAATAAAATAAATAACAATGTTATATTTTATTATATAACTGTGAAAAAAATCAATTCTACATCATACTAACATTTTTTTTTTCATTTTCATACAGAAAATTAAAATATATTACCTGGAAAAGTTCTAAACCTAAACTACGAGTGCTACAAAATAATACTAATCTTGCAATTAAGTTTCAAACAATTTCAACAAAACTCAATGGATATTAACACGGAAAAGTAATCATAGTTTCACGAATTAAGCTTGGGTGAAGTTTTTATTATAATAACACTGCTGTGTTTATCATGAAAATTCCTAAGCGTCTTTTACACTCCTTGCTAGTTTAATCACATAACTTTTAACTGAGTATGCCACTAATAAGCCAAGGGAATCATAACGAATAATATACTTTAGGAGAGCAAAATATATATATTTTTACTAAAAGGTAATTAGTTTCCTAATGGGTGTTTGACGCTAAAAAATTGAATCTACCTTTGAGAAAAGTTTATATTTATAATCATAGAGCCAGTTTATTATTTTATATAAGTATATGTACAACAACACATCGTTTAAATAACTTTTCTCTTTAATATAGGTACATTTAGACTTTTTTTTTAAATAACTACGATGTAATATTTTTCCGTCGATTTTTTATATATTAAATTGACAACATTCTCGACAGTATGGGTCTGGCACATCTCCTTATAAAAACATATTAAATAAAACCAGCTTTTTATCTGTAAGGATTTAAAATTTAGTTTTTCTTTCATTCAACACTTCATCGTAAAGTACTACGCATAATACAGTTCTTAATACCTATATGGTTTCAACAAAGAGGATGTCACATTTTATCGAAAAACGATAGACAGTATATTACAAAATATGAACTTCAATATGACCAAAACAGTTTTGTGACGTATTTAAACTATATCTGAGGTTTCTTTTCTTTAAGAAAAGAAAATTTATTTTTAAAGGTTTATATGACATCATGTGCTTATAATGATGAATTTGTAATTCATCGCCTAGACAACCAGCTATTATAATAACCTAATACACCCATATTTTATACACTTAGCCACCCACTGGTATCTATATTATATTCATCCAAATGTGGACCTGGTTATTCTTTGGCATCATATAAGATGATTATTTATTACCACGTATTGCAGAAATTTGTCAAGTGGAATTATCATTTCTCGCCGACATATTTTGATGTTTTTTTATGTTTACAATTCAGCATAAGAAAAAAAAATACAAACAAACAAACAAAACAAAATTTTCAATAAAAACAAATACTGTGAAACGAGTGTATGACTTTTGGAAGTGAAAAATATTAAAATTATTATAAATAATTCATAATTTTGGTTTGTCGAATAAAATGTTTTTATATACATTTGTGTAACTACCTTAGTTTATATATACTGTATAAATTTAACAGTATTTTATATCTAAATATTTTTATTTATATATATATAATTGTTACTGAAAAGGATATATTATTTGAAGGCTTCTCTTGTTTTTATCAAGCTGAATGTCTGAACTTAATATTAAAAGAAGAAATAATTATAGTTAGATTAGAATTTTACTTTTTATATAAAATCATTTAAAACTTAATAAAAAATATGTTTATTTATTACTTATGTAAAACATAATAATATAATAGACTCATCTCGACACATATTAAACTTACATCAAGTTATAAAATACAATAGACAAACAAAAAGTAAAAACATCGCATAATTTAATTTTTAAGTCAAACACATTTGTTTTATATTAAAAAAAATACTTTGAAAATATTTCCTAGGTATGTGACAATTAGCAGTATAACACTAATATGTAGAAACAAATAATAAATAATTAATGATACTACTATTTTATGCGATGGTTATTATTATATATGGTCTAATAATAAAATAGTGTCAATAATAATACAATTTCAAAATTGTTTGCATTTTAATATTTCAAAACATATCTTATTAATAGGTATTGAAATTAAAATAATCTTATAAATTTATTGTATTTTCATCAGCTATTAAAATATTATTTCTATGGTTATTCTGTTACTCTTGTGTTTTTTTTTCTAACAAAAAATATAGATCAATATCATATTAATAAAATAATGGTATATTCGATGTTGTTCCAAGTCTCTTTTATATCAACATTTTCAGATTTTTAACAGCACACATGCAACCAGTTAAGAATAGTAGAATAGTAGGAAATCTCTCGGGAATCCATCAAAAAGTTCAGAAGTTCCTACACTTAATAAAAAACAGTACTCTCAATATTTGTCTTTGCCTTTCATATAGAACATTGTAAATTATTTAATCTGTGTATTTTATTTCACTACGATTAAAATCAGATTTACCGGTAATGAAATATTATATAAAACAATGAACAAATTAAAAAAAAAAAATCTAAATTAATTTAGAAGTATGTGAAGTATTAATATAAAGTATGACCAATAGATTATTGTAAAACTAGAAAACTAGGAAGTTAATGTTTTATTAATATTTCGAGTAACGTAAAATGTATTATTTTAAAATATTAATATTATATAAACATATTTTAATTTATAAAATTAAATTTGTAGTATTAACATTATATATTAATAATGAGTGTATATAATTAATTTAACTCGATCTTTTATTTAAATTCTATAAAAATTTTAGAAAAAATGTATTTTTTATTTCTTTTTAAGAACGAAAATAGCATGTCAAATAAGAAAGTAATAATTGGTTGTATTAATATTATTATGAATGATGTATTATTTTAAGAATTCAATTTCAAAAATTTCATTGAATTTATTTGTTTCTTTAATACACACATACACAAGCTCATATATAATATGTGTATATACTATATATAATATATATATTTAAACGTGCAAAGTAATAATCATAAATACTGGTGAAGAGATTTGGTGGTGGGAAATGAAATGAATCGTATTTAAAGTCCTTCTGGTTTTATAACTTTTGACGACAAGAATCTTGACGCCACCGATCAACCCGCTCTCGCTCATATCATTTACTATCTGAATCTAACTTTTTGTTTTATCATTATAGTTATTTCTCGTTTTCAAGATATCATCTCTCTTTTACACTACAACCGAAAGAGAAACTTTTTTAAATGTCCACTCGTAATGCATATACATATAATAATAACCTGTGTAATAAAAGGTTCATAAAGGATACTTGGGTTAGAGGGAAAGGGGATAAAAACTGAAGCAGCTAAAGACAGCAGGGGAGCATTTGCAAAATACGCATAGCCGACGCAGTGTTTCAATTTCCTGTTATTTTTTATATTATTATTAATACGATTATTATTATTGTTATTGGTCTCGTGAAATCCCAGAGAAATGTTTTTTTTAGATCCTCTGAAGATTTTTTATTTCAAATAATAAGATGACATGCTGACTTATAATGAAAAAAAACTTTTTTTCCATTATCCAAAGTATTGTTAAGAGGTACACATTAACTAAAATACTAATTTAAAATTGTTTTGATTACAATTATAGTAAAAAATATTAGTCAGTTAATTTTATTGTAGAAATTTAATTATTGATTCGTATTAATAATCGCATTTGATATATTCATACAAATTAAATATATAAATATTTTACTTTAGAGAAAAACACATTGTTTTTGTTTGTTAATGATTTTTTAATTTTAATTTTAAGCATATTGTATATAGTTTGCATTTCACACATTCAGTAAAAATTACACATGAGAATATAATATTTTTGTTGTAATCGTCAGTAACATTTTTACTTTGTAACATTGTATTTTTGACATAAGAGTATTAATTATTATAAATTAATATAA
Source organism: Aphis gossypii (assembly GCF_020184175.1). NCBI lineage: Eukaryota > Metazoa > Arthropoda > Insecta > Hemiptera > Aphididae > Aphis > Aphis gossypii. The sequence continues at coordinate 87,685,442 of NC_065531.1, forward strand.
ATTGTATTTATTTCAAATATTCCAATATTGATTACCATGATATACCTATATATTTTACTATATATAATATATATAATATATTATATTATATTATATATGTGAGTGTGTGTGTGTGTGTTGTGTGTGTGTGTGTGTGTATGTACGTATGTTATTTTTATAATCAAAATTTTCTTAAATGTATTAATAAATAATTATAATTTAAGTTACATTTTTAAGTACATAAATATTTAGTAAACATAAACAATTTAACTATACATTTTGTGAAAAAAAATATATTAAATATGTAATTCAAAATATAATATATACTTATATCATATAATCGTGTTTATAATTTTATATTTGAATAAAGAACTTGTGTTATACATTTGTGTGCACTGAATATATTGACTAACATAGCTTTAGTCAAATATTTCACAGTTGTATGATATAGGTATATCATACACATATATATGCAAATAGGGCAATTCACCAAGTATGCTTACATTCCTATTTATACTTAAACAATGTATTTATTCAAATTCTGATTTTTTGGTATTTTTCAGTATCCATAGATACTTATGACCTCATTTTTAAGTACAACGATTTTTTTTCTAAGTTTATGAATTGTACACTACAACAGTGCTACAAATTTATTTTTTAAAACAAAATCACCATTTTTACTTTAAATTGTTAAACAGATAAATTTATTATGTATTTCTATGCATTTGGATCGAAATTTAAGCGATTATTAATTAATGAGTAATTAAATCTTATAGACTTAATGATATTACTACCTAATATTAATTCTTAATATTTAGTTTTACATTTGATACTATACAATACATGTAAGAATATTATTATAGTATATTTACCATACTCAGAAAATTTATAAAAATACAGTGTGTATCCAGGTGTATGCATATTTCATACATTTTTATTGGAAATAAAAATGAGAAAATAATGGTATATTTTTAAAAAATAAGTAAGACACAACCGTTCATTTATCAATATACTTGAAGTTATGTGCAACCCTTCTCAGCTTAGTTTTTTGTTTTTATTTTCAAGTGTGGAATCTAGATACTCTCAATACATTTATGTATGTTGTATCTATTTTTCCAATGTCCAAATGGCTCTTTAGATTTTACACTTGCCTTTAACTATGCTAATAAAAATAAATAATAACAAACGTTTTTGGAGTTTTGTGATTTTTTAAAACCGATTAATAAAATTCTCAAATAGAAAAAATTTACAATAATATAAATTTGTTCTAAACAAAAATAAATAAGTTTAAATATGTTCGATGCAAATGTTCTACTCATCTGAACACAATTATTAATAATGCCATATATTTTATATTTGTATAGCATGTATATTATTATCTTGAATAGTATTAATTTATAAAATTAACATTTTCAACTCAAGTTATTTTGGAAAATTGTTTAAAATATTTATTGAAATAGAAATGAAATAAACATAGTTATTTGTAATACTATTATTTACTAGAACTACATAATATTTTATTGTTTTTAGAACGTTAATACTATAAACACATTTATCATATACTGATATATACGGTGACTAAAAACATGTTTCGTGTAAAGTACACCATTACTATTGGAATATATTATATTATACCACTAATAATAATAATATTAATAATGATATTATACGCTAAACATACTGTAGTTTCATATATCTCTCGAACATTAATTTCGGGATAATAGGTATTACGCATAATTGGAATTAATTCTATTGAAACATATATAATAGTAATAATATGTATGTTACCTATCTATTGACCTATCTTCCAACTTGTGTGAGTGAATCGTATGAAATGCAAAGGAGGTAGTGGTATAAAATATGTTTTTTGCGCATACAATTCCCAGGTTTTATGCAATACACACTCGGTGAAATGTTTAACCTTAATTTTTCCCAGACCTCGACTTACACCTACATTACAAAACGACGTTACTGATTTTGTTGTACATAATTTTTAATCTTTTTTTTTTGAGGAGGGTAAGTGTATATATAAGGTGTCGTAATGAAGTCAAAAACATAGCAACCGTTATGCAAAGTAACATGGCAGTCTAATAATAATTCACAGCAACATGTGTTCGTAACAACAACTGCGTGTATACGACCTGGCTATGAAGATAGGAGCCTTTTGGGAATCGTAAAACTTTACCACTATCGTTGTTGAATGCTAGAAGTGGTGCATATAAAGGTATATAGGTATTTGTGGATCTGGACAGCTGAGAGTTTAGGGTCTGGGACATACTCTGAATGAAAAATATTAAAATGTGATGTTATTTCTTTTATAATCATTACTAGACCGAGTGAACGGTATATTGTTTTAGGAACGAGAAATTAAAGAAATATCAGCGAGTGAATATGCCAAACGGTAACTGCCGTTTTTCCCTAATCAAACATTAAACATATGGATTTTATTTACATTATTATCACACTAAAATGTTACTTATTTTTTTACACTGATTACTTAAATGAAACCCAGCACTAAAACAATTTAGCTATATTTTTATACAATTTTAAATTTATATAACAAATTTTTCATACTATGGAAAATAATATAAAATGAAAATAAAACAGAATAATTTTTGGATAATTATGAGAACGTCTCCTCGTGATATCTTTTGGGTAATGGTAAATGGTCCTTAAAAATATATTTAAATATATTTAAATTATTAATTATATAGAAGATATTGGCATAATATTTTTATTCGGGCCGAGTTTACATGTTAATCTTTTTTAAATGAAAAAACACGGGCTTAGTCTACAATGCAATACCCCATATTGAACGGACGTACGTACATAATATTATATCATAATTTATATGAAAACGTGGCCATTCCAATTGCCTTTTTAACACTTAAACATAATGCATTTTATAATTTAAATATATAAAATTATATTGTATAATATAATATAATAGTCGTATTTGAAATAAAAATGTATAATACGAATATATTAAAATAATATATATATATTGAATTTTATTCTTAACTTTTAAAATAAATGATAAATATAAAGATAAAATCGTCAAGCTATATGCTTAAATAATAACTATTTTCGAAATGTTTATATACGTAAATATAAAGTATAATGTTTATATGATCTAATCGCTATGATCATGAAACACGTTGGCGTATTTAATAACATAATGATATATACTATTTGTTTACTTAAAACAATGCAGGAAACGATACTATTTGACGATGCTATTCAAATAATTTTCGTTCGCAGATCAATAAATGTATTTTCAGTGCACCCTAAATATTTGATATTGAATATATTAATTAAATTATTTTTGAAATGACTATAGTTTTCGCTATTGAAGCTTGGAAGTCAGCGTGACCAAACAGATATATTATTTTGCAAATTTATTTTATCGGAAAATGTTTCCATCAGCTAATGGAAATTAAATAATTAGTTTATTTATAAATTAATAGTATGGATGTCTACTATGAAAGTGTCAGGTGTTAGATAGGTTTTGCTATTGTAATAAATTCTAAAATAGAAATGTAAATTCAAATTTAAATTTATTTGTGTAGGTAATGCTTTAATAATATGCGTGATATTTATATATATTATAGATGTATTATAAATTTGAATGGTTTTTATTTTTTTGCCATATTATTTTTGAAAATCATTAGCAACAAAAAAAAAGCAAAATATTATATTGACGATTTAATTAAAAAAAAATTAATATAAAATAAACATAGAATGAAATTATTGTTATTAAATAAACACCTATTTGAAACTTCAGATTTTAACCAATGTCTGAGTATAATATAGTTTAATTTTGAAAAACAAAATTAGCCAAATAGCTTATATAATTATTATGTAAAGAAATATTTTGATTATTCATCATTAAAGTAATTATTATAATGCATCTTAAAAATTCTTTAATTTAACTTTGAAACTTTTATTTAATTTAACCTTTGCTATAAAGTCGATTATAACTTAGCGTGAACTATAAAAACTATAACTAAAACTAAAAGAAGAAAATGTTAATTTATTTATCAAACGTCATAATAATTATTAAACTTTATCAATTATGTTTAAAGTAGGTATCGATGCTGTATAATTTAATTCTAATTGTATTATTTGTATAGTTTAAAATATATCTCATATTATGGGTCCCCACACAAACATGTTCAATAGGACTCGTTATGTTCTTGAAGAATAAAAATTTGTATTTAGATTTTTTTTAAAGATTTTTATTTTATTCATAATTATTGAATAAAATTATTAGTAGTTGACGTTAAAAATATGCTTCTTGAAAACATTAAAATATAACGATTATAACATTGGTAAAAGTATTATAAAAGTAATAATAATAATTCACCTACTCGTTAAAACAACTCTATGATAAAAATGTCTAAGAATAAAACAATTTCTTAACCAGTAAATTATGTTGAGTACATCGTAATAGTGTGTATTAACTGTTTGTTATACACTAAGATAATCCTAATAACCAAAATACTTAATAAATCATGTTCGAAAAAAAAAGTTTAAAACTAAAACTCTTTATGAATTTTAAACTGTATAATTTTCAAAATATACCTACATAATTTGTTTTTGTCAATGTTATAATAGTTGTCTTAAATATTCATAAGTAAATGTTATTATAAATTTATTTTTTTTCAAATATTTAGGTTTCTTTCCTCAAACGTTGAAGAAAAATGGAAATTAATGAAAAATAAACTTAAAATATATTGTCCTATTAAGGTATCGTTTTGGACATTGAATTTTTATTACATGATAGATACTTGTCAACTTGATTTATAATTGATATTAATACAATTATTCGATCTGTTTTGTTATCAAGGTGACCAAACGTAACATTTTTCATGCCTTTTTCAGCCAAACATCCAACTCTAAAATATCAATCATGTGAAAATTTATGATGAATGGATACAACGTTAATTTATTATAAGACATTATACATATTGTACAATTTATGTTTAATTTAAAAAAATATTACAATTTACAGTTCTTTGTAATTAGTTATTGCTATGATCGTTAAAACAAATTTTCCACTTTAGAGAAGAAGTAGGCTTAAAACTTTCAATGATTTTATGGACTAGTTATTGTTGGGACCTTAAAAACAAACTAAAAAGATGAAATTGGAAGAGAATATTGTATAGTACTACGGTTTAAGTATACATATACATAACAAAAATGGCATTAAACCATTTTGTTATCATTTTATTAGCGTAGTTGATCAAATAATAATTTTTTATAAGAAATTTCATATTTTCTAAATTTGATAAAACAAAAAAAATAAAATAAGAAAATAAAAATAGCACGTTAATGTTGAAATATTTTGCCTAAGGATCGCAACTTTTTGGCCAATTTCTATTATGCATTTTAATTTATTATTGTTTCCTTTAAGAAACTTCATTTAGTTACAACGGAGTTATTCTAAACTCAATCAACTTTATATTTTAAGTATACATAATATAAATTCATAATACTTAATACTAGGTTTATTTATTATACATATTTAAACTATTTAACAGACTAATATAATATTTAATAAATTCTTAAGATTTGATATACAAGAATTTAAAAATGTTAATAAAAAGAGTGGAGAGGTAAAGTAATATTTTTATATCTCAAAAATTTATAATGCATAAATACACTTTATATTCAATTTTATATAATCATTTATAAAACCATTTCACCAAGAAATCACGTTATTATAAATAATCGATTTTTAAATAATTAGAAAAGTAGGAAGTTTAAAAAGTTGTATCTATATATATTTGTCTTATTTATTAAAAATAAAAATGTATTTACCTAATTGATTTATATGAGCAATGACTTGAATTAGTAATATAATTATGCCTTACTATTATTATAGTATAAAAACAATTTTAAAAGATAACAATATTAGTTGTCAAATTATAAAATATGTACCTATAACAGCATATTAACTACCTAGCAACACTAGTATATTACATTCAACAAAGTATAATTGAAATTTTTTATGTAGAACGATGCATACAACTAAATTTTAATGGAAAAATAGGTATAATTAAATAATATCTATAGGTATACCAATAGCGAATGCTAACTCGGAAGTATGGTCCCGTTCATTTACCATAGTTCATAATGTATTATAGTTCTATCTATTAAAAAATAATAAATAAATTCGTATTTATTTATAAAAAAAAAAATTAATAAAATTGTTATACACTCGCACACGTAAATTATATAAATAATTGACGAAGCACAATACAATGATCATGCCTTGGCATTAGTACCATGGTTGCTAGAGAAATGGATCTTAGAATAACTGGTATTTCACAGCGGTATCGAGTGGTTTACAGCTTACGCACACTGTTATCGCATGCTCTGTCAATAAATGTTACGATCGAGATGAATACAAATGAGTATAACAAGAATAGATACAATTTTTGCCATACTTTATGACGTTTTTTAAATACATAATATATTATTAATGATCAAATTATTTTTATATTTTCACTAATTATGTTCATATTTTCAAGCCTTAGAAACATGCTTACATGCCCGAAGAATTTACCACAGGTGTACATATTTTTATTTATGTATTATAGCAGTTTTTATTAAACTTTAACTGCATAAAATTGGTCTACTACTTCACTTAACTGAGCTTTAAATACTTATAATAACTAAAAACCTACTTTTTCCAAAGTTATATAAATATAATATTGTCTAATACATTATGGTGTTTTTTAAAATACTGAATGTTTTATGTCAAATTTATTATCCTGTATAGTCATTAATTAATTGACAAAGATGTTTATTGGAGAATAATATTTAAATGTTCACTATCATGTTATTATAAGATAATTGAATTTATTTTTTTAATAAAATTGGGCAAATAGATATCACTTTTCTGTATTGGGTGTGTTAAATCTAAATTGAATGATGTATTATTGTATAGTGTATACTATATATGATAAACGATTTAAAGCGGAGATGGTCAATCAACCTATATCACTATAAAGTGTATTAAGTATATTTTACGATACTATTGCTTATTTATACTTCTAATAAAATAATTTATTCTACTATTGAGTAGTTTGATTTAATTTTTTTTCGAAAAAAAAACCATTTATGATATTTATTATTAGTATTTAATTATTACAATAGTTTCTAGGTATTTACATTATATTATATTCATATTATAATAATATTGTTATTAAATTTTGAGTTAGTATCACTTTACCATAAAACAATTTGAATACGTTCGATAAAAAAAAATAGATAATATATTAAAACTAATCTACATATTATAAAAATGTCATTATGTACAATGAATTAAATTTTAAATTTAAATTTTATCATAATAATATACATTACACATAAAAGTTTTAAATTCCCAACTAATATTTTTGAATTATCACAAAAGAATTAACCTAGTTATTTATAGGTAGTTTAAATATTTAATTTCATCAACTTATAATGTCTAATCAAAAAAATTGATCGTATATATTTTTGATATTATGTTGATTTCAGTATGAAAAAACTCATTAGAAAATTTGTATTAACTTTCAAGCCTTAGCAATGACATTTGCATACATTTTTTTTAACCATAAAACAATTTTCAAATTATTCTGATTTTGATAAATTATGTTAAAATTAAAACTTCAAATACTAAATATATGTTTTAAATATCTATATGAATAACTTATAGGGCATTTTGTGTTAAATCTTAAGGACTTTTGACCAGGGAAAAAGTTTGATATCGACATTAATAATACGAATAAAAAAAACGAAAAAATTTAAAAATTATTAAAATACTTTAAATGTTCACCATGTATTGAAAATTACCATATTAACATTAAGTGAACATTTGTATTATCTACGGTTAGGTTAGGTTTTTAAATTGCAAAAAAAAAAAATAAAAAAAACAAAACAAAATTAATTTTGTCAACAACTAGATATTTTAGATATTTTAAAAAAATTGAAACTTTTCTTATTTTTTTATTTTTAGAGTTTTTAAAAAGTACTGGTAATTTTAATGGTTTTAAATATTTTTTCGATTAATTATCATGTACGTACAGTTAAAAATAAATAAATAAAATAAAATACACATTAGGTATTATAAAATAAATCAATTTATTGTTGTATTCGAAAATAGTTAGAGTTTTGAATAATTACCGAATTTGTAGATATATGAACATAAAAAAATTATAATACACAAAATTGTATGCTGAAATGAAAATCGTTCAGTTTTATTTTGCATAACACTATAAGCGTCTTATCATGATGTATAGTAAAGACAAATATTTATGTTGTAGATATCTACGTATGATTATTCTAATTTAAATACAATTTTCAGTCCTTTTAATGTTATATCGTTAACATTTTATTGAATACGTAATAAAATACGACAGAGCTTTTTTAGCTACCTACTATAGTCTTATAGATACTTGTTCACAGCTTCAGTATTTAATGCAGCAATGGAATTAGGTATTCGCTGAGCATTTGGTATAATCATTAAATAATAATACACCTTTAATCGTAAAGTTTGTTGTAAATATGTGCTGTGCAGTGTTAATGGATCTGGACACTAGAATTCCAGTAATAAACTCCAGGTCAAGGTGTGGTAGAAACTTAAAGTACCCATCTTCGTTCCGATTGACGAATTCGTTAGTTAACTTTAATAACTATTACCCTTAATACTGTAATCTAATTTCAAAACATTTAAATAACAAAACAACCTTACCGCTACAAACTTCGTAATAGTATCATCCAAAATTTACGGTACAACAATTTCTCACGTAAATTAAGCAAATGCGATGATGATAATCTCTTATAGACTTTGAAAATAATATAATTTAAGTATAAATATTTTATCGTTTTCAATATAATACTCCAAAACCATGAAATCACGAGATATTAATCATTAAAGAACTAATTTTGTGTTTAACAATATGATATTAAGACTAAAGAACATTTAAAGGCGATGTACCAAAATTTTAATATAAATGAATGCAAATGAAATATTATGAAATTCTAATAAACATTTGAATTAACATGGGGTTCAATAGTTTAAATGTTTAAATATTTTTTTTTTATGAATAAATAAGACATATTTATATTGAATATAATAAACTTAAGCCAAACTGATTTTGTTTAGTAACTTGCATACTCGCTTGTTTGTAAGAAATAAAATATTTATATACTATGTGTAATACAATTATTATTATTATTATTTTAAATAAAAAATAATTTTAGTGTTTGTTTTAATTGTAAAATATATTATATACATTGTGCATCCTCCTATTAAGAGAAAAAAGTATTAAAACTATAACTCATTAATTATAAAAATATTATTTTTCTTAAATATAATATAATATTATTATGTCTTTATTTTGCATTAATACGTTATCAATTTCTTTATGTGTTTGTGATCTATTGGTTATAGTAAATACAATTATTTAAACTTAATTGATTGAATTAAACTCTATGAAAATGTTGGTTTTATTAATATTATTTAAAATTATTTTATGATTCGAATAATGTTGATTACATCTCTATTAATATTATTAAATTACATAAAACATAGATTAAATCAAAAAACAATTTCAAACAAAACTATGTAAAATATAATAAATAATATACTTTGATAAATAAAAATCATGACAAATTTATTGATGAATAAAAAAAAAAAAATGTATACATAAATTAAATAATATTATGTTTACATATTTTTTTTACTATGTCGTGTTCAAGTGAGATAACTTGACATTTTCATATCATATATAAAGTTTCTAATATTTTGATAATGATCTTAGACGTTTTGTCTAAAATATGCATATAAATTGTTTAGTGAAATGGAATTGACTTGTCGGACCGTTCCAGACACTAGAACCATTATATATTTTAAAAGATCTTGATGGCTGTAAAACACGGTTGACATCTAAACTAATATCATAGAGTTAACGTTCAAAATAAATAATATGTTTTTATTTCTATCAGGTATATAAATGTTTCATAGGAGCACAGCATACATTATTTACATGAAATTACATTTATCATAATATAAACAAAATAGGTAAGTTCTATATTTTCGACTTTTAAACTCCTTAACACAGACTTCAAAATATGTGGAAGAAAAACAATAAATAATTTTCAAAATCTAATGACTAGGTAATTATAGTATAACGTATTATTGACTTTATACATATCATATGAGCATATTATGTTTATACTCATTATATTTTAAGAAAAATAATTAAAAATTTAAAACTTAACATTCTTTACAGCAATACTATTTATGTAAATTTACTGTGATTTAAAATATGATATTATACGAATACTGATTACTTATTTAATCAGTGTAATAAATAAAAATTATTTTTTATCCACAACTTTTATAGTATATTAATATTTTTATAACTGATTATAACTTACAAATTTTTAGTTATTTACATATAGTTTCATTAACACTGATCAAAGATAATCCAATTGTTAACTATTGTACTGTGTATAGACAAAAAAGTATACAGAGCATTTAATTTATTATTATTATTACTGTTATACTATGTTTTAGTAAACTTTCACTGTTTCACCGGCAAACGTACACTTTGTATGTATGGATAATAATTAAAAGAGCTCTTTTTCTAATGAGTTTCATTTTATCTGAGAATAATCTACCATTTTTTTTACATCTCAATGAACTTATTTAAAAGTTTATGAACAAAAAAATTGAAACTTTGAGATTCTCAATTAATTGGAAATGCTGTGTTTAAAATCTTTTCATTTTGTTTTACTGTATAAAAGTAATAGTTTTATATTTTTTGAGATTGATTTTAAAAGAAAAAAACTTTTTGTTTTAACTTTAAGGTAAGTTTTCATGTTTATGTGTCAATTTTGAATGAATTGCTCATTTGAAATATAAAAATAATTAAGCATTAAAATGCTGATCTTATTGTTATTTTTTGTTTAATTTCGTATCTTCAGTGAAGGCATTAGTTTTTGACACACTTAATAAAAATTGTGCAAAACTTTAATTAAAACCTCGGCTAATTCTTCTTCTGCCGTGTGCCTAATATTTAATTTTTAATTTCATTATTATTTTTCATAAAATGATGTTGAATAGTAATAATTTTACCAATCTTAAAGTAACATATTCACAATGTTCTCGTATACACGTACAGTGTAAGTGAAAAATAAAACTAAATAATATTACTGCGTGTTTTATCGATGGGTTAAATTTAATGAAAAATTTTAGTAACTTTTTTTCTAAAGACAGTCACGCGACATCCGAATTCAGCACGTAAGCAGGTAATTTTCATATTGAACGAAACCATTAAAATTATTACCTTGTTGAAAAAAAAGTTTTCTCTTTTTTATACTTTCAGGTGTTATATTTAAAAATACATTATTTCTGAATAGGTAGGTGTTTTATAGAGGACTTCCGTTAAGCATCTATATAACTAATATAATATTGTGAACTTAAGTATAAGTATATTATATTATATAATTTATTCTTAAAAAATTAAAATGAATAGAAATGTTTGTTGATTTAAAAAAAAAAAATCAATTACCTACATGTACTTTACACTCATTTTATAATCAATTATAACAAAAATTAAAATACATTCAGATTATTATTTAACAATTATTTATCGCTTTAAAATCTTCTAATATCAATCATAAATATTTAAAAAATGCAGTCTAGTACTGTACAAGGTACAACTCATCATTTTTCATTAATACTGGTAAACATTTACTATCATTTACTACCTAATCTCACCTATAACTTATTAATTTTGCTTACTATTTATGTCGGTTAATTAATATGAATAGTCTTAAATGTTGTCTTCATGAAAATGATTATGATTTTATTTCATAGAGTAGGTAAGTGTAGTACATTTTTCTTTTAATTTTCATCAATTTTATATCAGTTTACAAAATTGTTTTTATACATTGCCTTTTGTTTATTACGTTATAAATATTTTAGTTTTTATTTACTGTTAGCATTATTATTGGTTACTTACTAATACCCGTATTTGTGAAAAATAATATAATCTATTTATTTATTAATATATTTAATTAAATCAGAATTTCACAATGAACAAATTATTTTTAAGCTCGTTACTATAGTATTGTATATAATTGAAGAGTCAGTAGTATATTTTACTATGTAAGATGTTCGAGCCTAATAATATAACGTAGCTTTTACTAGACAAACAATAACAATAAATCTGGCGGATGTTGACAGGAAATTTCTGCTCAAACACTCGATACGCACATTACTTAATGATAATTTAGCAATGAAATACATCGAACAGTGAGATCCGATAAATAGCTTGCGAAATAACCTTTCTGTTTTACTACTCGATCAACGACTGCAATGAAAATGCTAAAACAATACTAACTCGGTGTTTAAATTTTATTTATCTGATAAAAAAATCTAAATTTTATGAAAAATTGAGTGGTTTATATATTTAGGTACTTAGAGCGTAACCTTGACGAGCGATTTTATTTTTACACGGATGCATTATAATATAAAAATTATTAACACACGGCATCCTGGGATAGGCAATTTAGCTACACTAACAAAATAGATTAACCAATTAATTGTTTTTAAAAAAATATTTATCCAACATAAAAATATTATAAACATGATATTATTAGAAGTAGAGTGAAGGATTTTTGGAACTTTAATGAATCTAGAAAATATGAAAATCGAAACTAGGAATATAGTATGAGAAAATAGTCAAAGAAAATTATATTTATAGTTGATACATATATACATATTTACCTACAGTCAGTATTCAAATTTTCATTTAATGCTCCTTATTAGTCGATTGCGCGCATAATGTGTTTCTTTTTGATGTCGTTGTAACATTTTTACTTGGTTTATCGTTATTTCAACATTAAACATGGCTCGTAAAGACTTTTTGAAAAAACATTTCGCGACGATACAATATATTCTAAGAACGAAACATAGCAACCGTTATAATATTATATTGTATATTATTATTAAGGTTTATCCACTCGTTGGTATCTGCCACGTGTTTAACCACTAGGCAAATGTATACACCTCTATTATATTATATTTATATTTATATATATATAAGCTGCTATGCTTATCGTAGTATAGTTTCTAACACAAGTGCACGACACAAATGGAAAATAAATAATTTTCACTCTTTTTCTCTCTCTCTCTCTCTTTGTCTCTTTATCTTATCTCTGTCTTTGTCAGTGTGACTCGCACCGCACTGGCACGGTTTGTTACATTATTACGTTTTACCAAAACACGTTTCTCATTTGGTATTGCCACCGATAAGGTTTCTATTTTTCTCTCTCTCTCACACACACACACACACACACACACACACACACACACACACACACACACACACACACACCACACACACACACACACACACACACACAAGCACACACTCTTTATCACCGCTCCAACTAGCGGATTTGCGCGTGTGAAAGATAATATTCCTACGAACGAATCGCGTGCAAAGGCCATAATAGTAATAATATACGATACCTATAATATACCCACTAAAAACCTAATGACCTATGTGCCCTTTTCGTTCTGACCAGAATGTTTTTTTTTTCAATGTTTGTTTCTTCCGCCTTCGTGTTAACTGAGGAGTGGAGTCCACATTGCCTGACACCCCGTCTCGTGGGAGCCGTTTAATGGGTTATTATTTTACAATATTATGTACTTGACATGAATAAAAACCTAACGTATGCCTCTACCCTCTAAGCTGGTTTCATTTAATCTGATTGGAACGCAATACTATAAGTAAAAAAATAAATATACTATACTATTATAAAAGATTAGATTTCGAGAAAATCCACTCGACCACTAGATAATATACAGAGAAAAAAGGATATAGAAATAGAGTTCTACTTGAAGTTAATATATATATACATACACGCGAGTATGTTAAAACAACAAAAACAAGTAACACTCGCTAAGCACACTCTGAATAAACCATTATGGTTTTTAACTTGTATTTATCATTTTACACAATTTTTATTTTTATTTCTTTGATTCATAAAACTTTTTTCATTTTATGTCGCTCTTAACTATATAATGGACTTAAATGATTTGTATCATAATATTTATTATTAAAAAATAGATAATTTTCAAAATGCATACATTTGACATAGACTGCAACTACTTAAGTCATTGTTTGTCATTGTCTACTAAAAATTTGTACTATATAAAAAGAAAAATAAACCACAGATACCGTATGAAAAATAAAGTGTTAAATAAATATTAGATTTTATTTAATAGAAGAACTATTATTAATTTTAATTTACCACTTGTTATGATTGGAGATCGTTGTCACGAATCTGATTAGTTGCAGAGCGTTACCAAGGTATGTCGTCGATTTTGTTACTGGTTAGTATGAACGCATAAAGTTGGTTTGGTCTCCCGTTCGACCTCTTCCGTAATTGTATATGTTAGAAGAGTCAAATGAGCCTTAATGTTTATATACTGAAGTGGCGTATGATAGGAATTAACGTCAGTAAGCTGTAATACTTGTAGGTACTTTATATATGTGACTGCTGTGGACTACCTCAATTTACGACAACATTAATTCTTGAATAAAAAATATCATGATCAGGAAAATATTCTTTACCATTACTACCTATGTTCTCTATGTATATAAATATATAAAATAATAAAATATGATACATAGTATTATAATATATAATATATGAACATCTTTACTATATCACTTAACTTCAAAGTTTAAATGTATATAATAACATAAATATATTATAATATATATATTTGATATGTTAATGATCTAGGAAAATCAGTTATGTTATATTATATTTTGTTCCTATATTGTTCTTTGTAAAAACATTATTATTTATGTTTTTTTTTTTATATAAACCAGTGTCTCGGGAATAATGCTATCATGGTATAATAACATTTATTTTAAAGTAAAAAAATAGAAAAAAAAATAATATAATATTAGTTTAAATTACTTAAACATGTTTATTAAATTAATTTTGCTAAATTAAAAATGAATAACACATCACAGATTTTAATCTGATACGTATATGTAATATAATTAAGATATATAATATTTATGTTATTTAATTGATGTTGTATATTCTGCGTATTAAATTTGACATTAATAAATATTTAAAAACAGATTAAAATTACATAAATAATAATAACGTTTATAAACATCACAATTTTTATTCCACGTATTGATAAGTGACTGCAACACGCCAACACAATGCTAAATATTTAAGTATTACCTTTTAACTTTTATAAATTTTAATTTTAGAATTTTAAGTAGGTATATCTTTATAATTATAATAATTTATTCTACTGTACGAGTGTAACCTGAACTTCTCTTGAAAGACTTGAGTCTAGAGGACTAGACAGTGAACCGATAATGATGAAATTTCTTATGTGTATAAATAGATCTCTGAATAGTTTGCCGGTTTCAGTGCACAATTGGACCCGATAGGTGGTGCTACAATCGTGAATAGTAATTGTTGATAAGGATATATCTTAAAAACACGCGTATAAATTTTAGATATCAATGATTTCGAGGACCACTCATCTGATCGGTATGCAGTTATTTTTTAAATGAAAAAGCACAATACGTAGCAGAGTTTGAGCGTAATTTTCATGAGTTTGGGTTTTAAAATATACTGCCCTTTATAGTTATGCAAAATTAGTACCGAAAAAAGGTCATTGTGCAAAAATAATATATAGCAAGTTTGTTATATGTTTGATATTTATATAATATGAATATACTTGGTGTATGTTGATCCATATATCAATCTTCTTTGAAAGAATACGGTTTTTTTATTTTGAAAAATAAAAATATAAAAGTTAAAAATAAGTATGTTATGATCATGATTTTTGCATAGAATTTGGTTTATAAAACAAATAATTATTTATAGTTTTATTATCTAAGTTGTATAGAGTAAACACAATTACAAAGTTAGATGTGTATCTATTTAAGTATAAGCTAAAACATCATTTAAATTAAATCAAATTAAATATTATTACTTTTAAATGTTTGTATATTTTAACGAATAATGTGTATTAAATTTTAGATTCTGAACGGAGTGATGAATGTATTGATTTTACAATGACGTATGTTTTTTTTTTTTGTTTTTTTTTTTTGTGTCTGTGTACAGCTTAACTAGTCGAAATAATGCTTCAATATCAAATTTTAACTTAACTTCAGGGGTGGTTTCTGATAGAAAAGTGAATATCCTTGGTGTAAGTAAAAAGTAAACATTTTCCAACAGTTTTCAAAAAAATCGAGAAAAACAAAAAAAAAAAAAAATGATGGAAAAATGGGAATTTTTACGCAAAACTAGTTTTCGACCGAATCGATTTTTTTATATGGTTGTAATTCAAAAACTAATCACTGTAAATACTTGAAATTTTCACTAAATGTTTATGTTAGTGTTATCTATAGAGTTAAATTTTCAAAAATGTTTGACTTTTTTTGAGTTATTTATAGACCACTGAAATTTTCGTTTTTTATGCGAATTTTTTTTTTTGAAGTGTCGGTAAAAAAATTTTGGATGACCAAAAAAACTTAAGTCACAATTTTTTTATAAGCGTTTATAGTTCAAATTTTTACGAAATCTGTCGAAAACACGAAAATTTGCAAGTAATTTTGAAGTTGAAAAATTATAAAATGTTTTGTGTTTATAACTAAGGATTAAATATACAACACTAAGTTTTACCTATTAGGTTTTTCTTCAAGTAGCTATAGAGAACACTTGAAGCATCATTATAAGAATAATTTTAAGTGCGTTTGAATTTTAAATTTTTACGAAATCGCGTAACGATAACGATTTATCCTCAAACGATTTTAAATATTTGTTATTATTCAAAAAGTATAAGTCGTAGATACTTGAACATTTTACCAGTTATTTTGATTGGAATTTTTTTTACATGATTTAATTTTCAAAATATTTTGAGTTTTTTTTGAGCTATTTATAGACAACTGAAATTTTCAATTTTTCTGAAAAAAATTTTTTGAAGTGTCGATAAAATTTTTTTGGCCCAATCAAAATACTTGAAAATTGTATACAAAGTTCTTTATGTGCTATTCTTAAAGTGATTAAAAAATTATAAGAATATATAGGCACAATTTTTTTTTATTAGCATTGAAGTTCAAATTTTGACGAAAATTCGTCAAAATCATGAATATTTGCAAATTATTTTGTAGTTCAAAATTCATAAAATTGTTTGTCTTTATATCTAACGTTAAATATTCTAGACTGACAAATCATCTCCGTTCAGAATCGTTTTTCGTATACAATGATACCTATCATTGTATTCAAATTTAACCTACCCTAGTCCGAGCTCCACCCCACCCCCTAATGTACAGTAGACTTTTTTTTTGTTATTTTTATATCTATCTCCAAACAGATATTCCCGATAATAAATGCTTAATTTTATCACAATTATTACAACTCAAGCTATGAAATATATTTAAATTATCTCATTAAATATGTTATTATTATACATATAAGACATAAAAAATAAAATTACTTTTAGAATACAACTAGTTTATAGTACTCTTATATGTAAAATCAGCTTTTTATCATAGAAAATATCATTATTATCCCAGAAAGAAAGAAATTATAATTACAAATTACAGTTGTTTCCGGTCATTCAGAAATATGCAGCTACTTCACGAATTATATTAGCTTTATTTTACTTCCGGTTACGAAATCTTTAAAAGAATCATAATTTAATATTTACAGTATAGTAAACTTTACAAAAATAATTTATTATATAAAATGAAAGATACTAATAATATGTCCATTTGAAATACGATATATTTTATCAAGTTACTTATTTATTAATTTATTATAAACAACAAGTATTAATGAATTAATTAAATTTATATAAGAATATATTATTTATTATTTATAAGACTTTCAATTCACCTAAACCTTATTCCGACTTATACAACCCAGGTTTATGAAATATAATATTTGCCCTAATATTTTAATGAGGCCATAATATAATACTCGTACAATAATAAAAATAATAATATATTAATAATATATAAATGCCTACTATAGTTAAATTAATAATGACAAAAGTAAAAGCAAATTGCATTCTAACTTTTTCATTGACTTTAATTTTGAAAATTCTGTTATCATTTAAACTTCATTTATAATTTGTGTTGAATAATTCTTAGAAGTGAATGATAGATATATTTTATATAAAATTTTTATTATACCAAGTTTTTAAAACAGACTTCTATTTAAATAATTTTACTTGGAATAGTTAAATATATTTAAAAGCGAAGTACAAATTGAGAAATACATATATATATTTGTATTATATTTATTACAAACAAATGCAATTTACAACAAGCATATTGGAATAGGAAAAATAGTGAACAAAATACTGGTTTGCAGATAAAATAAGTCACAAATAGTATTTTTTAAATTTAATACTACTTTTTGAGCCAGTTTAATTTTAGTTTTATGTAGGTACTTAAATGTACACATATATAAGTATGCGTACATAGAGAATGCGGAAAATCGAAAAAAGTGGAGGTTTAAGACAAAGATAGCCGATCCCAAATAGTTTAAAGGTATGGAAAGACGAAGAAGAAGAAGTAATTAATACGAAAAAAAAAATAAATAATAATAACAAATAATTATAAAATTTAGTCTGTGCATCAATAGCATTTAGGATGATTTGAAACATTCCTATGTATAATTATTTGTTTATATAATGTAATAAATATATTTTAATTGAAACCTAGGTCTTATTTTAGAAACATAATAATATATTAGTTACTAACTCATAATATTTTGTTAAAATTAGATATATTATGTTGCATGTTACTTAATAGTTATGAATTGTTCGTAATATTATGTTATATTTCTTTTAAGCTAAGTAAAATATTTGAAGAGGGAACTTCTCAAAAAAAAAAATATTTATATATAATAATTATCTTTTGTTTTAATATGCTTACTATATTTTTGAATTTATATATGGTTGGCATATTTTGACAAAATTTTACGCTTCTTACAAACTAAGAATATATATTTAGCTATTTTTCAATCAAAAGGAAATATTTTCTTTTGAAGTTTCTAAAGGTTGAGAAAGAAGAATTTATTTTGTAACATGAAATACCCTAAAGATGTCATTTTTTTCTTTATACCTAAAAAAACCTAAGAAAACTTAATTTAAACATGCTAGCTCGTTATAGATTTGGAGTGAATCTTTTAAAACGATACATATAGTAAAAACAAAAACGATCGGTTTAAAATAACTTTTTTATTAAATTCTGATTATACGATGTTTTCGTGAATTGTATATTCATTTAAATTAAATTAGTTACACATTCATTTTCAATTGTGTTTATTAGACAATTTACTGTTTATTTAGTATCAAATTATTTTTTTACAAATTGTATTTCATTAATTCCAATTTAACTAACCCACCAAATGATTCGATCGTCAACCATTTTCGAATTTTGTTATAATTGGGTTTCACATTTTTTCTTTATATAATGTAAAATTGATTAATAAATCAATAACGAATTATTTTTTCCTCGTGGATTCACAATATTTTCCACTAACTAAGCATAATAATGATTTAATCAAAAAATAGAAGTGTAATAAAGAATTATCTAAAAATAAACGTAAAAGTTACTTCAACCATTATCATTAATATATTTTCGTCAACTTCTAAATTAAATAACAGTAAATATCATTAAATTCAAAATAATTGCACATCAAAATAAGTACACAAATTTAAACATGATTTCAAAGATCAAAGGTTGGTTTTTAAATATTATTATAAACGTACACGTTGACGATTAACTGTAGAAAAAACTTTAAACATAATTTCAATTTCATTGAAAAGCTTTCCTCGTCGCAGTTATTATGAAGTAAGTCAATATTAAAAAAGCAAATGTATTTTTTTCCGCTTTATACATTAGTACATTTTATAAAATGTATACATGGAATACGTGTTGTTAAAATTATATAATTTTTTTTGGGAGGAAATAGCATTCATTGTGCTTTTTTCTTATGTTTAAAATATAAATAAAAAATACAAATGTATATTGTATACTTACATTACTTCAAATAATAATAAAATATATTATTCATACTATAAAATTATAGTTTATTATATCATTATATTTATATTTGTTGCATCGAGTTAGGTTAGGTGCAGCTAATTCACCTGAAAATTACTTTTAGATGACATGCAGACTTTAAAATATCTAGTTTTTATACGTCCTGAAGTGAATACCGTTTCCGATATGCCCGTTTCTTGTGACACAAATCTAAATATCAAAATTTAGTATTGATACTTTAGTGAAATAAAGTAAATTGTACAATGTCTTTAAAATACTTTGTACGCGGCATCAAAATTATTTTCTTTTAGATATAACTTCATTGTATTTTAAGTGCTACCCGAACTTTTATAAATAGTTCAGAATTACAATAACCATTACATCATTATCGTTTGAGTTTGTCATATTTGAACTAAAATGTTAATATATCGCAGGTACCTACTTGATTTTATAGATAACGTTTTTTTTTCTTTTTTTACTGACGGTGTTTTTTTACAATATTTTTCATAAATTATTGTAATAATTTAAGTAAAGTATAATAAATGCATATATATTTTTCTTTAATATATGTATACATCACTACGATCATTAAATACACGTGTTGTTTTATAAAGCAATGAAATATTTTTATTTTTACTTTTTTTAGTATCTTTTTAGAGCAAAGGACTCATTTTAAAAAAATATGTAATAAAACACTTACCATAAAAATTGTAATCATGGTTACGGCTTTTGACGTAGTCTAAACATTACGCTGAAGTAACGTGCCCATCAACGCATACATTTTAGACGATATCTTACACGTTCACTCACAGTTCAGTGAAACACACTCGAAAATGAAATTAAAGTACTATTGTTGTGAATTGTGTCGTATTTAAAAGACCGCAGAACTATATTTTGTACAGGCAAAAGTCGTGTATCGATCGAAGAGTCCATAAAACCGTTCCAAAATCGTGTAAAACGAGTTAAATAAATTTCAAAAAATGATAAGTTGTTCAAAAAAAAAAAAAAAAATGGAATCGTTCCAAATAATTTCTTCGATACACACTTATATAGAGCGACATTTTCGTTTAACCTTATTGATACCTATACATTATACTATTATGCGTCTGTGTGTCTTGTTTAGATAAAGTGTTTTCTCTTTAACACAATACATATATATCATGCATAAATAATTTCTTCTCTGATTGACATATTATATACTTACTTATAAATAATAGTAATAATAAACGTACATACAGGTGTCATTAAAACACGTGGATATGTTTGATCCTATACTTGGTGAATAAGTCAACATTTTTAGCAGACCCCAGAAAAAATGTCTCACACAAACGTTGTGGCTATAAATCACGATTCAGTATTCGGTCCAGGTAAAAAGCAAAATATTTTTATATAAAATCTATGAAATGGTAAAACGGTAGAGTGGTTGTTCTAGTTCCATCAAACTAGAAACTTGTTCTAATTTTGGCCCTATGTAGATTTATTGGAAAGCCAAACCCTTTATATGAGTTTTTATACACTATCTATTATATTTATATTATTAAGGATACAATTATTATGATGCTTATGACTTTTTCATATTCTCAATATTTTTTTTCATTTATTTTAGTTGTGTGCATTGCAGACTAAATTACAAATTCAATAAACATTAACATACTAACAACGAATATTTTCAATAGAATCTATTGTCTTTTTGAAGAGTAAATAATAAAAATTAAATTAATTAACTAATGAGTTAAAAAAGTTAATATTAACTTCAATAACGGGTAACTTTATTTTAAAATTACTTCTAACTTAACGATTTTTTTCTTTCAATTGTAAATAGTTATGAATCAGTTAATTATTATCTATTATTTTTTTTTAAATTATGTCCAGTTAATTCTATCCCTTCTACAAACCAAATAGATTTAAAATATATACCTTATACCTTAGTACAAATCGCTATTTAATAAAAAAAAAATTGTTGAGTATAGATTACTATACTGATATATAGGTTTTAAATGTACTTTAAATTGAGTAAGTCACTGTCATTTATGTATTCAATTTGAGTTCTATGATAAATTATTACTACAAAAAAAAAATGTACTCCGATTTAAATTGATCAACCTTTATTACTAAGTATATTTTAATAAAATGTACGGGGTGATATACCTAACGTCCTAACGTAAGGCACGTGTCAATTTAGAAAACACTATTGTTTTTTAAAATATATCTTTTATATATTTTTAAGCCGTTAAAAAAACAAATTTTGAAAACATTATAATATAATTTACTAATTTTTAACTGTCTTTCTTTTTTGAATGTTATCATGTATTCTCGATTTTATATTCCAAAGAAGAATATCGTTAGTAGTATTTCAATCTATATACATATAAAATTGGAAAATTTGTTTATTAGCTTATAAATATTTATAATTTAGATTAATGAATAAGTGGTTAAAAATTTTTGTAATATAATCTACCTCGTTCATTAAACTTTAAATGTTTTGAATTCATAAAAGTGTACAAAATCGAATTTTATACACCGAAATATTCTTAAAATATAATGTTTGTCATCAAAAAAAAAAAATAAATAAATAAATAAATAAATAATGAAAAACATTAAAACATTTATGAGGAACTTGGTTTTAAATATTAAAACCAATCCTATAAACATTGAATAATGAGTAATATTGAGTAATGTTTTATTTTTGTTATCATTTTACTAAGTACTGTTACAAGTAAAAGTAAAAATAAAAATAATTTTAATTTTAAACTTTTCTATTTTAATTTAAATTAATGACTTAAAAGAATTAAATTGCTGAATTAAATTTCCTATTTTTGATTTGTTATGAAGGAAAAACGATTCAATTTAATTTTGCGTTTACATCATAAGTACACATTTTGAATTTAATAAGTATTTATCATTATTTTAAATTCCTAAATTTTACGTTTTTGATTATAATTTTGTGTACCTATGAATTTCATAAAAAGTGTATTATGTTTCTAATTGATGATTGGTTGAACTAGATTAAATTAATCATGCCAAATGCGTTTATTAAACATTTATTCAAATTGACGTAAAACAGATATGTATTACATACCTATTTTCATATTATCATGGTTATAATATATTGAATTTTATATAATATGATGAATGTATTGATTTTACAATAATGTATGCGTTTTTTTTGTGTCTGTGTATAGCATAGCTTGTCGAAATAATAAAACAAAAAAAAAGTGATAGAAAAGGGGGAATTTTAACGCAAAACCAGTTTTTAACTGATTATTGTATTATATCTTAAAATTATAGCTAAAAATATAACGATATAAAATCATATAAAACAAAAGATGCACATATATACATATTTGTATTATTTGTATGTGTATATAAATATTCTTATATGTGTTATTATTTTAAACAAAATTAGTTACCATATTATACCATTATTTTCTAGAACGGGTAAGATAAGCAATAAAAATGAAAAAATATACATTGCAATAATTATGATAAAAATTACAAAATCCAGCCATAAAAGTGTTTCTTATTTAGAGGTTTTTCTATGGATAAACAGTGAACTTTTTCCTGTTCTCAAAAAAAAATGACAATTATTTGGAGATGCCCGTTAAGGGATATACTATATTTAAATTAACATCCAATACCCAATTTTTAAAAATGTATTGTTATTATTGTGATAAATATTTTAATTATTTTAAAAATTAAAATATAAATAAATTTATAATTAAAACAAGTTTTCAATGTAACGTATATGTGTAAAAACATTTGTTTTAAATCTTCTTTAAAATTTAGTAATTAAAATGTATAAACTTTTAATGTTGCTTATAAATTATGTTATTTAATTATTTATGTTGTGGCATGTATTATAATAAAACAAAAAATAATGATAAAACATGCAATGCATGTAATTATTTGTAAATAAACATTGATGAGTAATTTACTATAACCTTGTAACAATATAGTAATTATTTATTTTATTTTATTTTTTAAATGTTAAAATGGTTGTCTTTAAGTACTCATTTATATGCAGTACACATCAGGTCCATTCACATAATGATGATATGATAGTATTATATTATTTCTATGATACAAAGTATAATTATAACAAAAAACTAAAATAAAAAAAAAAAGTAATCATAAAAACCATGTAATTTTCTATATTAAATTCACGTTGTTAAAACTTTCATTTTCTGTAAATATCTGGCTTTTTTCAATATTGTCATAAGATGATAAACAATTACCCACTTGGCGATTGGTTAAATTAGGCGTGAAATTTATAATAATGAAAAATTAATTGCA
The DNA here is from genome assembly GCF_020184175.1 of Aphis gossypii. Classification (NCBI taxonomy): domain Eukaryota; kingdom Metazoa; phylum Arthropoda; class Insecta; order Hemiptera; family Aphididae; genus Aphis; species Aphis gossypii. The sequence goes on from NC_065531.1 coordinate 87,709,825, forward strand.
GATTTGTTGTTTTGATATGCTAATACTAAAATATTGAATGTATAATACATAGTGGTTTAAAAACTGTACTCCCTATCATATGAACATAAATCCACCGTATTTCAAGGATTTTAAATACAATAGTATTAGGTTTGTCAAGAGAGGATTTGAAACTACATTTACTCATGAAAACAGTGGCTATTCGCTGTTCATAAATAATATTATAATATACGTATTAAAAATAAAAACATTAATAATATTAATTGCGGTGATGGAAATTTTCAATCACAGTATAATAATAATGTAATGTTAATGTTTGGATACTAGATGAAAGCGAGTAAAATAAGCCACGTGCTACAGACAAAATTGAAACCTGGTTCATTAAATGTGTACGTCGTACCATCAACCTTCCAATCTGTACAGTGTACATCCATAATACTCATATAATAATAATATAATACTTGTCTATGATCCCATTACTAATAATACACACAGAAGCTCACTGTAACATTCCATCGTCCAATGGTCGTATTTATATCCAAGTCTATATTATTATACCCATCACGCAGACATATATGACGTAGGACGCGAACACGGTTATTCCACGAACCACATTGAATATCGAACGCGCGTTTGAATCAGAGAATATAATATAATATCACTATAATATTGAGCCACTATGTTATATTATTCTATAATTCCATTTGCATTTGTCCGTCATCAACATCATCAGAGTATTATAAGTGCTATTTCATAGATAATCTTAATCAAGGAAATTCGCCTTAGACCCGTGCGAGAGAATATAATTGTTTTAAAGCTGGAGTACAATCACGAATCAAGCTAACGAACTATATAATATGCAATAAATAATTAAATAATCATTCTAAATCTGATTTTATATTATAAATCGTGTCATATTTACATAATATTTATGTTTTTAAATTATTTTTTATTATTTTTTATAGCTTTTTGAAACAATAAAAATGCTTCAGTCTTCAGTAATGAGTACAGTTTCAGGTTACAAACCGTACTTAGTTTGTGATTTAAAATTTGTGTTGTAATTCAAAATATATAATTTGTGGAGACTTAAAACTCTTACTTATGTTATTATATTTTACCATACAAAGTGAAATGTTAAAAATAAATTAGACAATCATTAGCGCTATATTGCATATTATTTAAAACGTAAATCTATAAATATAAATTTACAGTAATTTGGTATTGATTCAAAATGAAATATCAGTTATATATTTATATTATATGGTATAAACAAGCTAAGATTAGGATTTTTTTCTAGAGGGTTGGTGTTTATGTTCAGTTTTTAATGAAATTTGGCCAGTTTGTCAAATATAGTTAATTTTAAGTACTTTTCCTAAGTTTTTATTTATTGTATAATGAAAGGCAAAGGTTATTTGACGTAGAAATATAACTAGTTAATGTCAATTATGTAATATAGGTAATAACGTAAATGTCAATAAATACGATTTGCGTTTAATATGTAATCAACGCAAACACATTAAGAAACAATATAGGCAATATCGCAAAAATCAAATATTGTTTTAATGCATTTATAACTATGACTAGGAATTTATTAATTTATACAACGAAGACAATTTTGATAATTTCATTAAATAAAATATTTGAATTGGGTGGTTAATTAAAAATGTAAAATCATGCTTAACAGTATATTGAAAAATCAGTTAAACAATCGTTAATCGTAATTCGTAACTATGTATTCGTAATATTAATATTTATATTAATCCGTGGTAACTACGGATCTACGGACAAACACAATGGATATAAGTAACATTATAATAGTGTTATTAATCTATGATAGATAATATACTAAGGTATTTAAACTTATATTTATAAACCTAAAACTTGAATATTTTTTAAAGTAATGGATGTCTCGAGTAAAATAATTACCATATATAATTATTATTTATATAGGAAAGCATGTGAAGTCCACTGCTTTCGATTTTAGAATTCAAAGAAGTAGTCAGGGTTTAAACTTATTTTTTAGAACAATTAATGAAATTAACGTTTATTTTTTTTCTTATCATTAAAAAAATAGACTTGATATTTCAACATTTCCTTTAAAACGAATAAGTTAAAATCGCTACTCACTAAAATACCTGTGTTGGTCAAAGTTTATTTACGAATAAATCAAATCGCATAATAAATAATAATATACCGTTGAACAATAAAAAATATTATGTTATTAACCGGCAACCACTAAAAATTTAAAAATCAGTACATACGAAATTTCTGTTAGTAGATCCATAAAAAAAACAGTGCACTTACCCAAATCACGACACTTATACAAAATATCGTGTACTTCAACAGGTTAATATGCTTTTCCAATTTTGCTGCAGCTTTGGCTAAAGCATTTTGGGCACTCACCACAGTCATCGTTACGTATTCACTCGTGTACACGCGGCCGATTTTATGATAATGTGTTTTGGTTTTTTTTTTTTTTTTTATACAATTTCGTCGTCAACTTTTTGTATAACCGTCGTCGTCGGTACACGAACAAAACAAACTGTTCCACGTGGAAATCCACCGTACACCGACAAGTGGCCAGATACAATTATACCATAGGTATGTTATTTACACTACATAGCCGCGCCTAAGTCAACATTCCGATAACGAAAAAATTATCTTTTCACGACAAAATACCATATTTTTATAGTCACCTACTATTACTAATAATAACAATATTTCGTGACTAATTTGTTGTACTTAAGACGTTTCATTTATGTGTAGCTTACTATCATCTATACACCTTCCAATACGTAATAGAATCAACTTTGACTACGCCTACACTATTACGCAAACATCTGTTTCGCTTTAAAAGAATAAGTAATATTACTATGAAAATTATCGCGTATGAATGATGTTACATACGCATGATGAATTGTGGGAGAAATATAATATTTATTTTAACCTAACCTTGCGTGGTCATTAAATACCCATGTCCATAGACAAACTTTACAATTTGATATTTTTATTAAATAATATATTAATTATTTAATTATTTAAAAATTCATAAAAATTTTTATTTTTTCAAATGACATAATAATTATAATTATAATTTGATATTTTGAAACGGAATATTTATCAGAATATTTAACTATCTAATAATTTTAATTCGGATGAGTAATTTATGAGTGCGTTAAACTGTTTGATAAAAGAATCAAGCAGTATAGGTATTATGTATAACACACGCGAAAATTATTTATTTTTTATATTACTTATCTATTATTTTTTTATGGTAAACTAAATCAGGTTTTTAATTATTTTTGTTTTATTTATTTATTTCACCTTAACATTTTTTGGATAAACACAATACATTGTTATGACTCACGAAAGCTTCTTAAATTATTTAAATCGTTTCTCTAAAAATATTAATTAGTAATTATTGGCAGGACCGATATCGATAGTTACATAGCTAACACATATTAATAATAGCCGATTGGTACATATTTTCACATGTAATAAACTCGTTATCGACTATCGTACGATACGATGTTAAACGCAATACCTATAGTTACTAAGTCCAATATATAAAATAATATATTTATTGTCATATTTAATTTAGACACAGTCGTAATAACCTAAAAGACAACAACTAAAAATATCAAACCACAAAATGTTGAGCAACTATATGCTATTTATCTTACTAACTGTTTAATGAACAATAATAATATTCAAGTTGAAATTCATAAAAAATAGTTCTATTATTGTATGAAATTTTAAGTAATTTTTAGGTTTTCAATTGAAAATCATAATTTGATCAAGTATAAAAATAAATATGTTATAATATAGTTTAAAAAAAAAAAAAACATAAAACTAAAAATTTAAAAAAAATTTAAAAATCAACACTTATCAAAATAATGAGTGTTTTATGAAAAAAGAAGTGATGTTTATATTATATCAATACTTTAAGTTGCCATGGTCTCCAGATGCAGTAATAATTATTAAAGTAGTGACATGAAAAAAAATAGGGTAAAATACCTCGTTATTTTTACCACCTACAATTACTGCACACCAATCAAATAGCACTTCAATTTTACTGAATATTTAATTATTTGCATTAAACTGTCTAATGGTCTTAATATATTAATTTATTTATAAAGAAACTAACAAAGGTGTATATTTAATTGATCGAATTATTGTATATTTTGCTGCCAAGTCAACAATTATTGTATTTATAGTAAGTTTATACTAAAGTTTAATTTCTTATGATATAACAAAAAATAAGCTGAATCCATGCATAGATAATATCATGCCAGGTATTTTTTTTTTAAATACTTAATTTTTCGACAAATATCTGTTTTAATACTTATTTTTTTCTTATTAAAATCCATTTTGACATGGTATTAATATTTTGTATTATTGTCAGAAAATATAATAATATAATTATTAACTCAGACTATTTTACCTAATTCGTCATATACGAGTATTATATAATTTATTCAATGATTATATTTGTATATTATGTACACTGTTAAGTGTGCTGAGTATACACTGTGCGTATGGTGATGTCATTCACATAATATAATCATATAATCCTGTTAATAATGATACTGATAAGCTAGAATGAAACACTATTAATTTAAGCCATTGTGTTGATATTTATATTGTAGTTATTACTAAAATTACTATCTTATTTTAATACATTTTTAATTTTATGTAAGCAACAAGTAATATGATAAATCTATTTTAATCAGAATAAAATAAATCATGCATTTTCGGGTAATATATTTTGTTGAAACATTATTTTGATTTTTATTGATATTTTTTGGTATCCGTCCTTAATACTGTGCATATTAAAAACTTTTCGAACAATTTAGGTACTACTAATGTTCAAATTTCAAATGGAACTACGTTAGGCAAATGTATTATCAGTGATAATACATTAATACGATATTAAAAAATTCCAGGTTTAAATAGACCAGAAATATGATCACTTTATTGAATAAGTTAATAATGTACTCGAGTAATTGAAAACCTTTATAAATAGTTGATTGACAACAAGTGTTGTTATAGTTTTGAAATAAGTGGAGCGAATGGCTAGTCCAACTAAAACGTCACCGCAGCCGTTTTACGGGCTGACTTAATTCCGACTTGATAGTCGAAAGATAGTTGGCCGGACATTACTGTTCTTCCATCACACGACATTATATTATAATAGGGCGTATTGTCTGAAATGGTGAAATACCGAACTCGTACAATGTAAGTCGGAGGGCAGAGCAATAAATAAAAACACTGTACGTTAGAAAAAGCCAGCAAAAATTTACGAGCGCTCATTTTCAGTCGTGTAACGTTAACTCGATAGACCCCAATGGTCCAGACGCCGCCACCATTGCCGCCGCCACCACCACCGCCACCACTACCAACCTGGAACTCACGAGAAACATGATTTATTTATTTATTTATTACTGGAAATACATCATAAAATGTTGCGGTGGCGTCGGGTAAATATGCGCACGACGTTATAGTGAAACGATAATATTATTAAAATGTAGATCGGTTGTTATTGTCTACTGTATTCATGCTGCCTTTACGTATACGAAATTGAATTCTCGTGCTATCATGATGTTTTTATGTCATTATCATTCGATTGCGCATTCAATTTAACATGAAATTTTCAAATTGTTACCGACCAGGTGAACAAATGTTGGGCACCTACCTATACCTCACGCATATTATAATATTTTGTGAGGTCTTTGAATTTAATTCATAACAAATACTTAAAAAGTATAATGATATGGTCAATATACAATAGACTAAAAATAGACTAAGAGATAAGCTATAATTATAATAGTATACTATAGAATAATAATTAGAAAAATATAAAAAATCTTGATATATTAATTTAATCAAAAATACTATTATTATATTGCAATGAAGTCTTTTATTGTATAAGACATATAAAATATTTATGGACTGAAAATTAAGCTATAATATTTATGTACCTTATGAATTTATACAGTTTTATAAGTAAAAAAATTATTAAAAATATCAAAAAAGTAAAAAAAAATATAAAAAAAATTAAACAAATTAAAGAAAAATATAATATTTAATTCAAACTTTGTGTTAAAGAAATATATTTTCCTACAAATTCACAATCCTAATAATAACCAACGGTCATTTGTAAATATTTAATAACTCAGACTTCAAACTGTTTTTTTTTTAATGCCGTACGATAATATAGACGAATGACTATGTTTAATAAAACAATACATCTTGTTTCGATGGAAAAGCATTCAAACACTTTCAAAATAATATTAAACCGACATGACAATTCCTTCCTTCTGCGTTTGAAATAAAATAACACTTATTTATCGTATAATTTTTATTATTCCGTATTGTTATCTGTTTACAGAGTCATTATTATATTATTTTATGACAATTATACCACTATTAGTTACTTGAATAGGTGAAGAACTTACTCATCGGCTACAATCTTTTAGTAAAGTATAATCATGTTGAATGATAAATTGTATACTGTTATATGACGCAACGTTTATATTATATTGTATTTACTATTTATACTCATAGAAGTAACTATATAATAATATAGAATATAGATTATTTCTTTGGTTTATTTTGTAGTATATTAATTAATTAATTAATTCTTTGAACTAGAGTTAATATTTATATCAAGCTTTATTTATTATTTTATATGCACATATTTTCTAAGATTATTGAAAAAAAAAACTTAACAATTATACTAAATTAATTTATCTATCCAAGCTTCCAGTATATTATTCTTTAAACATTAGACTTTCATTTATATCTAGCTATAATTAATATTTTAGTTTTTAATGTCATATAAACAGATTTATACTTGGTATAATATTAATAAATAACATTTAAATAACAAATTTGTACAAACAAAAAGCATTAGACTGGACTCAAAATTAAAAGTTTAAATTTTGGTCATCTCCGGAACTTAACTTAAGAACTTACGAGTCAGTATTGAATAGATGAAGTATAGAAGAAAGATCCGAGTATAATCTAACACTTTAAATAGATTTTGTTTGTTGTATATCTCAAAACATATAGATGATATCCTCGAATTATAAAATACATTAACTACTCGTATCTCGTATTATTTAATGATATATTATATTCTTTTATCAAATATAATTTTACAGTTTGGAAGTTTCAAAATATTTACTATGCAATCGAGTTTGGACAGTTTTAAAATGCAGTTGTATCATTGTGCATACTTATGACTAGATCAAGTACTTATACGCATTTACATATTTTTTCTAGTTAACTTATCATTGATCAATTTACAACGTTTGTAATTCTTAAGAATCTTAAAATTTTTAGAGTATATTTTTGTATATTTTTACATTTTCCTGTTGAAAGGATGTATTTTTGATTATAAGAGCATATATTAAGTTTTTAGGGAATATGTTTTGACAGTTTATCGACAATAGAACACTTCAGTTATTATTTTTCAAGAATTAAGGTCATGACCTTGAATTGGTGAGCCTTTAATGCAATACGCAGACATTTAATTTAATGAAAACAATCCGTGAGTCAAAAGTATAAACTTAATGATTTAAAATTCGGATAAACATCTATGTTTTTAATAATAAGTTATAGGTATATAACGATTATATTATTATTACACTAGTCAAGTTCACATGGCCGATCGACAAAATAAAATTGATTATATTAACCTTTAGTTAATTTAAAATTACATTCAAATGCATTCTCTATAACTAAGTGTCCCATATAATATTATTAACAATAAAATGTTTTTATAATATTCTAGCTGTTTGGTGTTCATCTATCATTGATTAAAAGTTATATAGTCATTACTACATAAACATATAAATATATAAATACTTACTTAAATAATATACCGTGATTTTGAATAGTTTTCATCGAAAACGGACAATGAGCAATACTATTAAAATATATTATACATATTTTTTATAACATAAACATTATTACTAATTATTAAATTAATTGATATCACTGTTTGGAATTATAAATATTTAGTATTACAATATTACAATGTTACGATACGATAAAACAAATAAATTCCAAATTATAATGTTAACTCTCAGTCAAATAAAATGTTATTATCGAATATCCGAATTATTCGATCTGAAATTACGAGTATTTAACAGGCTTATTATTAATCCAATTCACATATAAAAAAACATTATCATTGTATTTTTATATTACTTATGTTTGATACATATATAATATAGAATGCATAGAAACATTTACTTTTAAAATAATATAACGTACATTTTTTACGGCATATATTTTTGAATCGACTATTCCAATTATTATTAATTATATAACCTATGTGTATTATATGTATAATATTCTGATAGATGATGCATTTAATTAAACACTATCTAACAAGCATCACATTTTCAGAAAAAAAATATTAGCTTAGCAAATGAGCATCGATCATTTCTAGAGGAACAGCATTCCTACTTCAAAGTTTTAATTTTTTATCAAAATTTAATGAAAAACTAATTAACTGTAATTATTATTAAGTATGTAGTAGCCAACAGGTATTATTCTTGTCATATGGTTTTAAAAAAAAATATATATATATAATTTAGTAATATTTAATACATAATTAATATAATTTAAAATGACAAACGGTTACAAAATTGGTATTCATATAATTTTATACTAGATATACAAAAGTAAATATAATATGATAATTGATAAATGCTAAACATATTTATATTGTTTATACTGTTTATTTGATTTTTACTTAATCAATTGAAATGTTCAAATGTTTTTTTTTTAATTTTAAAGAATTATACACAAGTTTATACAGTATACATTTCAACTCAAAACATAATACGACGGTGTTATCAAAACTAATCAACATAAAATGGATTTTTGATGAACTTTTATCTATTTAATAATTAAATCAGATATTTTCCCATTTTTTTAATCACACAATAACGGTAATAGAATTTAGAATGATTCACATTACATCTTAAGTATACAATAAAAATTTATTCAATTTTGGAAATTCATATTTAATTTGTTTTTCTTAATTTTAAACATAATCATATTAGAGTTTTAGTTTTTAGCCTATAAGTCATAAATCAAAATAAGGTTTTCTCGTATTTTCTGTGATTTTGTTCGTCGAAACATATAATACACATTAAAAAATGTTTGTATTTTACTGTTTACGAAAATCGATCATTTTTATAATAATTCTTTACAGTTTTGATTGTATGGAAACTCATATATCATTAATTTATAAAAATATATTATTTAATTAGTTATAGACTTTGAAATCTACCATAACAATGAGAATTGTAACCAAAATATTCTATAGAGGTTAGAAGTTTATGATATGATCAGGTATAGAATAGAATAAGTAAATAATAAAATATATTTTATTTTGAGTAATAATCATATACCATTGATAATCCATATACATATTTAAAATTAAAAGTAAACGTGAAGTACAAAATAGTATGTTCTAATTGCTTAATAATATAAATATATATTTTTTAAATTTATTTAAAACTTCTAATACAAGGTTTATTATCCTTGGTTTTATTAGCCAAGGTTCATCAGTTAAAACCTTTTTTTTAAAAGTATTTTACATGATTGTGATAGTGTGCTATCATTGATTCGTTGTTCTATATGTTCGCTGTAAGAATAATATTATCGTTTTGTTATATTGATCTATACTTTATCTAGACTTTAGATAAATCATATTATATCATACATTTTTTGTAAATTCTCATGTAAAAATGTTAATATAATTTTTGTAATTAAAATACTGAAAATAAAATATTAAAGTAAATATATTATTATATTTTCAAAAGGAATATTTTAGATGCTTGGACAAAATTTCATTAACATTAAATTAATAACATTTTAAATACTGATAAATGAGTGATTTTTTTCTCAGTTAAATATAAATATGATCAATATATAAGGTAATTTTAAAATAAAATTTAGAAATGTTGATACTTATTTTCCATGCTACTAGTTGTATAAAACATAATATGCAGTACTTATCCTATCTTTCTATAATTGATTCAGAATGTTAATAAAAATATGACGAAATTACATAACTTAAAATTTTAAAATTCAATTTCAAATCACTGATACCATTTTATAATACCATAATATCACCTTATTAAATAATTTTTTTTTTACTTTTAATTAACGATGTACGTTAATACGTGATAATAATTGTTTGACAGTATCTTGATGATTCTTGAAACATGTCATATATATTTTATCAGTTTTTACTGTTGATTCAATTAATATTATAAAATATCTAGATATGACTGCAACTATAGTGAAGTGTTATTTTCTTTTAATATCAATATACCCATCATTGGTTGACGTATTATTATATTTTTTTTCTTCGGGTTTTTGGGGTTTTGTTTTTTTTTTCCAGTTGTCCAATTCATTTGAAAACGGTGTAAAATAACGATAATAAATATGAAAACATGTCCTTTTATTCACGTTAAACCGAACAAAAGATACAACACCTTTTTTTCGCATAAAAACGGCGCACGCAAACAAATATTTAAAATATTCATAAAATACCACTCGTCGGAAAAGTACGTATGTATATACATATATAATATATATATAATCATATATTATTATTATTATTATAATATATATGGTTATTTTCTCTCTCTTTCTCTCTCTGTATATATATTTATGTATATATAACTGTGTCTGTGTCTTTTTTATTATCAAGTTATTCAAGAACAAAAACGTTTTGTTTTTCGTGGTCACCCTTTAGCTTGCTTACACTATACATTATATGAAGACTTCGTTAGCATGTACTATGTATCAAATGGTTAAATTAATTAATTAATATATTGAAATAGCCAGTGGTCGTACATGAGCTAATTCTTATACATATTTACACGTTTTTATCCAACAATAGTTGGGAACAGCACTTTGTGCAAGTACGGCTAACAAAAATACCGCATTGGCAGTTGATGCTAAAATTACTCGTAAATTCTTCAATATACGAGTAATTTAATTATATAATAAAATGCGTGCGCAAAGCAATGGATAGCAGCTAATCATATTATGTATGTGTGTATTATTATAGAGCAATAATTAAAAGTTATATCGAATTTTTGTATGGTATTCTGTGAGAATATATAAGTACTATGAATAAATATAATAAACCATAAATTGATAATTAAGAGTCAGATTTTGAATTATGTTTGTTATGATTGTAAATGCCATTTTATTTTTTAGAAATTCAATTTTTCAATATCTATTATTGCAGTAATGCTATACCTACAGTTATTTTATTATTGTTTCTATCGAATTTTTTATTGATTACTTTTAATACAATTAATTTTCTAATTTTTAACTACAAACAATAGCTTTAAACTTGGGTGTAAAGTAAAACTTAATAACTAAAGAAAATACAAAAGAAAATACTTATCGTAGTTATACACTTATACCTATCTAAACAACTGTCTACTAGAGCATATACACATTAACGTGTTTTTTTTCGTTATTTAAATACACGTTATATTTCAACTATTGAAAAAACTTTAATAATCTGAGGTTTAATGTTATTAATTGAATTTTACTTGTGGAGTTATTTCATTTAAAAGTGCATTAAAAAAAAAAAATCATTTCAATCCTATTTTTATCTTGAATCCCTGTAATAACTCAAATCAAATGTTTTTTTAACTTAAATTACAGCTAACTAAAAGTTTCAAAAACTCTATCATTTGGTTTTCATCAGATAATTTGTTACGTTTCTAAATCTGTATAGTTATTTGTATGATAAGAGCTGGTTGTTCCATCAAGTTGGATCTTCAAATATATATGTCACGTTTAAAATATATAGTTGGAGTTGTAAAATTGTTCTGACACTGTAATTTAGGAGTTTACAAGAGAGGTTTCAAACATATTATAATAATGAGACCCATAGGTGTAACCCTTGTCACTGACACCTAAATACACGACTGAAATCGGTTAGTTATGTCCGTACGGGTGCCCACATATGTATTTATTACATTATAATAAGTGTTTACGCTATTGTAAACCTATAACGATCATTAAAAACTTTGATTTTTCTGGATTTATGCAAACAACTTTATTTGAGCTAATTTAAAGTTTTTAAAGGCTTATAAAAATTAAGATATAATATATAATATTATCATGAAAAAAGCATTTTAAATTGTAAGTTTTTTAATATCTCTTTGTTTGAACTAGCGAATCACTAACTGTTTAAATGTATAATATAATGTATATTTTTGTATCTAAACAGCATATTATAATTATCAAAAAGTAAAATATGTAATTTGAAAAATCCTAATAGTATCTATTTTTACAAATGAACTAAGTAAAGTCAATAATTGACTAAATGCGGGAATTCCATGTAAATTTAAAATATAAATAAAATATTTGTCTTCTATTATAACGTTATAATATATTAATGCAATACATTAATAAAACACGTTAATACGTCAATACGCCATCGCTGTAATTTAATAATTATATCAAATTTATAATAATATTCAATGTGCTGATGGAAAATCCAAATAAAAGGTATTTTCGATGAGTATAGCTAACATGAAAAAGCAATAACACTATTGTTGCTCAGATCGTTATAATAATTTGACATGTTAATTTATTGGTAAAATCTGAGGTTTGGTCGATAATACTACACTGCTCTTTTCGAAATTTTATTTTGATAGAGGATTTACCGATGATCAAATCTCTATCAATTTTATTAACTGTTTATTCGGGTAATGTTTAACATAAATTTATGATGACTTAAATAATTACATTTTTATAAGTTTTTATAAGCCGTCGCTAACATTTAGTAGGTGTTTATGAATACTAATCATTAAATATGGTCATTCAGTATTTAAATAAATATTTAACTAATTATGTAATAGATTTGGAATTAGTATTATCGAATGGCAAAAGCATTACATCATTAACAAAATAACAACTAATAGATAAATACAAAATACAACTCATAAGTAACTATACATAAAAACATAAAACATAACTTAGTCACAATTGAAAGTATAGACAAGTGAAATAGTAATAGTTTTAATAAACATATTTAAGTTTATGTGTATAAAATTTGGTGCAGATAGAGATTGAATACCTAGTTTTAGATTTAGATGTCCAATTTTGAGATCCACTCAATTGCTTCTAGATTATTCATCACAGGCATGAAAACCCTGCACATGGCCACACCGGAAGCAATAGAGTTAGTTACTATATAAAATTATTTTTGTTTCTAAAATATGTATTTTAGTATAAAATAATAATAATATTTTAGTATATTTTAATATACTATATTATATAAATACTAGTCCATTTAAGTTAAATTGTTTATTATTAAAAAACAATTATAAATACATTATTGTATATAATAGTATATATTTATCTAAATTAGAATTTTTCATTTTTAAAATGATTTCAAGAATTTTTTGTTTTTAATTATTTTTAAAAAAAATAACTTAAAAAACATTTTGGATTAGTGTCGATGAATGTTAATATGCAAATTTTACATTATTAATTAATTTAATTATTGTACAAGTATTATGTATGTAGTTTGAAAATTTTAAAACCTAACTATTAAATTATTAATCATTATTTTTTTTAAAAATTATTTTACTTGACGATACGTTTAAATGTATATTTTTAGATTCAGTACTGAAAATGGGTATAATACAATATACGTAATTTACAATACTAATAATTATAAACCATCAGCATATTATAATATCTTATAAATTATTACAATATTGTGAATCCATTATTAGTAAAATTTGTATGACTCATAAACTTTTAACTTTATATAAAAACAAAAATGTTTATAACGTATAAATATTATTTAAAAAAATGCTGTATAAACATTATGTGACACTAGGTAATAAGATAATTAAAAACTCTATACAAGTCCAATGTCAACGATACATTTTTTAAGCACTTTAATAAATCGTACACATTATCTTACTGTTGGATAAATTGTTCTAAAAAAATAAAATAAAAAATTTACTTCCATAATAATTATACATTTAAAATATTAGAATTATATAACTATAACTATGAATTTCCTCAGATTGTATGTGTGAAAGTCTTTATTATTTACATTATCAATATTATTGTATATCTAATAATTATTATAATACACTTATGTTGATTAAAGCTTATTAATTTATTTTTATATTTTATTTTTAATTTCTTCAGAAAGTTTTAAAATATTTTTTTTGACTTTTGAACTTAAAAAATTTAAATTTTTTAATCCAATACCTGTGTAAAATTATTTTTAAAAACAACTATTTCTATATGTATCCATATCTGTATCTCTGTATAGATGTTTCTATAAGATTTATAGAATGAGAAATTTGAATATTGTTGAATAATCTGAAAAAAAAATTAATTTTCAGTCTTTTTAACTATAAAATTACACGATGAAAGCAAAAATATTATTTATTGCTTACCTATGTTGAAAAGATTAACATATAATAATTATTTTTATAACAAAAAATAGTATTTACTTAAGAAAATTGGATTAACAAGTTTTTTTTTTTTTTGGTTTTTTAAATTTATATTATATTTGAAGTATGCGAAAAAATTGATAAGCCTGTCTTTGACATTTACGTTACCGTTGTTACTGACTGACAAAACTTTGTTCTGTAAACGTTTCCAGCTCATAATGGTCAACAAAAATGACTGCGTTTGTGTTTTTGAGAACTTTTAAAATACGTACCAACGGATGAAGAGTGAAAAAACTACCAAAGTTGACAAAAGGTTATTTAATTTATTATTATACATGTATATTGTACATGGCGTCATGAGATTAATATGACTTTGTCTAGGAACTTTTAAAATTTGACGTTCCGTTGTCACGGGTATGAAATTTCCTGTCTGAAAGTTGCAATTTCGTTTTGGTTTGTTACTTTTTCTCTCTTATTTTTTATCTTCTAAATTAAATAAACAATTTTATCCCATCTCTATCATATTTTTTTTTATTTTTTCATAAGTGCATTTCTATCTACTCAGCTTTGATAATTAATATTAATAACGTGAATTCTATCATGAACGTCAGTTTTACCCTTCTTTCTCAGAATTACCTACCGTAGTTCGAACAAGAATTAATTGTTACACTAACCAAAACCAAAAGGGGTTTTTGGTAAATGAGGGTATGTATATATATAATTGCCGAAATGTACTGAAATCAAGTTATGATTACCCAGAAAAATTCTCAACCGAAAACAATTATTATGAAGTAATAAAAGAATAATGAATTGGACTTGTTATTACTATATTATTAAGTTGAATATCGAGGTTCTCGATTGGAAATTAATATATACTAAGGTATACTTAACGGTATGACCCAATCGGTATGTTGACCTTTTTATTTTACTGACAAAGACGAGAGCCAATAATATATATATATTTAATCTTTACTTGCTACTTAAATTGTTTATTTCCATTAGTCGGTTATAGACGACAAACATTTTTTCCTCGATAAAACATGGTTTTATTTCTTTTAGATTCTATCAATCATTAAATTCTTATGGAAAAACAAAATGGATACAAAACAAATATCCATAGTTGGCTCAAAACTGTTCATGATATTATGCTTTTAAAATAATATTACTTTATATATATATATGATACATTATACAGTTAAAATATTGTTTGAAAGTTATTTAGTAAATAATATTATAAACTATGAACAACAAAAAAAAAAAAATAAATAAATAAATTATATGACTTGTAACATGGTTGTATGAAAAATTTTAAGACAAGTAAATTTTTGTTTTTTTTTTTTTTTTTGAGATGAGAATATTTTTTGGATATAATAAATGTCATTAAAGATTTTAAAAAGAGGCAACAGATAGGTGCATTTTAGGGGTAATTATTTAGTGCAGTTAAACATATATATATATAGGTAATAACATTAAAAATTATATTGTTGTCGTCGAGTGTGCAAAGGAAAGAGAAATGTATGAAAACTTAACGAGAGTCTAAATTAGAGACGAGAAAGATTGGTATGCATTTTTGAAAACAAGATTGTGATGGAATGATTAGTATATATTTCAATAGTAAGTAATGAAATATTATGTAGAAGAGTTTCTCAATATTTAAGTCATTAATTGGTCATACGACTTTGAAATAGATTTAGACTTCGAAATGTGTATTACACTAATTTGTGAATGTATTTGAGGTGAGATTAGATCGTATACAACGTCATAGAATTGGTTGTTCGTTATTTCTGTATGAACATATACAGATTATAATGTGCGTAGTATATATTGATTGTCAAAGCTTTTTTCTACTTTAATGAATATAATAGATAACCGATATTGAATATAAAAAGATAAGGTCCAATGTCGTGATTTAAATACATTTAAAACTTGGTGGCAGGAAAGACAGTTGATAGCGATAAATAACTCATTTGATGACAAGGATGAGATTTTTACAGCACTTCAATTATTGTGAAGTTTTTAGCCATGCATGGAGATGCATTGACTGATAAGTTATTAGAGAAAAAATACATTAAACTCCGAGTTGTAAAATAAAAACTCAGTTAATAAAGGAGAAATTGACGCATCAATAGACATTAGAATGAGAAGTGGTAATGATTTGAGAAAGATGTTTTTGACATAATAGGAAATATTTTAAATTAAATAAATAATTATAAATTTTTTTACTAGCCTTATATATGTACAATTATAGATCCTACTAATATACTTACTGTATAGTTTAGTTTTAAAATATTGGCCGAAAAAAAAAATACTTGTAAACTAAATTTGCAAGTCAAAATAATCGTACTCTATTGCTGCCGTATTTCGCATACGACGCACATACGCGTCGTATTAATTATTCAAATTCATTATATATTTTGTACGCGCATATATAAGTGTGTAATTAAGTACGATTTAAGATCATCGTTGTTCAGAATTGTAAAGTTCTATATTCATCTGCCATACAATAATAAAATATTACGCACGACTGTATCATTATGAACTCCGCGTACGTGTATTGTGCTTTTAGAAACAATGCGACTTTAATCCCAGTTTTCCATTGTTACTGTATTTTACTGGGTTTAGTATGCGTTATGAAAAACTGACATTTCGTCGCTATCATTTTAAATTAGATACTGTGGTATAATACGTAATAATATTTCCGTAGGTTTATTTTTACCAAAACGAATAATTTTGTGGATAGTATGAAATTTAAATGTATTAATTATTATTGTAAAGCAAACTATTATTATTTATATTTTTCTTTATACATCTTTAAACAATACAATATTAGTATACGCCTAATAAAAGTACCATGCAATAAATAATATTATAAAAAAATGTTGTTGCTTACTATTTTTTTTTCTAAAAAAATAAGATTAAAACAAAATTTAAATATTGCTTTTATAAAGGTATACTACGCTATTTAATAAACTACTAAGATCCATATATTTTACGGTTTTTTGTGTTAATTTTATTTATATATAGTTACATCGGTAAATTACGAGTTGTTATAATTTATTTAATTTTATAAAAATAATACTATAAAATAAGTAGATCCGAGTAAATTTACATGATCATTCAACATAAATACGTGTTTATTTTTAGCGGCTGGATATTTCAGTGCGGAAACCCGAAACAGACTGTATAACTCATTAACACATGACATGTTGTTTATATTGTACGCGGGAATCGAGTCTTAAGAGTTTATCCTTAGAATATTTTCTATAATTCAAGGTACATAACCCTAAACAAATACAATACATTTTCACTGATGTACAAGTACATTAAACGATTTCAAACATTATTGGATTAAATTTAATTTCTTACCAACAAAAATATTTGTCTTTTCTGTAAAGGAAAATGTGTGCCCTATCTTAAACATATTATAGAGTAATTATATAAATTTGTTTTACTTCAATTGATTGACACTTTTTTTCGAAAAAATTAAGTTTCATGCGTGATCCAATAAGAGTTTAGTAAGTTATTTACATCAACATGTTTGTTTGTAATAGTAACCTTGTATTTTTTTTTATGTTAAAGAGAATATTGTGGTTTTTCGTTTGAATATACAGTTTTTCAAATCAAAAACTTCAAATGTCACAAAAAAATATGCACGCATTATATGTATATTTCGAGAACGTTGGAAAAATAACGTATAAGGGACTTTGAATTACTTTTTCAAGACTTAACCATATAAATAAAAAATGTTTAACGTCTTAAGTTTTCAACTACTGAATACTTTGCATATTTTCATAGTTTAAGTGAATTTTGTACAAATTTTAACTTTTTTTTTACTTTGTATATCACAATAATTAGGAAGTAATTTTTGTTTGACGTTACACGATTCAGTGATGCATATTAAAAAAAAAAAAAAATTATAACAATATTGCTATGTGTATTATTAAAAATTATAAAAACAAATATGTCCAAATAAAACATTGCCAACTAGGGAGATTCTCTCCCTTCCATTCCACCCATTAGCTTTTAACTGTCTCTGGACCCATTTATAATACTTACACAATATGAAAGATAACTTTTAGAGCATGGTCAACACACCATTATGTAAGGTTAGGTTATTAAAACTCTGATTTCATAAATTCTTAATTATATTCAGTCCAAAATACTTCGGACTTTTGATTTAGTAGATAATCCAATGAGCACAAGGTTTTATTTTACTGATTCCCAAACTGGGGTGCGCGCCCCCCTTGGAGAGCGTGTACACATTGTTGGGGAGGTGCAAGCAGTTATTACAAAATACAATTTTTATTTAATTATTACTATTATTAATATTTTATACTAATTTATTACTATAACGTTTCACCTTAATTGATTGTCACATTTTATTATTTACTATTATATATATTTTGTAATTATTATCATCAATAAAGAAGTTGTCATTCCGAATATTTTATAGTTTATTTGTAAAGTACACCAAAAAAGGTGATCATTTTTTTTCAATTTATAGGAGGGGCGCGAGATTTTTGAAAATCTACAAAGGGGGCGTAAAATAGAAGAGGTTGGGAACCACTGTTTTATTTGGATTTCATAAATCTATAAATACAATGAACATGTTGAACATTTGAATAATATACCTAAAATATAAACATGAGTAAGTGACCAACTCGTGTCTTTTCTCAATACTTAAAAAAAACCTATGAAAATCGTAAAGTAGCTCGTAGATATAAGTATAAATTTCTATAGACTAGTTTTGCAAAACTATCAGCGTACTGCATAAAACTTAATGACTTTCGAACACACTTTCAAACGTTGCAGTGAAAATGATTAATTATTTAATAAAATTGTTTCTAACACAATCATGACGTATTCTTTTAAGACAGATTATCGAGAAATATCGTAGTAACTCTATTGCAAGTAATGCTACACATATTAATTTATGGACGATGCACAACTCAACCATAGTACAAATTCGACGACATGGATTAAATTAAGATTTATACCATGAACATTGAGCATAAACATGGAGAAGAGTATATTTATACTTCAGGTTCAATCAAATTTTATATTAAAATGTATGTATATATTTTAGTTATAATGCTTTTCTCCAAACCAGTCCTTAAAAAAATTCAACCCGCCTATAAGCATATAATAAAGATAACTTCAATTTATATGTTATTTGTGTATATGGTACACACAAATTTCATAATAATTAAATTTGTTAAAAAGTCTCAAAAAAACATAGCCATATCCATGTTCGTTAGGTCATTCCATTTACGATATATTTGTATCCTTACTACGATTGGAATTTAAAAGTAGGGAGATTTATCGTTTATGATGTAGTCGTTGAGGTGTTGCTCATTGTGCTTCTATTGTATACACATGACATTTAGTATATATTTTTCAACTGCGTAAATTTGATTTAAAAAAATGATTTGTCGGCGATAAAATTGCCAGCCGTTATCCATTAATATGATAATATACAATATAAAATAAAAATTCAATACGATATAAATATATTTAAATATTTAATTCGTGATTTATTACTGGCAGGTATTATAAATAAACAAATTATGAAAACTTATTGTAATAAGCTATAATATAAATTTCAACAGTGAAAAATAAATATTTCATTAGTATTTGGGTTTTTAATATCGTATTCACTAATATGGAAATAAAAAACATAATTTTGGCATATAAAGGTGTACAGGGTTAGATAATCTAAAATATTTTTACCAAATTAAATGAAAATACGATTTGGTAGAATTCCTATTTGGGAATCATATAGGTACTATATTATTATAATATAATCAAGTCATCATCGTCTATCACTTCGGAAAGCGTCGTTGGCATTTGTGTGCATTGATAAAAAGAAAATGTGTGTATATATATTATATATATATATGAACCCCTCCATATGGAAAGAAAGCAGTTATCTCGTCCCGGCAGGGGGTTAGGTGAATTCTATGATGCCCGCGGCCGAAAAGCTATATTCCTACGGATAGCACGTACGAAATCATCTTGTATATAATATATAAATATGCATACAGATAGTGAAAGAAAGAACGAAAGAGAGATGTCTAAACGTAGTAGAGCCCCTAATGGTTGAATCGCGTAAACGTATTATAATACAAACCACCAGCCACAATCCAAATGATGCGACGAATAGCTGGTGGTAAACGTCACCGCAGATTCATTACGGTAATAACTTATAGTATATTATTATATAATATTATGTTATGAAAAAATTGTATTTTACGAATATTTCTTGAGAGGAACAAGCGCGATTTGTGTTGCACTATAATATAAAAAACGTCATTACAATTGTTCACTCCTGCGAGTGCTTGCATGACCAAAATATCGATCAATTATTATTATATTATAAGTACCTAAATAGCATTTATCCGTGAAGCGATATATTTTTATGCAAACTTTCCGGACAGCAAAATCGTTTGATCATGTAAGCGATTGAAAACATAATAATATGTTGAATTTAGTATATTGTAATTTTCTAGTAATAATAAATTTACAAACAGTTAACTGTCTATTTTGTGATGAGTATTTTTTTTTTTACCAACAAGATTGCATTACATTATAACATTATTACATAATATCGATGGATAATCTAATAAATACAGTGACTATTAGTAGTATTATGTAGTTTGGACTTTTGCATACAAGATTCGGTACATTTTAGGATAAATAACCAGCTTTTAGTAAAAGTTCGAAATATTTACTAATTATGTGATAGTTTATTCCCTTTGTTTTATACTCGTATATAAAAATTATATAATATTAAATAATATTATTATTGAAGTGATAGGTATATACTACACACATTTATTTTGGGCATATTGTCTTCTTTTTTGACATGGCCCACATAATTTTAAATACATATTTATAGCCTCAATAATGATATTTTTGTATTTACTATAAACAGAATGTGTAATACGATTTCTTCCTCCATGGCCTGTTGTAATATGTACTTCATGAATAATTTCATACAAATCATTGTAGTGAACATAGACACGCATTTTTCGGAGACACCAATCATCGGAACATTTAATTTTTCTTCTCCGTCAATATTAACGAATATAAACCGTTAAAGTCACTGATAGTGAATTGATTTTTTATATTAATAGATTTCAATTCTTTAACTTAATATTTATTAATATATCTTATTTTTCATTTAATATGTATAATGCAATAATGCACTTAAAATAATTTTTACTACGATAACACTATTTCAAATTTCACAAGAAGACAAAATTAAATTAAATTAAGAGACATATTACAACATTAAAATATAATTATTATATGTACCATTCGTGAAAATTGTAAAATGTATACTACTTGTAAAATTATTTTCTATTTCGTAAATTATTTATGGATATCAATTAATTATGTTTATTATAACCTATTCAAGATAATAAAATAAATTTAAAAAAATTTTAATCACATTACACATATAATTAGGTATATATTTAGTTAACTAATTGAGTTGGTACATGTATGAAGGTTTTCCATAATTTGTATTAAAGTCAAAATAAAAATTCTCAAAATCGATCTCAATAAAATAATTTGTGACAATAATATAAATGTGTGTACCTATCTATTATACTCTTAGGTAGTAGCAAATATAGTACCTAATATACTTAAATAATAATATTTATATACAAGTATAAAACAAAGAGAAAAAAATATCAAATAATTAGTATATATTTTGAACTTTTACTAACGCTGGTTGTTTATCCTAAAATTTAGCGAATCTCGTTTATAGAAGTCCGAACTATAAAAATCATTCAGGGTTTAACCGAACTATTTTGTATATAATAGGTTTTACTAGTATTTGTATTTTTACCATAATAATATATAATATATATACATAATATAATATTATATATCATCATAATATATATTTATAGTTTTTGATATTGACCACAGATTTTGAAAATGACGTATTTTTTTCATTCTTTTAAGCATATATAATATTTTTGTAGATAAATTAAATTAGATTCGAAAATTACCCTTTTGCAAATACAATTACATTAAATTTTGAAAACAATAATAAATCGTTAGTAAGCGAACCAGACGTATTTTCTGATTTTAAAATCGAAAATTGTTGTTGATTGCACGTTGAAAAAGTTTATCTGTACTTCATATAACATTAACAATCAACTACGTATTTATTATTTTTCAAAATAAAGTATGGTTTTCGCTGTAATTCTATTTAACGAAATTCCAGAAAGTTTTTCTTCTTAATTTCTAGATTATATGGTTTTATGTATAACCATTTTTCAAAGGAATAAAAATTATACTTTACTTTTAAACTTATGACTGCTCATCTCGGTATGAGCATAAAAATTGTGTTCTCAATTATTAGTAGACGTACTTACAAGTTTTAAATTAATTATATTTATCCATAATTTAAAATTAATTTCATCAGATATTTATTTTTATATTATTATGAACACTTAAATTTATTTTCTGGTCTTATGAAAATGGTTCAACAGTTTTTTTATTATTCGAGCAAATAAATAAATCTAACGTTGTTTATTAGATCATTTAAATTTTTTTAGTTGTAATTAAATTTACATGTAAAAGCACTATGTTTGGAATCAATCATTTTATTAAAAGAACCTTTAAGACTCTAAAACAAATGTAAAAGTAAAATACCTTCACTAACTATCATATATTATTTTATTTGTATATACCTATTATTTAGTTTAAAAATTATACACAAAAATAATAATAACATATGATACATATTTTCGATAGGAGGTTATTATTTTTTTCATATACTGTATAATTGTTTATTAATTTTTTTTTTCATTGGACTAGTTCATTTTACTATGTTTTATTTTAATATTTATTTAACTTAATAGTGCTGTGTTGGTTAAGCAATAAATGTCTTTTTTAAGATTTTTCCTATTTCATATAAAAACACGTGTTATCAGAATCTTATTTCGATTACTATTGTTACGAGCGTTAAAAAAGCAAATAAAAAAATAACGATAATATCGACGCAACAATACGTTTACATGATTAGTTTCTGTGCTCTTCGAACTGAAATTTGTATGTATCTGAGTAGAGACAAAAGCAAATGAAAGGAGTAAAGAGAAAGCCTGATTCAGAGAATGTAAGAGTGAGACAGATGGATAGAGTGTAAAAGAAAGAGAAATTACATCCGACACGGGTGACTTTTCTCGAGATGAAATATGAACAGAAATAAGGACAAGAACTCTTGACTTTTATATTGTACTCTAGGGGTGCCAAGTAGAGAGATGGTATATGAAATATACGAGTGTATATGGAGTGATGAATGCAAAAGTAATTTTAAATGATAGGGAATATTTTATTTTACTTTCTGAGACGATATTGAAAAAAACCTTTTGATCGGTCTGGCACAAAAGTTTTATTTGCCGTATGCAATCGGCGAGACTTTTCGTTTATTAATGTGACATAGTGTGGTGGCATGTTCTAGATTAATCTTTAGACAATGTTTATGTTTTTCGTATTAGTTTGAAACTTTTTCTCCGTTTTAATAAAAGATTGTTTATAAATTTTACTTGGTTTTCTTATGTGTTTAAAAGGTAACGTTCAAACTGTGAATTGGATGGGTATACTTACTTAATCATATATAATTACATTCTGATTTAAAAAATATAAATGCTCTCAAAAAGCCATAGTTACCAGAATAAAAAACTATCTCCAATGTATACCGAATAGTACTCCTTCTGAAGTAATAATTTATTGGGGTGATACAATGTAGTGAATGCATGATCAGCGTATTGTCTATAAACCAAGCTCACACTATTCTATTGTATCGTATTGTGTACTCATGTTCTGTATATTTAATACATAGGTAACAAAATATTGATAACATATTCCTTATATAGTTAATGTATTTATTTACGTTTTCTACATGTATGTAGTAAACTTGGCTTAACTTTATGTAATGTGATCTAGTGGTCAATCGCCATCATAATCATAATTATAACTATCTGTTGGATGACCACCTTGCTGAAAAAGATACTAATCACATGTCTAATATTATTTAAATGAAATACAACATACGTTGCGACTTTTATACGTTTAAAATAAAAATAGATAATTTATTATTAATAGAACACTGGTTACTTTATTAAATACAAAAGTCTAAACGGTTTAGTCTGTTTAAACCATGAAAGACTTATTATTTGTAGTCACTGGACTGTGATAAAGTCTGTGACTATTTTCTGATTAATACTTGGTATTCTTATTATATTTATAGAAATCTTTGCAGGTTTATGGTATAATAAACATGGCCTATTAGTGTAGGTAATATTAAGTAAAGTTTCGAAGTTTCGATGGTCGATAATAATATACTTCCATCGGCAGGAAAAATATGTTTAATCTATGCTATTGCTTAACTGCTAATAACTGCAGTTAGGATTTAATAAATATCGATTAACTATTTTTAGATACGACTAAAACTAAATATTATAACACAATGTGTACGATATAAAAGTTATGTCCATATTATCAACTTATTGTTAATTTTTATTTCAAGCAAAGTTGCAGAATTTTTACGCATTTTACTTAAAACCATTATTCGTAATTTGACAGCTATTCACTACACTAGATGTATAATATTATTATGTGCTTGAATTAAAACGTCTTACACGATGGTAACCTAAGTTGTTTTAAACAAATGGCATTAATAGCGACTGCGAGTATCGTAATTTCATACTCTCAAATATATATCCTCATTCTCATTTGATGCAATCACCCGTGATATGACCGGTCATAGGAGAGATATCGAGAATTCAATGAAAATAATACGCATGGTACAGTGTTTGAACTAGCGAATCACACGGCCCAAGTAATAATGAGCCACCATGGTCTTATCATTTTAACTTAGATATTTTTTTTATCTGGGCCAAAGTGGCAATGAGTACGGATGAAGAGAGAACACAGGCGCTGGGGTTGTTCTTTGTTGACCAAAGGTACATCAGTGATGTAAAAATTCTGCAAAGTAAAATTTATCTGAGTTTGTAAAAATATAATATTATCATATGGCTCTGGCTTAATGTTTATAGATTGAAAAATAAATTATTTATTTAACGATGTCTTAACTAACTGACCTGTGACCACGTGTATCTCTAAATTCTCTTTACATATTTCACATGCAGAAAAAAAAAAACGTAGTGGATCAGTCGACAGAATAAATAAATAAATATTACATTTAACGAGGCTAACTGGTGTAGTGATTAGTTTAGAAGCATATACCCTGTAACGAGATATCTTTCCTTTGCAATCGATATAATTCTATATTGCTGATACGACTTGTTAATAATAATATTGTACTTTGCTAAACCTTTATACAATTGACTGCTGCATCGAAAATTACCAAATAATACGTTTTATTGAAATTATAAGATCGTAATGTTTGTGGTTTTCGCTTTGTTAACTATTTAATTAATAAATTACATCTAAATTACATCTCTTTATGTCGTTTCACAATATTTTATGACTGTGTGTCCTAGTTCACCAATTGATTTAATAATCACAAAACAAAAACTTTAACAATTCTCTAGTCAAGTAATATATTTTTATTTAAGAAAATTGTTTATAAATAATTTAAGAAAAAACAAATAAACACATATCTGTTAGAATTTTTTCTCTTGTTTTGACCGTGAAGTAGGATATTTTTAGCGTTCATCAAAAAATTAGATTCGCTCACATTCAGGTTCGCATTTCAAATGAATACGATCACGTTCAGGTTTCTTAAAAGAAATTAAAGAATTCATAATATTATTTTTATTTTTTATTATTGTCTGCTTGAACATTTTACATTATTTATTAAATAAAATAATATAAATATAATGATTTATGTTAGTAAAACTGTTTATTGTTTTTGTTGTACCAATTTTTCTAAAATCTATTGTCTGTATGTAAAAATATCAAATTAATTATTTTAAGTTTGGTATGTCTTGCAACCATATTATAATGTTTTTAGTGGATTTTTTTTTAAAGATTGTCTTCAACATTTGTCATAATATTATAATTGATCAATTTTTCCATTGAACGTTACATTTGTCAACACATTCAAACGGTAGGAATAAAAAAATTAACAATTATGAAAATGTGGAAAGCTCATATTTTACGTACTAAAATACCAAAAACTAGCTTACTACAAAAAAAAAAAAAAATAGACAAATCACGTGTCTATTCGTAAGATGTCGACTTTATCTTGCCTTGAGTAAATACCTCTACTAGATGTTAAATTTTAATCTAATAATAAATAATTTTATATACAAAAATATCTAAATAGAGATCTTCACATACACATTTATAATAAACTAAGAATTCAAGAGTTCCAATCAGAGACATTTAAAATTCCTTAGTACCAACTACAGTTGATTATTATTTTGTCTTACAACCATATTATCTGGCATTTAAATTATTATAATTGGTTTTTCAGGTCATGTCTCAAGTTAAATATATAATATATATATATATATATATATGTGTGTGTTATAGACATATTAGCTAACGAAGAAAACACATTCATAAGGTATCTGTGATATAATATTTTTTTTTCAGTTACCACAAAAATTGTGTAGTATATTTTACAAGTGCGATAGTTTTCTATATTATCTATATTTACTTTTAAAGTGTATTTAAGGACATTGAAGATGTCTTTTTTTTTAGTTTTTAGTAATATTTTCTGCAAGAACGTATTGAAGTTTATATGTCAAAAATAAACCGCTATAAAATGGTTTTAGATTAACTAGCACACAGTGAAATTATAAAATATACACAAAACGTATGAGATATGATTTTAAAATATTGAAAATTCCATAATACACCACAATAATTGTTATTGAAATTAAACATAAGTAATAGTTATTTGCATTTTATTATAATTTACAATTGCTAAGTTCAATCTCTAATCTGTGTGTGTGCAGTGCATGTTACGTGTGTATGGTAGGTAGTAACCGTAATTTATTATTAACAAGCCTATTATATAAATGAAATTCGTGTTTCAAACATAAACATACAACGGCGTTCGATTTCAGAGCGAAATAAAAAAAATATATAAATAAAAATATTACTACCACCATTTAAAACTGGATAAGTAATTACATAAAAAGTAAAATTTCATAAAGGGAAAAAATAAAGTCGTATAAAATATTATAATTATAAAAATAATTTATTCTTATAATAATTACATCAGCTTTTCCAACCATGTGATTATTCGTAAAATAGGTAACCTATTCGTTATCACAAATTTAATATTTTCCAATTATTAGCATAGTTTTTAACTCATATTAATTTATGTATGATTGTGTAATCAATTAATAAGAATAGAATTTTTAATATATCATTAACAGAATAGCGTTCAATATTGTTATATTGTTATATTTTCAGTTCTATTCTAAATTAAATGGGATGGAAAATATTGTTTTTCTACCGAAAAAAATTTTAACGTAGGTATATAGTTATTAAATAAAATTAGTATGAAATACAGTTAAATAGAGATCCATTCACCAATACTTTACAGCATTCATAACATGTACTATAATATTACTCTTAAAATTGGAGAATACATAAAATACAACAACAAAATTAATACTTAAATGGAAAAATCATAAGTTCTATTTATGTCAAAGGTATTTTTAATGCATACATTATTATACTTTAAAAGTAGACTAAAACAACATTTACATAATATATATATTATGATGTTTTTAATTTAAATCTTTATTGAGTAAGTTTTAGTTGACTAAACACAATTATATAGCAACAAAGAAAACTTGGTTATATAAGCTATAAATATATATATATTGACAAAAATATAGTAAGTATTTGGCAGTAAAGTGATCGTGTAGATGCAGCAAACTAATCATTATAGCATAGAGGAGCGATGTATTATAAGTAAATTAATTATGCGTTGAAAGTAATCAGCATTATATAAATATTATATTAGCATAATTTATTGTATTTTATATATTATATTATATTTATACATTTGATAATATCATTATAACAAAATTAAATAAAAATCATGTTATATTTCATCCTCAAATACTTTATATCAATTTACTTTTAAATAAAATATTCTCATAAAGATACATAGGTATTATTAATTATAATGAAAACTATTTTTGTGTTTTATAACATTTCATAATATCCATTGTTAACATTGTTTTTATTATTATTCCTGTATTAAATATAATTTTATTATGATGATTTGTTATGGCATGTATACTTTAATAAATTAAATATGAAATTAATAATAAAATTATTCAGTATTGACCTTTTAGTTTTTTTTATAGAAATATTTGAACAGTGAAATTATAAGAAAAAATGTTGTAAAACAGGTGAGGAATGAAATATAATAAAAAATAAATAATAAATTGATTACATTGTAATACTGTAATGGCCGGGTTCTGCTAGCTTTACTATTAAAATTACTATTTCAGAGGAATAATATTATTATAACATTCTTTCTCCAATAAATATTTAAAAACTAATGCAAAATAACCCTTTTGAACCTATTTCTGCGTAAATAATATTATTTAGGTACAATAAAATAATATTATATACGTATATAATATATTACTTTAAATTCTAGTTATTTTTTTCTTTATATTATATAATAATATGTTTCTTTTGTATTTCATTATAAAACTAGCTTAACTCTTGCACTTCGTTTCTCGTGAAAAATGCCAATTAAATAATATGATTCATACTTTATTTAAAAACTTAAATATATTCATTGACCATTTTGAATCTCAAAAAAGTTGTGCAAGCACCAAATGAAATTCGAATTTCGTAAAATGCTTTCATATAATTCTTAAATTTCAATCCTCAATCTATCATTATTTAGGCTCTACGTTTATCAGTCGATGAGTTAGTCAGGTTATATTATAGCCAATCCACTTGGCGTTGCCCATGAGACTCTCAGACTCTCTCATAATTATGTGAGCAATATATTATCAGATAAGCAATCCACCTTTGGTTTATAATTTCTAACCTTAAGTTTCAAAGTTATGTCATATTTTTTTTTTTATAACGGTGGATTAAATTAGATACAAGAATGTTTCGTATGTTGTATATAGTTGGTATAACAACCTGACTAATAAATCAACACATTCATCACTTTATTATTACTACTAATTTTTATTAAAAACCAATACCAACCATTTATAAACAAAAATGTCCATCGTAAATTTCAAAATCCTTTTTATAGCATCTACAAAAATTAGGTCTTTCAAACATTTTATTAGTATGAACCTTATCTGTGATACAAACTTCTATTTTAAAAAAAAAATAAGAGTTTCCAAGATCATAAACGTCAATGGTTTCAATTTTCGATTTTATATATAAATATAATCTTATATACTACATATAAAATGCATTCATGAGTTATATTAAAATATATACTTTGGAAATAATGTAACTCTTTTATTTCACTTAAATTAGATTATAGATTGTTTTTAAGTTTAAATAATTTTTGAATAAGAATTCATTCTGTAAACACCACTTGATTTTAGTATAGTATTATCTTATTTACTTTTAAAAGAATTTGATACTTTTAATTTTAGATTCTGGATTGGATTTATAATTTTTACAAACGTTGTTATTTTTGTTGTAATTGAAAAACATATATTTGCAGTGACTTGAAACATTTTGTTACATCATAAATAATATAAAGGTATGAAAAACAAAATAAATTTAAAAATGTTAGTGTGTAATGTTAAGTGAGTGAAGGTTTTTTCAAGTCTATGCCCAAAACCGTTTTCTTTCTTAAATAATAATATTATTTTAAAATTAATTCAAAATGAACACATTCATTTATAGTTACCTCTATTATGACCATTTACATACAAAAACTATTATACAGTTATTAGTAGAGAACATTTTTTTTTTTTGAATATTTTTGAACTTGTTCTAGAATTACTAAGAAGTAGGTAAGCATAATTTGTTGGTAGAAAAAATAATTACGAAGGACTATTTTTCAGTAGTTAAATCTTGTGATGCGCTTTCGCACTTATATTCCACAAGTAAAAATAGTTCATATAAAAGTTTATACAACATAGTCTTACTTTAGTAAAAGTTATAATATTTATTTAGAAATTTACAGTTTTTTTTTTGGCCTTTTATATAGTTGTGTATACTTTACTATAAAGTTTTCTAATATAATAAACATGAGTAGAGTTGTCAAAATTAAACTTTTCACCTAGTTGTTTGATACTTAAAAAATACCCTGTCATAATCTTGAAATCATTCAAAAGTAAATTGCATTGTATTTGTAACCCCAATAGGTTTGTGGATAACGTCTTATGGTTTTGATACGATATGCATAAATAACCTTATACTATATACATTATACATACATATTATTATACTCTATGATTTGTTTTTATAACTTCAAAAAGATATAAAACGACTGTTATTTTATTAGCATTACAATTTATAAAAATGATAATTTTGCACTGTTGATTCTAAAACATATTCTTATTTCCAGTCGAGACCACTATGTCGAACAATAATAAGTATCCGTAGACGGCTTATCAGGAAATACTGAAGCAGGATTATGGAGTCATTACGCTCGGTCTGAATGATTTTTCATTAAATATGTAATATTATGATTCTTATTTTTTAATACTATGACAATCTTTTCATCAACATTTCAGTTTGCCCTTTCAATAAATACCTATCTGACGTCATCGAACTCCTAGAAGTCGAATGAATCGTAACGTGATCCGTCTTATCGGCTAACGGTTTTGAACCCGCCAATCGTCACTGCCATGTCGGACGATAAGCGTCAGTTTGTGGCCTATCAGGAAATACCGAATTCAGGCTTTTGATGTTATTACGCTCAGTCTGGTGAACTATATGAGTGGTTTTTCAAATAAAAATCGTTATCAATTCCACCCAAAAATGTTGTCCAATCAATCCCATTAGACTTAGAAAGGTATTTGGCTTATCATTAACATTTATAATTATCGTAAATCGTTATCAATTCTGTCTGATAATTCTGTCCAAGCCATTCCGTTGTAGCATCTCCAGGATAGCTTACAAGTATGTATCACAACTCTAAATAAAAAAAAAAAAAAAACGAATAAAAAAATAGGTGTTAATAACTATTTATTTATAAAATATAAATAATTATTGTTTTGGATTCTAAGAGGAGCAATTAATTTATTGGTTTTAAAATATAGTGTGTGTGTGTGATAAATAATCGATAAAATCCATTGATTTTCCACTTTGAGGGTGATTTTGAATAGAAAATTGTATCTACTTTGTACTTCTAAGAAGTAAAAAGCGGGCAAGTGAGTACCGCTCTGCTGTACATTAGGTGCCGTATGGATCATTATTATATATTATAGGAGTGTTAAATTTGAATCCAATGATAGTTATCATTGTATACGAAAAACGATTCTGAACGAAGATGATTTGTCAGCCTAGGATATAATTTCCAGTTGTTGGTGAAAAAGGTGGTTTATGTTTTAATGGCCTGAATACACCAAAATTTAAGTTCTTTTATAATTATTGTAAGCTAAACTTATGAAAAATCTTGTATTAAATTTTCAACTCTTAGCTACCTATACAAACATTTTTATGAATTACCTATACCTACAAAATAATTTGCAAATATTCATAATTTTAACGAATTTTCGTCAAAATTTGAACTTCAAATGCTAATTAATAAAAAAAAATTGTGCCTATGTATTCTTATAATTTTTTAATCACTATAATAATAACTTATGAGGAACTTCGCATTAAATTTCCAAGTATTTTGATAGCGCCAAAAAGATTTTATCGACACATAAAAAAACAATTTTCAGAAAAATTGAAAATTTCAGTTGTCTATAAATAGCTCAAAAAAACTCGAAGTATTTTGAAAATTAAATAAAGTAAACAAAATGCCAATCTAAATAACTGGTAAAATTTTCAAGTATCTACGACTTATACTTTTTGAATTATAACAAATATCAAAAATCGTTTGAGACTAAACCGTTATTTAGCGTGGTTTTGTAAAAATTTAAATTTCAAACACTCATAAAAATTTTTTGTCTGAATCCGGTAGAGTTTTTTTTACAGATATTTGAAGAAAAATGTATGGAGATACTTGTACCAAATTTTCAAAACTTAGTTATAAAAGAAAAAAATTTTATGATTTTTCAACTTCAAAATTACTTGCAAATTTTCGCGTTTTCGACAGATTTCGTAAAAATTTGAACTATAAACTCTTATAAAAAAAAATTGTGACTAACGATTTTTAATTTTTTTTAGCTACAATAAAAACAACTCATAAGGAATCTTGTATTAAATTTTCAAAACTTTTTGGTCATCCAAAAATTTTTTATCGACACTTTAAAAAAAATTTCTCAAAAAAGTTGAAAATTTCAGTGGTCTATAAATAACTCAAAAAAAGTCAAAATTTTTTGAAAATTTAACTATATACAGATACCACTGACATTAACATTTGGTGAAAATTTCAAGTATTTTCAGTGATTAGTTTTTGAATTACAATCATAAAAAAAAAATCGATTTGGTCGAAAACTGGTTTTGCGTAAAAATTGCCGTTTTTCCGTCATTTTTTTTTTGTTTTTCTCGATTTTTTTGAAAACTGTTGGAAAATGTTAACTTTTTACCTCTATAATGCACCAAGGATATTCACTTTTACATCGGAAACCACCCCCATAGTTTGAAATTGGAGCATTATTTCGACTAGTTATGCTGTACACAGACACAAAAAAAAAAAAAACACACATCATTGTAAAATCAATACATTCATCACTTCGTTCAGAATCTAAAATTGAAAATGCTTGAAAATATTTATAAGCATGAGTTTTTTTTTTTTTAATTTCTTTTTTCTATAAATATAAATTAAAAATTATTCACTGGGTAAAAATACTTGAAAATTGAGTTCAAAGCTTCTTAAGTGTTTAATTTATTAATTAAAATTATTATAAATATATAATCACAATATTTTTTTATAAGTGTTTAATGTTTATAGTATCATTTTTTTTTGAATTTTTAAAAACAATAAAAATTAGTGAAATCGTTTGATGGTTAGAAACGCATAAAATTGTTTTTTTATATGTAAGTATTGATAATTTAATGAGAATTTCCTCATAAGTATTTCATACTGAAACTAAAATTTAAAAAAATATAAAGATATTTATTGTTTTAAATATACATTTTAAGTTCAAATTTGGACGAAATTATTTAATTAATTTAAACGATAAATAATAATACAACTTGAAAAAAAAAATTATTTTTGCAATTTAAAGTCTGTGTACAACTTTTAGTTGTACGGTGTTCGACATTTTTTATTGGTTTTAAGATATTGTCTGTATTTTGAATTATTTATCTATTTTTACTGGTCTATGGTATTTATAGAAATATGTTACTCATTTTTGGATTATATAACTTAATATTATATTAATAGTGATAATAATTTATTAACTTATTGTATATCTGATTTATATCAATGGCAATTTTAAACAGTTGGATATATAATATCAAAGGTGATAGACATTAATCAGTTTGGATCTATATATTTTAATATTATGGAAATGTCTTACTCGGTTTTTGCAATCCTCTTCTTCAATTTTTGCACATTCTGCATCCATACATTTAGCTGGAATAAGAATTGTGTTTATAAGATCAAAAATTAACTTAATACAAAATAATATTTTTAGAATTCATACCGTTTTCTTCAGTACAGTCCATTTTTTTAACAATTCCTTCTAACAATATAGGATTTACCAACAAACGGAAATTATGTGGGTATAGTTTATCGAATGACCTAATCATTTCCTCGTCAATGTCCAATTGTGTTCTTTCATGTTCATGAATAAACCTGCATAAACCAAAAATCAAATTTATTACGTTATGAACAATGCAAAATTGCGTCATCTCGTTTTCATTCCTAGACTTATAAATCAGTATTTGTTTCATAACACATAGTACTCATTTGCAATAATTGTATTCAACTGTCATTTAAGTTATACTTCATAGTTAAGAAAAAATAGTATTCAGGAACACTCTATGGTCAACAATCGTTGAGAATAAATTATATTTACCAATCAATACACAAATCGGAACCAGGTATAGTATCGCCTGTTAATAAACTTTTTTCGTTCCACTTGAAGTTCGTCGTTATATTAAACATTTCTTGATATGTGTCAAGTATTTTACAAAAGTCTCTTTTTTCTTCGAGTTTACTGTGGGCAAATATTTTTTTGGAAATTATTGTATTAATAATAAATATTATTATGCAATTGTTTTTGTTTTTTTTATGTTTGTTGTTTATTTACCTTCCTATGATGCTCAACGATGACAGTTTTTTAATTAACGACGAGCCTGTATTCCTTCTGTGAATTTAAAAATAACGAATAATAATTTATTGATAATTAATATAAATTGTAATGATTATAGTGTACTTAGAAGTGATTTTAGAAGGTGCCACTTGAATTCCTGCCAAAGACCTTTCCCAGTCTAACGGGATTGCTTGGACAGCATTATCGGGTGGAATTGATAACGATTTTTGTTTGAAAAACCACTCATATAGTGGTTCATCAGACTGAGCGTAATAACATTGAAGGCCTGAATTCGGTATTTCCTGATAGGCCGCAAATTGACGCTTATCGTCCGACACAGCAGTTATGATTGGCGGGTTCAAGACCGTCGGCCGACAAGACGGATCGCTATTATAGAAAATATTCCTAGCGTTTACGATCCATTCGCCTTCTAGGGGTTCGATGACGTCAGGTGGATATTCGTTAAAAGGGCAAACTGGAATTGGATGATTAAGTCCCATGACGAGTAATTTGACGTAATCGTATTTGACCGCAGCATTTGGATGTTTTCTCAACGCTTTCAGCCAACTCGAGTATTTTGACTTAACTGTCGATGAAAAGATTCTTACAGTATTAAAAAATAAGGATTACCTATAATATTACTTATTAATATAAAAATAATAATAATAATAATAGCAACAGTTTTTAAGAATTATTTGTTTTATTAAGTTAAATTAACTATATTTTAATACTATAAGAGTTTACGAAAGTAAAACTATTTTTGTTGAAAATAATTATTTATTCTTTGTTTCACTTACTATCTGTGTCATCTTTTCTTAGTATTACTAACTTAACTATTCGAGCATAAAATTCAAACATGTCAGCCAAATTGAAGTTTTCCTTTGATTTCAAACTGTCGTTTTGAATCGAATTACTTTTTTTAATGATTTTTGACATTTTTAAGAGTTAATTGTGAGTATGTTAAAATAATTATAAAAGAAATTTTTAGAAAATTTAGGATAAAATGAAATTTGATTTGAAATTTAAAATTTGCTTGTTTGCGAATAATTTAAATCGTCAACAACACCTGTTACCTTAGTAATTCATCACACCATAGGCAATTAAATATTATTATAAAAATGGATTATTTACCGAAATGTTTTTTTTTTAGTTTACAGTTTAGTTATGTTTAAAAACTAATTTTTAATTATGAATAAATTTGATTGAAAGTCGGAGATACATAGCTGGTTGAATAGTAAATAAATTGTGTTTGTTTTTCATCTTGTTATGTACACTTCGTCATTCAGAAAATTGAAATGTCGCTAAAAAATAAATATCAAACCAAACCGAACTTGCTCCGTTCATTTAGCATAAATCTTTCACGAATTTATATTATATAGAATTATTTAAATCATTTTAAATGTATACGTGAAACGCATGAAATTAAAAATAAACAAATATCCATTGACAGTCCAATTTTGCTGTTTTAAATGTTTACTTTTGTATTTTAGCGGGTATATCAATCCAAATAAATATAAATGAACCTCTTTCCGTATTTGAATGATTACGTGTTGTTAAATATACATATACTATTTTATTTTATAACCATATATTCATATAATTTTCAAATACAAAAGTATCGGTCGTCTACAAAATAAAAATATTCTTTTTAATTTATTTTTAATAATTCATTCGCTATGGCTCATGAACCTAAGTTACAAGTAAAAAGTTTGTTTTTTTCTGTTCACTGAACTATAAATGTCGCTTTCATGATCAAAATCAAATTTTTAATTAAAATCCATAACTATATAATTATTTTATCCAACGTTCCTAAATGTTCATAAAGATCGTTCCAATTCAAATAAACAAAATGAAACGTTTTAACGTTTTATTTTATAATATATTTTATTATTTTGTAATACGTTATTATTTTTTTAAATATATACCCTTGAAATTTCAAATATTTTTTTTAAATACTAATCGCACTCAAA
Organism: Aphis gossypii; assembly: GCF_020184175.1. Lineage (NCBI taxonomy): Eukaryota > Metazoa > Arthropoda > Insecta > Hemiptera > Aphididae > Aphis > Aphis gossypii. The sequence continues at coordinate 87,746,575 of NC_065531.1, forward strand.
TAAAATAAGAAAAAACAATTATTAATATTTCAAAAAATGTTTAGTAGTTGAGATTTATGAGAGTTTAAAAATGTAGTTTGTGCTCAAATGTATTTTAAATCAAATTTTATGTTATATAAATTATTATTTATTATTTTACCATCAATCGGTGCATGACATATATAGGTACTATATAAGACAAATCACTAAATAATTTTTGATTCAACTGAATCATTAGTGTTACCCAAAATATACACTTAATTTATATCTATTAGTATAACCATGATTCAATATATTATTTAATAAATATAAATATAGATACAAACTATGTAAATATTTAAAATATGGATAAAATATAAAATAATTTTTCAACAAAAATGTAACTCATTAATTCATAGAGTTAATACTAGCATTATAATAAAAATAAATAATTTAATAGTATTAATAGGTGTGTTTTATGAAATATAATAAGTATATTTTACACAAAACAAAAAAAAGTTTACATTTTATTGCCTAACATTTTTAGAGCCGAGTTTACAATAAAAAAAGGTGATCGTGGGACCAGTTTACATTTACCCTATAATAGATACATTAAGTTAATTTAAATATCAATAATATCGTAAGTTAAGTACTGATTATAAACATACATAAAAATATTATAAAAAATATAAAAATAATTATTAAATTTTGAATAAAAATTAGTATTAAAACTAAGTAATTAAACTACATGGTATTATATATCCTCATAAATGTTAGGGCCACGTATCTAGTGATTATGTTATAAAAATATTTAATGTAATCTATGCTTATAATAATATATCTATACATAATAAGCAATAAAGTATAATAATACTGAGGATAATATGCAACACACGAAAAAAAAAAACAATCCACAATGATTGCTGTTTTGACTTAATCTCTGATTTCAGATTGGGTATGAGATAAATATATATGTCTTATTCATTTTGAGTTCTGATCTGTTTCGTGAAATGGATAGAAATTTTATCCAGTTCACGAAACGGAACTTCTTCTTTTACACATCTCGTAATAACACAATGTGAATAACTTTTTACTAAATGGACACAGATTTTTAGAAGTACGGAACTTGTTTCGTAATTTGTACATACACATAATGAAAGAAATAATATGTGTATAATTCTTATTAATAGAAACAATTTGTTGTAATAGCTTATGATACCTTACCAATTTACTGTGCATCAATCGAAATTACCTATTAAATAACCAAGAATAACGATTTTAGTTATTTTTTGTAATTTAAAAATATTATTCATGAGTACCTAGGTACTTGAAATTTCTAAAGCATATTATTATTACATACTAATGTTATTATTGTTGATAACAATATAAAATATCTTAGGCTGACAGAGTGTATTCGCTCAGAATTGTTTTTCGTATACAATGGTAATGGGATTATATCACTTAATTAAATTTAACAACACTTGTAAACTACTGTACAGCAACTAACTATTTTATTTATTTATTTATTTTTTTTTTTTTGTTAAGTTATTATGTACCATTATATGAAGAAATGTATGATAAATTAAAAGATTTTCATACAAAAACAGAGGGATATGTGAAATTTTGAATTTAAATCAAATGTAAAGTGAAATAACAGTTACCATATACTACCCCATACCCAAACAAATAATAAATTGCATGCTTTTAAATAAAATAAAATTATAATAATAACAATATTTTTTATTATTATTAATAATTTGCAGTATAACTTTACTTAATGTTTCTTTGAATACATAATTATTATAACAGGTTAAAACGACTAGTTGTTTCTAATATTAAAAATTATACACGTACTATTTGTTTCGTCATGTGTAAAAATCTGTGTCTATTTTGTGAAAAAATATCCACATTATGTAATTATGCGATGTGTAAAAAATTAAGTTCCGTTTCATGAACTGAATACGATATATATATATATACGAGTCTAATAGTCTATATATATATGCTTATTGCGTACTGTCTGACGGAAAACTAGTCTAAGTACATATAAGGCTATAAAGTATTTATACGGGCTCGAACGCGTAAAATAATTGGATAGCCAGTGCAGGACGATTATATAAACTTAATTGGCCGATAGAAATATGAGTCTCCTCGTATATAATATATAGTCTTCTTGTTGTCAAGATTTTAGGGGAAATAACATATAACATAGTTAAATTTTCAATAATAATATAAAATTATGATGATTGTTCTTAGATTCTATAATTTAAACGATAATCATTCATTTAAATAATAATAACGTGGTTGTTATAATTTGTTTTTTTTTTAAATTAATATTATAAACGAGAAAGTTTTCCCCCTTTGGGTTATTTAATCAAATTTTATGGAAATACCATAGTACGAATCGTATTGTCGGTTTCAATTTTATCCCTAACTAGGATTACGTCATGAATTATTTATAATACAACTCTTAAACAAAAACTAAATCATATCTATTAAAAATACAATTGGAATTTGTGCAGTTCCATAAAATATATAGGTATCTTAACTGAAAACTTTGTAATAATTTTAAATAAAGGAATTTAAAAATATACATTTTTCTTCAATTATTTAGAAAATAAAAAATAAATAGGAATAAGAATTTAAAATTTTTGAAAATCTATAAAATAAAAATTGAATCTATTATCTGAATTAAAAGTTTTTCGTAATGATTTGCATTATGTAATTAATTTCTAAAATGTTTCATTTATAAAAAATAAGTATATTATACTTAATCTGTGAAAATTATAAATATCATAAGAAATTTTTTAAGGAAAAACAAATATTTTTAAATTGCTATATTGCAGAAGTGCTATTATACTTCAATAATTATTTAATTTGCTTAGTATATTATAAGTGGTAAGCACTGAAGTCTTATGGATTGATTAAAATTGATACACTTTCAGTATTTACATGAAATATTGAACATTAAAACATTACTATATTTAGCTCAGGTATGTCTCATAAGTTACTTAAAATATGATATAAAAATAATTTAACAAATGTTTTATTTTTTTTATAAATGAATTTACATAATATTTTATTGCCATCGGTATGCATATGATTATTTTCTATTTATAAGAAAAAATATAATATTAATATTACAAATTAACAGTTTTTATGTATATATAAATATATATATATACAGGCTGTGAGTGGTTCACACCACTGAATGGTTAAATTAGGTGCATTACGTTACATTTCTCAAATGAAGATCTAGAAAACGTTCTAATTGCTGCGATTAAAAAATAAAGCTTCATTAGCATAATATGGTATTCTAAAAGCAATAATGAAAAAATGGGTTTAAATTGGACTTTTTTATATAAGATGTGACCAATATACTGAAATGGTAGATTTAAAAAATAGGTTTTCTCAGTAGTAATTGAGCTAAAAATTTCAAACAAAATATTATTTATTCAAAAAAAATATGCCATTTAGTAATAATGGAGCAGTGAAGTGATGAAAAACGTGGTTACGTGATAAAATCGTACTACAAATATAATGACAGTTAGTCGCACAGTGTTCATTTCGTCTTCACTGTAACCTTAAGCGCTATGATTTTATATCATTGTCTAAGGCTATTAAAATATGGATAACCAACTTTGAAAAAACAGGTTTTGTATCAAAAAATAATAATGTACGAAAAAAAACAATTCGCGCATCTGAAAATGTCTTGGATCTCAGGATCGCATTCATAAGAGTTTGAACTGTTTGAAGACACTTAGTAGGCTAGAAGAGTGTTCGAGAAGAGATGGCCATCATCTTGAGGATATAAGTTTTAAAAATCAAATGCCAAGTTATGTACTTCATAGTAAAAATTAATAATTCATTTTTATTTTTTTATTTATCTTTGAAAATCGGTAATTTTAATGTTCCACCCTGTTATGAGTTTAAAAAAAAATTTATTTATTGCCATTTGATGGGAATTTATTATAAAATGTATTTTAAAAAAATGAAAAACTAAAAAGTATTTCAAAATAATATGTGTGGGCAAACCTGAGTGAAATTATTTCTACGGCCCAACATCATCTTACTACGCGGTTAAGTGAAAATATTAAATGCACTACGCACTAGAGGAAATAAATAAAAAATCTGTTTAATAAATATATTTTTATTTTATTTAACTAGGTCAGCCTCTCAATAGTATTTTCCTGATTGAATATTTTATAAAATTAAGATTCATCCAACTTCAAAAATGACCATGGGAAGTGTAAAGTAATACATTTACTAAGTCTAATAAATTATAGAAAATCACAATGTAATAGGCAGTTCATAAGCCACTAATTTTGTGTTTTTTTCTGGAACAACTTAAAGTTATGATTAATCTATAATATCCAAAATAGACACAAAGAAAAAACTAAATTTAATAAGACAAAAAGTAGTTAATTTGATATATCAATTTTTGAAAATTGGTTTTTCGTAATAGTTTTTTCATATATTAATACTAAGACTGCATAACAATTATTCATATCAAGAGACAATTATTTTTATTAAAACTTATTAATATTTATATATATATTATTATAAAGTATTTTTATTATGTTTTCAATAGATTTCGTTGGTTATATTAAATAATGTACTTCTGATTACCTACTTTAATAATATTCTAAACAAAATTATATTTTTTATAATACTATACACAAAACTAGGTTAGGTATATAAAATAGATACATATTTTATAACATATATAATAATTATAATAAACTCTAAAGATTTATCCAATATGTGAAATTTTTATGGGTAAATATTTCCTAAAATTATCTTTGATCAAAGTAGAATATTTACTATATAAAAAATGAGTTTTTAACAAAAATAAATATTTGATTCAACATGTAACCATATAAAAGTAACTTGAATCAGCTGTTAAAAAATATACTCAATACATGTGAGTTAGAAAAATGTAATACTTTAATAATTATTTATGTATTTAAAGAAGACCAAACTTTTTTTGCAAAAATCTATCTCAAAAAAAAAAAAAACTCAAACGTTGTTTCGAATGGTTTAAAAAACTATTTCCTTTAATCATATTATAGAACGATTGTTATATTTAGTGAAACTGAAAATTGAATTTTTTAACAGAATCATTGAACTTTTTACCTTAGTCAATATTCGTATAAAAATGATACAATTAAATTATAAAAATAATGAAAAAAAATAAAAACAATACAATTTCTAGCATTTCAATTGCAGAATACGTTAGTGCGTTTAAAAATATATCAAATTTCATTTTAAGTGTTTGCTTTATTATTGTCGCTTATTTTTTTGAAATAAGTCGGAGTAAGGAGGTTTATAGTTTTCTTAATCCAAAAATTGTAATATGTATTATAATGTTGTTGTTAGAGTAATGAAATTGTACTAATAAAATATTTAAATATTACACTAAAAATGTATGTGTATTTGTGTTATCGAGCTTATAGTTTAATATTCTTAAGACTTACACGTTAAAAAAAGAAAAAAAAATGTTTTTTTTTTAAAAAAATTTTATTTGCATAGGTACACAGAATCATAATCAGCTACACTCATAACACTGCATTTATTCTAATAATTTATAGATATTATTGATACTAAAATTAATATTGTTTGTATTATAGATCTTTTATTTTATTCTACAGTTTATAGAATATTATTAAATTAAAAATAAGATTTGTTATTTATAAAATTGTTAAAACACTTTATTAAAAAAATTAAATATCTGATAAATATGTTGTTTAAATTTATATTATTGTGTTCACGTATACCTTGTGATAACTGAATTTTTAAAAAAAAAAAAAATAATAATAATAAAATAATTTAACGTTTTTATTTGTATAGAACGCGTATGTTTTAATAAAACAAATTTTCCTTGTGTTATAACAAAATGTAGTTGTTATTACTTCTAGACCGGAGTATTCGTTTAAGAAATTCTTCTGTGTAAGATAATTGTATACGAGTATATACAGGTAACACTGTAAAAACCACTTCCAAATTCTTTATCAACCTCATCAACGAAAATCAACGAATTGTTATACATTTTATACAATAGAAATACACCTGATTTAATATTTTTAATGTTTGTTTCCTCAAAACAATCAACTTAAACTATTGCTTTCAATTATCTAAACCCAAGAACCTTTATTTCACGTTCCTTTTATTGTATAATGTGTATATGTATAATGTATATATATATACGAGTATATTACCACATTATCTAGATTACAAAACATAAGTCAATAATATATTTAACGAATATTATGATTGTAGAATAATTGTCATCATTAAATTTTGTTTTCAAATAAGAAGTATAATAATACCTCTTTTATGAATTCTTATCTATCTACTAAATATTATTTAATGCTATTAGTAGTTAAAATTTGTTTCCACGTTACAATTAGCTTTCAAAGATGTATAAAATCAAACAATTAGGTAATAGTTTCGATTTTTGTAAATAAATTATTATGTTTCCACCTTATTTTTTCACTTAGTTAACATACTGTGTTACTAATTTTGATGTGATAATGATATACTCAATGTGAAAAATTAAATTCCCATCTTATTTGCTTATCTGAAATAATTTATTACCACTTACCAAAGCCAATCCCTGATATTATATGGTATAAATTATAAATACTACAGTAACAATACTACTTTCGTAAACCTTAAGTGAAAAATCATAGTTGGTAAAAATTATCTAAAATAAAATATTAAACTATTGTTAAGAAAATTTATTTAACTAACTTTTAAAAACACTAGAAATCAAATAGTTTTTTGTACTTTAAAAAAGTTTATGAGATTTGGTCTTGATTTTTTGTCTTCAGTGACAATACATTTTTGATAACAAACATCTAAAACAACGAAAGTGTAATTATAACCATGGTTAAGAAAATTTTTTGCTCGAACTCCAACTAGTGATTGCTGATAGAACGTGGTAAAATTCGAGAAAAAATTTTCCCCGTTACCCCGGGAAGCAGGTAAATAAAAGGAAAACCAAAAGAAACAGGCATTTTACAGTACGTTAAACGCGGTGTTTGCAGTTCGAGCGAGTGCGCGCCAAATTTTTTTCTCTCAGCCTTTGTGCGAGCTGCCAGGTCGTCTTCTCAGTAGTTTTTTTTCTATACCACCCGCACACATTCAAAATGGCTCGTACTCACCGTCCCATTGTCATCTCGTACAATTCACTCCCATAAACGACTTCGGCCGACCGGAAAACTATCGAGTTCGTGGGCACGCACACCTACACCACACGCATATAATACCGACATGCGAAACCGGCCCGTGACATATGTGATCGGCGGTGTCGTGCAACCGTGCATGAGGTATAATATTTTTTCCTTTATTTTTTTTCTGTTGCATGTGGTTATAATATATTACACAGTAATACGACTTATACATATAATATATAAATTATTTATTACACAGAGTGATCCTACAAGCATGCTCACCCATTTTCTTTCTTTACTATCGTAGTTATAAAATATTATTTAGTTTTTTTTTTTTATAATTTTTAATGATCATATTTTCAAATATCACAGATTTTTTATTCTACATAAGAAGTGTTTTGTTGAACTAACATAATTTAGTATCCAAATGATAACTCTCTCACTTTCTAATACAGTATTTGGTGAATATTTGTTTTTGAATATTTAAACTCATTACATTCAAAATTATGAAACACAGTTTCGAGTTGATGAATTTATTGTAATTATAGTGATAAGCCTATGTTAATAGGTTTGGAATATATAGGAGCTATCGCAATGATTTGATCATTTTAGTAATTAATATTTTAATCCATCAACATTTATATTTTATATTTATTTATTGTATATTTTGTATATTTAGTATAAACTATGGTCTTTAGTACAAACATTTTAATAATTAAGCAAATAATCTGTTACAGTAAGTTTGCTTTACACTCCTTAAATAGTACAAAAATAATAAAAATTAAATATGATCTTAAAGAATAATTAAAAATTCAAAAAATTAAACTTCAAATAAATTACTAGAAATAGGGGTGCTTGGTGAATCACCCTGTTATATAATGTTATAATATATATATTTATTTATTTATTTTCACTAACGACTGTAAACGTTCTTCTATAATGACCAGACTTTTTTAAATTATTTTATAATAATATAATATGAGTATACGCATGGTTTTATCGACACGGTAAAAAAGCAAATAAAATAATGAAAAAACTAAAATTCCTCGCGCCAAAAGCAATATTCTGGTAACATGTTTTCCAAAAAAACATATTTTATGTTTTATTTTTGTGATATTTGTTTAGTTTTTTTCCAAATCATAAACGGCGTCCATTGTTTTTTACGCGATAGTCTCGCGTGCTTTTATTTTACGTCGCGAGGGCGTTTCCGAAGTATCCAAGCTTGCGCGTGTGTATTATTATTATTATGACTATTATTATTATATGACGTAAAAGAAAAATACTGTTCCGCTCAACTGTACAACATTATTGCGTGGGGTGAATATGTTCGTAACGCACCCGGGGACACGTCTCAGAAAAACCTTTGTTCCGTTTTTTTTCCTAAGACCAACGTGTCTATTTTGTCATTCTAAGAATACATTTTTTAGGATATTATGATCATAACAATACGTCTTAATTATAACCTATACTAAGTACACTTGGACTTGATAATAAAGTATCAATGTTTACCCACTTGTAATTTTTATTTTTGGTTTAAATATTTTCTTGAAAAAGTTTATCAGTGAATTTTTAAATAATAAATTAGATTAATTTTTTTAAGATGTAATATACAATTATATTAATTTGAAAATATATTTTATTAAAATGTAATATTGTATTGTGTTTATAAATACAACTCATGGAGACTAGACGCACAGTTTAATATAATAATACAATAATCATTTAAAAATAATCCATTTTTATAAATTAATAAGGTTTTGAGTATATATATAAACGCATATCTTGATAAAACTATTACAGTAATACAATTTTGATCAAATATCCAGGAGAGTACCAACTTAACATATACGAATATATACATATATGTCTACGTTCAAAAAATATAAATAACTGACAAGAGTCATAATGTACCAAGTGTTTTAATAGTGGTAATAATGTATTGTTGACTATAATTGTCTATTGTATAGGTAACCTAAATATAAACTCAAAAATATATCATTCCGTCCTAAAAGTAATTACTTATTACTCATTACATAAATATAATGTAATTAATTAATTGGAATACTTATTCAAAACAATTATCTTAAACAATAAACTAAGAGTTATTAAATCAACCAATATTTTAACATATTAATAAATACCTATAGAAGAAAACTGACTATCATAAATTCAGAAAAAAAACTAATTCAAATGAGTAACAAAAACAAAACACTTTAAAGAATGATTTTTTGATATAGTATTTTTAAAATATATCAAAAATATTTTATAAACTTAAAGTAATATATTGTCTCATAAAATCATTTTGTGATCGATTGATGTGTTAAACAGTTGACATTCGACCGGGGAAAATTGAAATCGTTAATATCATCAGAAAGTTTTTATTTTAGAATAATATAACAGTTTCTGATGAAATAAAACATTAGGTACCTATTTATAAATTCTGGAGATAGAAAACGGCCATCCAGGTCCCGGAGAAAAGTTTAATCACGAGTGACTGAAAATTACACGATAATACCACGGTGGTGGTTGCATCTCTGGGTCTATGTATTCTTTATTCGGTGGGTTTACGTTGTAAAGCCCTGCTACGAATTATCGTGCGTGTCCGGTCGTGGTCGGCGATAATGCCGGTACGTGCGTTCGGTAAATCGCACGTACACCACGTAAAATCATAAATGGTTGAGACTCATGAAAAACAGGCTGGTAGGTGAAATACGAAAATTACAAAAACAAATAAAAAAAGAAGGGTGAAAAAAATACACAGGTTATGAAACCCGGGACCGTGGGCCCGTAGTTTCCGGATTTGTTTAGTGCAAATGGACCGTCGAGAGAGCATCCAGTCTGCAGGACCATCTAAGCCTTTGGGGCTGAAAGTAATGAAGTCCCCAGATGATATGATCTCGTGTGTGTGTATTATATATATAAACACTATGGTATAATGGAACTGTTCTTCCGTCTATCCTCGTCTCCTCTCCACTGATCCCTCATTCACGTTGTCGTTTGTTTTTTTGAGGTCAACAGGACGGTGGAAAGGATAAAACGTCACTCGGCTCGTTTCTGTGTTTCTCAACTTTTATGACAGTGAAAACGTGACAGCCCGTCGGGGAAACCAGAGTTGCTTCTTATATTCAACTATTTCCTTCCATTGTCATCGTATTCAGTTTTTCCTATATTTTTGACTTTTGTTTTGCTGATAAACAGTTATAAAAATTAACCAGAACTCGTCGCAAAACATTTCGGTTGGCAGTTAACACTATGAGTATAAATAATAATTCAAAACAAAATCTACAACTAATAATTATTCCTAGAATCCAATTTGTAATTTTTTATGATAATCATTCTACACGTACCTAAGTTCCTTATTTCGTTAAAAGAAATTAATAGTGATTATACGATTATAATAAAACAATATAAGTATATACTTTGACCTCATTCTTAGATTTTGAGTAAAGAGGTGTTAAGTGAATTCGTTTTAAAATGATGTTTTTTTTTATTTTTTTATGCAAACAAACTTTTTACATTTAAATTAATATTTACGGACGATAAAAGTAATACTAACATGTAATAACTACATAATATCTCAATGCATTGACCCTTATCTAACAGCTAGTTTTATAATATGCTTAAGAAAACGAATTTTACCCTGTAATTAAAATTTGTATTAATCATCTCTTTAATTAGTTGCGTATGTCGTTTAAATGCGTTAATTGAAAACGTAAGGCGTTTCCAAGCATATCTAAGTATAGCAAGCTTTAATTTTACGACTGACGTAACTGGCGCCCTACATTCTAAGTAGTTAGTGTATTACTTGGGCGGACCGCGATAGTAAAAAAAAAGACATCTCTAGAATAATATGTAACTATACGTAAAAACCCAATATATTTATTTAAATATCGTAAATTACTAGATCGGCGAATACAAAATACAAGAAAGATCCTCGATATAAGTTAACATATTTTTTTTTATTTTGAGAAAATAGTAGTGTAGGTAAATTAAAATGTAATAGTATTTAATAGTTTAAATTCTATTTAAACGGGGCCGTTCTTTAGATAAATTATATTTGATTAACTTTATAATCAATAATGATTTTTAAAGAATCTTTATATAATGTTATATCAGATGTAATATTATATAGATCATGATTTAGATATATTAAGATTTAGAATATTTATTTATGCAAGCCCAAAATTCAATTTTTAAAAAATTGATTATCAAAAATATAGTTTTTACTTTTTGTATAATATATTAATAAAGTCTAATCAATAACTATTACTGAACAAATTATATAGTTATTCACTTCCATTTATAAAGATATCATTTATTTATTTGATCAATAATTTTGTCTTTATTTCCAACATAATAATTACAATTAAATAAATGGTCTATCTTTACTTTCAAGTTCATAATGTACATAAAAATAATTATTAAAAAAAATATTGATACTTAAATTTATATTATGGCTACCTATATGATATTAGATAAATAACTATAAATAATTCTATTTTTGTGAGAAAACTTTTCAACAATGTATTAATATATTATGTGCGTTCAGTTAAATTAAATCTAATAATATAATTGTGGTCACAATGTCTTAAATAACATCTGCCGGATAGTCGTTGTAACGGAGTTATTGAATAATTCTAGTGGTTCTAATCCACTCGATTCGTTCGTTCGTCTTCTCGTACGCAAGAATAATTATAGCATCAAGTTAAATTAACAATTCTGTCTCGCGTAAGGCGTCACCGTGAGATAAGCGACAATTAATTATACCATTTATTTGTAGGGGAAACCATGTAATTATGTATTCATTCAAAAACGAGGGGTCCTAACAAGACTTCCAGCGTGATGCGGTGGAGAAGGGGGTAGAGACATTTTATCGGAGCTTAAAAGTTCAACTCGGTCGCCACGCCCATGACCTGTTTGATTTATTAAGGGAAATTGCCGTATCGCCTTTACCTTTGTCATTATTATTATTGTTGCTATTATTATTGTGCGTGTGAATATCATAATACAAACTTTGCATACACCTATGGTTTACTGCTGAACAAACGTTTGAATTTACGGCATGCTGGAACAACGTTAAGTGGGTAATTGTTGAATTTAGTAGCTTTAGGTTACTATATGTATAATTAAAGTGAATTTGGTGGAATTCCGATAATAAGTATAAAATATGTTGAAATACTTGAATTCAATGGATATTAAAATACTATAAAAATATAAAAATTTGTATTTATGATAGTAGAGTAAATAATATAAATATAAAAAAGGATCAAGATTTTAATGTAACAAGATGTTTAGAAAAATTTAAACTCTACACTAAAAATTGCGAATAAAAATTTCTACAATTATAATAGAAAATAATAGTTAGGAGAATTAAATTTTATTCGTTTGTGACATATTAAAATTAAATAAATATTTACAACAAATTGTTTGATCAATAAAAGTTGCATTGAATCATAAAAAAAGTAGTCCAATACTATTGTATGTTTGTATATATTATTAATTATTATATATTACAATCTAAACAATATTTCAGTCTATTATTTTTTTAACGAATATTATTTAAAGTAAATAATTTATTTTGTTTTTTTACATAAATTATGTAGGTATTATCTACAAAATAATGCAGAAGTGACAATTTAAAAATATATTATACACTAATTTTTTTTCGGATAATAATATTAGTACGGTTTATAAAAACGTAATATGTTTTCTATAAATAATCAAATAAGCAAATGCAGTTCAAAAAATTGAAAAAAGTTTTATTTACGTACAGATATAAATATCTAAAACAAAATCAAAAGTCAATACGATAGAAATTATTCTTTAAAAATATTTTAATAAATATAACATTATTATGTAAACTTTAATTGAAGTATAAAATTTGTAGTTAAAGTGATCGTGAAATTAATACAAACGGGGCAAATTAATTATAAATACTTTGAATCGTTTAATGAAGAAATCAAATTGTAAAAAAAGTAATGACAAATTACTACGAAAATGGGTGGAGTAGTATGACCCAAATAAAAGAAAATGGAATATGTCATATTATATTGACACTCTAATTTGAACAAAAACGTTCATCGAACATTACATTTTACTTTTACAATGTACATAATGCATATATAACAGAATGATTGAACGAAAATAAATTAAAATATACGTTCCTATATGATATACTCGATAAACAACGGTTCTCAATGAAATATTGGAAATAATATTTGGATACAAATTAATATATAATATACATAATAATTTCAAATAAATAAACAGATTCAAATATAGTTGATTGAAGTATTATCGTAGCTTTGAATATATGATTCAAACAGTAAAAAAAAAAACAATGTTTGACGTTGTTCATTGGAATTAAAAATATTCATATTGTATAATATTGTACTATATTTATAATTAAAATAAAATTTATTTTACAACATTTATAGCATTGGTAAATCACAAATATTACAAAAAAAAAAAAAAATTATCAATGTAATTATAAAAAATATAATTATATATATTTTTGTTTTGATTTAATCTTTTGAATATAATCAATAGTTTTACATGAATTAAAAATAAGCCTTAAAAATTCTTTAATCCTATATTTAACCAAATGCGTGTTATATTATTGTCATATTTTTGAGTGCGGAGAGTTGTAAGGTTTATCTAGATACTAAACAGTCCCGTCCAATTGCCTATTCTCCTATCATTATCCAGTGACAAAATCTTCCAATTTGTTTAAAATGTTTGCATTTTAAAAATTTAATAATAAAAATATTGATTATTACCTATAGAATAAGTGAGTATAAATTTAAAGAAAATATAATGAAAGATTATCATTAAAATTTAATTAATGAGTTTCAGTCCTAACCTAATAGATAAATATGGCCAATGATCTAAGAATATCAGGTAATATTTTAATTCAAATATTACAATATAATTATTAAATAACATAATATGTCCATTCAATATTAGGTACATCAAAGTTATCGGAATGAAGAACGGAATTTTTTTTTATATATATGTATAATAAAATAATGCTTGTTCACTGAAAATTGTAGTAAAACTTTTTAATGTAACTGCATTATAATTAATAATAACAATTAGCCGTTCAAATGTTTAATCAAATAGTAAGTTAGCATAATTAAGAGAAATAATTTAAATTGCATGATAATGCTTATTATTCGTTATTATGTTATTATATCTATGGCTTAAAAGCTTTAACCCGTAGACAACGTATACGTTAACGTACCATCGGAAATGGTCGATTCCTATATTAAGGGTTAAGTAGTGGTGACACATGTGTGTGAAATTAGGATAATATTAGATTACCTTAACCCTAGTACCCGGCTAATGGTTTCACCATAGTTCGCCAAGTATTGTAAACAAACAAAATTGTAGAATAATACAATACAATAAAGCTTACTCTCTAGTCTCTGGATCAATTTCTAAGTCAATTAACCTATGAAATGTTTGCTTTTTTAAAATTACGGGTATATTAAAAATATTATAATCCTTATAGATACATTAGGAATTCAGGTAGTTTGAATATTACCTGAAATGAACTCAAAAAATTAATTGTATAATACTAGTATACTAGACTGATTTTGTTTTTTAGTTAAAAATATAATATTTTTTTCCTGAATTGTATCAAGAATTCTATTTGATAATATTATGCAAATTATTTAGGCACACGTTGAGTATAAAGACGTGTGAATTTGTTTAAAAATTAATATTTTAACCAAAAACATGCAAACTTGAACCATGCACTATTAAACATAACTTTTACAGTGGATTTACATTGAGTAAATGTATTCTGTTTTTCCTAAAAATAGTATGGAGGAAAACCTTTACAGATAGCGTAGAGCCCACCAGGGAAGTGTCGGCGATCCCAAAAGGCCGGTACGCTCTTGAATAAATAAAATAATTTCGTCTCGTGAACAAGTTGATAATAAACATAATATATTGAGTAATAAAGTTCTGATTGCGATAAAAAGTGTCGTGAATTCTTTATGTTTCATTATAATTTAAAATATGCAATATTTATACTAAAATGTATTTTTAAATATTATGTTTTTATGGAATTTTATTTTTAAACTTTTATCTTATTCAATAATATTTTAAATTATTGGAACTCATAATATTTATTTTTTAATAAATTTAAATTGCCTAATTAGCCATTGGTATTATTGATATTACTTATACAGTAATTAAAATGGGTAAACATAATTAACTATAATTATAGTTTGTAGTTAAAATTAATTTAAATTTAAAGTTTATTTAGATATTAAAATCTAACTAAATGTTATCTTATTTAAAATATCTATTATTAAAACATTTTAGAAGATTATTGAAATTTATCTTTAATCAAATTTCTATATCTTTAATTCATCTTAAAGTATATTTAAAAATTCTAAAAACAATAATTTAAATAAATTATTATAAATTTTTATTATTAAATAAAAACAATTCGGGGAAATAAAATTTGGCAAGTCATCATGTATATTATGTTTATAACACATCTATAAATAGTTCATTGATATGACTATTATGCTAATACATTTGTTTTTATTATGCCGACGTACTATTCACGGATAGTAATGGCGATGTCACAATGCTGGATAATTTATTTATAATTTAATATTATAATGTAACATTAATTTATACAGCTATGCAGCTCGTTGTTGTCATAAGTGCATTAAGCTCTTTATTTTATTTTATTAAACATTTTGTTTTTGCTTTTAGAATTTGTTACCCTATGTTATTTTTCACCACGGAAATTATCATAGTATCCTATTTTCTAATATTAGTCCTATCTTTTTCAGATACCGTATTCCATATTTAGTTAACATACTGTCTATCTATCTGCTCTGTGATTTTCCTTTGCAGATTACTTGGATTTTTATTGATATTATTGTTAACACTCACCAACTCATTAGACTAGATCGTGGGTAAGCACGATTGTGCGTGTCAGCGTTGGTCCCAGGAGTTATGGGATTTTTAATTGGCGTCGGCTGGAAACTTTTGACCACGAGTTTTTCGTCGCCGGAAACTTTTGCCGGGTTGTACATATTTTATTTCGATCGATCGCTACGACAGGGGTGGTGGCATTGCATAATAAATCGATATGCTAGGTAACATGTACACTGACCGACATGGTTATTTTACTACACAGCCGTTGCCATTTTATCAACTATGATTCAATCCAAACGGTATGGTATGGTTAAATTAAATTTCAAATCTTTATTACTCCACTCTAATACGTAACGGGTAAATAACTAAGTAATAGGTATATTTTAATCGAATTAGACAACAAAACATAAATAAACGATATATATGTATATAAGTTTATCCTAAACAGTATTGCAGATAATTTTAAATTAGAATACTATCGATAGACTATATTATATTATGAACTGAATTTAAAATATATAATTTTTTATATAATTTAAACTAGTCTATTATCTAGTAGTCTCAACAAAACTGGTTATAATGTTTGAATCTTTTTTTTATCATATAGATCAATGGTTATGAATATTTTAAATGTGCACAGAAACATTCATTGGAAAAGGAATATTTCTAATTTTTCTATAGTTATTTTATGACTTAACTTTTAAATATGAACTATAATATTTTTTAGACACATATACAATTTATTTATAGTAGTTTAATAACGTTTGGTAAAATATAGTGACGAATTTATTTTTTCAACTACACAGAAAACTCGATGGAGTTCAGCTACATTTTGAACAGTGACCCACGATTTCACATTCTATATTCCATATAACTTTTTATTCACATGATTCTGAACAAAATGAATTTGTGAAATTATCCAGAAATGTTATTTTGAAAATAATTTTAGATATTGTCATGGTTAATATTAATAATTACCTATATATGACATATTATTAAACAGTTAAGCTTATTTGACTTTGGACTCATTACTTACCTATTTAATAACTAATGCAAAATTCAAATGACAAACTTGGAAATTGTTGAAACATTTTTGGATTTTCCCTTTTATTCCGTCTATTGAAGTTATTAATAATCGATTCAAACTGATATTTGATGATTACAAATCTAACTTAATAGGTTTAATTTTTTAGTTTGATTGAATATTAATAATCGCATTGGTACATCAATATAATACTATGTGCATAACATGTGTCAAATAAAATATATTAGAGCGAGCTGCATAAGGCGTTATTATTTTTGGGGTAAGTTAATAGATAAACTTAAGTTGAGTTTATTTTTTTTACTTTCAAATGAAACTAGATATAATACATAAAGATTTATATTTGTATTTTATATTTAAAAAAACGAAATAATTGTATAATAAAGAAACAGTGAAACCTCTATATAATCATGAGAAATTAAGAAATGTTCAGTATAGGCGGAAGTTGTCAACTATTGAGAATATTTTTGAGGAATTACAAAATCTCCACTATAGGGAGGCACTATCAGAAAAAAATTACAAAAGATTAGATTAGATTTCGGTATATGTATTTACATATTAATCAATGTTAAATGTTAAATATTTGATGAGGGGTAATTTTTAATTTTGGTAACAATATTAAGTGTCTACGTCCACTATTAGGAGTGTTCGAGTGTCCAGTGTTCTCTATTAAAAGATTATAACTCCTATTATTACATTTATTTTTGCCCGGGAATTTAAAATTGTTCATTATAGAGAAGTGTATACTGTTAAAAGGTGTCTATTAATAAAGGTTCCACTATATTATCAATAGTTTGTAACAACTGAAGTTCAATTTTTGTAATTATTTTTAACCCAATAATTTATTTTTATTTTTTCAACTTATAAGAAGTTGTAAATGATGTACTATATCATGCAATGTATCATTTAATAAAAAGCTTTTATTTTTACATAATATACTATATTATATACGGTGAATAGGAGTTAAGCAGTCATATAGTATAACTATTGACATAATTTGTTTCTATTTAGAATAAAATATAAATCAATATTAAAAACCGTTTTGAGTTACTTAGCTTACTTGTAGAAATTTACATATGGGTATAATAATCATCGTTACTGAATATTACTTATATTTATTTATTTTGATATTGTTTTGCACTTAAGAAAAATTGAATGGAATGTTGAAGACATACTAATACTACAACCGGATACAATTTACAATGAGACGTATTCCATTTTATTTTATTTTATTATATAATTATTTATTATAGGTAGTTGCTTTGTTATGTTTTTTTAAGTAGGTTGATAATTATCATGTTTTCGTTTTTAAATCAGTTATTAAATTAAAAAAAAAAAAAACAGATAAAACTCATAAAATATAAAATAGTATAAATACTAATAATCTGCAGTTTAGTTAAGAACTAGAGTTAAGTATATCTAATGAAATAAAATAAAATTATCTCATTTAGAAATAATTTTGTCATTTTAAAGATCAACAAACATATTTGTTACCTACCACTTTCAACGCCGATGACGCGTATACGCGTCAACAGAGTTTATTCCATTGGGCCAGTGACGCGTTTACGCGTCAGAAACATATACGTTTGTATTCGCCATAATTTAATCGATTTTATTTTAATAAACTCTTAAATGTACATAGGCTGTAGACAATAAATTCTAAATTTAAATCTATAATTGGATTGAGTTTTCGTTATTTTTAGATACTGATAATCGTTGTTTTTGACGGCCTTCCCAGAACAATGTATAGTGTATAACATACATTATTAATACTTTATTAATAACTTAATTTTTCATAATATTATGAACGTATACAGAGTGTATATTAGATAATAGATATATTATACATTTTTCTACTAATATTATCATTTACAAATTTTAACAACTGTTGTAACATACTGTATCATGTAAACGCGTCAAGCGATAAACAACGCGGCGTCGTGGTATAATTGTCGAAATCACGGGTGGTGTTGAAAGTGCTACATAAAATTCGTCAAGTTACATGTATACAATAATTTCGTGTTTATTTGTTGAGGTAGATAGAATGAGGAAAAATATTCACGTCTGAAAAAAATTTAAATTTAAAAAGTTAATATTCTATAGTATCATCATTTCGTGAATAATTCGGTAAATTAAGATGACTCTTATTGTCTACTTTCTTATTTAAACACGTTGTATTGTGGTCTATACAGAATCAAAGAGCATGGATCAAGCAAATTCGATGTAGACGTTTCAAAAAAGGTAATAAAGATGTATCTATAAAATGTATGTAAAATATATTTTAATATGCTTGTTATACGTAGGTACGCTTATTTAAAAAAAACTCATATTACATTAATCCTATCTAATTTTCGTTGATATACTTCATTGCTACTGTAAAATATACACAAAACTCATGTTAAGTTCAGGGTAACTCTCAATATATTTCTACCCTAACATACATCATATATATATGTATATTATATATATATATAATATATATATTATGTTTACCACACATACATACATATAAGTTCCATGAACGCGATGCCAATTTTTTTTTAACCCTAAGTGAATTGTTGACTAGAACTCGATAACTATACGTGGTACATCGTCTTTATTACATACATCTAGCAAACTACATGGGTATATAGTTCAACAAGTTTAAAATTGAACTAGGAAGAAAAATCAAAGTAATTTAGAATTCAATTAAACGTTTTTGCCGTGATAAAAAAAAAAAAAGTAATAAATAAATGCTTAATTCAATCAATATTACGTTTATTTGTTACTACACTGTACGTTTATCATATTAATACATAAGAGTACATTAGGTATGTTATAAACTACAACTAAATTGTCGAATACTTTTGAATCCTCAAAATATGTAATAATAAAATAACAATAAGAAAAGATTCGAATAGTATACTATAGTACTATATTATACTATACATGGTGATTCATAAGTATACTTTCATTTTTTTCATTTAATAATACATTTATTCATTTTTTTTTTTTTATATAATATATAATTGAATAAACTTAAACACTGTATTTTTAATTTGAAATGTTTAGTACCTACTACTTTTGGAGTGTCTTGTGGTGATATAAACTTCTGTGTTTTAAATGACAGCCATATTTTTTCACTTTTTTCATTTAACATTATTTAGTAGGTAATTTTATTGAATATTTGATGCGATAAATTTAAAATTCAAACAAATATTTTTCTATTTATAATAATGTATCTAAAAAGGATAAAAGTATTTAAAAATAAATGTACTAAATTATAAAATATATTTAATATTAGATATAGTGTAATTTTATAATTAGAACTTTTTTTTTATACTCTAAATTTTGATAGATTTATAAAATTTAAAGTCGTAATACAAAATAAACATCTTGTATTTCAATAATTTAGATTCGTTAAAAAAAATTATTTTATGTTTTATATTTATACCGTTATATGATATATTCACGTATCGTATTTAAATAATGTATTTCATCACCTAACAATTAGACTTAATATCGTATTGAAACAATTTAGGCCCATAAACTTGCACACATAATAAGTAGGGTACCAAGGCTATTAACTACACTACAGTGAACTTTACTTTACAAGTGTATTGTACGTTTTGTAGAGTAAAGAGTTAACAAGTATTATGTTTTTATACTAGATGTATGATAGTCATACAAATATTATACACTTTAGGTATGTTTTCTACTATAATATATTATAATATATTGTATTCTACTATGTTGTTAACGTTTGATTAAATTATAATTTATAATTTTTGTGATTGCAGTATAATATAATATAATAGAAATGTGGCGGGTGATATTTAAGTAAGAAATAATTATAAATTGTTGTTATTGTGGGTGAGATATTAAATAATATGATAATAATGATAATTTTATCATAAAGATGAGTGGTAGTGGTTAAAAAAATTCCAAAAGGTTGAAGAACACTATATTTTAAATATGCATAATATAATATTATCTATGCGTACCCTATTTTTTTTTTATCAATATTGTGTGTGTAAGTGTGTAAAGCCTATAAATATGAAAAATCCTTAACGATATAGAGAAATATTTCATAAAAACTTGAAATATCGAATTATTACTTAATAAATATAGATATTGATCTCGTGTGTCTCGGTTGAGAGTTTAACATAGTACTTAAATTATATTTTTGAAAATTTATCCGAAACTTTATTGTTCCTTCTCCCGGAAAATTACTTGTCGTCAATGAGTATAATATTATAATGATGATACAATATTATTAATTTTAATTTAATTTAATATTTTAATAAGTTATTATTACTTATTGATGATAATATATACTTGTCAACAGTATTTTATTTTTATGATTTGATAAAAATGATTTTTTTTGTATTTATAATAAAATAAACTACTTCTATAGTGAGTAAACAAGTTCATTTGTGTAAACTAAAAGCAATCATAGTTTTACTATTAACCAATTTCATCAAAAAATTATTGAACTAAGTGCTAAAAATTAAAACGTTATTAATTATCAAATAATATTATAACATTTTTAAAGTATTTTTTTATTTATACCTAAACAGTCAACACACAGAATTGGTGGGGAATATTTTTATTGAGACATTATTTATTTTTTGTTTGTATATTTGTTTTTAAACTTAAATTACTGCAAGTAAAAGTAATTTATCCACGAGTTTCTATAAAATAATATTATTGATTTAATTGTCCATAGTAGGTATATGATTTTAGAATAATAGGTATGTGAATATAAATATTAAAAGGTTAAAAGGTAGTATCTATTGTACAATACTAATATATTGTTGTTCAATTAACTTTATTGTTCTATTAGTTATTATATTTATTCTTTATGTATGAAAACATGTACAAATAAATTAAAGTCTAATGAAAAATAAGATTACATTTTATAATGTATTACAAATATTCTGTATCTTATATTATTATTTTATTATTCATTTAAACATTTTCATATACTTATGGCTCATATAAAAACATTTAAAGTACTTTTTTAGTTGTTGCTAAAATAAAAAATAAAAAAAAATTAAATCATTTGTAAAGATAATCTTTTTAAAAAAAAAAAAACAAATTTACCTAAAACATTAAAAGATTTTAAAATTTCATAATATTTTAAAAAAAATAATTAAAACAAAATATTGAATTATTAAAATACAAAGATATACTAGTCTGTAGGTTTAATTATTTATCAAAAATCATTACAGTAATTTTTTAATCTGAGATACTCAGATGTACCGATATTGACTATACTCTACGCCGGTTTACAAGTTAAATATTATAAAAATGTATATCTGGTAGATAGATATATTGAATATTTTATTCGTTTAATCTAAAATATTGCCCTTAAAATTATATTTCATACAAAACTATTCCATCCACTTTAGTTCAGAACTTGTAATATCATTTTTGGCAAGTTCATCTTATACCATAAACATAATATGATTTTAAAAATAAAATAAAATTATACATTTTATAATATTTGTTTGTTTTTTTAAACAATTTTAAAATGTTTTATTAAATATTTATTTCAAAAAAAAATTTGATATCAACCTATCGAAACTATTACATAAAACAAGTAAACATATAGTAGTGAAATTTATTACTAATTAAAATGTAAAATTTAAATACA
Organism: Aphis gossypii; assembly: GCF_020184175.1. Taxonomy (NCBI): domain Eukaryota; kingdom Metazoa; phylum Arthropoda; class Insecta; order Hemiptera; family Aphididae; genus Aphis; species Aphis gossypii. The sequence goes on from NC_065531.1 coordinate 87,769,292, forward strand.
AAATGTTAATGTATTAATACAATTATATAAAGAATAAAAAAATCGGTTTGTATTATAATGTTTCATTTGATTTTAGTTGTTACATAGAAAAAAATAAATACAAATCGTATATTGAAAAATAAATTAAATTCAGTCATTTCAATTAAAATTTTAAACTGATTTAGGTACTAAAAAATGAATGTTTGGGATAATGAACATAAATAAAGACAGACAAAATACTAAACCTATAACCTAGGAAAATATTCATGATCAAAATATATCTATAAAAATTAAAAAGAAAGTTTTTCAATGTTTGAAGATAAAAAAAAAATAATTTCAACATGGAAAGATACTGTAATATTATTTATAAATATTTTAAATTGTATTTACTTAAAATAAAATGAAATGAAAAAAAAAACAAGTTGTCCAATGTAAAATACCTAATATATGTCATTTAATTTTTCTAAATTTAAATTTTTTGTTCCACAGCACGCCACAGCGTTATAGTCATTAAATTATGTATACACACCCACAACCCTTCCAATATTATTCAAAATACATAGAACACGAATTTAACGAATCATATTTTTTAGGTCATAACAAATATTAAAACATTTACGAGTTAATTTTAACATTTAACAGAAATGTTTAGATATTTAATAACTGAACAAGAAAAGTGTTAAAACATTTTTGGAAAATTTTTTTATAAAAAATACATGATATATTAAAGACATAAACTTATTTCTTGTTTTTTCTAACATTATACAGCTATGTATTATATATATATTATAAATTTATTTATGTATTTATATTGAATAATGTATTTTGTTTCAAGTTTTTTAATTGACAACATAATTATTACAATTAATAATTGGAACTATCACACTAATCTTACTTTTAAATTATTTTGGTCGCATTAGTAATAGATAATAAATGGAAAAAAAACTGAAAAAATATTGCGAACATATTCTAGTATTACAGATATATCTGAAAGTAAAAATTCATTCTTTTCCTATTTATTTAAGTTTTGTTAGAATTGTAAATATGTATTTTTATGATTAAAGATATTATTGTATGTTGAATATAAAAATACAATTTTTAATCTAGATACATACAGTTATTTTTATACTATTCTACAGCCAATCACAATTTTTAATAATTTTGTTTAGGTTTGAAAATAAAATTGCTGAAACGAACTTTAGATGAAATTTGATGTATTAACAATGATAATAATTTTCTTAAATGACACAATTTTTTTATAAGGTTACGCAAAAGATTATGTTTAACTTCTGGAAGATACCTTACGAACCTCACAGTCTGCACATTGTAGGTAGATATTCATAATTATTTTCGCACAGATTTTCTATTTATTATTGTAATTCATTATAGTTGCTATAATATAGTACTACGTTCCAAACCTATAGGTACCTATATCAGTTTGTGGCCAGCTGTATTCACGATGCGCGCTACACTAGACGTCCGCCCAATATTTTCGCGGTGGCTTGGTAATATATGAGTTGTGTGAGCGCCAATATATATTATTTTTTTACATATACACATACGCGAATCAACTAAGTTCAAGGCTTCCCGGAAATTGGCATTGGTGAAAGATAAAAGAAAATTATAGTGATCGTTCGTCAAGAAGTGATTCGAATAACGCGTAACGATAACTCTACAGGACGGCCACAGGAAATCAACTCGCGCGTTACTTTATAACGATATTGCATTAGCCCTGCACCCACAGGCGGTCACGAACAGAACTTAAGACATTCGTCGCTCCGGTTGTGCGTTGGGTGAGTAGATCTCGATACAATATCCGACATTTTATGAGATATTACTGATCGACGTTGATCGTAATATGTAGGTGTATATGCATATAATATTATATTATTATACTATCATCATGATATTATAGCTACCGGTATTGCGCGAGTAACCGAGATCAAGGTCGCGTTGGTTTGCCGACGATCACGATGCGCCCGAGGAATAAGTATGCGTTCATGAATTGACTACGTTCAAGGATTTTTTTGCTTTGAAGAAATCAAAATCGAAAGCAAATCAAACTGGGTTATTCGTGCTATTGGTTTAGTGTATATTATACATAAATCATATTCAAACTATATGTAAGTAACGATTACGTTAAAATTAGAAACAAAATGTTCCAAACGAATAATCGTTTGATATTGATATTGTGTTCGTCGTTGATTTGCATGGAAAAATTATTTCAGGTAAACAGTAAGCAAGCAACAAAGTAAAAGAACAATATTATTATAATAACATTTCGATTAAACTGTACAAATATTTTATTACTAAATAATATTTAACTCTTACATAAAAAAAAAAAAAAATAGTTACATGGTATAAAAATAAACATATTAATACAATTTATATATATATATATAATAAAACATAATTACACTTAATTATTATTTATGATTTAAACAGAATTAACTAAGTTTTATCATAATAATAGTCTAATGATATTCAAAATTGTTTTTTTGACCTCTTCATATTTGGCACTATCCTCTATTTCTGGAAATTATTTTCTATTGGAAAATAGTAATTAATCATGACCAGTAACCATATTTGTTATTTAACCCCAAAAAAACGACCAGGAATAGGATCAAAGTGAATGAAGCCGGGGAGAAAAGATACACCGTAATATTTTGGCTTATTTTCAAACTTCGATTTCGGTCAGATGATAAATGAGCAAGTAAACGTATAGCCAATATACGTAACAAAATGTGTTACAATGGAAAATCGCTTATGGTGTGCTTTAATAATAATCATGGTTGTTTTTTCAAAAATAATAAAATGTAGGTATCTATACCAAATGAGCGAAAATTCACAAAAAATTATCGTACATGATTTAATAATTAAAAAAACGGAATCATAAATCCAACAGATTGTCGTCAACGTGCAATGACAAGTCGAGAGCCTTTTCAGGTTTTTTTTTTATCGGTTTAGTGTTTGTCGCGCAAATGGTATGACAATGAACATCCCAATGATAAGTTAAAGAGGTAAAAAGATATAAGAAAAAAAAAATTATATCAAAACGACAGACGAAACTAAACAATTCATATACATACTACAGAATCAAATATATTTAGAGTCGACTGTTACTCCTTACTGATACAATAATCATACAATATATATAAAAGCTAAAGGTATAATATAATATTATTTACAACGCGATACGCATAATAATAATAATAATAATAATAATAAAAAATAATAATAATGGGTTTCGATTGCGGCCCAAAGTGACGTTTTTATTTTTTCAGACCTTAATTGCAGGCCCGTATATTTTAGGTGAGAAATTCTATTTTTAGTGGTTATTTAAACTAAATAAATATCTCAATTTTTTTTAACGTATTTTGATATAAAATATAAAATGTATTATATTCACACTAAAAATATATGATGCAAATATTTCAATAATAGGTATAACATGTTATGAGGAATTCAATTCATTATTTTATACTTCATTGAGTGTATTTCAAATTTGAAAAAATAAAAATAATGCCAGATATTTCTAGACTTTAAGATTTATTTTCATATAATACTAATTTATCTATAAACAATTAAATTTTAAATATTTAAAAATTATACTATTATGAGCCTAATATACTGATTCCTAAGGCTGGCTAACATTTAAAATTTTATATTTATGAAATTATGTGTAAAAAATTTGAGAATATTATGTCTATGTTGTCTCTGTTTTATTTATACGTTAATGTATTATTCTATATAGTATATACCAATATAAATCAGGGATGTTATAATACAATTGGGATATTGATATTTTCAGGCCACAATCGAGGTTCTCCGATAATAATTTTTTGCTCCTCTTTACGATTTCACGAGAATTGAGCGATTGTTGGAAATCAAAAATAATAATAATTATGTAGTTATATACAAGTCACGACAATGGGTCATACGGATTTCCGGTCGTTGTTTTCCAGATAATAATATACAATGGCACGCGGGCAACGGCGGCGAGCACCGATATAGGTGATTTAACCCAAGAATGGGTAGCCACCGTAAGGTATGAAGTTGGGAAACTGCGCAACGGTCGGCTGGACGGCCACAGACTGGGTGACGTACGACGTGACCTGGGTGGGCACTACCGAGCTAGAGTAGATGGTGGTATATGCGGTCTTGGCACCAAACGTGAGCTTTAGAACTTTGCTATCGGTTTGTGTGACCATCGACTGGGTGATGACAGGAGTAGACGTGACCGCAAACGATGGCTGAGCTGGGAACAGCGTCGGTTGAACCGGGAACAGAGACTGCTGCTGCTGCTGGGGCTGCTGCTGTGGGAATATAGGTGTTTGCGGGAACTGGAACAATGGCGTGGGTTGAAGCTGTGGGGGCTGTGGCGGGAATGGTAGCGATTGTTGTTGTGGTAAAGCCAACGTAGTGGTGACCAGTTCATAATCGGTTCTCGTAACTGTGCCTACAGGTCGTGAGAGCGTTGTATAATACGTGGCACCACCGTTGACTACAGGTAACGCGTGGGTCTCAAAAACAGTTTCATACCGCAACACCGGTCGGGAAGTGGTGATGACCGGCGCTGGTATGGGCGCGTTTGGATTCAACAGTCTGTATAGAGCCAGTTGTTGGAGCTGTTCAGGGCTCATAGTTGGCGCTTGCAGCTGCTGTTGGTACTGATGTGACGGGTGTTCGATCGAAGATGAGTTTCCTGACGCCGACGCCATTCGATGTGCCTTCTTTGACCGTGGTCCATTGACCTTGTCCATCTGTGATAGATCGAACGCTGAACCAACATTTGACAAGTCCAGACTGTCTAGGAAAGCCTTAGCTGCGCTTGGATGCGATGATTCATCATCGTGGTTCCCGTTGTCACCATATTCGAGTTCTAAATGTAGTTCTGATCCGGCTTCGTCAAGTCGTGTATTGAACTCGTTAAGTGTTTTGCTTGGCACAAATTGGTACACTTCCATCGGTGGTAGCGTTTTGACTGCAGTAACCAGCCTGGTTACTTTATACGACTGGACCAACGTCACACTACTGGTGTCCGTACCCCGAACTACTGGCAGGATATGTGTCTTGAGCATTAGCTCGGTGGTACTAAAGCTCTCAGTCATCGTCTCCAGTGGTGGTGTGGCTTGGTCCGGAGATAAGGAGATCGGAGGCAGCGTAGCTAGGCTTGAATCAATTGGCTGCTCACGGCCGTACAAGTTGGGCGCCTGACTGGCCAATATGTTCTCAGACAGTGGTTCCACTCTAGCCGGTACTGGGCTTTCAGTCTGTTCTACCAAGCTTTTTTGGATCGTAGACGTTACCGTAATGAATCTGGTGTTTTTAACAGAACCCACCTGTGAGAAACAAAAATATTTCAAATATTAAAATGACTATTTTGAAAATAAGTTTATTTCTTAAGTTGCTTATGTAATAAATATATGTTTTAGGTTATCATCACCCATTTCCTAATCTTAATATTGGTTAACTTATTATTTTAGGGGTATTTATTTATAAATACATTGTATATTTTTAACCATACAATCCCTGTACAAATTTTAAGAAATTATTTTTAACGATGAATACTATTAAATGTTATTATTACTTTTTTTAGTGATTTATAATTTATAAATTTGTCTATTTTTTTTTTTTTTAATTCAATTTTTATAAAAACCATAACCACGTTTAAATATTATAAATATGATAAGTTTAAATTTAAATTTCGTGGTAATAATTCTTCTGTAATTATTTTTTTTTAAATATGCTAAACTTTCAGTAAATAATTTTAAAATAAAATAAAGAATAATTATTATTATCTTTGGTAATATTACCAATGACCACTGGTTATGTATTTTTAAATAAAATTATTTTTTACACCATTATTACAATTTATATATTTTTTTTTCATTATTTCTAGTTGGTCATATTCATTATTCATGTTAGAAATTATAAGTATTATCTAAGTATATATATATATATATATATATTATGTTAATAAAATATAAAAAGAAAGTATTGATATATTTTACTTGGAATGAGTATGGTGATTTGATCGTGGCAATTTCGTAGTATATGTCTTTGAATTCAGCTGGAGTAGATATTTCCACTCGGATAGTCTCGGCATTTGCAGTCGGGCTCACGTCTTGAACTAAAACGTCGTTGTCATCATCGTGTTGTAAGGCTGGTAATAAACCTGAACCAGCCAACGCTTGATCTCCGTTGTCAATTTGTACATCTGGAAAATGTGGTGTTAATGGTGTTGTGGCATTTTCCTGTCCATGGCGGTTTTCATCAATACGGCGAATAGTAACACGAGGTTTGGGAGAAGTTTTGTATTCCCAGCGTCCAGTTGGTCGTATGAGTTTGGATTTGAACGTCAATGGAGCTGTTGGAATGGGTTGTGGACTAGATTGGGGAGATTGTTCTTGTTGTTGGAAATGTTTTTTAAAAGCTCGTCGGTTGGCTGGTGTGACTACCGCTGCATTTGTATTACTATCATAACGCTTAGCACTAGGCTGGAACCTTCTTTGAGTACCAGCTCCTTCAGTTGATTCAACTTCTGGCTCAGAAGTAGTTGGTCTATTAAACCTGTTTTGTTTAAAACTGGGAGCTCTCTGTGTTGTAGTAGTAATTTTTGAGGTGAATTTAGATCCTTTTCTGTAACTAGGAGTAGTAGGTTCATTTTGAGCAGAGGTGAATTCGTTTTGTTCCTCGTCGGTTGTCGAATAATCTTCAAATTCTTTTGATTTACTTTTTGGTGTAGGTGTGTACTTGTTTTTATTGAAACCTCCAACAATAGCTGGTCTTCTTGATTGTCGAACTAAGATTGAACCGGGTTGTGAACCTACTAATGACTCTAGAGATTCGTCATCCAACCCAGAGCTAGCTGGAGTAGGTTCAACGTTTGGTGATCTAGTAGAGGGTTTTGGTGCAGCTGTTTTCAGGATTCGAACACCAGACGCAGATGGAGATATTTTTACCGCTACTTTTTTTGGTGCCTTATTTGTTACAGACTCTTCTTCTGCGTTAAAGTTTGCTACTGAGTTGAATGCTCGGAGTTTTCCATCAGGACCTCGACTTTTTTGAACGAGTACGTGTCTAGATATGGTAGGTTTTAAATCAATTACTTTAAATGTTTCGTCCACAACTTCTGATGGTTGTCGGGAAAGGAAATCATATTCTGGCGTCGGTTGTAAATGGTTTACGGCCACCTCTTCGGCCGGTTCACCAGAAATAACTTCTACTTTACTGTAAATTGCTTTTTCAACTACTTTAGATGGCTCTGGAGTACTTCCCTCAATAACTTCTACTTTAGTTACAATATTTTCTACGACTTTAGAACCCGACAAAACTATAACTTTTGAGCTTACCGCTGATTCTTTATTTGCGATTCCAACTGGTTTTGGTTTTTGAGGCGATGGTGTAGTTGGTTTTGCAACCGTTTTTTTTGTTGTTAATGGAGTTCCAGTTGATTTTTTTTCTTGTTCAGATTTTTTTATTGTATTTTTTGTTGTTGGTTGCTCTTTTGCAGTTGTGGTAATTGGTTCAGTAGTAGTTGTTTCTTTTGAGGTTATTAAAGGCTCATTCGAAGTCACAATTATTTCTTCATTTTGTGAATCGATTGGTAAATTTACTGGTTTACTAGGAGTTATTTCAATGGACTCTATTTCCAGCTGCTCTTTTGTTACAGGTTTTTCTGTAATAGTAGTGCGTGTAGCTTCTGTAGTTGACGGTGCTTCAACTGTAGTACCTAATAAATATAATTTATTTAATTTGTATATAATAATTTTAATAAATATTTTTTTTCGTAAATTAGTATTTACCTGGTGAAATAGATGCACTTTGTGGCATAAAAACCATAACAGTGTTACCAATCGTTGTAGTAAAGTCCAAAAATCCATACACTGTTTGCGTGATTTGAGAATCTGATGACACTACCTGAGAAGCGATAAGTTCAGGTTTTTCATAAACTGTATCAGGATTAACATATACGGGTCCTGGTGATGAATCACCGTTGACTAATCCAAACGATGAAACTAAAATATAAAATATTTTAAACATTAATTTCAATTAATTACAGTATATTTAATGAAAAGTATTTCTTGAAAATATCCCTATTTGAATAGTTCATAACAAGTACCATGATTAATTAGCCTATAATTAATCTGAATATATTTTTTTTTTCTTAGCATTTTTAAACTCGTAAATTTATACAATTTAAAGTTGAACAAAACATAATATTTATATGTATAAACACATTTCATGGATGTAATCGTTTATTATTTCACAGGAATATTATAGTTTCAAATGGGACTGTCCATTACAAAAAAGAGGGTAGGTTTGTATAGGGGACAATGTGAGAAATTGATAGTAACTGAGGCTAGAGAGGTCGTAAAATTATTACTGATGACAGATAAACGCTTGGCGGATAAACAAAATACCGTTTATTTGTGGAATCCAATAACATAGGACACTATACACTATTGCGTTCGAACAATAGATGGTCATTAACTCTATATACATGTTACTCATATGTATATATATATTTATGTACGCATGTGTCAGCGTATGGTACAGAACCATAGGAATTTATTATTGCTACATGTTGACAGGGGTGATAATATAATGTAATCATGAAATTTACGATTTGTGAGGCAAACGGAAGAATCCGTTCTTTTCATGCGCACCAATATGTTTCTCCACTAAATAGGTATAGTTTTCTGTATACTTGGACGTTTGTATATATATACAATATATTCACACTGTGAATAGTAATTATAAACATTATAAATTAAATGCTGAACGTATCCCGATAGATTATTTGTTTCGTTTTGTTAAAAAAAAAAAGATACTCGAACAATAAAAATCAACCCTAAGGAAAACCAAAAAACACACGCTAATTTTTTTTCTTTTTACAGACTGTTAATGCCATATTATGTACAATAAAATCATCAAAATTTAAAATTTAATAATATAAGTATTATTAGAGTATTTTGATCTATTACTAAATGAGAGTAATAGAGTATATTAATTAATAAAGCCATATAAGTATTTATTTCCTTAAGTATTTAAATAGTTTATCTTGTACAAACTGAAAATTAAAATAGAAGATCAAATATAATAAGTGAAAAATATATGCTCATCGTTTCTAAATTAAGTAAAATAAATTTAGAATTTATTAATCTTCATATTATGGAGGCATTTAATGACTAGCACAACACTATAATTGACTATTTATATATTATTATCATAATATAATATAATATTTTTAAAATAAATTTTCGTTGAAATATTTAAAAATGATGAATTTGCATAATAAGAGTATTTAATTTTTCCAAGTATTTCAAATTAAACTTAAAGAGAAACTAAACAATTTCTTAGTTATTTTATTTATTTAACTTTTTATGCAAACTTATTAACATTTTTGGTTAATTATCAACCATCAGAATGTTATTAATTCTACTGACATGGATTTCGCAGTGGGAAAAATTAATCCACTAACTTATCAACTGTTGTGGTTATTCGTAATAATATGTTACTTTTTTATAAATTCGTTTCGAGTTCACTAGACCGTACATGCGTCCAAATAAACCTGAGAAGTGCACTTTGAGATCACGATCTCGCCCGCGGTTCATGGTCCCATGAGATAACATGCTCCGAACTGTGTCAATGCTCAATAACATGCTTTTCGTTTACCCGAGTAAACTAGGCAGTTCACTAACTCAACCATACGTTCACACTGGATTCAATTAATGTTGAATATATCAATAGTAATACACATAATAACGAAATGATTTGTATTTTTAAGTCACGTGATTATTTTTTTTTATACGAGATAATTATTTTAAAATTGAAATTGTGTATGTGAGAAAGTTCGATAATTTAAGCATGTTTTACAACATATTACTAAATAAAAATTTGTCAATATTTTTTTCTGAGCTTCAAACAACTGCACCAGTAAAACTGGACATGAGATATAAGCAATTTTGTATGAAACAAGATACTATTATTATAAATAAACAATTTTAATAAATTATAGTACTTACAAGACATTGTTAAAAGTAATTTTCTATTCGATGTATGATGATATTGTATAAAATACATAGTATGCACCGTATATATAACAGTGGGTATAGAAAATAAGATAAGTTAACTTTGGAATATATATTTCAGAGTACCTATTATAGCAAACCAGAAACTATTTTCAGCAGTACAGATTTAATCCACTGTATGCAGCTATCTGCATAGGTTAGACAAATTGTTTGAATAAAAAGTTTTTTTTGACCTTTTCAAATGTTGAAAAACATAATATTATATGAAATTTGCAATGTGAAAAAAAAAACAGAAAACTCTTTGAATTAGTTTTAATACTTCAATTCATATATTATTATTATTATAATATATTTATTATACTATAATAATATATGAGATAAAATTGATTGAATATCTACTATAATTTTAATATACAATTTAAAAAAAAAATCATCTCGATATGTTAACAAGATTGTTAAAAGTCCCGTCAGATTTAGTTCAGATATTGCTTATACAATTTAATATGTTCAACGTCTGCAGGTTTAATATTTATACTTTTTTTTACATATTATGTATGTTGAAATTGAAAATAAGTTTAATAACACCAAATATTGAGAACGACAAATGAAGAAGATTTTTGTTAAAAGTGCCACAACTTGTCCACGGGCTAAAAAACGTTTTCTGTACAACAACATATTGTGAACAACCTAATTGTTATACGGAGAAAAAATTTAACAGTTGATGACAACATTTAACTCGTTTCAAAACTTTTCCTACACAACATAATAAACATTCCATAGAAAATGTGCATAAAAGTTTCCCAATAGATCGCTAGAATCAATTTAAATGATGAGCACAATATTATAATTTAATAGTTTGGATCTATTTTGCATTTCGTTTTTATAACCTAACAGAAATACTGATCACAAAATATTTCAAGATTTTTATATACTAATCGAAATCAAGACACCATATAATCGTAACCGAGTACTGTATAATTTAGTTTGTTATTTAATTAGTTCAACAAATTCATAGTAAGAAAGTTTGGAGTTATAACTGACAATGGACAGAAGGATACATGCCAAGTTGTATTGTCTTAAAAGACATCAAATCTCCTAAACTATCATCTAGAGTTATTTGTTTTTTTAATAACTTACAGCTGTGTTTCTAGACGACAAAAATGGTTATGAAAATTATTTCAATAACTAATATTGCACCATTAAAGTTGTCTTAACAGATATTACAAAATTACATGGGCCTAAAATAAATATTAACGAGAAAAAAAAATTCAGTTTTCGTTGAAAAACATATGAATAAAATAATTTTTGAATAGATAGTTATACATTTCTCCAAAAAAACAACTATTGTTTAAGATTTTTTCTCTAAGAAAATTTTAATATTGATTAATAATTTCTCTTAATTTGATTTGAATTTATTTTTTTTTTCGTAAACATTTTATCAAAAATTAGCTATTCAAAAGAAAATTGAACATTATTACAATATTGTGTTTAAAAAAACAATAGTAAAAAAATTCATAAAACGTAGGTACCCAAATTACATCTTTATAAGAAAAAAATAATTTAATTTTCATCCTACATAAGAAATGTATGCACGCTTTCAGATTAATGGAAAAAGTTCTCAAACCACTTTGATATTAGAATAGTTTGCACTTAAAAATAAAAATAAACCTGCTTTACCTAGGATACAAGGGCCTGAATAAATATGAAATAACGATTTTTGTTTCTGAGTACATAAAATTAATTTAGCATCAGGTGGGTGTTGCAATTAACTTTACTGAAAACATGTAAAACACATTAAAAGTTCGTCAACTTTGGTAGTATAAAATGAACTTCTAATAATTTAATCAGTAGATGTGGGAGTATAGTATTAGGTATATTATAATATGCAAAAAAATACATCAATAAAATACAAAACATACTTTATATTATGTCAACTACGACGCAGTTTTATACAAAATGGTTATTTTAAAAAAAAAAACGATGGTTGTACACATAGACCTTATACTCTAACTATACTCTACTAAGTATAAGGTCTATGGTTGTACCTGAACTACGACGATTATAAAAAAAAAAAGAAAAATATCACGATGATCATGGAATCACGGCTACCATTTTGTAAAACTCTCAATCAGCTGCATATAGTAACTGGCCGAACAAGGAGGCTAGACACAAAAAATAAATACTTAATATGATTTATTTTTATAATATCGTGCTGGACTGTAATTTTATTGTTTCAGCATCTTCGAGTATTTTAGTTAAATATAATAGGTGATTAGATAGAAATGTAGAATTATTATAGAAGCATTGTAAATGATGTTAATAATATTAATAATCATAATGCATAGGTACCTACGCTTTCCGCGACCGTGAACCGGAATAATTTTCCCTGACCTGAATTATATTATTATAATTATTTAATATTAAACAAAACAGTAAAATCATGTACACATTATGTGAGTCAGAATAGGCACTAGCGCTATTCAAGGGTGTGTGTGTCACACACACATTATTTGGCAAATGTGTGTGAGAAACCTAAACGTCATCTCTTCGCGTTCAAATCTCACGCTTGTAATAATTTCGTTGTATATTTTAAATCTCATAATCGTAGTTTTTTAGTAGTATATATCGTTTAAATGAAATTTGTATTGAACCAGGCGCACAATGGCCAAGGCGGACCCGTTGATGAGATTTACGAGTGCATCGCAGATTCAAGAAAAAAAAATTCGCACGAACCCAACCTCCGACCTAGATCCACCAATGACATTGGTGTATAATTAGTCTAAGGAGACTCGACGACGACTACGAAAACGAAGAAGACGAAGACGATTATGATTTTGAGGATGATGATGATAATGATTATCGTGTGTAGGGAGAACGTATTCTCACGCGCAGATGACGATATACCATTGTTGTGACTAACCCATTATATAAAACGTTAAACGATCGAAATCTGTGGTAACGACGAAATGTAATATACCGATCATAACGGCGATGATGATGATAATAGTAATAACGCTAAAATATAAGTATAATGGGTAGGTGGTAATATTAGTACAAAAATCGATCGTTCTGGTGGACTTATTGGCAGGGGTGTAACTGTGTAAGTCGTTATTGCTGTGTACGTCAAACGGTCTGTAGCCTACCGAATCTTGATTATTTTCTATCTACTTTTCAGCGCGGTACATTTTTTTAACCGCAAAAAAATTGCTATAGTCAAATTGGTAGTCCATTAGATTATTCGTTATGAATTCAGAATTATTACTATTATTATTAAATGATTATTCAAAGTTTGTCAAACCAAGGAGCTCCATTATATGCATACAATGTTCATGAATTTAACCACAATCTGTGTTTATACTCTGCAGAAGTGCAGTAAAATGTGGCAATGAATTAAAACACATTCTCGCCCTTTATTATTGTTTAAAACACTGTCCCACGAGACTTAAATCCTAAGCAGTATATTACGCTTTATCGATATAATATTCAACACCAGTCTGTTATAATTCTCTGTTGAAATATTGTAAAAGACATCTCCTCTAAGCTGAATAAAATTAAAGCTTTAATAATTAAAAAACTGAAAATTATTTTTAATTTATTAAAATTGTACAATTTAACGACCGTATTATATATTTTGCAAAATCTATAGTAAAATTATTCAATTTATTAAAATAATAATTTTCATTGTTTTTATATTTTTGTGCTGTATGCTCGTTAGCTTTTACGTTTATTATACGATGCATGTTTAGATAATGTACATTAAACATTTAACACTAACCAAATTAAAAAAAAAAAAAAAAAAAAACACTTACAAATTATTTTTCAAAATATAAAGTACGACTACTAAGAGCTATAATGATTCAAACAAACAATTTTTATTACCAGCTAAAAATCTTCTTAAGTCTTATGAATTTATACTTAAGTTATTACTTTATTACAGTATTACACTAACATAAAAAAAATCATTCGATCAGACCTCTTAATGCAAATTCTAAATTACGATATTATTTCTTATAAGTATGATTGTACTGGCGTATTTTCTGTTTGTATTCAATTATTCTTTATTGTAGAATATTTCTATGACAAAATAAATGATACTTAACTTAAATTAGTCATAATATTTATACTTTAATTTTATTTGGTGTAACGTATAATTCAATTTTATTGATTCAGTGGTATATTCAAAGCTGTGTTACAATAATGATGTAGTAATGTGTTGTTTTTTATTCTTGTAAAACGCTTGAAATTTTAATGGTATCTATTATAAGCTTAAACATTGAAGATATTTAATGGTAATAATAGAGATAGTTCTTATATATTTTTTTTAAAAAATCTTAGAAAATAAATATAAAAATTATAAAAACGATTAATTATGGACAACTATATCTCTAGTTAAACTGGCAGACAATATAATAGTAATAAACTCGAATAAGAATTATCGTATACTTCAAAATTAATAATTAGTTATAATATTTAAAGAGTGGGTTTTATTTTAATAAGAGGTTATCTGAACATTTACATTCTATCAGAGACATTCGGAATTGTAAAATTGTGACAATGGATTATACACCCACCAACGACATTCCTTCATATGGGACTAGTATAAGAAGTAACTATCATGATAGTTATACGTCATTATTCTATTTTAATAGGCAAATTATTGTGCAACAGAATAAGATATATATAAATAAAAACCGTATGTGCACTAAACAAGCTTTATTGAACAAGAAATATGTGAGGACGTATTATGGACGAAGTAATCAATCTTACTAACCATTAGTATTTATTAAGCGTAACATTTTAATGAAATCGTCACATATAATGATGAGTGAGTGAACATTTCGCTGTAATTTCTATTGCAAATGATGTCGTGTTTATCAACGACAGGCGAGGATTCAAATCTAAAGAAGATATTCGTGTCTGATACATTATACTTATCCAATAATCCAACACACTCTCGTAAACATAAACTTACTGTTGATGGTTTCATTTAATATCTATAAATCCTACTATAGAATCATTTAAAAGTTTAACATGTAATGCAATGGTGTGTGGTTTTCATATCAATCACTATACCATTAGATATAGTAATACGTATTTTATAACTTATAAGACATGACCGTTAAACTCACTTTGATATCGCATCAAACATTGAATTATGACTGAAAAATGTCTAGTTTGAAACTGTTATAATACTGTGATATGTCGAAATAATTTCTTATACGTTTCTTTTCGTTTGAAAATTACGGATATGAATGTTGTGTTAGTTTATTTAGAAACAACTGTACAATTTTAATCATGTTAATTCAGTATTTATGATGCACAAT
Source organism: Aphis gossypii (assembly GCF_020184175.1). Classification (NCBI taxonomy): domain Eukaryota; kingdom Metazoa; phylum Arthropoda; class Insecta; order Hemiptera; family Aphididae; genus Aphis; species Aphis gossypii. The sequence continues at coordinate 87,784,632 of NC_065531.1, forward strand.
GATTAGTGAAAAGAGATTAATTAATCTTAAATTAAAAAAATGATGGATTAATTATTGAATGTCTAAGTGCATGAAACGAAATAATTAGATTACTGATATTGTCAAATAAAAAAAAAAACATGAAAAAATCAGGTTATATAATTTATGTAAACAAATACATAGTGCTTAGTACGAAAAAATAAACTAAATAAAAATATATATAAATATATGTATATATTAATCTGTGCTAATAAAATAAACAGCAGTAAAACGATAAATAATTTAATATTATTTGTAAACAGAAATTTAAGTGTGCTTAACTTATTAACAAAATAAATTATTTTTTATGATTTAATGCTGGTGTATATGATTTTGGTTCAAAACGTATAATGAATGTTAAATTATTTAATAGCCACTTTGTTATAATAGGTCTATAAGCTTAATATAATAATTAAGGTGTAAATAATCAAATTTGAAGTATTATTTTTCTGTAGAATATTTTAAACAGAATACTAAAACATAAACTCTAACAAGAATGTTTAATAAAAAATATTAACTTTTCAATTATATTTTTTCTAAACGTACCTACACTTTGAAAATGTTCAAAATTAATATGGACGTTTATTAGTACTTTTTTTTTTAAATAATACCCCATTATATAACACTAATAATAATAATGCATTTTAATATTAAAAATTATTTATCATGAATAATAAATGGTTATTAATTTCACAGCTTCTTTTAAATAATTTGAATATACAATTATTTTTTGGTAGTACACTTTATGTAGTCTTTATGTAATGAAAATCATGGTAACAATTTATTATTAAATTATTTCTTATACTTGCTTTTTTTATGCAGTCAAGAAGAAAAATACTAATTAAAATATATTGTTATATATTATTAATTAATATTATAGATTTGTAAATTTTATGCACTTCTATTTTATAATAAACTAACAGTATTCATAAAAAAATGGTTTTAGTTTGTATTTGACACCATTGATAGTTTTGGAGTAATAATATAGGACTATAATTGCTACCAAATACCGTCAACCTGATTTTAAATACTTGGACTATAGTCGAATTTCTGAAAGCCAAAATCGTAAAATTCCTATAAAATACTTTCCTTTTTATTTTTTGATCTATGACTTTCACAGTATCACATCAATAAAAACGAAAACAAAATATGAATTAATTCATCATAATTGAATATTATGTACCATATACAACAATATAAAATAATACTATAGCAATTTAATAATAATTGTATAATAATATACAATAAAATATCAATAAGACTAAGTGTAAAACTTAATTTAATGTCACAATAATAACCCCAAACATTTGTATTTTCTCACATGAAATAATTGTTTTGATATATTTTTAGAAAGCTTCAATCATATTACATATTTACTTACTTTTTGCCAATAGTAATACGAAACACAGCGAAAACGTTTTCATCTCAGCAGACATCATTTTGACTGGAATGGACGAAAAAACTTTGAGTTTCTATGTATTTATTTTAGCGTTTATCAATTTTTGTAAACGGTGAAACAGAGTATATAATATATATACCCCTAGATGAAGGTCACGTCTTTGTGAGTATATCTCGGATGCCTTTCAGTGTTGCAGTCTTCGCCTGGATGAAGTCATTTCAACAAGCCAACTGACAGTCCATGTGTACACGAAAATCTGAAACAAAAAAATAAGGAAACATAAAATTATAATTATGTGTACGTGAATTACTACTAGTTTATAATGTTTATATTATATATAATCAAAAATCATATGAATACTATACATTTTTACTGTCAAGAGACAAGAATTTCATTTAATAGTTGTACACCAACCACAATTTTAAATTTTGTATTTTTGTATTTATATAATATCATTATACTTGGTTTATGTCGACAAATAATTATACAATATATTATACTTAATATAAATTAAAATTATTACGATAGTAATTGATAGGTACAATTCTTAATTCTTAAATTTAGACCTAAAATTTAAAGTTAATATAGTCTGATATTTTCCTAAGGTTGTTGATGTATAAAATATAATTTTGAACATTATTGAACTTCTCTTTTTTTTTTTTTATATTATTAATATTATAAGTAAGTATTTAAAGTATGTATGAGAATGTGTCATGCAATCAATTTATCTCTGTGCCTATAATATAAGCATCCTTAACATTTATAAACGATTGGCGAGAGTATATAATAAACTATATTTTATACGCTATAGAGTATAGAATGGCTATATAAAATGAGACAATATAATGATATATTCAACATTTTCATATAAACGAGTTTTTCAAGCGAAAATCTAATAGGGTGTCGCTCTTCGGCCAGAGGCGTATACGAAGTGTGTGTATATGTGTTTGTATGTGTATGTGTGTGTGTGTGTATATATATATATATATAATATATATATATATATAGAGAGAGAAAGAGAGACAATGTATAATATGTATATATATATATATATATAGTCGGAATAGCTGGGGGGAATGAAGAAGATATTTCCTGGGAAATTTAAAAAAAATGTATATATAGGTACCTACATATAATAATATCGTTTTGGTATTTTTTCCACTCTTCCGAGTAAAGTGAAGCGCTTTTTTTATGTATCGCGTGTAATACTACTACCACTGCCACTATAATACCACTTCTACCACTACTCACACTACCCTACGTATTCTACGTGCAAGCGCTTAGAAGCACATGTGTGTGTATATATAAACAGTGAAAATTATCGACGTCAGACCCGAAATGGACCTATCGAAAAACGGAACGACGGCGGGCACACGAAACCCTCGTGGCTGATGTACCGTGAACGCGTGCATACGTTTAACACCGTTAGATTTGATCCCCCACCACTCCATCCATACTTAACTACTCCATACCCATACGCAAGTACACCGATCTGGCGTATACGAATACATGTACACGCGAAAGTAGATCCTAACAAAGGCACTTTATTAGTTTCCGGGTGCGCGGGTTTTGCGGGTGTGTGCGAACAAGCGAGCGTTTCTATATATTGTGCGCTGATCGTATTTTCCCTAAAGACATATAAGCGGATCGGCAACGAACGCGGGTGGACCGTGGAAATACGACGTGGGGTCGATGGCGAAATTGGCATTTTTGTTGTTTTTTTCACCACCCCCTCAAATCCACTTCCACTACGAACATTTCTTCCCCAGACGCGATTTTTTTTTTTTTTTTTTTGTACGAAGTACACGTTCGCTCGCTTTCAATTTGCAGTAAATCCGAGTGCGACGGACGTTATTTACACACGCGCGATGCTTAAAACGGCCACGGGATAACAACGCATACGACCGTAGCCCTCTTGGACGGACGCTTTAATCCTCGAAGCCGGAATGTTTATATATTATTATAATGACGTCGTACACGCGCATCATTCCGGTTCAGCGTATTTAAAAGTTTTAATAATTCACACGATATTGTACGCACGAGCGTGTGATGTGTATTAACGTTTATCTATATTAATAAAATATAATTCTTGTATATGTATGTAAACGATTCACGGCCCAGTCTATTGCACTCGGTGTTCTAAATGTTGCTAATAGGTAATACTTTACTTGAATATTAAAACCAATATTTTAAAAAGGTTCTCACACGAAAATTCATCGGCTCGTGAAGAAAATAAAATAATAATTATAATTAGATATAATCTTAGACCTATTATTTACATTAAATTTAAATTAATAATATATTGAACATTTTAAAAGTTTAAAATGCAGTAAGTCCACAGATATTTGCTACGAGCTATACTTTAATATACAATATGCACGTATATAATATAATTCATCGAATAATGACACAAGAAGTGGGTGGCTTAGTCATCGCTTCCATAGGAAATATACCAAATTAGTAATGATCATGTTTAGTCATGTTTTGTTTTAATCTTGAGTTTATACGTTTAACTGTTTGTGGGTTTGGAGCACTGGAGCGCCAGATATAATAAATATTTCTCAAAAATGGTATTTTATAAATTACACTCACTCTGCCGATAACTGTGTGATGACAAATACGAAATAAACAATTTCGATTTTGAGTTAATACTTTCATAAAATAAAGTAGATATTATTTTCGTTAAACTATTGCAGTGCCAAACCATCTATATATTGCACTTTGTCCACAAACCAGTCATATAAAACTAAAGAATGTAATTTAGCTGAGGTTAGTAGTCATTCGATTGTAAAACTTAAAACACGAATTCTAACGAACAAAACAAAAATAATTTGGCCGAGATTGTAGAAGTTTGTTGAAATTTTTACTAATAATGCAACAACTGTATTAATAAAATAATTATATTTCTTGATTATTATAATGTTTTATTGTGTGAGTATGGTTGAAATGTCACAATTTCTACAAAAGATTATCTTACACTTTCCGCCATAAGTTAATGACATTGATGTTTATAATAATATACAACTAGTATAGGATTCAAATCATAAATTTTACATGCATTTCTATACAGAAGTATATCCGTGTTAGTGGTATACAAAATAAATATTATGCCCGCTTGCACACAAACACATTATTTGAAAATCGATAGCTTTAAACATTGAAATACCCAATGTGCAATGAATTTTAACCGTTGATTTATGTAATTAAACCTAATCAAAAAATAATAAGGTTTAAATTTAAATTAATTATTTTACCATTAATAATTAATTTATATTTTGAGGTGACAGGAGTTTTGGAATGAATGACGTAATAGGTAGGTTAGGAAATCTCCTTATTAATGTGTTGCCTTTTATGAGGTAGGAAGAAAGTGTGACATTCTAAGACGCTCTGCTAATTATTAATACAGTTTAAACAGTTGTTTAAACATCCATTTGAAACGAAATAAAATATTATAAATTAGATAGTTAAATTTTTTTTTTTTACTTAACGAGTGAATATAGTTTTTTTTTCATCATATATGAATCCAACTCAGCCACTGTTTGATAATATAAATATAAAATATAAGGTTTAAGGTTTCTAAAAACATTTTAATAAATAAATATTGTATAACGCTATTGTATAATAGTGATATTATATTATATTCTATATATAATATTCGGTCATCTTGATTTGTTCAAACAACAACATTAACTCTACGAGTGCAATATACTTATTAGTATTTACAAACAGTCGTTTTAATATGTTGATATCGATCAACAATATTACTGAGAGTTTACCTTTACCGAGATGTTCTATCCAAATAATGTGTTAGTATAATATTCGTATTGGAATGTTATTCGACAAAGATAAAATAAAAAATAAACATCAACCAAATCGATCTGTGCGTTTCAATTCGAATTCTATTGTTTGTAAAAGCTTTTATTAAAAGGTACAACGATGAAAAATGTATCCAATTGATGTCTCCAGGAAAAAAAAACATTGTGACTGTTGCAAAAAACCTATCCTCTGTTTACGGTTCCATTGTGAAAAATCCACAACACGTCGGCAAAAGAATGATTTCGGCGAACGTTGATTTGTGAAGTTTGTCACGAAAATGTTAATAAAATAAAAATAAAAATAAAATCCTCGCTTAATTGATAATGAATATTGATGAAAATGTTTTCTCGGAATCCGTCACCACCATGATGTAGATACTATACCTACTCTTACATACTGTTATAATATGTATAACGTAATAGTGAGTACACTCTGCACACTTTTATTTAGAAACGTTTCGGGAGATGTTTAAACATTTTCAATGTTATCATTATTACATTGAATTTATTATTATTATTTATTAAAATATAAATATGTAAGCTGTATAATAATTATTTGATTATTATTTTAGCCATAATACTCGCATAATATAATATGATAATTGAAATTTATGGTGCTTGTAGATTTTTCTGTTTAAATGTTGAGCAATAATCAATTAACGATGATTTTAACACTGTTATGCATTCAAAAAAATATAACCACCTAAGAACAAATCTAGAAACCACTATGGACAGATGAAATTTATCACTCATCATCTAACATTCTAATACATAATATTAATATACTGGTTCCCGTATGTTTTGACGAAAGGACAAATACACGGCCGATTACCTACTTACATCACGTCGGGCCTAAAAATACTGAAAAATTGGTTGATGGAAATAATAACGACAACCACAGCGACTGCTGGAAATCAGTAACAATATATTAGAATAGAAAATGCATGTAAATACTAGTGATAAAATCGACTTACGGTCGTAAATTATTCGCGGGTTACGCGTAACAGGTGGTCCACGATCGCGATGTGCAATAACAGTTTCGATAAAATTTCCTATTTTATTAGTTTTTAAATTACACACACACACACACACACACAAAATAGGCGTACCACAAACATATTATATTATATTATAATATACTATTTATGTGAGTGACTATATTTTTCTGTCGTTTCTTCGTCCCTTACAAGCGGCCGGCTGTTGTTTTTTAAACAACTCACTTTCACCGAACATCATGCAACCACACATGTAGTAAAACTCGAAAACTAATACATAAAAATCGCGAAATAACGCGTACTATCGGTTGTTAATTTAATAATATTATAAACTATATAATAAAATGATGATATAATTTATGGATTTTATTTTCGTTATCTCTTAGCTGTTTAGCTGTGCCAGATTTTGGTAATGTGGAAACACCACCGCATATATTATATTAATTAATAATTCCCTAATGTTGTCGTATACCTATCTGACCTATGGATTTAAGGACGAGAACATTTATTAAACAAATGACAATAATCACCTCTATATATTATGTACAAATGCAATAATTACATATGTAACGAAAATTCTATATATGTATTTAAAAATGCAATTACGCACTTAGAGCTTATAATATTTTATTTTTAGAGTGAAATGGTAAAAATCTTGAAATCGGGTAGCAATGCCAAAAAATTGGATTATAAAATATCTATAGTCTATACACCAACCACAATATAACACATTCATATACTAGTATTATATTATAATATAATATACAAGATCTACATTTTATCAGCCGATCTCTATTGTTTGCATATTTGTAGATATTTGTTTTTGATATTTTCGTCAAGTTCGCCGCTTTTACTGTGACAGTTAATTTTTCTGTTTTAAACTACAGCCTTTCCGGTTATCTAAATGTTAATTTTTCTTAAAACTTCGCCGAAATTGCCTATATTAAACCCCCTTTAAAATTGTTAAGTTAATTCCCTTGTCAATTTTATTAAAGTATTATCTTTACATAATACTATACCTAAAAATATCTTATCGTAAGAAAGGAATTTTTTTGATTTTTGATTTTTGTAATTAGAAGTAGCAAAGGGTAGAAGTTTTGCTAATGACTTTGATGTTTATGTACCTCGAATTTAGGTTTTTCTATTAATAACAATATTTTATAGCATTATAGTTCATAATACGAGCTTAGTAAAATATCAAAGGGAAAGTATGGCTATACAATATAACATACTATACAATATAGCTACCCTGCGAAAGTTGTGGTCCGTTTCTTCACTCACCATATATACTATATATTATACACAATATGACATTATTAAGAATAAATTATTGAATCATTAAACTAAAATTTTAATAATAACAACGATATATTGTGTTGAACAATAATTCGCGTCGATCCACATCGCTGCAGATAAATTAAACCGTCGTGACGCAAAAGCAAAATAGTACACATATTTTATTATGTATTAAAAACGGTTATTGTCACACGCGCTTGCAAAGTCGACGAATAATTGTATATTTTATAATAATATTGTTACTTATGATAATATTTCCAACGAAACCCTTCGGCTGTATCTGTGCCATCACGAGTATATTGGTAAAATTATATTGGTAATGGTATCATGTTTCGACTACTGTTTTACGTTGCGACATGCATTTGTACATGTCGTTATGTATTATACTATATTATACCAGATGCGTATATTGCATACGGATTAGAAGTGTATTGTATCCTTGATCTATGATCCAAACACCTCACGCTTGTATTATATGCATCAAGTTTTATTTTATGTATAGTACGTAAACGCTTTAATCGAGTTAAACATGTTGATAACTAAATGGGCTCTTATAAATGGCAAGGAGGTAATTTATTATTGATATAAAATATGAGGTAATCGAAGCTATAGTCAAGATTTATTTTCATCGTATCGATATTACATTATTTATATTTAAAACCTATGAGATAACATTTTAAAATAATTGTATTGGGTGTTCATAATCAGAATATATCGTTATTATCGTAGTCACACGCGAACGCTATATATATAAGTAGTATGATGTATTTAAGATTTTTCATAAGTTTAATACAAGTTAAATTCTCACCCTATACCAGATATTACATTTAGATATTTTTATTTTGTACATTCAGTAATTGTATGGTATAGCTGACTGCAACCAAGAATACAGAGACGTTATACTACGTATTTACTCGTATAAGGCCATTATGTACTCGTAATGCTAAACAGACGACAATATATTACGACTTGGCGGTTTGACAATATCAATATCAAAGCAGAGGTCGACCGAAGCCACCACCAATCAACATCGTTCGGCGATAACTTGGAAGAGATGAGCAGTGCTCATCTGAGCACTACAATAATAATTATAGTTACTATTCCGTAAACCGTAATATAATAATATAATGCTACGATATTATAAATTCGTTAGTCGCATCCAAAATACGAAGCCTACAGTGTGCACAATACGTCACTACTCACTATACACAATATTATATATATGTACCCGACTGCGGCGTCTTTGTGCTGCACAATGGGACCCGTTGCACAATTGAATGATAATAATAATATTATTATTATTGTTACGAGAGAGAATACCCACGTCTGTCTACGGCGCCAACTGCAGTGTTTATCCATTTGAATTGAGATAACATATTTTTCGGAAGATTCTCGCTACTGTAGTGGTCCGACTCGTCGTCGTCCAGATGCGATATCGTTACGCAATAATATAATGTTATTATACAATATGGAGATGCATGGTTACCATGGTTGCTCGCTACGATAGTAACACATTATTGTTGCCGCCTTCCGGTCGAATATACCTTCCAAGAGGCAGTACAAAGTCCGTCATTTGTCCGTTTCCGCCAAATCTACTATATCTATGTGGATACTACTGTCGAATCATTAGAATGCGCAAATATTATTATTATTATACTCACCAATACATATAATATACGTTTCAATTCCTCCGAATGCGACGGGTCATGCATTAGACAGCTAATATTGCAATACTACTCTTTAGCTCCGTCGCTAGTGCTGTTTCATCAAACGTCGTTTATATTTTATATTAGCTCTAGTCTAGGGCACGATAGCTTTAAATATATAACTATTATATTAGAAGCCAGATTTAAATATAAATCACATTATTTTTTGTTTGATCCAAGACACTGCATTCCAAATAGGTACATAATATGTTTCATGTACATAAACTTCAAAGGTAAAACTTTTATTTATCATTTTTTTTTTTTATTAATTCAGTTAGTTGTATTAATTTTTAGTGTAAATTAATTGTATACACTTTAAGTGATACCTAACTAAATAAGGGAATACAAATATTTTATCAAAAAATATTGTTTTCATAATACTTGCTTCAATAATTTTGCTTTTTTAAATATTTTTCATACATATAAAATGTTTTATTTGTGAATACGATAACATTTTTATATAACTACTGTATACATTATTGGATTTTGTATTTTACAGGGACTCAGGCAAATAACAGAGATTGTGTCAGTTGCAATACATCGCAATTGCATTTATTTTTATTTTAAGTATATGCCTACTTTTAATTTATTGTGCATGGTATTTTTTTATTGGTAATATTGTTAAGATAAAGAAGTGTTAACAGTTCAGAAAGTTATTAAACGGTCGTTTTTATCTAGTTATTGTGCCTGTTAAGACAATTTGAATTAATTTAAAGCTAATAATAATTGCATTAAAAAGGTGTTTTTAAGTTATTTTTTGAGTATTTGTTGTTAATTTTTTAAGCTTAATGCTTTTGTATATTAAATAATCAGACAAATTTATATTATGCCTATATGGGCTATATGTATCATTATTACTATTACACTTATAAGATCCCGAAATGTATTTACTTCGTTGGATTAAATCTAATGTCTTGCCACCAAGTGAATAACAACTAAAATAACTACAATGAAATGAACACTAAAAGACAATGATGCTCGCGGCCATGCACGTTTTGATACATACAAGACAAAACCGTAAGCCAGGCAATAAGCAATTTATTTATACAATTAATAATAATAATAATAATAAGAAGAAGAAGAATTAATAGAACCATCTACCTAATAGAGTATATGATATAACAATAACGTCAAAACGTGATACCATAATTTGACTTTTTAATTTTTACACGCATAATCGTAGTCACAAGCAAAATATATAAAAATGATTAAACAATTTATTGCGCACTCGGTTATTAATATCCGCGAAACTTACGAAGTGAAAATAATTATAATTATACTGCCAACCATGGAATGGTTAGATTCACATGATGTAATATTACAATATTATTGACTAATGTAATGTTCATACCGGTCATTTCCGTTTTGTGCACGTAATTTGAATGTAGTCCAAAAAATTCCTGCCAGAGACCTAACCCAGCGTGCGAACGACATCTTATAATAATATTAGGTACTATAGCATTGTTGTCGCAAATCGTATAAATATTATATTATATATTATTATTGTTATGTTCATTTATTTTATCCTGAAATCGATGGTGGCGACGAAATTTTAATACAGTCATGGTTCCGCACGCGATTCGAATCCGTAATCTGAAGAGTTCAATAATATCATAACATAGGTATAATGTTATATTATTATTTCGCGATAGTGTCGTCGTCGTTGACATTCGCACACAATACGCGGACACTGACCTCCGGGTCGTTACATCGGTTGACGGTCACACACTCACATATTATTATTCTTGTGTAATATTGTAGTACGTCCAATCTACGTAGGTTAAGCGTTATATACAATTTTAATCAAATACACATTTTTTTTGTTGTCAATGACCGTCACGAAATGCTATTGGTGCCGATCAAAATGATGACTGCTGCAGCTACATTGCAGACCGAAAAAAAAATCGTGAATTTGTGGTTGGTAGTTGTTGATGGGACAGGAGGGGGGGGGGGTTATATTTTTTGTGATTTTTTTCAGAACCACAATAATTCATTTTACATTGTGTATACTATAATAAGATAATCTTTACTACGCATTGTAGAATAACTGTGTTGGAGATGCTACCACATTATATCAGCGTGTTTATACGGGACCGAAATAATCGCAGAAAATTAAGCACGGAAATATTTATCGCTGCCGATACGGAGAAAGTTCACAGTCGAGTTTTCAGATAATATTTCACTTGGGAGTAAGAAGTATAATAACAATAATAATATATCTGGCCAAGTGTTCCGGCGACGGTTATTTATTCACTTTTTTCGTCTAAATCGCGTAAAAGACTATTGGTATGCGCACAGTTTGCGCACCACGCACTTTTCCAAAACTTCCATTTAATTAATAAAGTTGCGAATATTTTGTTATTTATATACTTATTATAATAGGTGGTACATTCCGTGAATGTCATAAAATATTTAATTAAAATCCACTGAAATGCACAAAAACACCATTTAACAAATAATTGATTAATGGATAATATCATCATAATTTGTGCTGTTATTGTTCTAAAAACTATATAAAAATAACATATTTTAAAACATAGTTATTTATTTTAAGATAATAATTAAAGTATTTATATATATATATATATAACTTATTTACACGAAAATCCACAATTAAGAATAAAACTGTATAAATAACATTGTTACAAATAATATGACGCAAACATTAAAAATTGTGTTTAATTTTTTAATATTTCATAAAAATATATAAGCTGTGGTTGCGTACTTAAGTATTGACTTTGATGTGTTGTATTATGTAAGTATCTACAACCTAGATTTTTGATTACATTGACAACTAAAATGGACTGAAAAGTAGAACCAATGTTCATTACAAAAACGAATATAATATCAGAATATCTATATTATAATATGCAAAAATATATTTCGTAGATATTTATTTTTAAAGTTCATGAATAGATATTGTCCAAACAAATGGGTTAAATTGTTCGTTTTATTTCTTCGGGGTTGAAAAAAAAACAACAAACGAGTGACGTTTAATAACGAGGGGGTTGAAAAATCCACATGTATAGAGGTTTCTAAGAAGGGTTTTCTCGGTGATCAAAATATAAAAAGCTCGAATTGAAATATATATACTACCAAGCATTCACATAACACCTGTCACAATTCACGAGTGAGAGGATATTTTGTGTTCTGTGATCGCGCGTGGCTGAATGTGAATGGTTTCAAAAGACGATGTGATATGACCAGCGAATTGAACACCGGCAAATGCAAACACAAAAAGCGTAAGGAAATGTCTCAGTAGAAAATTCTTCAGAAACGAGTAGTACTTATAAACGACTGCACCAATACACTTTTTGTTTGATTGGTTTTATTTGATAGCTGTCAAATATAGCATTCAACTGAAATTCGCATTAGTAATCTGAGCAATATTACTGTAAAAATATATTTTAATACAGGGAAAAAATAACAAATATTCAATAAAACGTGATTATTTTAATATTTGATTGGTTTTTTTAATAAGTCTATTATTCATACTAGTGACATACCTAATAAATGTATTTCTATTCAGTCTAACCCACGTGATTATCTTTATTTATTTCCGAATTTTCATTAATTTTTTTAACAACAACTTTTATAGTTTATTACTAATCCACTGTATAATGTTATATAACTATACACTTACACACAGACCTGATAAAATAAAAGTTAGAAAAAATATAATTATGTAATTTTAAAAAGTGTATACAAATGCATAACTCATTAGTCATTACTCATTAGACTACTATCAGCTGTTTGTGATGATCATTTTCTTTGAAAGGCAAAGGAGGTGATCCCTCCTTTAAAAATGTCTATGTAGTTTTAATTATTTTAGCTTTACAATCTTATTGAGTTATATTTTTAAAATTTAATATAAGCGAAAAAAAAAATAAAATACAAATATTATTAATGAGGTATAAATATACAAATTATAGTTATAAAGTATACTAGGAATTTAAAAATTTAATCACCCTTTCAGTAAATTTTGAGTACGACCTTGGATATTCATAACCCTTGTCCAACATTTTCATATTAGGACTCAGTTTTCACTCTTCACTCAAAATCCACCTCATCTTTATACTTATACCAGCTACTATCATGTCAAAGTACGATTAGAGTGTATAATATCATATTATAATAAATTATAGATCTATTCTGTTTATGGACGCCATTTAATAGTAAAAACCCACTCAAAATTTGACACTTTAAAATTGTTTATGATAATATGATATTATTATTGTTGTGTCATACTTGTTAATAGTCTATGGATATAATTTTATACCTGTATAATAATGATAATGTATTTCCTATAATATATTATGCAAAGAGTGACAAGTGAGATCACTCAATTCCGTAGGCTTGATATGAACAATAACAATAAACAATATACCACATGGTCGTATAAGATAATAATTTTCTAGTGGTGCAGGTTGTACCTGTACATCGTCATTCGTGTGTGTTGTTTATTACTTTCATCGAAAGTTCAACGATGTAAGTAATTATGTTGTCACTCCTCCTACAAAATTGTACTGTGAGTGGGAATGACAATTACTTTCTTTCACATAACCAATGGAAATCAAGTGATACGCGTCGATCGAAAATAAACCTTATTGGCGGTGGTAGCTGTTTCGTAATAACTACCTGAAACTTATCCTCGCCCAATAGTCATAAATATAATGATAATAGTTATTATCGTTATAGTATTATAATATTTATTATTGCGGTGACGAGTAGACGGGTACTCACACATACGAGCACACGTGCATCGATCAGCGGTAAAACATGTTTGGTCCATGTGCATCTTCCGGTCGGCTTTGGCAAGCCTTCGAATAATACAGAGTGGTTCAAAAATATGTTAATGTTTAAAGATAGAAATAAAAGGGAACACATTTTTTTTTTTACAAATGTATTCAAGATTCTCAATGTACAAATTATAAAAAACATAATTATAAAAAAAAAAATACTTCAAGTTTTAAAGATTGTATTAAGAATATGATATTAATGTTATCGGGTGCATTCAGCAAATCAATGTTAAAAATGTTGCATGCCATTACATAGGATATCAGGCGAAATTACTACGATATTCTCAGTTATTCTTGTTTTGATTCGATTGGGGTTCTGAGAGGTGTGTTGTTGACCAAAGTCTTTAAATTACCTCATAAATAAAAGTCACGAACTGATAAATCAGGTGAACCTGACCGCCAGACACTTTGCCTCGGATCATGTACATTTTTAAAAATGGACTTGTCAAATAATATCAGGTTAGACTTCATTTCCACGATATAATCTTCAAAACTTAATTTTTTCTTTAGTTTCCAATGTAATACGATTAACATCCTAACCTAATCTTTAATTTGAACACTTTGAATACATTTTAAAATTGTTATCAAATCGTTTTTCTTTTTAAAAAGTTCTATTTTTTTTTCTTCCCAGCTGTATTATAATAACTTTACTTTTATATTTCCATATCACACAATTTGTCATACAAAATACACATTATTGTTAAACATGACCTCAACATAAAATACTCGTCCTTTTTGTTAAATGCTGAAGTGGGTGTATTTTTTCATTGTTAGTATTTTTACCAATAAATGTCAACACTTACTCATGTATATATACTGTCATAATAATATATGTACGACGTACGTATATTAGACGATGAAAAGTTTTGACCATTGTAACCTAACTTGAATTTGCACCTATTATTCTCTCAGAAAAAAGCAGCTTTATAAAACGTGAATATAATGAGATATATATAGGCTGGCTAGGCAACGGGAGAGTTGCAATAATTAACGGTATATGTCGAGAAGTTCGACCGTCTAATGAATTTATGTAAGTCTGCCACTATGCGCGTATTAATGTTTTCGGTTCGGGAATTTATGGTTTTCCGCGGCGGATAATAACAATTATTATTCCTCGTTTTTGTTGTGTTTTAAGCTTTGAATTGATGGCGTCCATTAAAACGACGACCAGGGATATAGAATGCTTGAGATATATAGAGAGAGAGGGGAGAAAGAGAAAATAGCATTGCAGTAGCTCGCGTGGGAACGAGGGAAAAAAACAATCGGAAGAAAAGCGAAACCACCTCGACAATTAAAAATGACTGAGACTAATAAATTCACAGGGACCGAAAACAAACGTCTCTTTGGAGTGAGTTGTTGCTGGTTGTATAAGAATCGGTGAATATCTTTTTCATTTTGCATACTTTCCCTACCCTTTTTCCGTCATCTCGCCATCTGACATCCATTTCATTTTTATTTTAGTTCGCCTTTGCCTAATGAAATGAAACGTAATCGAAAAAAAAATAATAATAAAAGTAATAATAATTCAGAAGCATTTTATCGACCATTCCGTGGGTGAACAGATGCCTCCGGTCTCTTCGTCCATGTTTTTAAATATTTTACCTACCCCCGCAGTGAAGAAACCACCGTGAACAAATATATAATATATATATATATATTGGTCGTGGGATCTATTTGAATTTACGTTCCGTTTAATGTGTTTTTTAAGTACGACATTATTTTGAGGGAAGATTTAATAACCGTTTAAATTACTTTAAAAAAAAAAAAAAAACATTAATCTGCATTCGCGGTTTTTGCCCAACAAAATTATTCTCCATGCTACCGCACGCCAAGTACAAAATATAAATTGCGTAATCGCTTCTCTAGTACAAAACATTTGGTCGATATTATAGTATTACATTTCATTCAAATACTCGCTCATAAATTATAAACCCTGAACAATATGACAATAATAACTGTATCATTATATTGCATAATAATTATTACAATTTAGTCGTAATGACTTTAATAATATGTGCTTGTATAATAATTCGAATTTACATAATAGTATCCAAATATAGAAAACGTTCAATTGTTTTTTAAATATTATCATGTCCTACAGTACGCTATGTGTAGTGTAACACACTATAAAATACTAAATCATTTAGATATTTAATAATACGTCGATAAATCACCGGAAAACCTGTCCGAACTTTTCATTTGTCTGGAATATAGATATAATAATAGTAAGTATTTTAATACAAAATACAATAAATTTTCCGCAGCAGAAGTGGATGTTTTTTTAGTTGTTTCATTGACTTCTGTCGGTTATAGATTTTGTACCTACACAATTTTATATTTTCAAGCAAGCATCGTCAGCACTTGGTGGATTATTTATGCCTATATAGATGCGTGAGATTAAAATTTGAACGGAATTTAAAAAAATGTGTTTGTATTAAAAGCTGATTTGATTTGTGGGTGCTATTATAAGTAAACAAAATAAGTTAGTGAAATTTTACAACCAACAAATTGTTTGAAAACAACGATCTACAGTTGTACTTATATAACTATACGTTTTTTATTATTCAATTTGTCATTTTTATACTGCTGTAAACTATATAAGCAATAAAAATATTGGTGTTTGTTTTTAGCATGTTAATTACTTATATACCGTTTTACGTTGCGTGTTATTTATTTATCGTCATCGTTCTATGGTGTAGAAAAAACTAAGTTCAAATATAATGATAGACCGACAGTGAAAACCTGATTACAGAACATTAAATACTTTTAGATTTCACATTTATGTGTCTTTAATAAATTACATTACATTAATAATTCGTGTATAAATAAAATATCAAAACAATAATAAAAGTCGAATTTATTGTATAGCTAAATGTTCACTTCTACACAACAACGCCAAAGCGGACGGATTATGGATATTAAAAACATAATGTCAATGTTGATGATGTCATGGGAATGCCTTTACACTATGAAAGAACTGTGATATAACGAGAAAATAATATTATCTATTATGCCATTTAAAAATCGTGTATAACAACTGTAATCAAACAACGTAGTTTTATTGGTATTAGTTTACGCGTTATTTCTCAACACCGTGTTTTTGTAATGCATGTCTTACAAAAACACGCTCTCGTACGTATAGTATATATTATTAGTTATTAGTTATTACTTATTACACATAGTAAAATATTGTTATTAATCAATAGATAGAAAATATAAAATAAAATCACACGGCATTCCTTTATTTTTCCGAATGCTAAAAGTTTTCCGGACGATAAATTCAAAAGACGTGATAAAGGCGTTCTCGGCCGTTATTGTTTATAGTAAAATAAAACGACCCAAAGGGTCAACCCTTTTGGATGACTGGACACGATTTTTTTTTACATTACCAACAATCCGACTAAAATGTCATGTCTTTTATTTAAATTAATAACTATCACAATTCGCTTTGTTATTGGCTTTATTATATTAAATTTACCAAAAGAAATTTAATGTTTTTTAGCCGATGTATTTATACTCACTACCGTTAATCTGAGAATAGATCATGTACTATATGACATATAGTATAGTCTATATACATTACAAAATTTAACAAGTATTTTTCATTAACAAGGTGATTCGCTATGCATACTCTGCAACCAAATAGGTAGGCTAGTCTATTATTCTTTATACGTGAAGTTTAATATCTCAAAAATATATGTTCAAATTTTAATTTGTATCGTATTTGTTTTTATATAAATACAAAATAATTTCGAGAATTTGAAAATTTGGTTTTAAATTTTAATGGTCTTTAAATGTGTTTAAAAATTATTATTGTTGAAAAATATGTGAGTGTGTTTGGTTACAATAGATAAATATCATAAATTTCTTATTTGTATACTAGAAAATTAATTGTTTTAGATAAAACCAAACATTATTCTATGTTTGTAATACGAAAAGTTTCAAATAAAATGGAATGTCTTGAACGTTATTGTATATTGTTATTGTGTCAGTCATATTCTTATTGTTCAAATCCATGGCGGCGATTCTCTTCGCAAAATCTCCATCGCGTGAGCGTTGTCAGTTGTCATAAGTAATATTTGTTTACCGAATCTAATCGACAATGCAAATAGAAGAACGACTTATGAAAACAATTTCAAGAAATACGAAAATTTCAGTAAAAATGAATAAACCTATCTAGGGCTCTTACAGTTTTAAGCGGAGACACACACGTCTTTTAAACGTAAGGTTCCGGGTCTTTATATTGCGCCCGACCCCGCATTAAGGCTTACTCGGTTAAAACATGTATCTGTAATATCTGTATTCAATTCCGAGTACGTGTGCCAAATCTAAAAACGCTTCTAGACGAGTTTTAGCACAACGCCTGTACATATGCAGTTACGGAATGGTTGTTTGAATAGAATTTAGGGTCGGTGATGAGATCGTGTGTGGCGAATGAGAGACATCCCCATTATTTTGATTTCACTGAAATAACGTTCACCTCCTCCGACCACTGCCGTAGTTTTATATATATGTATACAATGTATACATATAGGTACTATAGATTGTATATACTCGTGCGCCCGTTATCCAATTAGCGATTACCGGACGGAAGGATGTAATGGCGGGTGTAAGAACGCGTCAGAAAATATTTGAAACCTACCCTCCGACCTGTTCAGTATTAAACATTAACTTTTCCACTCGGTAACGTTTTTGGTTACAGTCGCTTTGTACTCCTCTTTATGTTGTGTACTGTAGGCTGTTTTGACTACCATCATACCATATATATGTATATACTACACTATACTGGTATTAATGGTTGCAAATAAACCTTAACTCGGTCGAGACTAATGAAGACAAATTACAACGAACTAGTATATTGCTTTGTATATATGTGTAGAACGTATCGTAGCAGACGGTGGGAAAAGCAATACAGTTGTGTGTGTGTGTATTTGTTTTTGGAAAGGGGCGGGTGGAAAGAGGAAACTGAAGAAAAAAATACAACAAAACGACAAATGGTGTTTCGAAAACAAACTCGCCGGCAGATAAGTAACCGATTTGTCAGACGGAAAGAAATTCGTTTTGTAGGTGATTTTTCGTAAGTAGCTGTAGTCACAGGTATATGCACATAATATTCTATTACACGGATACCTTGCTCGTAACGTTGTTAATAATATAGCCCGACAGTTGGACGGTGGCAGAAAACAAGAGAGCGGCGTGAAACACGCGCATATGACACGCTACTACAATTTACTATACCGAATAATGATTGATTATAAAGTGCGTGGATAAACCGGTCTAGTATAATACCCATACATATTATTATAGTAATAATTTTGTAATTACGATCTATTCGAAAAGTGATAAATATATAATATTATTATAAATGTTATATTCTGTAGCTGAATGTTAGTGTCATAACACCAATATTCATTAGTTAAAATGAAAATTTAACAGGGTGGTTTCGCACACTTAACATTGATTTACACTTTCTATTTAAAGTTACTATTATAACGATATGCTAGAAATATTGTTCATATAAAATTTAATATTATATATAACATATATTACAGTAGAAAACGTTTCTTTGTCAGAACAGCTAATACGTTTAACTATGTATACGTCAATAATATGTTATAACTTACGAGAAACCTTTAACATTTTTTAAATATCATATTATATTATATTGAGAAAGATACATCAAAGAAATGAGGGCATTCCAAATAAACTTGCGACAACAGAGGATGAGAGAATCATTATTTATCGACACTGTTATAAGTTATAATGCGCACTCATTCATACCGACATCGAATCTAGTTTAACAATCCTAGCAGATTGCTATTGTGCGCCTCGTACAGAAATTATAAAATCAATTTCTTTCTCCCATTTTTTAATCAAACTATAATTGCGGCGACGTAGTCAGATTATCGAAGAAATTCCTTCAGGTCACAGTTCGCGTGGCCGACGCCGACGTCGTTGATTATGCCTGTAGAAAATTGCGACAGACCGTCACGACGGATGTGCGTACAATACCGTCGTATCTACTAATACAACGCACGAGGTCTCAGTGAACACGCGCTCGTGCTTGTACGCCACCGACACGGTTTAACCCGAAAAATTCTTATACGTTTCGCATATAAAAGCGTTATATTATTATCATTGTCTATACACCGCGATATCATAATAATGCATATATATATTATACACACGCAATAATATACAACGGTCGTGGGCGTTTCAAAAAAAAAAAATCGTGTTTTCTTTTACCGACGCGAAATAACGATAAAGTATACACACATACATAGTACATACATTATAATATATAGTTTCTTTGCGATCGAAAAACATCCCCAATGAGCGGACTGCGCGTAAATCTTCGGAACAGCCAACTTCCTCACTATAAATTGTTGTCGTTATTATTATTGCGCCCAACGCACGGACGACTGGTCGCCCGCGCAAACGGGTATGATATGTGCATATACATTATATTATACACTTACGATTTTGTAAATTCCCAACCTCCCGCGAAATACCTATAAACATTATATATATTATATTATTGTGTATACCGTCTCGTAAATTCGATTCCGTCCGCCGGATATTCCGTTTGTTTCGGTATACTCCACCGACTATGCTGTATACGAAGTCGTTGTCGCTAGGAATTGATATTCCTTTCGGGTCTCCGGCCTGTAGATAGGGTGCGAATTTTCGTAGCGCGTTAGCCGTGCCGAATACAAACGACTTCATTAATCGCGTGAAGTCGAGGCGGTTATCGCCCTTGGTTGGATGATGGCCGGCCGGTGCTGGGTTCGCTCCAATGGTGCGGGTGTTGGATCGACGGGTGTGGAGAAGAAATACTGGGCCCGGGGATACGATGTTTCTTCTCTTCCCACTGACAGACCCGCACACGCCCACGGCACTGACCCACAAAACCCCCGCGTTTGTTGGATACGACCAAAATTTCGACCGAAGCACTATAATATTATGTTGTTATATAATATACTGCTCGATGAGACTTGTTTTTGTATCCACCTATAACTGCCCGCTACTATAATGTGGAGGATTATCATATCTGATCGCTCACTGTCATTTGCCACGTGGTGTCAGCAACTTTCAATCATTTGGTGCTTAAGAAATGTTTTTTACGACTAGGTAACGATAAGACAGGGATCGTCTGTCTATAGAATACCCTCAAATTACCAATACCTTCGTATATAATACCACAATATCTATATCATGCTTATATTCTATATCCGTCCGACGACAGACTTGTGAATGTATAGCGGCCATATGTTAAAATTCAGGTTCCTGATAATAACGATTGATTTATAATACTAATATGTTATCAATGTTTTTACTAGTGGTGATTACGACTGATATAGCTGTTTTCGTTATCCGGTTTTTGACCTCGCATAAATAGCGTGTATATACCATTAGACTCGTTGCCACTGTAGTTCCAGAACAGAATCGCAAGTGCACACACAACAATGGCTATACTAATATATAATTCCATGATTGTTCGATGTACCAGTTATTGAATAACACATCACGATCTTATTATAAGTGCAGACGTCCTAATCGATACGCGTTCAAAATCACTACAACAACTATCTACGATCCCGGAGTAGGAGTGTCTATAACAATATATGAGCCTGTATGTTGCAACGGGACACTACGTCGTAATCAGCTATATTATAAAGACAGCTAGGTAATTATATATTATATTATGAGTTATGACGATGTAATGTATGTTCGGACCTTTAAAAGAAAGTGGCCACGCGTTACTCGATGGATTGTTAAGCGGCACGTCATCGGTATACCCAAAAGTATATATTAATTAACGCTCATCAGTTGCGTAACTTTAAGTACAATATTGTGTAGGATACTTAGGAGTACTATATTCTATTAGGTATTTAATTTTCTTTACTTAAATACACATTCATTGATTAATTATTAGCACCAAATTTTTTACACATAAATTCTTTTGACTCTTGGTCACCTTATACCTAGCTATTTTTTATCCTAGAATTCAATCTCTAAACGTTGACTAATGCGTGAATTTTGTTTCGAAACGCGAAAATCGAATTTAATTTTGTTTCTATATAAATGGTTGCCATGTGCCACAGAAAACATAATAATTATTATAATTTGATATAATTTTCTGTATTATAATATTTTAATACAATATTGTTAATTTCTGTATTTTTGTAAATTATTGACTCAAAATATACTTATTATTACTATTATTATTAGTATTACTATTACTACTTATTATTTTGAGAAAAATTTCAAAGATATCAGAAAAGTTAATTAAATAATTTTAAAAACGTACCAAATATTATATTCAACCCACAGGCAGATTTCCCATTTCAATCGCCTTAATTCACCGATACATCGATATAGCGACATATTGCATATTATTTCATTCAGGTTTCTCAGACAGAGTCGGGTTAACATCTAATATTGTAATAACATTTTATACTTATACTAAAGAAACGTATTTGTGTCTTCTTGCCTGTAAATCTGTTTAATTAATAGACTCGCATGGAACTTTCACGAGCAAACAATTTGATGATGTATATTGAAGTTGATGTTTCGCATCACTCTCAACACCGTTAATTTTATGCTCGGGTGATTATTATTCGACTGTAAAAGCGATATGAATATTATGATTATCTTAAAAGTATCATAAGCGTTGCCATATTGCGTGACAATTGGATTTCCGTTAATAATTTATTTGATGAAACTCACCCCCGGAGTACAATATTTTTGAAACAGTCGTTTATAATAATATAATGTCTGTTTCATTAAATTTCCCAAGTGGCTGAATAAAACGACAAAACTCGGGTCCATTTCTCGTTAATAATATATAATCGAGATGCATTATTATTGTTGGACCTGTGCATATTTTACCGTATTGCAACGTTGCATTATGCTGACTCGTAATCGATTGTATTAAATAAGACCGATTCAGATGTTTTATGAAATATAATGTAATCGACTTGATCTATATTATGACTATTTCATGCATCTACTACAATGATATTTATTATGCAATATATAGACTAATACTCGTTAAAAGCATTAACTTCAAAGAGTGTCTTCCTATCGTATTAAATGACTACAAGTCTGACGTTTAACTTCTCTATAACTAATATAATATAATAGATATGTGCGTTTTGCTGGAACTTTAAAAACACTTTCGCCCTCTGAGTTTGACACGTATTGAATTTTACTGAGTTTTAATATTGATTAATTTAGTGATAATACACATAACTTTAACAAATAATATTATATTAGTTTAAACATAATATTATACCTACTTATTTATATTTTGGAAAAATCTGATTTTCAACACAATGTCATCCAGTAAACTCTCTATGTATTACAATTACGTTTGTAAAGTTTTATTGGGTTGCCAAGTAAAGTAATTTTAAAAGTAAATTATAATGCGTGTAAAAAAAATCTATTAATTGTTCAAATGAAATGCTAAATAAAAATAACAATATAAAACGAGTTCGATATACGGTTAATTAAAAACAGATGTTTTTTACTACCAAATGTAAATGTATTTTGTTCTTTTTGTTTTTTTACTGTTTAAAATTGTTAACTGTCGTAGAATTATTATATATATATATATAATACATTATTATGTAGTTTTTCAAACCTTTGTGCCTGAGGAATCGCGTGGGGAAAGCAAGCGTCCTCCGCGGTAGACCCAACAAGGAATTCGATTTGCGCAATTGTATAATATTCATAGCTATACATTATATAATAATATAATTGCATGGCCCAAATCGAATTATAGTATTGTTATCGAAACACAAACCTAACGAGTTATACATTGTATGCCGACCGATCCGAAGAAATCCGCTGCAGCAACTCGACCAAACGAAACGCAATGAATATACGATTTTTAAATCGTTTGTTTGTCTGTTTGTTTGATTGATGCGACGTCGTTGGAGAACGAATGACAGCATAATTACTCATTTTGAGTATAATTAGCATAAAAAAAATTAATAGTAATAAATAGAAATACTATTCCACCAAAGTATTTATTTTTATTTTACACACGCATACATAGAGTCTTATAGGTTATAACATTATACTACCACGAGCAAAAGATAACCGATTTACCAATCGTGGTAGTATCATAGAATACACATAAATTTATTAGAATATGTGAAGAAAAGCAATACCTAATTAATCGAAAAGTATTTATAATATGACTGTCATCTGATCCAACATCAGTGAATCTTGTGATCGATGGATATTGTACTGATGATTTTACCAATAAAATTATCATTTATTTATTATATCAGTATCATCTACCTATGTGCGTTTAGATATATAAAATTATGATCTTATAAAAAAATGAATCGGCAGGCAGCAATGTAGTGAGATTTCTGGTGGTTGGTAACTGACAAATTGTGCATAAATAAAATGATAAATGTGCTAGTCAATTACTTTATAGCCGATATTACAATGTGTTATTATAATGTCTTGTAATATATAATAATAAGTAATACGATATTAGTTATATTATGTCTATAAAGATATGAATAATAATATATTATACTGTAGACTATACATATTTATGTAGGTACACCCAACCATCATTGATTATAAAAATTATATAATCATAATTTAAAAATTTATTTATTATTAACGCTACCTAATGAGCATGATTCGGATAGTTTGAGAATTAGGTATATAAATTATATAAAATCTGTATTAAATAAAGATATGTATTAAAACAAGAATATTATAGCAGATAAATATAAAAATACGTTTTTAAGTATTGTAGAGATATTTGATTTTATATAATTATTATTTTGGGTATTCAAAATTGTTTAAAATAAATTTAACTATTATATTAGTTACTTTTGCAACATAGTTTACAGTATAGAAGGATAAATAACCATAAAATATTTTAGGGAGGCTAAACCTACATTTTAAAACTTTTGAACTGCCCTTGCCCCATTCCAATTCTTACTATTGATATAATACATTTTAGTATTCGTATATATAGTATCATGGGTAAAGCACACGGCAAAACGCTTGTATAACGGAACATCGTATGTGGGAAGTTGAATAATTTGAATAGATGGAAAAGGTATACGGTTAATTATTATTATTATTATTATTATTAATAATAATAATAATAATAATGTAACTATAGAAATTTTTTAATTTATTTTTATTTCCTTGTTATATTCTTCAACAAGTACTTTATGATTATATACGCAGTAGTAGAATCGACGATTTGCGCCACATGGTGCAGAATGCAGATACAGTGCATCTTATTTTATTTTCCGGCAGTACCGTAATAGATAATTGTCTCATTATAAAACGCATATTATTATATCATATTAATTAAGCTCTTTATAGGCTATAATTTAAAAGTATTTCTCATGCTTGATTAAGCTCAGGTTTTTACTCATTTTTTTGTATGGACTTTTAAATAATTATACTTAAATATTGTATCATCAAATATTAATAGGGTGAAATAACGTAAAAGTATGTTATATGGCCAACAGATATTTTTGAACGGTTGTACCTACTTATATAATAATAATTAATAATTGTAAATTTATTTAACGTATATATAGATGCGTATTTGCGTCACATAAAGGTTTTAAAACGCCTACCATTTACTGACACATAAAATATAAAATCAAAAACAGTAAAAAAAAGAATTTTGTTGATATGTAGTTACAACGATCGACCGATTAGTATTGTAAAATTACAACATCATTTTGTCATGCAAATATACCTGTGATTTGTAAATTAACAATCATCAAAAGATGTATAGGTACTTAAATTTTAAACCGTTAACTCGGTTATTATTATTTATGTTGATAATAGATTCACCATCGATATTTTTGTGGAAACATATCATTAGTTGAAATATTCACGAAAATTTAAACATACACGATTTCACCTATGCTATCATAAAAAATGTAATTATTATTTTTTACGTGAAAATGAATACAAATGGCCAACTACTTTACGCACATCGTTTACACAAAATGTGTATAAAATATGAAATTATACACATTCGTTACGGAATACTAACTGCAGGCAACTGCTGATGCTCTTCGCGATAATAATCGTTGATAGCGCGTACGTCCATGTTATAATAATAATAAAATATACTTAAAGCATGTATACGTGTATAGTTTAAAGCCGATTTGTTTGTTTTATTTCGTTTTTCTCGGATATGTTTGCTGTTGAACAAGGACCATAAAAACTGAAGACTCGTGTGTGAGCGAGCGCACGCGCGTGTATGTCAAGGACCGAGAAACAAAACTTGGAATCGTTAAAATGTATAAACATGCATAAATCTACATGAACAAAAAAAAAACAACAACAACACGTCCAGTAGTATTATAAGTCACGAGATTTTAATCAACATCGTTAGATGCATATATGTGTATTGTGTATGCTGTGTTTGCATGATGTCGTCGTGTTGATAGACCATTCACTATAATATTATGTGTTTTGAGGTATGCACCACACAGCAGATATATATATCGGTATTGTGCAAGATGTGTGTATAAAAATGAGTATTTTAAAAAACGATATTAATTGCTTCTTACCTTTTTTACAGTAATTTAACTAAATAATTCGCTTATTGAAGGCTGACGCCGTTATCGTGAGTTCAGAACCTATAGTTCTCGGAAATAATCGGAAAACTTGTGTTTCTAGGATTAAGTAGAGGATTATGTAAATTAAATGTGCAAACATAACGAAAACAATATGTACAATATTATCCCATAAGAAAAATATACTCCGGATTACTAGTGGCTAATGTAAATGTTATCCTTTATCATAATATATATTATCCGTTGGATCAAACATTAATTTCCTGGATGACTTATTTAATATTTTAATCTATACTTCCATAATAACAATTATATTTTTATATTATTCGGATATTATGATGATTAAACAATGATAACTTTATTTAATATGAATATATTTTTACAATTATTCTTATTTATAATAAATCACTTCACTTAACTTTTTATCATTTAGTTATTTTTAATTTTAATTTTATTTTTCCATAAAACAAATACAATTGATCAGAGATACATGCCTTCGAATTAATTAAGCATTATTTAATTATTTTACTCGAAACGACTCTTATCTTCCATCACTTATCACATACAATTAACGCAGTAGGTACTAATAACTGTTGTTTTTGTGTCAACTTAGGTCATAATTACAATAGGTAAGAAAGATTTCCGACAGTGTAGAAAATTCGGTACATCGGAGTTCAAATGACAATAAGCACAACACATGGATTTTGTTTCCAAGAAAAAATTGATAGTACCTACCCTATTGTACCTAACGTGATAAATGGCAAAAATAAAATAAAACTGGTTATTTTATTAATGACAACGTTACGCGCGTGATGGTTTTCTTTCGATTGTTGTATTTATTTAATATTTTTTTACGCTTCGAGACCGTGAGTTTAGTGACTCACCAAAAAGTGTTGCTATAATAATAAATAGTTACGTTTACGTAGTTGATAGCATATTATTATTACTTTTGAGTACATGTGAAGACTTTTTGAAATAATTTATGAAAAAAAAAAATGGTTGTACCTATATATTTTTATTTCCTAGAAATAATTTAAAAATACTAAACAAAAACCTTTACGCGTGGTTGACGATGCGTATTTGTTGTGACTTGAAAGTACAAAAATAAAATGCCAAAAATAAAATAACAACTGATAAAAAAAAAAAAATAAGATAGAAAACAATCACAAAAAGTTTGTGGGAGTAAAGACCGAGACTTTATAAAGTTTTTAAACTTGTTCTTTTCTGTTTCTTATTATTGTTGTATTTATTATTCTTTTCAAATGAGATCTATACTGCTCTTCTTTTTAGCATAATATACGTGTATTCAGTACTGTTTATAATATGTTAATAAATTATATTATACTATAATATTATTATATTGTATAGGTATACATTTCTTTAAGTTATTTGGAATAGAATTTTAAAATATATGTATAGTCGTTCCAAAATTTGAAAAAAATATATATTAATTAATACAAATTATTCTTTTTTAAATTTAAGTATAAAGTACACTTATTTCATGTGCTTTAAAGTTAAATCAATTTTAAAAAACAAAAAACAATTTATTTTTCTATAGTTTTGAGTAGTAATATTATTACTTTATGAATCAAATTAATACCATAAGTTCTAATATTGAATAACTTTCAGTGCATTGAAATGTGTAAATAAAAAAAATATTAATAAATATATAAATATTGATAAACAATTGTCTAAAAAAAAATGTTTGTAAATTGAAGAAAAAAACAAGAATATTTCTCAATTCATAGTGACGTTCCTTTATTTTGGGATGGTTTATTAACAAGTGCTCTGTTAAGATGCTAAATCCTAACTTTATAAAATATTAAAAAATAATTATATTATATCAAAAAATCTTATTATATTTTAAAATGGTGTTAAAATAAATAAATTGGTGGTAAATATTCTGAGAAAAATGATATTATTCTACAAATTTCAAAAAATATTAGGCATATTTCACCACTACAATATAGAATAATAATATTATTGAATGTATAGTTTTAAATTAAACGAAAATGGAGAAATTACTTAAGTATATATTTATTGGGAAAATAAAATGGAATTTTTTATTTAATTATCCATAATTTCCCCAACAGACGGTCGGTTGTTGGCCACGAATTATACACTAAGCAAATTCCACCCGTCACGCAAATTCGCAGTGAGTTGTGCTCCCTTCTCGAGGGCTTACGGACTTTGTTTTGTTTTATTTATTTGTTTTTTGTATAATGTTATGTAAATTTTTTCAAGTAAGGGCAATCTAATATTTTATGTACCACTTGCAGGTTTTGGGCGTGTTTTCCCTATAAATGTCCGATGGTAAATATAATACAAAAACTATGTTCGCCCCGTTTATTATTTTTATTATTATTACTATCATCATCATTATTTTTTTTCATTTACATTTTTTTTTAAGTAAGAGACTTAATATTTTTCATTAGAAACACAATTTCCATGTTATTTTCAAATTTATTTAATTATGATCGTCGATAGCGTTGTTGTTTTATTATGTATTCGTTCTTTATTTTATATTTGTTGTCAAATATATTGTTATATCGTGTTCTACATCAGCTATATAATATACTAGTCAAACGCAACATTATCATAATCGTTTTACGTAAAAACATGGAAGTGAAAGAATATGTCAAGCATGTCAAGGTTTCCTTAGTTAATCTCGCTAAATTAAATCGTTTATCTGATTTGCCTAACAAATACGTATCTTTTTGTATCTTAAACCATTTAATTACATTTTTTATATTCGCTGTAAGAGTAGATGTTCACCATAATATCATATTATCATCCGATAGATATTTTATTAATAAAGAGCAATTACGAAATTCTCGTGCTTAGGTAAATAAAAGTCTGATTATTATTTTTGAATATCCATAGTAAATAATAAAATATTAAATAAGCTGATTGTGTATTTTAATAATAGCATTTAAGTATTTAAATATAGTACCTACTTCTGTTATTACAATTATTGATAACTCGATAAAAAAATATTTTGTTTTGATTTAAATTTCTAAGTAACAGTATAAAACCATTAACAATAATAAAGTTAAGATAAGCTAACAGACTACGGGTTTGATTTTATCAATATGTAAAACTGTTTGAAATCCATCACTTATTTCAAAAATTGCTACGGGATAGCTGATGTCTCATCTGGGAACTCGTATATATCGAATTTTGTGTAATTGTGGTGCACAACTCTATTACAGAAGAAGATTATTATTATTATTAAATAGTACGTCGCTTACTCCCTTTGGGATCATCGTCTAGAATACGTAAAACCGTGCATGTATCTGTCGAGTCTTGAGTTTGATGATTAAAATTTACATTATGCGAACATACTTTACAACGCATCGAGATTCGTCGCAGTAATACAATGATAAGTCAGGACTAATTATCTCCATAGTATGTAGTTAGATTACATACAATCATATAAAATCTGCAGACGTGTGGAAACAGTTAATATTATTTCGTGAAAAAGTTTAAAAAAAATAGTTAGGTACGGTGTTGGTGACACAAAAATGATAATTTTATTGGAGGGTGTATTTCCATCCGCAAAATATTTTCATTTATTTATTATTTATAACATAGAGACATAATATTATATAGGAATATAATAATATATCCTTTTTTTTTGAATATAATTGATTTTTTATACTAAAATGAGTAGAGGCAATAATGTGCAATAAAATTAATTTAATTAATTCATTTGAAAAGTTTTAAATTGCTTCAACATTACCAACTAAAAGCATTATCATTAACTTGACCAATGGTATTTTGAAAACTAAATCGCTGTCAGTTGAAAGAATGTAATTTTAAATTAAGATGTACGATTAAACAGAAAAGTTTAAAAGTGATTAAAAATTAATTAATTAGTACTTTTGGTCAGATATTAAAAATTTTGATTTTTCCTAAATTGATTTATGTGAGCCCAATGTTCAAATATTAAGATTTTAGGTTTCTTCGTAATTATTTGACTTAAAGCAAAATTCAGTGTATTCTTTAGCCAGGTGCGATTTTGACGTGATTTAGAACTTTGGAAAACAGACGCACGCCGCTGCACTATAATTATTATATTATTTTATAACTACCAGTTGTAGGTAGTATAGTAAATTTATAAACGAATACCCGATGGGGATCGCGGAAACCGACCACTGCTACGGCGGCCGACGATGCTTATCGTCATGAATAATACAGAGTTTTAGTGTTTTGCACGCCACATAATATTTAGTATTTACACGATTAAAATCCTGCAAGTAGTTTTATTTTACTATTATTATTATTTTGGTCACAAATGATGAACAAAATGATTCATAAACGTAAAAAATCCTTCTTATCGGTGTGTGTTAAAACAATTCATTTAGATCGTCACGGAAGTAGAATTATACTATACCTAATATAGTTTGTATACTATATGCAAGTAAAAATAATATCTCAGTACTATCTTTCGATAATAATATTTGGCACGCGATATCGGCGTTATATTTAATACCTATAATAATAATATATGAACATTATCCACCTCTTTTAATGGTTTTGCACGGCTGAACACACATTTTTAGCATACAATATATTATAAATGGGTACACAAGCACAATCGGATATACAACATCATTGATATTGTTTAAGCATATTATACTATAACATTCAAAAGGTTAATAGTAGGTACATAAATTGAACAATTATTAAAGAATATGATTTTAATGATAGGTTATAATGTTATCTAGTCTGGTTGTAATAACATTATTTAATTTAAATTTATGTTTATTTGTAGAACGTAATACAAATGTTGTTAAAACAGCTATTTTTTGTATAAAAATGTGTATATCATAATCTTCGATGGTTGATTAATGCCATATATTTATATCATCTATTATGTTTTTGCTTAAAAAACTAAAATTGTTATATAAATAGGCTCAACTCGAATCGGCTAACATCAAAAAGGAAATAACTTCTATTAAATAAACCAAAGTCGATATTTTAAAATTGGAATATTTTCTTAAAAACGTATATATAGGTATATTAACTATGTACCGTTTTTTCATAAAAATAGTTAACGAACATTTTCGTAAAATCACAGTAATTATAATATAACTAGTAACTACACATTTTTCAAATGTAATTAATTTTACCACTATAGTAGTTGGTTTTATTTAATTGCGAGTAGGAAACCGTACATTTTTTTATTTGTGTTTGATTATCAACGATTCTTTAAAAACTAATCAAAAGAGAAAATATTATATGAAACTATAATATATTTAGCAAGCAGATAACTAAAATTGTGTCTTTAGTAAGTCAACTGAGGAAACCACAAATGTCACCTTCTGTTCATATTAATTATGTTCGTTTTGCCGTTAGTTCTCGATAAAACAATTTTCAAATATTAACGATCGACATTGGTAACACCATCGTTTGAATTTTTCTGTTTTTATTGAAATAAATAACTGAATATTTAAAATTTTATATTTTATATTATATCTTCTCGCAAGTTAAGATTCAGCCTTGGGACCACGGTATATGATTTTGTAGTCTCATTGTGTACTAATATATTAGTGACATTTGGTACATTCAAATAGTGTTGATTTTACCGATTCTCTTAATGCACTTAATACATGAGCTTTATGATTTTCAAAAATAAACATATATATATTTTTTTAATGATTTTTAGGATTAACATATTATGTGGGAGGTAAATTATATTATCTATGTTGTTATAAAATTATGATAAATCTTGATAGTAGAATTTTATAAATAAAAATAAAGTGAAAACGTGGGCGGTGAACAATATTTGAAATCAACTCGCGATCTGGTACCTAGATGGCCGCACGCAGTGTCAACCGATAATATGTAACTATTGTGGCCTTGAACTTCACTGGCTTGAGGAGCGGTGCTGGTCTTGGCAACCGGTCGCGTCGGGGAATGCCGGCTGCTGTGACTACGTATACGATTATTTATTGACTATTTGTATTCAGCATTTTTTTTTTCTTTTAGTTTGTCCCTACTCCGGTCGAGTGATTCCGCGACTTCTCACCACATAATATTGTATGTGACGAGCTCGCGAGAAAAAAAATCCAAAGAGAAAAGTAAACACAAAAAACGTTTCAATTTCACTCAGTCCGGCGGTATCGAACATCGCATTCCATTGCGTTTGCCGACGTCCACGTCGTCCGCCCACCGACTTGCGAACAACCAGACTCGTATAATGCTAATATGTATTATACGTGTAAGCGTTCGACGACCGTATATTGTAATACTTATTACTTGCAGTGTAACATATTATATTATTATACTCGTATTATATTATTCTGGTCATTGAAGTTACAGACAACACGACACTTTGTTACTTTTTATGGACACAGCTAGTATATAGCTAGTATAGGTTATACGCAGTGCCGTTTTTCATACGTGAAAAAATAATATTCACAAGCATTGTAGAAGATTTGATCCTTATCATTGTTGAACATTC
The DNA here is from genome assembly GCF_020184175.1 of Aphis gossypii. Lineage (NCBI taxonomy): Eukaryota > Metazoa > Arthropoda > Insecta > Hemiptera > Aphididae > Aphis > Aphis gossypii. Next base: position 87,817,716 of record NC_065531.1, read on the forward strand.
GTTCAAATTACAAAATTCTTGACTGAGTCATCTTCAAATAAATCTCATTGATGGGAGGGAAACACAGTTTGTATTTTTTTAAATGACTTAAAGCATAAAATATTGACTTATATTGATAGAATGTAGAATATAGATATTAAGCATAAACAATACTTTAAATATTTTCAAATGTTGAAACTTTTTTATTGTTTGATGTTGTGAAGTAACAATATTTTAACAAACCTTCAACGGAGACAACTTGCTTAAATTGCGTCATTATTTACTATTCGACACATAATAAACTACAATTATCCGCGAGTAAGAGGAAGTTAGTAACTATATTTTTCAGATTGAATATTAATTATAATACATAATAATATAATGGTGTTAACTGTTTATAGTAATATATTTTCTAAACAAATAAAAAACAAATGTTTCATTTAACATTTTCCTTTATAAAAACATTTTATAAATTAGGTATTTAAAATTGACTTTATTACTTTTAAGTACATATTTATTAATATATTTCTATTGTAAAATTATATTTTTTAATCAAACAAATTATTCAATTTACTATTATGTTTCTCTTTAAGTACTTGAGCTCTTTAATTTGTATTGCATACATAATTTAAATAACAGTATCTACAATATCCATAATAAATCAATAATGTTTTAATTCAAACAGTTTTTGAGTAAGTAATGTTTTATAAGTATTAACTAATTGAACACGCAGACGCAGAAATTTAAAAGTTTCTAAAAATTCCAATATAATATATTAATGTAATAATTACGGAGCTAAACTTCTTGAAAAAAATATAAACATTAAAAAAAAAAAAAACGGATAATTATTTATAACATAACTATTAGTAGTAGATAATATTGTGTATATTATGTGCACCTGATATTATGACCCGGGGCATCACAGTAATAAACAATTTGATATAATAGTTTGTATTAAAACGGTATTGAAATAAAATAAGCTTTGTACTTACTATACAATATTAAAATTTGTGTTTACATAAAATAGTCAATATTAGTTATATTATATGAAATGTACAATATACATAGTAATACACATTATATAATACATATATGACTTCAAAAAATTACGCATCAATAAATGTACACATACGCGTGAGTATAGCTAATACGGGTATACGTAGGTATATAATTTGGAGATAATAACGAGGATTGAAAAAAAGTAAATATACTATTATAACAAATCGATACGAGTGCGGAAGACCGGAAGAAAAGTAAAGCTTTCCGTTTACCGTAGTTGTAGTGCGTAAATACTAAATAATGATATAAAGCAGTTATCCAACGGGGCCGGTTTCCCATGAGGAAATTCGACGTCAAAGTAATAATATAATTATTATTGCACTATAAGTTATTATGTATATACATATACAATCCAAGTGCTTGGTATTAAACAAATATTAATTGTCTCGAGAGTCGTTGGCTCGACTGTGTGCATATTATCTGACGGTACCACCGGGTTGGCACCCCATAACCCATCACACTAATACGGGGAAGGTTAAAAAAAACAAAATTTACTGCTACATAATACACACCTATATAGACACACATAAACACACAATAAGGCTATAATATCGTCTACGGGGATGAAAAATACCATTTATATAACTCGTCGTTGCCGGAAATTGCGTTGCATCGTTTTCGATTACGGAGCGTCGCACGAGTTATTCGACATTATGATGTCACGCGTTCGCACAATATTATATTATATTGTTAACGATTTTAACGCGTCACAGACGTCGTCCTAACGATGATTTCGCGATTTAAATCCATTACCAGCTCTTCCGGGTCGACGAAGTATGACTGTGCGAAGAGAGGGTGATAATATTCTACGACGAAAATATTTTTCGTAGTCGTGCGGGTGTCGTCGTCATTGCCACGAATTTAGCGGACATGTATTATATTATATATAATACCATAAGAAACCGGTTAGGTCAACCACGCACGAGTGTTTTGAAAAATATTAAAATATAAGTACAAAAAACTAGTAGAAAAACGCATTGATTGTAGGTACCCATGCAAATAAATTATTTTTCCCTGTTCCGTCTTGTGGGCGATATAGTATACGTAAGTATATTATAACATGTTTAATACTGGTCAGATTTACGAACCTATATTGAGTACCATTTACAGTATTGGACCGAACTAAGATAACCCCACACACCTACTTGTCGTAGTCCTTCCATCACTATTTTGTTTTAATCACAGTACCTATCTACATATTAATATTATAACAGCGTACTAGGAGTAGTTGGATATTGTTGCAATTTATTATAGGTATATACGGTACATTATATTATATAATTAATATTTGTACATATATTGTCATTTAAAATAGATACCAATGAAGACTGCGATTTTTTCTTGAGCCTTTGTTTCAGATTTTTTCGTCTACCAAATACAGCTGATAATACTATTATTAAGCTGCAGTTACGACGCACATAAGAGCAACGGTTACAATGATAAATTAATATACTGAACAACTGAAAATGTAAAGTTAGAAGGATAAAATAACGATTTAAAACTTTTTGAATAGTGTTTATATCTTCAGTTCAACGAAATTAAGAAAACTTTTTACGATAACGTAATTTTGCGTGTGGTTTCCAAAAACGAAGAATTTTCTGAATAAATAAAGCGATTTAAATTTTAAAATCATAGTTTCATTGATATTTTCAGATTATCGATTTGATTTTGTTATGATTTAGTAAATAATAATGTATAATTATTAATCATTAATTGGTATATAAACATCCTAACCCTCTACTATGATATAATGACTTATGGGTTATATGTATTATATCGTTTTCTTTGACCTAATACTGGAAGTATTTACAAACGATTTGTACCGTTTGTGACGATGTACATTAGTGTTACAAACTTTGAAAATAAATCAAACATGTGAGTTTATAAGCACCTACTTACTTACGATAAATTTGGTTTTAACGTATACGATATACTAAAGTTACTATATAATATTCGCATTGCATATAGTGCGTTTAATGGTCGACAATAAAACAATAATAAAATGCCCAAACTAGAAGTGTATATTTTCCATCCTGCGAACAATATCGTTACAAGTATTATAAACAATAATTTATAGTATTTTTATTAGAAAAATAATCATACGTTTCCATTAAATAAGTCGTAAAAACGGCCAGCGTAACCGAAAGTACCCTAATGGAAACATTGTATGATATTATTGTATTACGGTTTTTACTACGTATACATGCATATATACATACAACATACAAACGTACGTACATATTACATATAATAAATATATAATAGCGGGTGCTCGTTGTTTACTGTTGTTTGGTAAAATGTAATTTCGGTTAATTGTATTAACAAACAATATAAAGGACATATATTCACGAATTAAAGTGGCAGTCAAGTATATGGCATTAATAAAAAACTCCGCTTATGATAATAAAGTTAAAATTAAATTGGAAGACGATGATAATAATCGATGGTATTGATGAAGCTGTTAAATTTTAAAACGTTTATGCAAAATTAAAAAAAAAAAGTAATCTGAAAACTTTTTGTTTTGGGTTATTCACAATATAGGTATATTATAAGAATTGTATTAATATTTTTTTAACATAATTGATAATATTATCTGAGTATAGAGCACAAAATTATGTTGCACTATTAGTATATAGTCTCGGTTAAAGTTTTTGAAAAAACGAAAGTCTACTGAGTTAATATAATATTATGTATCGTCGCACAGAAGGGAATATATTATTTTATATTATTATAGTTATGCCTCCCCCACATTGCTTATGACCACGACAATTAACCTAGATTATTATTTCAAATGTCGTATATGATATACTTTGATAAATTACATGTACTATAATTTACTTACATAAATTATCATATTATTGTGTAATGTTTTTTTAATGACACGAATCACCCGTAAACTCACAAACAAATTCTAACGCATAACTATAAATACAAAGTTAACTCGAAAAAATATTAACTGAACTTAGTAGCGAATTCACGGGTCACTGCCAAAAACAAACAAATTGCATAAGTAATATTAATTTATATGTGTTTCCAAAACAACGAAGCATAAAAATATATTTTGATATTTTTTCACGATTTTCGTTATATTATTTAAAAAATCATTTTTTTGTACTGCATTGGCAAAAGCTAATACTATTAACGTTAAACGCCAAACAGTCACGACACTGTTGAATGGCTGTTTAAGTAGATGGGAGAGACGGTGGACACGTTTGTATTCGGAATCGGTCGCACGCGATTATCGTTTACACACGACTACCGATCGAGCGGTTTGTTTTGGAGCGTTTCCAAGTTTCAATTTCTCACCGCTAAGCGAAGAAGTATACGCGCAAAACTTTCCCAACTACACGTTTCTATACAGTATAAAGTATAGAATATTACCTACAAAATCGCAATAAAAAAAATACTACGATAACAATTTTAACATCCATTCGGGATGATCTAAGGTTTTTGTTTGTCACATCTAATTTTTTAATATTACAATTTACAATTCAATCGTAGTTACCGTCTCGATAAAAAACTAAATGTGTACATGAAGATAATTATTTAGTATCGATATACCTAAAAAATATTATTCATAACAGTATAATTACATGGTGTATACTTATCGCACCCACACCATGATAAGTATTAACTAGGTATAATGTATGTGTATAACGCCATACTATGTAGATCTCGTGATTATTATTACTTTTTTTTTTTTGTAGGTTGTTCCAATACAATCGTGAACAGTATTTTATTATTGTCGAACTGGCCGACCGAGTGCTATAATAGCACTTTATTATTGCGTTATGTGTAAGCGCATATGAGCTTCCGATTAATTATTTTGTTATTGCATCAAGTCGTCCCCGAGGGGAAACTCGTGATATTCTCTGTGATTTTTATCGTACTCTTTGTACACAATTTTAAGCAATTTTATCATATTGTAACCATTGTTTTTATACAGTATAATTCATTAATGTCATTTTTTTTAAAAAATTATATAGATTTTTTGTATTACTTAAGAAATATTCTATTGAAACACAAAGTTCGGGTTTTTAAAATTACAAATACTCCCTTTTTAATGTAAATAATGTAGAGAATAATTTTTCTAAAAATTGAAGTAATATTAAATCGAAATTCAAAAGTATTGGTTTTTAAGTTAATTAACTAATATTATATATATTTTATAATTTGTTCGTTAAACTATTGTTAAAGACTATAATAATACTTAGTGTCGACATTTTAACTGATAAACTGTTTATTTAGAATTTTAATTAGACATATCAATAAAAATAATTAGTACACTAAATATTTTTAAAAAAAAAAAGATAAGTTCTCATTTGAAAAGCAAAAAAATATGTATAGCCATAAAAAAAATATCCCGTAATTAAGTGCCCATGCATTACTTGTTTTTGATGAATCACCCTGTATGTGATACGAATATACATTCAAAATTTTATTATTTACGGAATCAAAAATAATATGCATTTAGAAACTGCCACTACAATGAATTGTACCGAGTGAATTATACATTTTTTTTTCATTTATAAAACGTGTGAATAATTACTCAAACTTTTCAAAGTGTTGACAAAGTTTTAATTTTTGCGCGTGTTCCATTAAATGAGTAGGATGAGTGACCAGTCGGATAAAATAAACATAATAATAATATTTTACTACTTACACCTCCTTATTTCTAACAGACTTATTTTAAAAATAATATGTCCGTTAACACGTTTAACGTTCGATTGAATAAATATTCAACAGAAAATAAAATGCTTAAGATTCGACGCAAACCATATGATAATATTATTATACGGCACGACATTGTGTATGTGAGAAGTATATGTCAACCAACTGCAACGTACCTGTAACATAAAACGAAAAAGAAAATTATTAGTTTATTTATCTTGTATATTATTTTTGTCTATATTTTATAAATAGATTTCGTATATATGAAAAAAAATAACACTTTCGCTAGGTTCGCAGCTGTATAATATAATATAAAAATATAGGTAATATATTTTGCGAGAGCTATATAGTTATTATATACCCGTCACAGGCGTATATAGTTGTAGGTAATATTAAACTATTACTATTATTAGGTACGTTTTACTGCCGTCAGAGCGCTCAATCAAATAAGTGCAATACACGTTTTGTTTTTACGGCGTGGCAGCCCGGTAAACCCGGAAAAATTCACACCCGCGGTGCGTCCAATTCCCCATGCCGCCATATTATTATAATAATAATACAGATACGTCTAATATATAGGTAGATAGCTTGCGTTCATGTCTTATTCGTCAGCAGTCGTCTTGCGATCTACCAAATGAATGAATCGGGTCGATTATTTTCGATGTACATACAATATACCTACATAGACAAAACGATTCACAAAATAGACATTTTCTTGGAAAATGTATAATTTTAAAACATATTTTCACAAAACAAGAATTGAGGTGACCACAGTGAAATATTTTTGAAAAAATATTTCTAAATTATTTATAATTTTTCTAGAAGCATGTATTTACCAATAAAATTATTGTTTTACCTAACTGCTCAATTGATAATAAAGACACCTTATTGTAGACTATATTATATATCTTATACTTGCATTTACACTAAATGTATTGAAAATATTGTAAGTTACATCATTATGTATGCACAAGAAAATCATGTACTTTACATGATAAAAACCTCAATTTTCAAGTGTACTTTCAAATTGTGTTAGTTTAGATAAAGCCCAGAATTTATTGTCATTTTATGTTTTAAAATATTAGTAATTAAACTTGCAAGACACATAAAATAAAATAAAAAATGTTAATTTCAATCAATAAAACTATTGTAAACATAATATTATTGTTTAAGAAATAATACCAAGTTAGTTACAATAGAAAATAATAAAAATAAAAGGATAAACATTTTTATCTATATTTGTAACATAATATAAATAATGTTTAATAATGTTTAATGTTTAAAATACATTTTAAAATTACTTAACATAATATGCATGTTATGTGATATGTAAAAAGTAGTATGATAGAAACTTTCAAAACAGTATAATGTGCAAAATTATATCAAAATAATTATTCACTTCTATATTTTTTACAATAATTTGCAATATGTATAAATATGTCCAAAAAGAGTTGGATGGCGGATGGGTTTTTGTATGTAAACGATATACTATTTACGAGTAGACAAAAATTTCGTATTGATATATATATATATTTAACATACTGTTGCAGTAGGTATACTATATTGTAGTACATAACATTTACGCGTCATTCATTTGAACATATAGCCGATTCAAGTCCAAAATATACGTGTGCATGTACGTAATATTACATATAATTATACAATGTATAATATACATATATTTACACTGCAATTGCGATAAATTTAACGTCGAGAGCTGTACACGACGCGAACGAACTTTAATGGAGTACGGTCTGCTCGTCATTTGCATAATACCGATTACTACTATATTCGTTACAAGGATATTTTATATATATTTATTATACACGTGGATATTGTATTATATATATATAATGGAAGATAAACCGTAAACAATGACTGTGCGATGGAATAAATAAGTGGTTATACATGAAGGATAAGCAATAATATCATCATAACAATATTATATGTGATTCACACAACTACACAAGCTAAAATACAATAATTGTGGCCAAGGTTCGCATGGCATATAATAAATTAATATTGCAAACGTCTGTAGTATAAGGACGCAGCAAGTAGCGGCTATGGATATATGGGTATTACTTCAAATAATAAAAAAAAAATACTAGTACGAGGTATTTCTTTAAAAAGTAATATACCTAATTTATATTATACTGTTAATAATCAGTCCACAGTAAAGGAAAAAGAAACGACACGAACTGACTGAGTTTTGTTTCATTTCGAAAATCAAAAGGGAAACCGCTGTTTGCCGAGTATAAATTTAATATAATATACGTACCTACGTATAATACAAACGATTATTCGTTTCAGCCCGTGATCCTGTGGTGAGAAGCATCTATTCAATTTTAGATTTAATTTTTTAGTAACTACAAAATTAATTAGTTTGATGTATTTTCTATTTTGTAGCACTTCGTTATAAATATATTTATATGCAAGTAGATCTCATGAGTATAAGCATACAGTTATACGTGTATTCCTTTGAGTAATTAATTTTACACGGTTTTGAAGTTAAAACAAAACAAAAAATATTCGCTGTTCTTGACCTCGTCAATAATTCTATAGTCTTGAAATATATAGCCCTTTGTAGGCAGTTATATAATAATATTATTCGAATTAGTTAACTTATATAACATACAAGTCGGATATTCTCACCGTACCACTGCACTATAATATATTATGCCATACAGTCATCCTCGGTATCAACTCTCGTCGGCTACGGTTAGTAACCACCTGCAGTGTCGGGTCAGATCGGAATTTTAATTAAGCCTCTCGGTCTTCTCAAAAGCATCCAATCAACAAAACACGCGTGTACAGAACGGCTAAGTCGACTCTCGTTCGATTTGAGTCCGGGACGGCTTAAGTTCAATTTCAGCTATATGTGAGGCACGTGCCTATACGGTATATCCAAGACGGGAAAATCCCAATCGTAGACAACGGTGCTGCTTCCATCTCCTACACCATTTCTTCTATAGGTATATAATTTATATACGTATACGACATACGTATGGTATATTAAACGTGCTCTCCGTGTCACCATTCGATAAGCTTTAAGTATAGTAACACTATAACCCACGACGAGGGACAAAATCGGATTTCGGATCATTAGACTTCCCAAAGTGTGTGTGCATGAAGGCGATTGCGTACTCGATTTGAGAAAACAAAGCTCGTGTGTGTGTATTCCAACAGAACGTTCATATATATATATATATATATATATATATATATATATATATACTGACTTCTTAAAAAAGAACATAATACATATATATATTTATATACACTCACCGCAACCCTTCGACATAGCTTTGGTATTCCGGCAGTGTATGGCGACGAGTAGGAAAAAAGGTCGCTGCACACACAATAATATATAGATCGAATTGCTCGTAGGCGAGCGGAAAAAAGTGGAAAAAAACGACGTGTATATATAATAAAAAAAAACAAATTGTATTGTGTGTACCAAAAAAAAAAATAAATAAATAAATAAAAGGGAAAAAAACACTTTTGGACCGACAATTGGCCGGCGGTCGATTTTACGGTTGTTAGACAACCGTATTAGCCGCCTTGATAATCTGGAAAACGCGCGCTCACATATTTTCACGAAAAGTGCCACATGAGAAACATTATTTAGGCGTACAGAAGAAAAGAAATTCTCGTTTAACGACACTCTTACATATAAACATTGTCATATGACGCTGGATTGTCATCGCTTGTTTGTAAGTTTGTAAATTGTACAATACTAGTGTCTTTATATCTGAGAGATGATCTGGCTAGTTTTAAAATATTAGTTGTAGAATTATTTTCATCATCGCAATGAACGTATTTTCCACTAATTCGGGTGACGTAACCATTATAGGTCTATAATATTATTTTCTATGTTTCTATGAAATTTATATAAAGGTGAACTGGAAAATAATTTGAAATATTTGAATAAAACGCCTTATTCTATAATACCACGATTTCGTCATTACGATAATTTATGTGTATAATATAATACTACGCTTGAAATTCAATGAATATTCAACCACTCATCATGTTGTATCCATTGAAGACAGGAGAGTAAAATTTGGAAAGGATGGAGATTTTCTTTGAAAAATCTGAACAAACGGTATGGAAACAAAAAATAAAGGCGAAACAGTCAACGAGACGTGCTAACTACACGCACAAAATGCATTTAACTTGCTCAATTGCAGTGATAAATATGTATAAAAATAAAACAATATAATAATAATATCTTTTGGCTGTGTATATACACGGCTAGACGAGTGTTTCGGAGTAATTGCATAATATCTACCTACCAGTACCTTTAGATATACGCAAAGGCCACTCAATTACTCGGCACAATTTCCATAATCTGTGGATTTCGCGTACACGGGCATTGTTCATTTAATGTTGTATTACATTATAATAATGTTATGCAGTAGAGTACTAGACGGTGGGATTGAATCTTATCCATGATTTTAATGACCAAACGTGCAGTAGACCAATATTATAATTTGTTAATAATTGCGAGAAACATCGCGCATATAACTACGATGATGAAAGTAATACGCTACATTTATTTATGATCTGTAAATATCAGAAATTAAATAATAATTTAAAAAACTCACAACTTGCAGGTTACACTGATACAGGTATCATGATTCGATTAGGCACATGGATATTATTTCAGGCTAGGCGCCATTGCGTTTAACCAACGAATAAATATTAATTAAAAAAAAAAAAACCACTCACTCGTGATATGTATTAGTACACAAGAATGGATGTAACGATATTAATGTATATTTGATTCGTCTGAAATAACAGCAGTGAACTGCGTACAAATGTTTAATAATCGAGTGGGAACATTTTTTTGTTCTCAATCGCGTAAATATGATTATAAATTTTTGTTTTATTGACTCAGTGCACGTGTTCGTCAACCAATCCTTGTGGGTTTTTGAGTGGCCTTTGAAAAAACATCTTTTTTTTGTTAAAACGAAAGATACTTATTATAGAAATAATTGTACCACCGCAGCTAAAATAAAATATCATAGTCAGTCATCAAGACTTTGTGTCAAAAACTTCCATTGATATACAAGTATACAACCCATTGAAAATATTTAATACAGTAGTTTTAATACATAATATACATTTATAAATAAACAACTTTTTTCTATACAGGCTATACAATATATTATTATTATAGTATAAAAATGTCGACAAGCATAATATAATTATTGTGAAACGCTAAGTTTGCATTTACGTACATTTTAACCTCAAGGTAAAATATAAAGTTTCATCTCATCAAAAAAATAACACAATAAGTATCTACACGTCGTATTAGTTTGAAACGATAAACTCTAAATTTCAATCAATCCGTTATTAAACGTATTAATTTTTATAATATTACAATTTATACGTACTTGTTAACTTGGTTAAAAATCAAAATATATTATTATGCAATATGTAATTAATATAATATAAATATAAATATGTTGTATAAAACAAAACGCTGATGTGGTGCAAAATGTCCCTGTTACTACCTCATACCTTTCCCTTAAATACTTCACTGACTTAAAATAGTGACGGGCGTATGCGCATTTTAACCACAGTGTTAATAATATTTTTTATGTGAATTTTTTGAAGACAATGACAAATAGGTAGGCATTTTAGATTTAACCCGAACGCGACAAAACAAACGTAACAGATGGATTTTAGCGGACGTCTATTATTCATTTTATTTATTTATTTATATGTGTATATCCACATTTTTTTTTGTTTTGGCCGTATATAGTAATATATTATATTTCGTTATACCTATATGAGTGTATAACATATAAAAAGAAAAAAATGTATATACGCGTCATATATTCGTTGGATGTCCTCAGCTCTACCGTCACCGTTTTTAACATGGCAAAAAAACCATTTTCTTCCCTTTGTATGATTTATTATTGTTTCTTATTTGGTCGTCCGGTATCGTCAGATGACCGTTTCGGACTCTCGAGAAAACACCTTTTTACAATAAAAATAATAATAACAACGTGCAACGATGATAATATATTGTATCGAAGTCTACAGCTATACAGTACAGAGAATAATTGTAAGTAATTTTAAAACGGTTTTAAAAACTAGACAGCGATCGTTTCGTAGCACGTCGGTTGGATCACAAAATATATTATAAATTTTGTCAAAAAATGAGACAGTACCTACATGTTCCATTAGCATATGCTTATCGGCAATCGTGTTATACACGGACCGTATCCTATACAATCGAATTCAACGTTTCCATTAGTACTTTTTTTCACAAAAGAACATAATATTGCAACAGACTCGCAAAAACATTGCATTACATTTATGTATATATATATTATATACACATATTGCGTGAACCCATAATCTATATCACTATTATTATGATATAACAATATAATAATTGACGGTGTTAATATAATAATACAAATAAATATATGCCCGTGTTAACGAAATATTTGTACGTATTTATCATGCTCAGCAGGAGGTAACCTAACCTAAACCTAACCTCATGTGTGTTGTGTGTAAACAATTATATTATAACGAAGTATCAAAACGTTGTTTCGATTAAAATTCGAAAATATCCAATATCTACGAACAATTATTAGACGTACCTAATAGTAAATATTTTATTCGGTTGATTACAATATTAACATATTTGTTGCTAATATTTTACTAAAACCCTTTTCAAAAAATCCATCGTATATCAATAAATATATATGAATATAAGTATCGATCAACAACTAACGTTACAATCACCATACATGAAAAGCCATCTTTAAGCGTTTTTTATAAAATATTTTCTAAGTAAATATAAGCTTAACTTTTACACACGATTATAGAGCTGTGTTGTTATCACATATACAATAATATAATCAGAAGACCGTCAAAAACGGTTTATCGCGATTTTTTAAAACCATAAATAACGTAACCACGCGTATAATATAATATAGGTATTATATGGTTGTTGGTTTTTTCTCCAAACCTGCGTGTATACCTATAACGGGAATATATTATTGTCGATTGTCCGCATACCGACGACATAACTTATGTGTTTTTTATTCAAATTCTTATTGTTGATGTATTATTTTTTAATTCAACGACGTTTTCTCCGCACGAGCTTCGCGATTGCCGACGATGTTATACCGATAACAACTGCAAGAACCTTTGCTCCTACGCACCGTGCATATGCATAATATTATACTGAATGTTTCTACATGAAGATCGCTATAAAAATAAACATAATCAGCGAAGTGACCAAAACACTATATTTTCAAAATTACATGTACCTACTCAAATTGTAGTTTTATCAAAATACTGTCTACTATACATACCCACGGATATATTATGTTAATAATCGAAAAAATCTATTTCAAATTAAATAATTAATTAGATAACTGTCACCAAATGTTTGTATTCGTCGTAGTTGTAAATAAATATTTTTTTTCAATTAAGGCTCCAATAATTATTATTATCGCGTAAAATAGGTACATATCATGAGGCGCAATTTAATATTTGGTATGTAGTATTTGAATACAACGTTTATCATTAAATTTTATTGGTTATTTAAAGTATAGATATTTTAAAAAATACCCTGTCATTTTGATATGATTATTTTTTTAAATACTTTTATTTTATTTATTTTTTTGCTTACGATAGTAGCTGTATTCATTGTAAACATTCTATATTATTTGATAGTGGTATTAAGTGAGTATTTTCAATTATTCTAACCGTTTTTATTTTATTCATTGATGTACATCAGTGAATTTATAAGAACCATCTCATAACAGTTATTTTCCTGATTATAATACATAGCGTCATAATAAAATCACGGACAATTACAATCCTTTGACACGGTTTGGTTTTAAACCCTTATTCTGTATATAAAACTCCTGATATTATTGTCTATTTTTAAAATGTATAATAATATATTCAATGGTGTACCATATGTTTTGCTGGTATATATATAATGCGATCACAGTAAAATAATATACACACAACCTTATGACCTAACCTTCAAACTTTCGTACGTGTTATAATATAGAGGATGATTTTTTTTTGTATCGTGAACCCGTAGACAGTATCTTATAGAAAGCAGGACGAATTAATAATTTTAATTTTGAGAACGGACACTGCATTACTACTTAAAATTATAAAATTATTGTACATTCTAGAACGGCAACAAAAATAATGATTTAAAAATACCTCCCATTGGGTATTTCCTAAGATATTTTCATATTAATGTCGTTTATTTTACTTTTAGTGTTACTATAGATTGATAACATTTTTCCCCAAAAATATTGTATTTATTATATTATTAGTAATTAATTATTATAATAATATTTATTTATAGCAAATTATGTAAGCTTGTAAACTCAAAATTTAATAACATTTTCCTTTACCGTAAAACAGTAAAAATAGGTTCATGATAAAATTATATACCTAATAATGTCTAAAAAGTAATAAAAAATTTCATTGCGTATAGTAATATATATATATATATATATATACATATATGTATATTATATTATTATTATTATTATAATTATCGCGAATAATGTTTTAAAATTATAATAAAATAATTATATTTAAATAAATAATTTTGTCTAAATTTAAATTCAAAATAGTTATTTATTTATTGTGCTTTTAAAAACATTAAAAATGATGAAGGGTCACTTTATTTTATCACTAATAAAATATATCTCAGTAAAATTTATCAAGCTCACTAGTACCTAGCATGCAATTAATATACATGCATAGATATCTGTAATATTCAAAACAGTTAAAATGTAATTAACTATTATTAAATAGCCATAACTTCGTGTTGAATATTTACTTAATAATTTATATATTTTGTCAATATTATTTTGAAAAACGGTAATAAATCATTACTCAGTAGTTAAAAATAATGAATTGTACATGCAAAAGTTCAAGTCATAATATAGTCAGTCATTTTAATACATTTTGTTTTAAATGTATTTATGATTAGACTTATTTTGTTCTTTTACGTACTTATGTTATTAGCAATAATTTATTACAAATTTACAGCAAAAATTATTATTAATAAGTTATAGGTAATGAAAATTCCTCAAACGTTGTAGACTGGAACTCATTACCTACGTGGTTCAGACGTCCAAATATCTCGTTTTTTAAAATTCAACACTAATTTTATTTCAAAAACAAATTTATGATTCGCTCAATAGATTTATTTTCTTTAAAATTTTGCAAAAGCATTCTGCTAATTTCACCTTAGTTTTTTCTTTGTGTATAGTATATATTGAAATACGGGTACTAGTAACAATATCCAAGTTGGGTTCAAATAAAACTTTGTTATTGACTTTCATTTAGTTTAAGCATCAAATAAACATTTAATGCGTGCTCAAAATAATAGCTTTCGCCGATGCTATCTTGGTTAACCATGTATACGCGTTATTCTTGTAGTGGATCAGTTTTTATTATGGTTATCACATTGAGGTACAATATACAAACTATGAGCTAAATACGAAGTTTGATATAACAGTGAAAAGCACGATTTCCAAAAATTTACGAAAAACAGTTATTATTTACTGTAGCTTCGACGATATTCCGGTGCATATAATATGATTTATATTTACGCATAACTTCGATGGTCGATGAGAGAGAATAGTGTATTAAAGAAAAAATATAATAAAGTACCAAATGTGCGGGTCGGTCGATTTATCGAATACAACTCCTGCACTACCCAACCCACTACGCCTTGAAGATATACGAAAATTTTGTACACTCAATGCTATACATATATATATATATTATATTATTATATATAAGTATCGTGATCGTAAAAGTTTTTAAGAGACGAATATGTACCCGGAGGAGTTAATATTGCGGGCGCCAGATGTGTCCTAAACCCTCATCTCTACCCACCACAGACCCACCCTCTTATAACCGCCGAGTCCCCCTCGGCGCGATTTTAAACGCCAAAGTCCACCGCTGTTCTCAGGCCCTGCTAGTATTCCATAGCACTCTGATTCTCGGTGGCGCCGCTGCCGTTTGAAATGACGACGCATCTTATCAGTGTGACAAAAAAAGCTAATGTTCAACACTTTATTATTAAAAACTTATAATAATATGTTAAGTAAATACGCGTATCTCACTGAGCAGGTTCGTGTAGGGAATAATCAAATCGTGCATCTAAAACAACTCATTGATACATTTATATAATATTTATATCAATATTAATTTTACTGATATGACTAAAAATTAAATTATCTTGATTTCTTTACAGACAATGTTTCTTATACTATAAGAATAATTAATTAATTAGTTTTTGATTTTCAATAGTTTATGTTTATTATTAATTAATTTAGATGAATTTTGTAAATTTCGTTTTGTTATTCTTGGTCGGGGCAAAATAGTTTATTGATAATTAATTTCAGAATACAATTTTGTAAATCTCAAATATTCCTTTGGAAATAACTCTATTTAGTATATAATAAGTTTTAAAATTACACAATAAAATATTTTTTTATTTATTATTTTTGATAACTGAAGAAGCCTACCTAATTTTAATCTTTATGCCCGCTCTATAATACCATTTCTAAATTAATCAAATTTTTCCGCTTTCTCTTAAATATTTTTTTAAAACCTACTGTATTAAGTGATCTTAAGCTTAAGACAAACTGTATAGTATACACTTACCACCTTATAAACGTGAGTATATATTTTAAAAATGATTACACAATAATAATATATAATATTATTATAATGTCTAAAGGTTAGGAATAGTTTCGTGTCGTTTCAATATTGTGATCAAGTCATAATTGTGTATGCGGTCAATGTCTATACATATTTTGTAACAAGAACAAATCGAAAGGAAATCAGATTATTGTTATACACACAAACGCTAAGTTAAATTAATGTTTTACACTGTTGTTGATGTCAGTTATAGGATAGTATTGTTATGGGTCGTTAGAAGTCAAGACTCGTCAAGTGTAGGTAGATACTTACTCTTGACCCGTAAATGTTACACGTAAAATATTATGCCAAATTTCCAAGGTCTGATGTCAGTTATATGTACGTGTCAGCGGGTATCGCGTATTAATCAACAAGTGGCGATTTCATTTGTATATGAAGGATTTGATTTAGTGTTAAGCCAAAATAATGTTCTTTAATCAATCATAAAATGCATATAAATTAATAATAAGAAAAAATACCGTTTAAGCAGTAAGTTGTCGTCTTGTACAAAAATAATTCTAACTAAGGACGCGTCTAAAATAAATGTTTAATGGCTATTCACATATTTCAATAACGCTAAAAGTTAAAAATATATATATATATATATATATACAAAAACTCATTCAAACGAAATATTCTTTTACCAGCTGTTTGATTGATTAATATATTATTATAATATATAATATTTTCGATGAATCGTCGCACTCGCGTCTTATGTCACCCAAGAACAGGTCGCGGAATATTTATTACTTACAATATTATAACATTTCTATGTCTTATTCGAGTTGAACTTAGTTTCACTACAATATGCATATTAAACAGGAGTGGTTTTATTAAAATGGTTTAAAGTCATTCCACGTATTTATTTATTCATACGAAGCCAACAAGACAACAACAACTATGAATCTATGAATAATTAGAAAAGTTGGGTTATGAAACACTTTTACAACAATATGATAAGACTGCTATATAATACATAAATGTACATGCGTAGTACTTGCATAATAAAATAGTATATAGGTTGTCTTGTAAAAAGAAAAAAAAACGATCAACGGAGTATAAAAAAATTGACTAAAGTGAATATTATAATATGTACATAACTGATCTTTTTGTGCGAATCGTTTTCCATTCTAGTAAAAATCCTCTATGACTTCAAATACCTTCGCCATATAAAAATTATATTAAAGTACACTACAATAATAACTAATATTATAATACCTCGTGTAAAATGATATTATGAACCATATTTCCTTTTTATAGTTGACGTATAGAAAATTATCTGTTTTAATATTTTATACAAACATTTTTCATATAATTGTAACTGTCTACCACCATCACAAACATATGCTTAAATGAGTTAGATATTTTTATTTATTATTGAAAATATTAGATATCATGTTAAATAACAAATATGTATACTTTCTGTGTATACAATAAAAATTAAAAAAAATATATTTTATGATCATAAATTAATAAATGTAAGTACAAAATATCTTATCCATATAATATTTTCTAAAGGACTCAGTTTATACCAAATTTTCTCTAAAACAATAATTATTATTAAGATATTTCAAATACTCGAAACTCCGAAAATTCTACTATTATTCTACCATTCTATCCAATGTATGGATGTTTTTGAACCATTATTACCCATGTGAAATCACAAAAACTGTCCACCCTTTCCAGATTTCTTAGGATTCGGACGTTAAATTTTTTTCGAAGGTTGAAAGATGAACACATAATGCTCTATTATAATATTATGTTACAGTTTCGTTATGCAATTAATAATATAGATTTTATGAAACTGAATGCTTATTATGTATTACTAGATACACGTATAACAATAACTTCAAATAAAAATGTTTCTTTAAGTGCTAATATATTCGATCTATTAATACATTTTGCGAATTTTTAGTTTACAAATAACGATTATAATGTACATTTCTGTTATTTTATTCAACGTGTTGATTACTATACACTTGATGGTCTTATTTTTTACCACGGTTACTGTAAAATTTATCATTACTTTTATGGTACAAAATGTTACTTAAAAATCGTTTTGTAAGCTTTATATTATTTATAGTTAAAATATTTATACTATAAGAAAAAAAATATATAATTTTTATATTATAAAATAACTCAGAGATTTTTTTAGTAATACAATTAAATTAAAAAATGGAAATATATTCGAAATGTATTAAAGAAGAAATACAAATGTATGTTGTTTGATTTTTAATTCAAATAAACTTTTATATTTTCTTGAACGTTTTGAAAACTCAAAATTACAACATAAACATATTATAAATAAATTGTAGGTACTCACTAAGAAATATAATAGTATTAACTACAAGAAATTAAGTTTAAATATTATTATTATTATGATCCTATTATAACTTATTATAACTTAATGTTATACTAGTATGTATATACTATATATATTAAATATTTATTCTCTCTAATAATAAATATTTTCATTTTTTTTTGCACAATTGCATTAAAAGACAAATATTTTGACGTGAGAATATATGGGATAATTCTATCGCAAAATAATTATAAATATATTTGCATGCGTAGAAATGACAATAATTTTAATATTAATATAGCCTTAATAATTGTGCACCTATATTTTACTCGAAAATGATATTTTTAACATTTTAAATCTTCAAGACTTTTCTTATAAATGCTAAATCCTACTTTTATTATTTTAATTTTTACACTAAGTGTATTAACTATAATATACTTCATTATACTTTCTGATTCATTTTTTTGTGACAAAAACACTTTAAAAAGGTTAATGAAAAAAAAATCGTAATTATTATTTAAAAAGCAGTTAGATAGTTAAATAAGCTAAATGTATTAAAAAATATCCACTATTTGACTTGAAAATTTATATCAACTAACATCATTGCAGGTACTATCAAATATATCTACTTATATTTAATGATAAGTTTCATATTAAATTATTAAGTAAAATTTTAAGAGGCTATATGAAAGCTTTACAATTTGTATTTTATATTTGATGGAACTAAAAGTAACTATGAATAAATGATAAACTTATAATGATATTATGATTTTTTTAAAACAGATAATTACATTTTATAAGTTTTTATTTTAATTACGTATAAAGTATAATATATATGTACATGTGTGTAAACCTTAATAAAACCAAAACTATAATTAATTACAATATAATATCCTCCTGGCACCTAATTTGTTTTTATGTTTTGTAATTATAACTACCTGGTTCCCATTAAAATGGTCAAATCTTTATACCCCAATAATGTTATCGCCTATTACATAACATTTGTAATTGTATCTACATGGTGTTCATTACAATAGAATTAATTCTGTATTTAGTTTATGATTTCGTGGTTTTTCTATTATTATTATTACTGTTCTACTTATTTTTAATACTTGTATCAGTAAGTAACTTAAAATATTTTGGTTGATGTTAATAAATTAATAAATTATATATTAACTTAGCTCGTATAAAAACAATATGAAAATAACAATAAACAATTTACCCACATTAAATAATTATAGTTTTTTTAGATTTATATAAATATTTGATTATAATATCATGTTTAATAAATATATTTAAGACTCTTACTAGTTAAATAATTTGATATAATTTTGTAATAATTTCTATTGGCTAGGAATAAAAATGATAAAATATTAGTAAAACTATTAAACTAATTGGGATTAATGCATTTTATATCTCCCTAATAATTTGGATCAAGATACATTTATTGCAAATAATCGACTAACAAAGTAGTTTATTATTATGAATATTTTTTCGATATCTACTAATTTTTAGTAAAATAAAAAATCCGTTTCTATTACGGGCAACGACAGAAACTGCATATTTTTAATAACTACAAATTTAACTGAAACACGCATACATAAATGAAAATTAATAGAAAAATTATAGCAATAAATATAAGAATGATAAAAAGATAATTTAATCGAAAAAATGTATTATATATTAATAGTTTTTTAAAATTTTCAGTATAATGGTTAATACTTAATACTCGATGGATTTTGATTAAATTTACAATAATAATAATAATATAGGTAATGTTTAAGAGGTAATATTACCAAATATAATAGTAATAACAATAATAATAATCATAATCATAACAATAATAAGACCAGACTTTAATAATGTAAGCCGTGGAGTTTTCCGCTTGGCCAGTGAACTTAATTTTCGGTGACAATGAAAATGACGACAACAGTTGCAGTCGGTGAATAATGAAATTTATCCTCTTTTAATAGACAACTTAACCGAAAGAAGCCTTCAAAAGACTCATTCAAATATTTTCATATTTGCATACCTCCATGTAATAATATCTACGTGTACTATATTAAGTACCTGTATAAATAATGCAAACCTCGTTACATGTACAGTTATTTTCAGTAAACTTGTACCTATATGGTCATATATAACATCGTCGTAAATATTCAGTCTTATGATCCTACGGTGTGCCTACAATATAATATATTAAATCTAGGTAGTGAAGAAAATATATATATAAAAAAAAATATCTTATCGAATAATAATAAAAGCTATTGTAGACAGATATTGATAACCAGACGTGAAAAGCTTTATTTATTGCTAGAGAAACTAATTTTGTTGACGGAAACTACACGAGGCTGGCTAAACAATTTGTTATAACTACGTGCGAACAATTGAGTTTTATAAGTAGGAAGGTAACACCTGAAAACGACGTTTGCAGAAATGCACAACGGACTTCGTGCGAGAAAAAGAAGAAGAAAATTGTCGTTATTAGGTATTTTCTACTCCCAACTTTCAAACGGTCATCCATCGCGCGAGTTTATGTATGTGTGCGCGCGTGCGGATAAAATGTTTCTCAAAACTCGGTCAAGAGGAATGGGTATAGATAAGGTAATAGCTAATGTAAGGTTAGTTCCAATCGTAAAAATGCTCGTCTTAAGGGACGTACTTTTCTGGGACGATTAAATTAATATATACTATTTTAAATCGACATTGTTTGTTCAAACCCCATTGAACCGAAAACGACAATAAAGTATCGTCGAAAAGCGTTTTTATTTGGTGGATAGGACCACGCTGTTAGAAGCAGCTCAATAATATTTCATTTTCAACTACGCCATAGTAAATATAGTGGTATAATATATATTGTATTATACAGTTATTATAATTACAATTTTACCATTTTCTAAAACAAAATCTGAATATCAAAGATATAACTGAACAGTACATTGTATTATCGCTTATTGAAATACAGAAACAAGTTTACACAGTAGGTACTCGTTTATTCATACAAGTTTAGAACGATTTTAACTAAGGAGAATGGCACGATAGAGATTAACAAATATATGGATACATGTTTTTATGATAACCACGTTGTAATCTCGATTCAATAACAACAGATTATAAAAATTCCGTTTTTAATACTTGGCCTTTACTCTGTTAATTTTATTAAGTACTCAATACAAAATTACAAATTAACTTTGCAAAAAAAGGATCTGTGATAAATGAATCACAAGAAGCTACATCAAATTTACAGCCATATGAACTATTCTAATAGTTACTACATTTTTAAAAAGAATACTAAATTAGCAGCCATGCATTCAAAATAATAAAATTACAAAAATTGCTATTTAGTTAACAAATAAACACATTTTTTTATACTTATTTGATAAATGTTTACATATTTCTCTTAAAATAAAATAAAAACAAATAATTTTGTGAAATAATAAAAATCATCACATCGACTAGTGTTAATTAATTTTCAAATTTTTAATTTCATAGATAATTAATTACAAATTGTGCCTAGTTTACATATCATCATATGTAGGTATACTAGGTATACATTCTATTTGTACACTTTAAAGGTATTTACAGTTGACCCTCTTACTACCTATCTCCACTGGGCTAAGTTATAGCCTACCGGGTCTAAATAATATAAGATTAGCGAGACAATGAAACGTATTTGCCAACTAGACTAATGTTTTTGAAAATGTTAACGTTATAAAATGTAATCTTACTAAACATAACACTCCAATTCGTCTGTGAAATGAAGACTCACACACACTGAATGTGGTTGACAGTGTTCTCTTAATCACTCTCGGAGAATAATAATTGAAGTAGGTATAATAATACTCAAGAACTCGTTTAAAGTAATGTCATGTAATATGCTCTTTACATGATTGTTGTACAGGAGAAAAAAATATCCTTATACTGTATAGCTAGATGTTTCAGATTTAATCAAAAATTCACATTATAACACATCGGCTCGAACTATTTACGAATTCACGACTTATGATAATAATAATATTGAGATATCACATAAATTATTCGTAACATATCATTGTGTCACGTACACACAAAAATATGCTGTACGTATATTATGTATATGCACATACCACCGCACAATGGCCCAACAACGCATCAGTGCATTAATATTGCATACACAGTGCGCCGTGCATTAGTTAGATCATGGCAGCGGCTGAGGAAGAAAATCAAAGTTTGCACAAAGAATATGTAACAACCGAACTCAACATTTTTTCAAAGTTTTCTTTTGTGTACACATATACAGTTTGATGAGCGGCTCCCGTTTGGCACGTTCCTAACTTCATTTCCGACGAGACATATTATGCTTGTACTATACTGAGCAACTTTTCACCGTTATTATTTTTGTTGTTGTTTGTTGTTGTCATCGTGGTAAGCCTCGTGATGGTCGATTAGTTTTTCATATCCATATGATGCGTATTTTTCAAAAAAACGTCGATGTAATCCTCGAGTATGTTGAAAAGCATTGAACATCGTTGGAAATTAATGTGCCATGTAAATAACCGATATCATAACACATATAAAACATAAATCAATTAAATTTACGATTTTTTTTTTATTGTTTTGGTTTGTTTTAACGATTTAATTTTTGGTTTGTGCTAGAGACGACTGAGAGCGTTAAATATTCCATCACAAAGTTTCAAACAGCAAGCATAAATTTGTTGAAATTATGTATAACAAAAATGCGAGTTTTATATTTGCGTAGAGATTTAAAAACGAAATATTTTTTCAAACGAGTACTATCAATAATGTTTTGCTGCAATCGAAGCTACATATTGTATGTATTATATACATATAACATAAGTTAAGTTAGGTTAAGAACATAACCTTATGATAGCAAGCAGCTAAAAATATGATATATAGTGTAACAAACATTCGCCTTGTAAAAACATTTGTATTGTTTGGGGGAAAGTAAACTTGTCTCAACCCGGACGTAATATCACTGCATTTTATGCGTTGATGGACAGATGGTACATAGCTTATTGTGTAATAATAGTAATAATAGTATACTTGATTGTTGACATGGATCGTATTATATCATAAATTATGTATATAATATAAAGTGGTACAGATCAAGACTTCTGGCCGGCATGCATCGGACGTGATCTATTTCGACCGATAGCAGTGATGCGAATGCCGCTGTCGCTGTTGGTTTAACGCATATTTATATGATAGTATGGTCGACTGTGTAAATACGGCGCGATGAGGGGTTAAAGTGCTGTAAATAACTACCACCACTCCATCCACCACATCGAGCGTCACATCCGCCATCGGCAGACTTCCCGGTCAGAGAAACTCCTACTATCGATCACCGTGCGGTCACGCGAGAGAAACTCCGTCATCTGTCCATTATTATCGTTTAGAAAATACGCGTACATAAATAAAGGTTTGATAATAATATAATAAGTATAGCGATATTATGATGACGCATGCGTGGAAAACGAAGATAATAATATTATATTGCCGTGTATTTGACTAAAAGGGGTTGAAAATTTGTAGCAGGGTCGTAATGAGGACACGCATGCATTATTATAATATAGATTATATACTATTATAATATCGTATCATTATATTATTATCTACTTCATCGCCTTAGCCAGTCGCGTGACGTTGTGTAGCTTGATGAGACGCTCTATGTAGACAGCACGATATTCCACCTACCGGCTCAATGTCGACCAACCCAATCATATTGTCGGTAGTCATTAAATTATAGCATAGGACTTATTTATCGGTAATAAACGAATATGATAATAATATTATAATTTATAACACAATATCCTAACATCATCGTTGTCTGGCGTTGTTATTAATGCAAATAATAAGTATTATTGTTGCATTATTTAATTATTTTCGATTTTCAGTGAGGTCTCACTGACTTTATAAGTTATATTTTTTAAAACGATTAACCGAAGGAATTCTATTCTGCTGCAATAGTCTCAAAACAATAATTGAATTGTTCCAATTACACAAATCGAGTTTCTAACGAAAATCGTTTTGTGTGCGTTTTATTTGGGTTGTAACAAACGATCTAAAAATAATAGCTCGCGAGGGATAAAAACATAAAAAAAAAAGGAAAAACCGTAAACGCATTGTGCAGGTATATCAAAACACTGGTTAATTTAAACGTTACAGCTCTACGTTAATTATTATATACATTTTCGGTAACGAAGTTGTGTGTTTATATGTATCTACATAATACTATTACTATTGCATCAATAAATTATAAACGAACGTACTACGACGGTATTAATTGTCGATATGGTTGGAACCAAGAACCGTTACGATTAACCTAAATTCGCTACAGCTAAACGGAAAAAAATATGAGAGCATGAGATAGTGATAGTAAAATGTACTGTTCTTTTATTGTATAGCTGAGATAATAATAATAAATAGCTACATCAGTTAGATCCACAAGGGTAGAACAGTTGAGACAAAGAAGGTTTTTACAACAACGACAATGAAAGAAAATTGTAATAATCGTTGTTTAAATGATATTATTATACATACCTAGTATATAAAATTGTAATATATTATATTATTTTTAATATAATATTGGCGCCCATGCGTGACTCGGTTAATATGAAATTAATTCTCACGTGATAACGTGCATATACTATATATTATAAATAAGCGTATTTTTCGGAACGTAATGAAAATTTACATACACGCAGGATTTTAAAATTTCGAGAAAAAAGTTCGGTTTAAGGTGCATAATAAAAAGGCGACGGTGTGAGCGGAAATAAGTTAACGCTACTATTAAAAATATAACACACGGATGATATTTAAATAACTATGATGAATATTGATTGGAATTGACTTGTTTACCAAGTGTTATTTTTTCACGGTACACTTGAGATTTAAAAATTCTATAGCAGATAACACGTATTGTTATCACCATCATTATCACTACGATCGATGTCGTCGCCGTCATAATTATAATTCCCCATACTTGGTGAGACAGCTGTCACGTGCGCGTGAGCAAAATTTGACAAGAATAATAACCAATATGGATGACCACATAAAAACCTATTAGTTCAACGAACCTTGTGGTCGTAATCTTAATCGTAATATTTTTTTTCACCCGTTCCTATTACATAGATTCGTTAAGTTAGTTTGGGCTGTACATGCATATTATATAAATGACGCAACCACATTTGCGGTTATTCCACTAACGAAAATTTAAAACCATGCAAGGCGAGTTGCCGTCTGTTTGTATAATATTAATATTTGGTTTCAATTTTATCTATCAAGAACTAAAAAAAAAAAAAAAAAATCAAATATGCATGCATAATATAGTTTATAAGTCTTTAATATGTGAGTTTTAAGCTTTACACAGTAGTTAGGTTCTCAGATTTCCTGTTAAATTAAACACTGTTCCTAAATAAAAACTATTAAAAAAGTTTTGTTGTAGTTTTTGAAAAAAAAAATGAAAAACCAATGTTTACCAGAGTATAAAGTGTACTAAAAAATTTTAGTTTAATGACTGGAAGATTGAATATTTTGGATGTGAAGCCACAAGAAAAAAAACATCAATTGCTTGTTATAGAATAATGTCAAAAATAGTAATATAATAATAAAAATAAACTAGGTGCTATAGATTACTTATAGACTACTTACTATAGATTTATTATTAAATTATAATTAAGTATAATAAAGTTGCACAATGTATAACAATAGTTCTTAAAAAATTGAGCATCATTATAGAATGAAAATTGAAATTTCTTATGAAACACAAATATTTTAAATAATCGGCCGTCACCATAATATTTTTAGGACACACATATCTATCACGTGGACTTGTTATGACCTTTAACAGACTTTATATGTACGTTCGGTGACTAAACACGAACGGTTTTTTCTGACGTTTGTACGATCAATTATTTTTTTTTTAATAACCAAACTTCGACCTCATCGTGTCATCGATGTATCGTCATTTGGCTGCGGTTCAATAACGGCGACGACAGCGCACAGATGACGTCAACCACAGATAGGGTATGACCAATCTTTGAAGACTCGACGCGTTACAATATTGATAATCAAAATTTTAAATGGTTTTCGTGTGGGTATATATTGTATATACGAAGGAGGTCGCCACATGTTGACCGAGATTATAAAGTAATGATATTAATAATAATAAACATATGATCGATGGGTAGGTAAAAATAAAAAGTATTATACATGATTACCGATTAATATTGTTTCATCGATGTAACATTTAGTTGTCGCCTTACTCCAAACTCACAAGAATTTCGTAGTTGTAATAATAATATTATTTAATATAGATAATCGAAATTCGAGTTATTACTATATTGTACAAAAACGTATACGATGTCCATCTGCCGAGTTTTTTTCGATTATCAGTCGACGGGAATAACAGTTATAGTATTATATTATTAATAATACTCGTTCTTTGGAAGAAAACTCGTGCAGTGACTTCAAAATGAGTTGATATTATTTCTCAAACAATAATATACAATATTATATAGATGGTTATAACAAACATTATACGTTTATATGTATATATTATATTACCCAAAACGACAGCGGAGTGATACATATTTAAATTAAAATCCGTCCTCTCCGAATAAACTTTAACAGTGCTTATTTTTTGTTTTGTTTTTTTTTTTTCAGGAAAGTGTGCCGGAATCGTTTTTAATGCGTGGGACAAAATGCAAATTATAACGTTTTTAAAGTTCAACTTTTCACAGAATACCAGATGCTCTTTTGTACCGAAACTCGATTTGAGTGAATATATTTTATATTATACTATACGCATATATAAGTATAATTCCGTTGACGCTGAGTTTCACTCCCCGACTGTACGTTATGGGCCTTCTGTCACCGCAAGTACTATACACATTATAATAATAATTATAAAAATAATGATAAAATACATTTTCTATCCACAGTTTTTTTTCAATTTCTTTCTCCACATCTCAACAATTAAGATTAGTTAAGATAAGTTCCCATAGAAACTCGTCATAACTCCGTAAAATTATATGATGAAAACTACGCTATACAGTTTATACTTATTAAAACTGTAAGAGTATTATATATAATTATTTATATTGACATTGATATATTATGATTTTTACGATGGTGACTAAATCGATATTATAACATATATAACACATGTTTATAATTTCGTATGTATAAGCTATGCTAATATTATAGTCTTCGACTCGCTGAAGTTTAAACTTAAAAATCATTTTTCAATTAGCTTTAACTTTGTCGCCGCATCATCTATGACAGTATTTTGTACTATTATAATATAGTAATTTATTAATATGAACTAAAAGTATGGAATACATTATAATTGAACTGGCTAGATTAACCTAACTCGAGCACTCTTTTTTTACAACATTAAAAATTTTAATTATGTTCTTGGACAGTCCAGCATGAGAATTGCTTCTTGAGACCATTACAGGGGACATTTATATATATTTAACGTCATTAATGCCATATAAAAGGTTACTTTTTCTTTCTTGAAACATCCCCAACATCTTCTATGTCTGGTATTCAAACTAGATAAGTAGGTAAGTGGTAAGGTATGTGAAAAAAAAAGACTTCACGTAAATTTCATAAACGAAGGTTGCCAATTAAGCAACTATTTTCACATTTACAGGATTCTCGAAGTATAAGTAGTTGTATATACTGTATACTTTAATTTCATAATATAAAAAGATCTTATTAATATTATAATTATTATTATATTGTGCGCGTTTTTCGTTTTTTATCTTATATTGCTTTTACATTCTGAGTAAAAGGGAGATGCTGTTAAATAATAATATAACATCATACATATCATTAAATAGGTATTAAAGTGTTTTGGCAGTTAAATATTCATTTCAGGTGTATTATATCCGTCGGCGGAGTTATTAATTTTAAGTAAAACTTTTTTCTTTCTTTTTCAAGTATTTATACATGACCGTTGATGTTAGGAAGAAACCTTTCAAGGTCGGTGCATTATAATAATATGACGTTATTCTTTTCGGTCGTCTATCGGAAAAATGTATAATAATTTATAAAATATATTATTTTTGTATTTTATAATATTATTCGGAGCAAGATATGTTTGCTCGTCTTGCTATTTTTGTTCATTTCGAGCCAATTATTCGAAATGTACCACGGACAATAAAACACAATTTCATAACGAAAATGTTACGTCATATTATATAGTGAGTATAGTGTATTATTATTATGATGTATCAATTTTAAAATAAACGTGTTTTTTGTGGATACCAGTTGAAATAATAATTAAAAGCAGAACGATCGAACGTCATATAAAAAAATAATAATTTTTATTGTCATGTTTATTGATTTGGGTCGGATTGGTTTTGACACAACTCGTCTGCAACCGTATAATAATAAGTAAGATAGGTACCTACTTCGAGAGATGCACTTTTATACTATTATTATAATATTATATTATGAATTGCGCAACGGCAATAATACGCGTATTGCTACACGTCGTGCGATTGTTACGGATGTTGTAAACTCATTTCGCGCCGAGCTTGGAAACGAGCGCGCATGATTCGATTGTTGTTCGTGATCAATAATAATGTATACAATAAGCCATAAACAATTAATTTAATAATAATAATATATATATATATGATACCGTGGTCCATGGTAATGAGTCGGCTGTCGCTCAATTTTTAATATTTTCACTTTATTAAGTAATAATATAATATTATGTTACATTGTGCTCTGCGGTTAAGTACATATTATACATAATACGTCAAAGGTAACAATGCGGTATATGATAATACGAAAACAATGATAATATTCCCTCACAATTAAATGACATGTGAATGTAAATATTACTTTAACTTTTTTGGTTTATGTGTACACTACAATTATGTATTGTTCTATAAATTATTATTTTATTTTAAACACGAATATAGTTGATTGACTCACATTTTTCAAACCAAATATACAAAAAAAAAATATTTGTATAAATTGGCTTAACTAGAAAATATAAAATGTTTTCATAAACATCATTAAAAAGGTTTCTTTTACTCTATAAATAAAATTATTTTGATTATATGCTTAACCCGTTAAAAGTTACTTCACTTATGTTTTAACTCCAATAATATTATTACATTTTAACATGCTACCAATTATCATATCCGTAATATAATGTATTTTATATGGTTATCATGAAAATGCTCTTAATATTATTATTTTCAGTTCGATGAATTATGAATCATGTATTGTTTCATCTCAAAATGTTTCATTTTTTTACTGAAATGTTTTTATTAATTTATATTATATAGTTCACTTTTCCTATTTTTATTTTAAATAGTTTAAATATTTTTGAGCTCCAACCTTTAATTTTGTAATTATTGTGTGGTAATAGTATGAATTTTTTGTAGTTTATAACTATTACTATTAGTTATTAGTTTAATAAATAAATAAATTGTGATCATTGTAATCATTGTGTATATATTATTAAAGGACAAAAGACAATTATTATTACTTAATAACTTCAAAATTGCAAATACCACATAATATGTATATAAAGCTTGTAAAACTCACGAATGTGGTCGCCTTAACTCAAAAACACACAAATTCAAACTAATCCTATTATTTTCGAGAATTAGTTTAATAGTTACTTAATATGATATAAAATTAAATTTAAAATCCAATTAAGAAATGTTCGTTTCCAAATTTCCTAAATTAAACATTGTTTTTAAATGCATCAAAATTATTAAGATTATTACAATAAACAACCTATAATTATTAATTTTTTTTTAAATAAATTGGTAACCTATTCTTGTTGTTAATTTTATAGTGTAATCAGCCTACACAGTATGGTGAATGGCCATCTATCAATCGTCAACTACAGTTGACCAGATTATACTATGATCAATTGTGTGTTTTTATTATGATAAATAATAAGGTGATTGATCTTTACTTTAGACTCCATATTTTCAATTTCAATAATTACATTATGAACCTATTATTCTTAGAGAACAAAATTAAATGACTAAGAATTACTTATTGTAATTTTTGATTTTGATGTGATCAAATTTTAATATAAAAATATCCACTTAGTACATAGTTTAAAATAAAAAGAAGGTTTTTGAAAAAAATCATTTTTTATCTCCACAGAGTACTATTTAAGTATTGTGAAAATTTCTAAGAATTTGAAAATATGATTTTTTAATGTGTTTAAAAGTTAGGTTTTAACCAGATGGTATGTCTGGTACTCACGCGTTTGTAGCCCCTGTAGAGTACTAAATATTATTATATTATAAAACTCTAGAATTATTTTTTTTAACCACGGCGCCGTGGTGCTTATACCCGTATATTATACGTACACACTCTTTTCGCCGCCTTCACTGGATAATGTAATAACGTCTCATTCCTTTTTTTTCTTTTTATTCCGTTTTGTCTACGCAAACAAAACAAATCATCCGGAGCGAAGGAAATTACCACGCGTAAACGGTTTGTGCACCATGAATATTATCTAACGTCATTCCACGTAAAACTATATAAATAGGTACACAATTACGTTTTTTTCTCCTTTTTTATATTATTGTTACTATTATCATTTGTATCCCTACGAATACGTGTCAATTTGACCACTCACACCGACAGTTTCTACTATTTTGCAACGTATCATTATACGACTGCGTATTTCCATTTGCCGCGTTTGAATCACACACGCGCGCGCGCACGCACGTTAACCCAAGTCTATAATAATGTCATATATTTAGAGTTATAATACTTCTGGTATTGCAACAAATACGGTAGGACTTGGCTCGAAATATGCTCGTTTATCCGATGACAGCAGTGAGCGGTACTCTGTGTATGCTTATATCGTACTCGACCTCCGACATATCAACATAATGTTATAAAGTTCCTGAACTAGATCACACGCACTACATAAAATATATTATATATATATTATACGGAACGTCAAATTGTTTATTCATATAATATATGTTATTATATATTATGCTATCCGCGTATGCAAAATACTATAGCAAACGTGTCGGCGTGCGCCTTCGTGTATGCGATTTCATGGTCTATAAGAGATGGATCGTAAAAAAAATAATAATTACATGTAATGAAAAAAATCTGATGGACGTCACGTAACTACTAAGACCCTGAAGAAAATAAAACTTTACGGAAACTCTACTTCAGAGAGAGAGAAAATGCATTGTTTCAATGTCAACGAGTTCTTCGTATAAGTAGTGCAGTGAACAACTCATCTTACGAGTTTGAAAAGAAAATCGGATGATATGCTTAAGGTTGTGATCGATATCTCACACGAAATTCAAATGAAGTCCTCATGCGAATTTTGCTCGAGGCTTTCCACTTGCGAAGATCTACATGTTTGTATACGTGAAGATAGTTCATTCGAATCCTTACCTAACCTAAAAGCAAGTGCCAATTTATGCAAAATACTCAAATTATATCACATATTACCATACTGAGGTATTAAATTATTATTAACACAGCTGTGTGTTTCTAAAGAAATGGATTTTTTTTTCAACAAATTATTTATCTAATAGTATAGAATAAACTCTCGGTGACCGAACGGGCAAAACGAATTTTTAATGACAATATATCATTACTATTATCATTATTCTGATGTGCGTGTCGTTTATCACGACAAATGAGTTACATAATTACGACTAAACAACCGTAAAATCGTTTATGAGTCAGTACCACCGTACATACATTTTTCGATGCAAGTACGCTTAATGTTACTAGACATATCGTATATACGTGCTTAGTATATATATATATATATATATATCACTATATTATAAGCCATAATATAAGTATATTATATATAAATGTATCACGGTGAACAAAAAAAAAAAAAAAAATGGCAAGCATAAAGAACGATGATCTATATTTATACAATGTACACGGTATTCTATGTAACTAGTACAATATATTTGGCTAGCGAACGATTACCGCAACGACAGTGGGAATATTGTGTAAGATAGGCGAAACGCTACTGATTTGGTGAGCGCATAATATAATATTATGATATATTTATTATATGATATACATACATTTATTTATTTATATATATATGTATATATATTGCTGTTTAACAAATACATTTAGGACAGTAACATATAACATATTATAGTTTACAGAATAACGATGGAGTATTTATTTTTTTATTTTACATCATTATTCTTTGAAAACTAATTAAATTTAAAATGAATCACAATTAATACTCGGATAAAATTGTGGAAAGTGTCTCTATGTAATATATTTTATTTTGTATTTATCTACTATTATTATTGACCATTGTGAAGTTATGAATATTATTGACCATATTAGAGATCTGGTTATAATTAATAATAATTATGCACCTATTTTGAAGTTTAATTATTTAATTTTGTCACATGATTTAAAACCAAGTATACTTTTAAACTTTAAATATACAAATATTGAATATTGCATAAATAGTTTTATCCCTCCTATTCATTTACATTTTAAGAATTATACATATATCATACATATAGATATAATTACTCGTACACCAGGAGTTATATTATTATTTATTAAATACATTTATGAATAATAGTATGTGTAGATATGCTATTTGTGTAAATTATATGCTAGGTTTAGATAATATAACTTGCCATATCGTTTCAATAATTTGCAGCTCAGTCTACGGTTCGGCCGAGCCACTCTTGGTCGAGGTTTTAATGGAAACAAGGAAAGGAGTTTAGAAAGGATGTCGGGAATGAATATTATCCGTTAGCAGTTTTCATCAGCAAGTATATTATTATGATATGTAAAGGGAATTTTCCGGACACTAATTGCTCACTAACCCCTCACTATGGCGGTCCAATTCGTCGGGCGGTGAAAGCACAACGGATTTTCGGTGCACTGCTCTCGTGGCCGCTAATGATACCGACTTTTAGCAAGCCCATAAGGGTAATCGCGTGTATAACTCGCCGCAACAGCGTATTAAAGGCTTACCCAATATATGTATATATAAATATAAAATTATACATCATTCTATATTATATAGGCAAACATTATAATTGGAATCGTAGGACTTTAATTTTAAGTGGTACTTTAGTACATGCATGTAAAGAGCACTTTGCTTCATCACATATTATATGTATCTCACAATAAAACTTCTTAATATCGGACACTCTTAGTCGCCAAAATTGTATCCATTATTTAGAAAAATAAAAAATATTGAAATATTATATCAACAAAAAAAGTGATTCACATATTATTAAAATAATATTCTATTATTTAAAACAAAATCAGTTACCGAAAAAGACTGCCATTCCCTATGATAGTTAAGATAAATATAATAATATAATAATTTATAAAAATAAAAATGTATATTGTAATAAATTAATATACTTAAATAATAATTATAATCAAAATAATCAAAATCTAACCATAAAGGTGTTCGTTATTAAAGTGTGTCATATTTAGAGGTTTTCTTAAAAATAAATAAATCAAAATATTTCTTTTTCCGAAAAAAATATTAGCTACTTCGATATTATTATATATAATATATATTGCATATAGGTATAATTGGTATATAATATATTATATTATACTTCGAATTTACGAATAGGTCCATCATAATACAAGTAGGGTATATTATTACCCTACATGTTAATATATTGATGTTCACGAATATTTGTCTGTATTTTAATTTTCTTATGTTTTAAACTATATAATATACAATATAATATTTATTATATGGTTTATTATTATAAACCACAATTAGATAAAATGTTATTTCCACATGGTAAATCATCATAAGACTAAAACGTCGTCAACGCCATCATTAAAACTGTATTGTTCTCTAACATTATACCCGAAGTGAAGACAAAAGTCGTACCATTTTTTCTACCCCTTGTGTTCACGACCCATTGTTCGTTGACACGATGTTAGAATCATCGTTTAATTATCACTACACTTTTTTTTTTCATAAACGTTTGTTAATAGTTACTTGACAAATTATAAGCCACAGAAATACAAATTTTCTATAAGTGACAAGTCATTGTTATTTTTCAACGATATTTTAATCGATCTGAGGCATTTGAAATCCGTTCTCAAGTTTTCCCACTATCAATAATTTATATGTAACTATTTACTCGTATACAAAAAGTACGTTTTATTTGGTTATGACTTATGAGTAGAGAAATGTGAATAATTATAAAACGTTTTTCAGGTACATTTTTGTCGACTATCATTACATATTACTCTATTTATCCATTTATTAAGACAAGGTTTCTTGTGAAAAATTTTAAGAATATTAAAAATAAGAAAAAAAATATTCGCATGTACAAATTTGTATTCCACATCTCTAAATATTAATAATAATTTTTAAATAAGGGTCAAAATAAATTAAAATATTAAACATATTAAAACAAAATTACTGCATGATATAAATATAATATGTTTAACTACCAGAAAAAAGTATAAATAATTTTAAATGTCTATGTAAGATACTAAATTAATTCATTGGCCACTGCACACTTTTGTTAAAATAGTCGTCTTAGATCATAAACTATAACATAATGTCATAATAGAATATGTATTAAAATAATACATGAGTATAAGACCGATTGTGAAAACGAATTAATATAAAATTCTTGAATAACTCAAGGATAAACTACCGGAATTATAATGTAGTAAGATTATAATATATTTGTTAGTAAATGCTAATATGTCATAATATTTATTTTTCAAAACCCACATGGAATGTAACCATTATCTAACTTTTTGTAAAACTTTGGAATGACGATGAATATGTTGTTATGGTTAGATAATATAGTATTTTATCGATGACCCATCATCTGACTTTAAAATTGGTGCTAGAAAATACGGGTAGATAAAGATAAGATATACCATTATAGTAATGTATAGGGAGTTTTAGTGAGTAATGGCCCTCAAAAAAAAACTTTGTACGGATGGAAGATAGATGTACAATAGGAGATTCTAGTGAAAAACCAATCGGCTAACTATAAGACGAAAACTTACCGAACTAAAGTACTTTAAATAAATCAACTAGGTAGGTAACATAGTTTCTTCTTTCTTAGGAAACATTTCAGAGCAGATTAAAATCGTTTATCTTTAAATTAAGTTATCCAGTTGGTTGCAAATTCTGAAGCCGATAAGAATTTGATTTTAAACATCCTCATTTCTGAAGAATACAGCACACATAAATATCGTACAAATATCATATACCATAATACTCATCATAAATTAATATTATATTCTATTTAAAGAATTTTACAAAGAGTTCGTAGAATTTCAGAATTCATTCTATGCAAGCGGAATATATTATTTACCTGGCTTTAATGTAATTTGCACAAACCAATATGTTTTTGCTTTATTAAGTTACGTACATTGTACAAAATTACTTAGAAATATAAATTTGTGTTTACGTTAGGGAAATATATATATATATACTTCGGAGCAAGATGTGTTTTAACCATATTTAATTAAACATCAACTGCATTAATATAACGCAATGTACTAGACCAATCAAAATAAACCGATTCACTAGACATAATTAAATAATATGCTTTGTTAGAGTAGGAATACCAATAATTTATACCGTCATGTTCGAAGAATGTTTATCATGCAGCATCATTACTACCTTTTGATCTTTTGGTTTGAATACTGTTACAGTGAATACAATATTATATTATACTGCAATAGTCGTATAGATATTATAGCAAATGTATTTAGGCAATAGCGTATTCGACATCAATATACCGCCTTGGAGTTTAAAAATGGTGAAACACTATCATAATCTTTACCCATTAAGAAATAAACAACATGTAAAATACAAAACAAATACCAGTTTAAAATATTTGCGTGTAAATTATTAGTTTTAAAAATTAACCAATAGATACTGCATCGATGGTCAGAGACGAAAAACAAAAACACCACTATTAATATTGTTCTATACCTAGAAGGTAACTATGTATAATTATTTTCTTCGTTCTTTATCTGTTTTAAAGGTAATATTGAAGTATATCACTGCTAAAAAAACTGCTTACCGTTTCTCTTATTGTAGGTTGGTAAATCGTATTATTATAATATATTATGTACATATTATAACAATTTTGGTTCTGTTCATTGTTTTACTCGGCCGTAAAACACAGGCGCTAACAACCAGAGTGGGTCACTACCCCATCAACACCTCAAAGTCTATAATACCACCAACATCGGCGACGATTCTAGTTCCATGGTTTTGACTAATGGTCCGCATGTACAAACAATCGGAAGCTCGGTTGCCAGTGAGCCAAACCGCACATCCGTCAGCCGAAACTATGTAAGTCCAACGCCAAAAATAAAGGAGAGACGGTAGCGCGCAGATGGTCACAGACGGTGGGCGCGGAAGGCGCGCAAAAACAACTCCAAACCGGGTAGTCCTATAAGAACCACACCATTGTTTGCGGGTTCGCTATGTATAAACGCTTTCACGGTTTAATAATATATATATAACATCACACAATATATCGTGCGCTTTCACCTTCTCTACGATGGGTTGTTTCAATGAAATTATAACGGAATTAAACATCAAACTTCCGCAGGTGTCATAAAAATGTGTCTGTGTATATGTGTATAAACAGGAAGTCACACGCCGCGGCTTGTGAACCAAACGGACGTATATTATTATTACGCGTAACGATGGCACGTGGTCGGTGGTAATAACAGATATACTTGTTTGTATATATATATATATACATCACTTTATTATATTCCCGAAATGGTAGAAAAAATAAAACGCTCAATCGCGGAATTTTCCAATTATCGAAATCGATCGATCGGATAACGCGCAAAACAGGATTTGAAATCCGGATCATATTTCAACTGTACAACCGTACGCGTGTAGGTCGAAAACAGAGTAGCGTCGGGTGAAAGCAAAATGCATTATTATACTACGTATTTTGGCAGTAAGTATACATCAACCGCGCGGGTTTTTATCACAACTCTACACTGTCAATTATTAAAATACAGATTGCCAAATATATGTTAAAATACAAAAAAAATAAGTTTCCAGAACTGATCAAAAACTTAAGTTTAAGTATCTTTATTATATTATGTATCCTAATTCCTGGTGTAGCGCATAGAAAAAAATTCACGAACTCTTAAGACGCAACTCACAGTCGCGATTATTCAAAGATCGGCACTCCATAGATGTACTTATAAGATTGTGTTTCTTATTTCGTGTTTCACCATATATTATTATATATGCTCAAGCAGTATTAACGCTCACTCGGTATGTGGTTAATGAGCCTGTGCGCGTAGCTTTCCGCCTACCCGAATCAGAGCGCATATTATTGTTGCTTCCTGATTACATTTTCTCTTGGGATTAAATAACTTTTATTTTTTCTCTTCGTCGACCAGCGATAGATTATTACGAGCCTTATTTATTTACTTTTATTTTTTTGATCCACAGTAAATCTGTCGTTATGTTATGTGTATTTTGATGTCGGTGTCACAGCGGAAGTCAACATCTACGGTCCGGTCAATGAGTCGTAAAAGGCCATGTCAAGTTTATCTTCTTATTCATCTTCAGTACACGGCACGTCGTATACCGTAGTAATATGATATTATTACGTGCCAATATTATTATTCTACCCAGAAGAAGGAAAACGACAATTAATCAAAAACCACTTTTACACCTCACGCCAATGACAATAATAAATAACAATCCAAAGAAAAGAAAACACGGTCGCTTGTAACCGGACTATCCGCTTTGAAATGATTATAACGCGGGGAATACACCCATTAATAATTAATCCCGTAACAAATAATATAATACATAATATATACATACCGATTACT
Source organism: Aphis gossypii (assembly GCF_020184175.1). Lineage (NCBI taxonomy): Eukaryota > Metazoa > Arthropoda > Insecta > Hemiptera > Aphididae > Aphis > Aphis gossypii. The sequence continues at coordinate 87,856,300 of NC_065531.1, forward strand.
CAAAACAAAAATATCAACTTCAATATTTGCTAGATATATGATAATAGCTAATTAACATAGCATAATTACAGAAACTAGTTTAACTCAGGAAACAAATAGATGAATATTAATAATTAAATTTAAATGTGGATAACAAATGGTTTTTCCTCTCAAGTATACAATGCAATTATTTTTTTATGTTTTCAAATAATTTACTTGTTACGCAATTTGTGTATAGATTGTAAATATAATTAATTATAAAAATAAAAATATATAATATAGTTTTTGAGGAGTTTGCATCATCATGAAGTTTCAATGTAACGAAATTATAAACGTAATTTAGACTATTGACGACTAGCTATCAGAAACAGACAAACAACGTTTGGATTAATTTTAAAAAAATAAACAACAATATTGATGAATATTATTACCTCAAATACCTGATATCAAACTTTTTCTAAATAATTTTTAATTGATCGGTCAGTTATGAATATATTGTATGTAACGTATAATATAGGGTAAGTATGACTTAGGTCATGAGATAAGCGCACGACAAACCTTTAACACAAACAATCAATCCGAGGTTAATATAGTACATTGACTAAGACCGCGTGTATAATTAAAATATAATACGTTTTATAAATTCTTAAATAAAGTTTTATTACGTCGAGTGTCATCTTAAGACGGCGCGTATTATAGTATAAAACATATAAACACGTATACAAACTTACAATTATAGCTGTTGTAATGAAATCTTACATCGCTAGAATCACATAATCGTTATTAATATCACGACGGTGGATATGCATACGAATTAATAATTTTATATGTACCCACGGTTTCACGATCGCAGATGGAAATACACATTTTCAAAATGCCTCTGTATAATTATTATTTATGTGAAAATTATACCAACCATTTATATACTTATATATATATATATATTATATATATGAGTACGCATATTAGAAACGTTTCGAAATATAAATCACTGAACCATCCATTGTATTATTCATCAACGTGAAAACATTTTTTTCTTTTATGTATATAGTTCTCTATACGCGAGTTTTATAGTTTATACGAATATAAGACGTTGATGCAGTTGAACTTTGCTATCTATAGAACCATTTGATGGCCATTATACAGACGATCGGAAAGAAAAGTATTAGCCGGATAACCAAAAATTCGTATTATATGTTTTGAAAGTTTGTACCTACATCACTCTACTGACCATCGAACAAAATAAAAAGAGAAACAGTGCATTATTATTATTCATGTATAGATAGATTACCGCTATAATATACCATGTATGAGCATGTGGTCATGTTGACTCAAATAGACTTACGCTATACAATGCAATTTATGATGAGAGCAGTATTATTATTATCATTAACGATCGGCGTGTGATATGTAAATTAAGGGTCATTACGTGTGTTATTGAGTATTGTTCGCGTAACGTCATGTAGGTAGGTACATATAATATTGTTATATCTCTACACGGATTATGCGCGCATGCTCGCGTCCGAAAAGAGAATAGTGAAATTCTGTAGTCATTATTGAACTCGGCTAGTTTAATAATTTCGATTTATAATTAACACAACAATGAGATCGTTAAAAACATTCAACTGTAGATGGTATCGGCACGATGAGGTTTTTATAACCAAATCCATAGGCACTGTGCAATAATATAATAACAACAACACTGTGTTGGCATAATAATATTATATAGTCGTGTTTTCCGAACCGTCAAATTGCACAATAAGATCGCCGTCCAATTATTGGATTTTTGCAACTCCTAATTCCTATGTGTTTTTCATCATCATCTTCGGTTGTTTTTGAAACATATTCGAGTGGTACGTGGATTATCCATATCATAATATAGATCGATTGACGGCATCTTAACATTTTCAGATGATATATAATTCGGTAGGTACCATACGAGTTATACAATCCTAAACTCTGGAATACTAAACAGGACTTTCCATACGTGAAGAGCAAACAGAATTATAATTATTATCATATTAGAGCCGCAGAAATTACGGAACAGGACGTCCTAGTATATGGATATGTGCCCGGACAATTCTATAAATAGGCATACTCATAATCTATTTACTTGGTATATATAATATATGCATATAAACAGTAATGAAAACTAGCGTAGATGTTATGCAACTATGTGGTGGTCAAATATGTTTTTTCTGTAATCAGCAAGGAAGTATGACATATTTTCAAATTGAAATACTTATATGTATACGTCATATAGGTACATAAACATATTATATTATTATACATATATTCACTAGTCAACGACCGAAATCGTATTTGTTTATTATACATTTGAATAACTGCGCCTTCTAATACACAAACAACGACAACGCATCATAGCTTTCACTTTATTGCAATACGAAAAAAAGAAGCTTCTCGACAATTTCGTAATCCACGAAAAAAATTTGTTTCCTGCCGCAGACGCACACGTCTTGTTTTCCCCCGAACAAAGTTTATCGTATACCATGCCGCTAATCATAACGTCGTCGGTGATTTTTTTTTCTAGAAGGTTTTTTTTTCTTTTACACATCTTTAAGTCCTCCGTCTCATGGAAAACACGAAAATAATAGCTCGAACGAGTGGGGCGTGGTCGTTACACAGCCGTCGCTAATGACTACGCGGCTCCGGAGAGGCGTCTGAGTTATTTACGGTCGCGACGGCGATTAAAAACGAATTACGGCGACGATATCCATCGAAGCACGATCCGTCTCACACCTGCCCGTCTACCGGCTACCCCCGCCGATCGGACGACAGAGAGATAGAGAGGGTTGATCTATGAGTCACTCGTACGATCCACACACACACGTTGCACCTACTACCGGCGTCATAATTTTGTGTCTTATCTGCAGTACACAAAACGAAACGTTTATGAAATTCGTGATTCCGATACTATATATATATATATTATGTATATACATGCCGTATATGAGGACGTGAAGACGATCGGTGGCGGTGTTTCGACGTTGATGGATTGTGTTTAAATTTCTTGCGCGAGAACCCGCACCGCACTTGAAACGCCGCCACAGCCCACGACTACTCCTGGCTTCGCTCCCGTTTTTACTGAGTTTTCAATACCACCACCGTTATCCTTCTCCACCTAATGTGGTAGTGTTCGCGGTGGAGAGTTAACACACACATACACACGTAGACAACGCATATTACACCGTCCCGATGATTTATGATTTTCCGGCAACTTTTGTATACGAAATGTTTATGCCGTTGAGTATATGTGTGTGAGTGTGGTATAGGGGCGTTATACATATTTAACAGCCATTTGTCTGCGTGTCCCCACACCACCACCATCCAAATATTTTTGACGATTACGCGGCGTTTAGCCTCTCCACCCAAGCCGAAGGTGATTGACGACGACGTATTTATAAATAAAATACACTACAGTCAACCAGTACCAACCACGGATTAGCGAACCCGATCGATACGATCGATTGTTGCTGTTTTCGGTGGAAAATTATCCTCCAGTCGTCGCCAATAATATTAGATGTATATGTGCGCTGAACATATACAACTGGCATTAGGTATATTGTAATAATGTAACGCTGTCGGACGAAGTGGCCGATATTCCTATCCAACAAGCGCGATTATTCGCAATTTAACGGGCCATTCACGCGAGTCGTCTCCGAGTCCGTCCGCTGTAGGAAAATAATAATTATTCAGTTACACATTTCTACCCATTGAAAATGGGCACACAATGGCTGGCTTGATTGGACCCAGCGTTTGCGTGTTGTGTGCGTAGTCTGCAGCTGTGCATGTAGCGCAACTTCACGACCGACCGTCGTTTTTCGATTTTTGCATTGGTTTATATTCGTAGGATTTTCTTACATTTATGTATGAATTTTAATTTCCACGGTCTCTCACTATTTTTAGTGAATATTTTATACTTTTTCTGGTAGAAAAAGCGAGAAATAAAACAAAAAAAAAATATTTTTCGATTTACTCGTAAATAATATTCTCGTGATCAAGGTTTCTACGGCGTTGAAACATTTTCACGATATCGATTTCCTACTAATTTTATATACTCTCGTGTTTCTTAATGATGTTCGCTTTTATTTAATGCCTAAGCCACAGTTTTTAGAAGGTGACGTTTAATTTTATTTTCCAGTTCTAGACAACAAATAAATACACATTTCCGTTTTAATGCTCTACGGGAATTTATTTCCGTACCATTAATGACTGCATAATATGGTAAAATAGTTTCCTTTTTTGTGTTCAATTAATTTTTACTTTTGTTTAATAATTCGAATTAAAAATCATCAAAAGTATTTTTTTATATAATTTATTTAAACCATATTTTATTGAGCTGTTAAATTTAATAATGTATTTATGCATTCAGATACCTCCTTTGAACGTATTAAATCACGGATAACTTATTCATTAATTAAATATACTCTACCGCACTTTCATCTTAATAACTTAACCTTGACTATATTATTTATTGCTCTCGTTTATCGCCTTCAGTCTAACAATAAGATATATTCAAAATATGATGATAGTCTCCTCACAAACTGGTTTGTACTTTCTTCTCATTTCTTTATTGCATATTTTATATACTGGTATTATAACTAACCGATAGTTGTTCGATTCCCTTTCCTTTGCCCATACATTCAATCCGTTAACAGCGAAACAATTTTCAATATTGTATACAATTACAAAAAATAAAAATAAAAAATAGTTAGTTATGGTAAAAAATTGTTATCATTTATCAAAAATAAAGAAAGTAAACGATCTTACATGATGTATATGTTTATTTCATTATTCGGTGTACCTATCGTTGTCGATCGTTAGACCGTAAATATTTAAAACTAATTAATCTTGAAAAAAAATGTGTTCATAGTAATTTATGTACCTATATTGAGTAAAAAATAATTAGTTTAGCTAATGAGAATGTACAAAACACCCAGCGATTTATTATTTTTACTGTTTGTAAAATACGTATATTGTATATTATAAAGTATTATATACGTAGAACCATAAAGTTCTATCACAGTTTATAATAATAAAAATAATTAATTACCAAACGTAATATTCATTGACATTTGCTCATTTGTCCCATCTTCAACTTATTATATAACATTACATTAATATATTATTATAGGTATGTTTTCAACCAGGACAACAGTATACATTTACGTAAAATCCGGGAAATAACGAAAGTTACCGGATTATTGTATATTGCAGTATAGATTTATATAATAACAAGTATGCATAAGCAACACAATACTAAATATATAATATATATGACATTTTATAGTATACAGTATATATATATATATATATATATATATACTTGCAGTACTACGTCGTGTGTTTCTTTTTGATTTCAAACATTTTGTGCTCGAAATAGACTCGTGTAACAGATAGATCATAATATACGTGTGAGTTGTGAAAAGATTAAAGGTTGGGACAGCCTCTGCAGACACGTTCCAAAAAGTTACAACAGAGAATTTGGTTTATCATTATATTTCTCAGCTCTCTACCAATAACGTTCGTACATTTCACGTTAATAGATATTTTCCAACACTCCGACTATCGGCGGAGGTTATCGTGTGTGGCTGAGTGGAAAGTGGACGCCGGAAACGTTCGTGACGGCTGGACGAATATTGCTTGCCGTTTTCAGTTTTCAGAGGAAAATTTTCACCTATATAGGTGCCTGGGATACGTCGTGTTGTCGTAAAGCTCGTCACATTTCGCGTGTGGCATTTCCATTTCCTGTCGAGGCCCCAGCCGTGTCGACACGAAATCCGTTTTATATTTTACGTCTACGAATGTCGCCCTTTTAAATAGACGCCGCACTGGTATTCGTCATGCGAATAAAATTTTCTGTTTTCCATAATTCAACTTAAATCAAGGTATCCAGTTCTTTGTAATAAAAATAAATATAATAATAGTATTTAGCTTACGTACTCATATTTTAAGTTATACTGTGTGATGAGTACTATGACAGTTTCAAAAGTAAAAAAATGTTTTATTTCATTTTTGAATATTATTGTACTGCATGCACTAAACTCGTATTATAATGTATATTTGGGCCCAAATAACTAATGATAATTTATTATTACATCTCTCAAGTGATGCTAAAGGTGGAATAGTAGCGTGTTAATGCATATTTTAATAGAAATAGCTGTACTTGACGATACTTATAGTATGGTTTCTTATTTTGATTTTTCATATACATCAAAATAATTTAATAATGGTGCAATAATTTTCTGTTGATCCGCACTTCCGTCAGTTCAGTACGTTTATTATAGTTTCGTTGCAGGTATATAGAATATGCGGGACGTAGATGGCATATTATTTTAATATTATGTATTATGTTATAAAGAGAGCCGTTTAATATCGCTGGGCGACGGGAATGTTGTACGCATTTTATAATGCACAAATAAAATTCCTCAGGGCCGTTTATAACTTTAATTTAAATGGCAAAAAGCAGATAAAAACCCGGTCCCTGGGATTTATGATGACATTATTTGCTTGCTACTCTACCGCACGGCGTGCTGAAATGCCCACGTCTGGCTATTATTATTATTATGCATATTTTGGAAAACAGCCTGCCCCTTGTTGTCTGAATTATTATTATTTTTTTTTCCATTATAAATTGGGCAACATGGTAGCGTTCATACTTCCTACCGCCACCAAACGTGTACAAACACACATACAAACACACGCATACAATCAACGACAACAAACGACGTATAAATCTTATTAGGACGAGTCTTTTGTTCCGGTGAAAATAAAAAAAGCAATTTTATTGCTTCCATTCCACCTTTCTGTACACATTCAGACTGTAGGTATATAATAAATAAATATATATATATACACATATAATCATAATGGATACACAGATTTTGACCTATCTAGTCTCTTCAGCATCATACAAGCATTCTCATATTGAATATCGAGCATCTCTACAGAGGACAACTTTTTTTTCAGACTGAAATACCTCTCTAGACCAAATAGCTTTCTTTGCTGAAAAATGATTTGGAAATCGATTGATTTATAACAATGTTTGATACTGTTGGTGGCAATCAAAATTTATTTCATAAAAAAATGTCACAATTGACCTCAGGCGTAAAACCCTTAATATAACTAACAAAAAGGGTACATTGTTTTCTTTATTTTCAACGTTTGATTGATACAGTTTAAACGATAAGTTTGCAAAATATTTTTAGGTCATTCGATTATATTGGATAAAATAGTTTTGCCTATAAAGTAACATGTAATTCTTCGTATGTAAATATCGATATTCTTTTGATGACAGTTTACCTTCATTAACTATGTGATAGATAACTGATTGCTTTTTCACACAAGTTTGTATGGTATATTTTATATCATATATAATATATACGTTCATGAGTGCCATCATAATAGATAACTATATAAGTTAGTAATTGGAATTCATTAACAATAATAATTCTGGGTTATCGCTACGAATTCTTGAATTAATTGTTTAAATACCACATTTTATAAGTAAATGTTTCCAAGCGTTGTTTTTTTAAAGATTCCTAATTAATAATTAATAATAACAAACATATCAAATTTTTACGAGGTGTGCTATTACGCACTGATCTATTGCGCTAATTGAACCATTATACTGCGTAAAAAATATAAATAAATTAGGAGTATTACGAACTTGGACATATTTTTGCATCGTCATAATGGCTATCGTATTATTGTTACACAATTTTTTATTATAGTGGCAAATGGTAATGCACTTTACAGTATCGTATTACGTACGTAATACGTTTCTAAATTAACATTTAAAAACTTTGGCTTTCTCGGAGTCATATATCTGGAAATATTACGCGCGTAATTGTTTTTATTTAAAACAAAAAATGAGGTCGGTTTCTCATTGTTATAATATGTTATTTTCATTGAAACAAATTATTATTCCAGACTTGGATCCCGCTTCACACGCGTGGTATCTACGAAAAAATGTATACGGAGTGATTCATTTAACGTAAAATATTCATTATATCAGAAAAAAATATCGTTATAGTTTTTAAGTTTTTTACTTTATATTTTAAAGGACTATTGTTTGTAATATTTTGTTCTATACAAATCTAATTTCATATAAGTTTCTTAATAATTTAAGTATTATAAGTTTTAATGGCCGGAATTGTTAATAACAATTAATGTATACCAACTATACCTCTGTAATCAAATCACTCCATTTATCATAACTCTAAATACGTATAACTCTTAAACTACTCGTCAAAAGTTCAATTTTTTTGTTTCAAAGTAAGTACCTACTCCGAATAATATTTTGCTTTTAAATAAAGAACTAAATGTTTATGTTGTTATAAAAAAAAAAAAAAACTTAACGCCTAAATATTATAAATATTGGGAAAAATGGTTTATTTAAAAAACTTAAAAAAATGTTTTAAAAAGTGTTATATTTTTTAAAATAATAAATGCCGTACGTTAAATGAATCATTTGATATATTTATCTATATATTATGCATACGTAGTGCACAGCTCTTATAGCATGAACACTAAAACGAGGAAAAGAAACGCTTTCATTTTCCGTGGAAGCTAAATTTGCATTTCACTCGTTCTTTTGTGACGGCCATCTTTTTACTTGTCGATCGATAAAAAAATAGCCATTACATTAAGTTATGACATTTTACCTGAAGCCGAAGCTTTACGTACCTAGATTACGCGTAAATTATTATAATAATATACATCGTCGTAGTACTCTCATCTCATGGAATTTGCCGGATCGAAATGGAAAGTGCACGCGGCCAACCGGTCCGGCCCCCATCAGGTTATCGACATTGACATTGCCGGGCGAGAGTGCAATCCGCCGAAACGACCTGCGCTCGCACAAAACGGCCGCCCCGGGGACTTGCAGCGGTGAAACCTGTTCAACGACAGAACGTCCACGCCGGACGACGTTTTGCCGTCGATCGATTGTCGACGATCGGTTTACCGTTTATCGTTATATTATTGTCTATTAAGTTTAAAAATTATAATATACCTACGTCTCACGGTAAATTTGTTTTCCATAATTGTAGGTTTTTCACGATTTTGCGGCTTAATACGTTTAAGTCCACGTCATAAAAGGTTTACTAGTAACAATTCGTTTAGTAGAATATGAAAAGAAAAATGTACCGTATTAATAATGTTTTTTTTTCTTTAGCTTAATTTTTCTATTTCCCGTTTGATATCCTAGTAATATAGCAACACGCTGTCGCCATTGTATTCTCGTATGCGCACACAACGAAACTGACTTTACGCTGCTGTATAGACAAAACAAACTACCATTTTATGTAGGTATATAATACGAGTTCACCGTGATTGCGTTATTTTCCCTATTTTAATCTATTTTATACTTATATTAATATAACATTTCGCATTTCCCGGACGTTCGCCTTACAGTGAAATATCATGTCGAGACGGCGACGAACTTCGAAGAAGATTACTGCCGCCAGTAAGAATGGAAATGGCGTGCAACGGGATGCGGGTATCGTACAGTATTTCCTGCTTCCGTTTTTGATAGGAAAAATCTATATGAGTTGTAATGTATAGAGTGATCCATAAGTTATGCTCACCACAATGTTTTTTTTTATATATATATATATATATATATAATGAATTTATTCAAATTCTAATTTTTGGAATTTTTAAGTATATTTAAAGACTGACGATATTATTCCAATTATTCAACATTTTTATTCTACTTTGGAATGCATAGAATTTCAAGAATGTTCTATGGGAATACTGCAAGCTTCTCTTTTCTTCAAATAATAACCAGCAACTTACTTTTTTACAGTAAATTATTGAGTAGATGATTTTTTTTTTTTAATTCCGATGTATTTAAATCAAGTGTTAACAATTCATTACTAAGTTATAAATAAGTATTTAAATTTGATGATAAAAAAAAAAAAAATAGTTTTTAAAAACCAACTAACTACTAAAAAAAGTTATCTGATTAACGATTTATAGGAGTGAAGTTGTTTTCGGTACAAATAATTTCTTAAAATGGCAATTTGAAAATATAGCCCTATATATTATTTATATATTGTTATTATTGAAAAATGTCATCGTTAAAGAAAAACATGGGGATATCTAAGCATGCTTGGTGTATTACTTAGTTTAATACGAAGATATACAAAACATAATATTATAATCAGTGTAGGTTAATATTGATTGTCGCTAGCACAATGCTTTTGAGGCCTTGTCACATTAATGTTTTAGGATTATAAATTGGAATCCACACAAAAACGGATTACAATCCGCAGCTGGTTTAACTTGACGTCGTTGTCCGCTAGTCTCTACCGTGTCTAAATTCGAACAAGTATTTATTTTTTTATTTTTTCAATTTTTTTTTTCAATCGCGAAAACGTGACAATTATTATTGTAAATGTGAAGACGTCAACAGTTGTGCGAGCGGCACACGTCGCGTTTTATTGATATTAAGCACCAAATACTACGGTATACTATAATAATATCATTTTGACCTTGGATATTAAATACTGCATTATAATATACTTGTGAATAACGAATTCAAATTTTGTAATAGAGTTTTTAGTTTGAAAAAAAAATCCATTACAAATGGGTCGGAGATGAAAAAAAAACATTAAAACGACGCCTGTAACTCCTACATCACGGATGATTACTTATAATTGTGTTACTTCATAAAACGTAGGAATATTATATATATATCGTTTATATAGAAGACTCCGTACGAATAGAATGAAAACTAAAAACCATTATATATATATAGTTAATAACGCCAACGTTATTTCGAATATACATCTATATACATTATGCATATTATACAATCCAAAATGATTTAACGTTTTCATTCGACGTTTTGAAAACACACTTATTAATTTTATCGTATAATATCTATGTTGATAATATTATACCCAATGGCAAATACACATTCTAATAATACCTATACTTAACACACAGTTTCAAAACGGAAATGGATATTATAATTTCGGACCATACCTCCGCTATGGTGCATCACAGGGGGGTTGATGACCTTGAAACATTTAGGCGTTTGATAAAACGTTATATTTTTTCGAGAAAACAAGGTCAGATTGAGAGTTAACAGCCCGCTTACATTTTTAAGACAGAAAGTGAATTTCTAATAGTCGTACCAAGAGAGCAAGTACCTTTTATTAACGTGCATATAGGTGCTGTATAATATTATTAAATATAAACGTGATACACGTTGTAACATATACGTACAGCCGCGGGGAGCCACTTGTAACGGGCAAGTTTATACTATAATATAGTTTGTATGACAATCGTTCAAATTCCGTGATGTGATCTTAAAAAAAATCCAAGCGAAAGCCAATATAATTGGTCGTATAATGATAACGCAAAGAAATGATAAAAAAAAAATAACAAATAATAATATATTCAAAACAATGTTAATGGCAACGACGAAGAGTTGTTCACAAAACGTATTATTTGATAACACAATGTTTTACTTTCTTTTTCCTCTCCTCGGCAGTGCAATTTACACTTCTTCTTGTCGCTCAACTCACACACAATATATACGCGCTAGTGTATATTAAACTATGCGTGCGTCTACTATTTATTCCGTCGTTTTTGCCGAACTCGAATGTACGCCATTGCCGTAGAGTATGGCTGGAACCCTCAAATTCGTTATCAGAATAAGTACGTGAAAAATATTTAAGTTCTTATATATTATCTTTTTAGAATTATAATATAGTTATACAACGCAATGACTAATAGTGTATGTTGTGGGTAAATAATGCGCGTTGACCGTCGAAGTATATTATCCTTACTTAGAAAAGTGGAAAATAATATGGTAACGCGACTTGTGAGAAACGAATTGACTGTGTCGTACATATAATATGATTATCAACATAGAATGTACGTGCTTCTGTACAATATTTATACAAAACAGTGAAAATCAATCAAAAGATGTTTCTACAAAAATTCTAGAGGAGGCATTGTTTCAGTACCATAGCACAAAAAAATTATATTTATAGTCTTCCCAAAGATTGCTTAAATGTTCTTTTGTTTTATTCTTGTTATGTATGTTTAAAATCGTTTTTAATATGTGTATTATTTATAATATTACATTAATTTATCATATTTAGTTTGTATGTATTAAAATAAAATATTCAAATCTATTCTTGGTATACTCTTTTTTCTTCACCTATTAACATTTCATGTACTATCAATTAAATTAAAGTGCATTATATTCTATAAATAAAACGGTATTACATAATTAATAATTATACGCATGCGTGAAAAAAATTAAATTGAATGTCTAAAAATGCAGAAGTCGTTAAATTTAAATTTACTTTTATAAGAAGTTTTGTAATCGCGTTAAATACCTATTAATGTTGTTAACTAGTTGCATCAATGGATAAATTCAACGAAAACAAACCAATAAATTTAATCAACCATGAATTTGTATTTGAAAAGGAACATGTCACTTCTTGGTTTTTAAATGAAAAGAAAAAACCTAAGTATTTACATTTCACTTAATTTATTAATTATTTGATTGCTTAAGAAAATCGTTAAGTATAATATAAGTATATTATATTATACAAAGTTATATTAAACATTTATTTTTATAAAAAATATAGTTAATAGAAAAAAACTACGGTAATAATAATTACATCATTCATAAGTAATTACCATAAAATTGGTAGAAAAAAAAAGTCAGTAATTTTAATTATTTATTATAAAATGTAATACTTGTAATATATTGATGGTAATATTAATCATAGTAATCAAAATCAATATTATTTGTTCTCATAATTATTCAAAAAAATAACCCTTAGTACCTACCGTTGTTTAATTCGTTAAAATATTATCGCAGTATTTCTAAGGATAGTAAAAACCTTGATACATATCACATGTAAAGAAGAAACTTTAAAATTATAAAAATTAATAAAAATAAACAATATTTTAAGTGTTGCAACATACTCACAATAATAAAAGTTGTAATTAAATAAATATACATAATATTTAAAAAACAAAAATATAATAAATTCAAAACAAATTTACAAAAATGAAAAAAAAAAATATTTCAGAAGATGATTTTTTTTAATGCAAAAATTAAAAAAATATTCATGCAATATTGAATTTATTTTCTTGTATTTGCGTATATAATTACTCAAATAATAATATAATATTGATATTTAAAATCATTTATAAAAATATAACGAAATATTTACATACCTATGTAGGTATGAACTTAGTATAAACGTGTAAATGAATAATTAAAAAATGTACATAATATTTAGATAAAAGGAATTTTACAAAAAAACAATATGAAATAAAAATTCAACTAATTCTAATATTTTAAACACGGAAACACACAGGCCAACTATTTATATAATGATAATGTAAGTATAGAAATTATAATTTTCCTAATATTTGATAATATATTTTAAACAATTATAATTATTCAATAATTTATTATACCTTATTTATAATATGCCAATTCTGTTATTTACGTTAAAATGTAACAAGTAATTTTAAAATTAAAAATTAAATATTTTTTTATTGTTTGGGAATTATCATAAATCATGTTTGGAAGAAGTGTTCAAAAATATCGTCGATTTTTTATTGATATAGCTAATCTTCAGTAATCAAACTATATCTGTAATATTGCCATACTATTATGTTTTACTGACCTGCAGTAATATATGTAAGTAATATGTACATTGGTATTTTTTTTCGTCGTTAGTAATATTATGATATCGTTAAGAGTATTTTACAAAAATGTTGTTTTTTTTTTGTGTATCAGATAGCTTAAAAAATTCTAATTTTTCAATTTTTCTTATATTAATTTAAACAATAATATTACACTAATTTATTATTAATTTATTCCTATCAAACGTTATTGATTTGCATATAAATTATATTATGAAGTATGATAAGAAGAAAGAAAAAAATCATCATTATTAGTAATATATAATATATATATTATTTGTATTTTATGTTAAGTTTAAACCAAACCGTAACATTGTATTATTGTTTAATAGAGTAACTATTAATAATGGTATAAATATATTTTTTTTACACATAATATTATAATATTATTATATAAAACACCTTCATAACGCTTTAATGATAAAAACTATCACAAACTTTGTGGCCTAGCGTACAGGTCTCTCGAGCACAATGTTATTACTATCGATAAACAAGTGCATCTCACTAAACCGTATCATCATTAAAATTTACTTTAACAAAAATAATAAAAAGCAGATAGAATGGCAAAAACAAAATTGAAAATCTAATTTATGATTTTAATTTGTAACAAAGACACACCACTAAAAAAAAACCCAATTCTTTACCTGTATATTTGGCGGCTGGTGGCCGCACTTGGGCCCTGCAACGGTGGATCACGGTCGTCCTTTTCTAGAAGAAAAATCGGTTCGGATACGATTGCGTGTGTATAAAATATTGTTATTATTATATTATATAAATTATAATAAATGCGATTTTGTATGTGTCTAAATGGCAAAAAAATATCCGTTCGTATGATTCTCAGGCGGACGGGTGAGCTTGTGTCTATACGAGTGTGTGTATATGGTGAGTGTACACGCGCGGGTAATGTCTAAATGGTGACTGCACAAGAAATTAAACCTCCGACGTCGACGTCGTCGTGGTCTGTTCATTTCGCCGGGCGAACGTGTGCTCTCGCCGCCGCCGTCCTTACCACCGACCGGTCGTTCTCGCGATAATAACAACAGTGTTTTACGTACATCAATAGAAAAACGAACGGTTTTCGCCGTTTATTCGGTAGATAGGTAATCGGTTTTAAGAGCGAATTCTGTAGTTCCTAATTTTTTTTTAATTTTAAGTATTTTCCACATGATAAAAACGCACCTCATATATTTCCGTTACGTTTCGTTTCGTATAGTAAACTACGATTGCGTTACAAGATCGATTTTACGAAATTATTCGCACGGGAGCACAATTTCGAGGTTGGCGATTAAACATATAAAACAATTGACTATAGATAATATGTTCAATAATTCGTCATTATTTCGATAATGATAATTAATTATTAACATTTTTATATTTTTATACACACTGACAAATTTAAATAAACATTCATATAAAATATTTTATAATAATGACGTATTAGTGTATTTACTACAGGTTTTATAATTTTATAGTGTATAAAAACGAAATAATTATATTATAGTTGTACGGTTTAATGTTGTTTTTTTTTTTTTTTTTTTTTTTTGTAGCGAACCTTTTACAATATAATACCTATACATTTTCTATCAACATTTTTAGAATTTAATACAATGATTTGTTTGTGTTTTTACAATAAATAGGTATTTTGTGTATAAACGTCGTCAAATATGTCAAACATAGCTATAATATATACGACACTCATTAGTCATATTAAACGTCTGCTAATATTCAATAAATTATAATTAATATCTTGTCTTACTGTACTTGACCAGGAAATTTTTTTTTAATTTAATAATACTGCACTTATGTTTTCAAGGTTTGCAATACAAGTTGAATAACTCACTGCAATCAAAACCACAATTTTGGTATTAAATTTATAAAAATCTTAGCAGTAGAAAAATAAGTAAAATAATTTATATGTATTTTAAAGTGACACATTAGTAATAAATAAACAGTTTTGTAAGAAAACATTCATGGCTTCGCAATCCATAATGTTGTTTGTTTAAAAAAAAAAAAAAAATATACGCCTGCATTTTTTTTTTATAACAGTTTTAATGTATGTATTACTATAATATTTTAATTTAATTTTACGAAAGTGAATGAGTTAACGGTTGAGTAAAGATGATTACAATTTTGATTGTGTTAAATGTTACGAAATTAAGTTAAACGTGAGGTTTTTAACATTTATCAAATGCACACGAGACGTGCAAAATTGTCAGAGACGACGAGATTTACTTTTAAATGTTTATGTGACAAATGGAAACTATATCTAAATATTTATATTATAATATTTCATTTAAAATAATTGTATAAAACTATATATATATATATATATATATAAATGTCGAAAGGTTTATAATACGATAAAATTCTTCAGTTAATTTAATTTTATCGTTGAACAAATTTAGCAGAGTAGATGCTGAAAATTCAGAGAAATAAAATCATCCGAAAATTTTCATGTAAACAACACATATTACTATATACGCGTCCAAATATATTGTCTGGACTGACTCGTGTCAAAGCGGAAAACATAAATGTTAATATTATTAAATGTTACGAAATATACACAAACCACGACGGTCATTATTCATACCAGGTAAGCGTGAATCGTGTAAAACTGTCTGGTAGATAGGTAATCAAAAAATGTATAATATTTTAATTATTATTTCACATGATACGTGTAATTAAAATGTCGCATAACGTATTCAGTTTCAGCATGAAAATGTATTAAAAATAAAGTAGAAATTCGAGATTAGAATAAAATAAATTATTACTCATTATAATAATATTGATGTTCTTAAACTTTTTATGTGTTATTGTAAATCAATAATTAATAAATATGTTAATCATTATTTTTACGATTAAAAATATTTTTAAAAAATGATATTATATTTATGTGTAAATGGATCAAGCGACAATTTTTTTTTTATTAAAATTTAAATTAAAACGGTCAAAAAAATAAAATATATAATATATTAAATTCTAAATCATATGGTGGAGTAAAATATTTATAGTTTTAGTAAACATTTTATATCGAAAGCATTGAAAATTATTATTAAAATTTCAATAATTATGCTATTCTAGTGTCCATAAAATACTATGGCATCGGGTGATTCTACTCACTTTACTATGACTTTTAACATAACCGTTTTAATCATATCATGTAAAAATCATTTATTAATTGAGTGATATTAATTTTGTTCTATACAAATTAATTAATTTTCTGATACCTAATAGTAATTCATTATTTAATAATTTAATAAATTTATTCTCAAATGGATGTTGGTTATTATCGGTACACTATTATGTTATTATTACATAGGTACATTATTATGGTTTTCCTTTATAAACTGTAAAATAATTTTTGTTTTATGATTTTGACTTCCCTAATACAACAATAAAATTGTTCACTGCCCACAGGTACCCAAAGGAATATACCGCAAAAACAAGTTTATGCATTTTTTATGACCAAATTAAGACAACAGAGTACAAACATAAAATTACGTTGACATAATAGTATGTATAAATATTTTTTTTCTTTTCAACATAAAAGTGTCATACTTAAATACAGCTTAAGTAACAATTTAAACAAATAATATAGTACTCCTTTTAAAATGTGTAACTATCTAGTATATTATATTATTATATATACAAATCATATAAAATATTTGTAAATAATATTAAACAAGCTTAAGGCATATTAGTTACTAATAATAATATGATTGCAAGTCATACACGTCAATCAGAATACATATTAAATTACTTGTTTAATATTAACGGCTTAAACGATATTAAAACATAAATTTTACTATCACAAATCATTGTCTCATTGAGTTCAGTGAGTATAAGATAATATATTATACCCATGTACTAATATCGACTTATATCTATATATTAATAGTTAGAAATATGATCTAGATTGTTAATACGGAATAGTGAAAGATTTCTGTCATACAAGTTAATAAAAAATGATAATAAGAACTAATCAATATCGTACCAACCGTTTAAAACCGAATCGTTTTAATTATGTATTTTGATATAAAAGTAAAAACAATACTATATAAAATGTTAAGTGTATAATAACAAATGCAAGGAGGCCGAACATATATTATAATTACTAGTGCCTGGCGTACAGATAAAAGAATGATAATTTATACACATGTTTGAATTATGTATCACCTATTGTCACGAACAAAGAAGAAATACTTTGAGTCTCCGAATATAACTACGATTTACACATTCTTAATCGTAATTAAAAAATAACAACAGAATATTATTATTATAATATTCTATATGACATTTATAAAATATTATAATTTAATCGGTTAAATTTGTCAAGTATCTAATTAAACTTTATGAATATTAATTTAAAGTAGATTTAAGTATTTTTATGAAATTAAAATAAACTAGGTAATATTTTACATACATAATATTATACACGGGTATTATTTTTTGTATATTCATTAGTTAAATAAAAACCATTAAATTATGTTTGACTTTATTTGTAACAGTCTCTTGTAATTTAAATTTAATATCTTAAAATGATAATATAGTGAATATTTTATACATCACGATTCGAAGACCAATACTACAACATAACAACATAATCGAACATTATAGGTACCACAGCAGTAAATAAGTACCTAATAAGTAAAGACAATATGCCACACTATAATACCTATTATATATTTAATATATTACTGAAATCGCTTTATTAACTAGTTGTAAGATACTTTTTTCATTTAAGTACAATGGTGAGTAGAGATGCTTGTTCCAATACGTATAACTAAGTAATTTACTATGAATATATATCATGGCCCATTTGGTATTTCGACAATTATCTGAGAGTAAGCACCTACGATGTACATCATACAACATTATTTAAACAAATAATTATGAATTAGTTATAAATAATATAAAAAACATATTACAAGTTATAACCTATACTCGTATTGCTTATATTAATTTGCGTCGAATTATAGATTTCAGTTTAGTAATATTTTGAATTGAAATAATAGTAAATAATGGACAACTAAAATCATTATCGTCTGTATTCTGCAGCAGTAGTGTTTTAGTGACATTAATAAAATAATAATATATCTTTAATATATGACTACATGTATGGGATACAGTAGATTGGACTGCCATCTGGTCTTTGATCGTATAATATTGTGTCGCTGACATTTTAAATAATTACCACGATATTGAAATATTTATACACAGCATGATACGATATTATACTATTCAAACATATTACAAGTTCAATTTATAACTAAATGATTGAAATGATGAATTTAATATAATGTAACCGGACGATGAGCCATAATAATTAATACCTAATATAATTTTATCAAATATATCATTATAATATGCACTCGATGGCTAAGTTTTCCGAATTTATGGGCCTTTGTTCATGAAGTAGAATCGTTGTATAATCGAAAAGTGTCCATTATTAAATGTGCGGGAAAAAGATCAAATAACGGGTTTGGCCTACGAAACTTGCTGGCAGTTATGACTGCTATAATATAAGTAACTGCTGTTGGGCTCAGTCCAAATCGCTTAATATTTGTATGAATATTAAACGTGTGTAAAATACCGGTGCTCGCTACCTAGTACAACGACGTGGCGGAGAAAAATAGACGCTGTAACGAAATAAAATCGAAAACAAAAACGTGCGATCGTAGTAAGTACAATCATCTTAGTAACGATATCATATTGTTATGCTGACGGTTCGCCCGAATTACAGGCTAGCTGAAAGTCACGTATCACGATACTGTTATTAGTTTATTACATAATATAACACAGTACACACATTGTACTTATGAAAGCATTCTTAGGTTTGTTAATATTAAAATAAAAATAAAATGGCCACAAAAATGAAGGAAAAAAAGAAACCAAACTAAAAAAAAAAAAATAATAAAACAAATAACCGAACGTCAGGAAAAAAGTTTAAACATAAAACAAGAGATAATCGTAAAGAACAACGTTTAAAAATAGGGCATACCTAACACTAACCTAACACAGTACACACACTGTTATCTTATAGTTAAGATAAGAAAAACGCAAAAAAGATCAAATAAAATCCTCAATCTACAGAACCTAAAAATAACAGTCAAACGTCTCTTCATCAAATGAAAGCAAACAGAAGCTACTTAAATAAAATATAATATTCCTAAGTTGTTCTACTAAGTACTAAAATTGAGAATGAAATATAGTAGGTAGATAATTTATTGTAACAAAAAATATAGCTTGTTAGCAAAACTATAACAATCTTTAAAATCATATTATTATTACAAGAGAAAAAAATATTGTCAATCATATGGACAAGCTGTCGAGACTTATTAAAAAAAAAAAAAAAAATATATGCCTGAAACGGAATTAATGGTATTATAAGGTCAAATGTACATTCACACCAAATGCTTAAAGATAAAACCTTAAACCCTTTTAACCTTTTTAAAAATATAATTAAGTTTATATTTAAATTTTGATATTATATCCTATAATTGCCGTATTATAAGCAAAACTTTTAAGCATTCAAATGTAAAACTCATAGAAAATAAAATTGAATATTTATGGACATTTAAAAAATATTTATTACCTACACTATTTGTGTTATTTGATCATTATTTACGTATTTTGATTAACATTTTTGATTTTCTATTAGGTACAATATGAAATATTTTTTGCTATATTAATACGAGTATATAATGACTATACCAAAAAGTAATTGCATTATAATACAAAAATAAAAGTAACATTTATTATTTTATTTTTTAAAAATGAAATATGAATTTAACTTAACAATTTATTTTTCATTTAGATCATAAGAGGCCTTTAGACAATATCATATATTTTGCCACTCATTAATCTTAAACGTTGTATACGACGCGACGTTTCGCGTTTTGGTTTGCTGGTTTCCATATTATTATAGTATAGTTGTACTGGGAAACTTTTGAAATCATATGTATTTCAACGATGCGTGAGCATAAAATTAAAGTGCACGCATAGATGCATATTTTTTTTTAGCTTTCAACCTAAAAGTTATTATAGCTCAAAAATTATTGTGATTACAATACATATTATTATAATTCAACATACTACATTAAATAAAATAAAAAATAATAAATTAATAAAAGTACAGTCTCAAAATAATATAAATATAATATCAACAACTAATTAATAATGAAGATAACTGATCGCGTGGCACTACGAATAATTTATAGTTAAATAACTTAGAATGCAAAATAATATATAATATGGTATATTAAGTTAACTTAATTTTGTAAAAAATACTTTAGAATATAAAAAGAAGAAAAAGAGGGTAATTTATGCAGTTAGCTCATACAGATGATTAATTAGTGATAATTTTTAATAGACTTGTTGTTAAGAATTCTGAATTAACACAGCTTTTGTGAATATTTTCACTTTGGAATAGTTATGGTCATCTGAAATATTGAGTGAGTAATTGATGGAATTTTGTATTAGGAGAAACTTTCTTAAGGTTTGAAGTATTTGAATTCATAGAAAGAAAATATTGTTTTTTATCATGAATAACATTCGACTTTTTACAAAATGGACAGGCTTATAAATGTATGAGTAAGTGAATTGCACGTTAAAACTGACTGCATTTTGTAAGAACTCAACCAAGTTTATTTTCAGTAAGACTGCATATTATATAACGTAATGGATTGCAACCAAATATATGCTATCATAATATTATTAGACCAATTTATGTATGCACCTAATATATTGTAAATAATATGTAGGTAACGCGGGCACCATACTCAATAACCCACGAGTACGTAGATTACACCCCCTCCCAATCCCATCACAACTTGCAGTATACGCTTATAATATGATACCAGTATATATGTAAATCGCGTAGGTAGGATAATGTGCGTTTATGAATCTTTATTATAATATTAATATTATTAATACCTATACAACTCAGCGAATAAAATATCGTACCTACATGTATATAAATGTATAGAGATGCACAAGCGCGCACGAGCACAGTCTTCCCGGTCGTGTTTCCTCCATTGGGAATTGCAAAATTAATACGAAAAACACAATGGGCATTGTCTCTGAGACTGCGTTATCGCCAGGACGGCGATGAAGAATCGCGTGCCGGCCGTGTAAATCCAACGGAAATAACGTTCGTACAATTGTTATTTTTGGTTTTATATATTATATTGTTACTATGTATTGTATATAGGTTTAGGTATACATACGTACATTATAATAGCGTGGCTTCGTCGGCATTAGTAAAATACGCCATCGTCGTGTATTATATACTCGTACTATGTACTTTATACTTACTTACACAGGAACAGTACGTACACATATATAATATTAAATTCACGTCACCGATGAAGAGCGGGGTGGGATGGTAATCGCAGGTTTTATGATTTCCAATGTGCCCTATGTATAACGATATATTATAACAATATGCACAATACGTGTCGTATGGTTTATATTGTGATATATTATATATTTATTTTTATATTTATATTTATATCATTATAGCGTTAGTTGTTTTTTTCAACCATTTATAATATACAGAGTGATTCACTAAGCACGTTTACCTCCTTTATTTACATTAATAATGCATTTATTCTAAATTCATATGTTTCAAATGTTTATGGTCTACTAAAAAAAAATCATTTTTTAAATTATTTATATTTTTATACTATTTAAGGAATGTTCTATAGCGTTACATACTCTTGTTTTTTACACAAAACCACATTCAACCAATCTTTCAACCTATAACTATTTAACAAATGATTATTTTTGATATTTTGATGTATTAAAATTGAAACTTGAACCAGCGCCTAATTTCCAAGTCACTAAATATTATGTGTAATAAAGATAATAAAGAATAATAATAGTCGATAATAATGATGAATGGGTAAAGATTTGGAAACTTTGATGATATTAAAATTGCATCAATTAATATAAATTTATTTGCATGTTGAAATTTATAAAAAAAATTGTCTGAGTAAAGTAAGTATTATATTAAATATTACATATTATATTTTAAATTTTTTATTTTTTAAAAAAAGCTATTATCCCAAGTATAAAAATGTCAATAATAATGAAACTACTCGATTGAATTTGGATACATCGACATTTTCAAACAAATATCTACCTATTAATACAATTTCTTGTAAAAAAGAAGCAGGTTCTCATTTAAACAAAAAATATGGTATAAACACTTTAAGTATTCAAAAAAAAAACTTTTAAGTATCATAAAAAATTCTAAAATTTAGAATTTGAACCAATTTATTTTGAAAAGGGAAAAGTGGGGTAAGCATATTTGGTGAATTATCGTGTTTATTAATATTATATTTTATTTACATAGCTTAATATAGATTTCATATAATGATGGTTTGATAATAAAAATATTGATTTTAATATTATGCTATTTGAAGTAGATAAATTAATGACTTTAATAAAATCATTTTGCTGATAGATAAACAAGTGCTATGTAGAGTGTGTTTGCAATATTACGCTTCATTACTAAATTTAATATACATATAAATATATAATACTGCAAATTTTAAAACATCCAATAGAAAAAAAACACACTATAATATTTTTTATTTTCTTAAAAGATTCAAAACTAGGTACATCCATGTTTAATAACTCTGAGGCAAGAACTTAATTACATTTTTCTTACACACATGCTTGTGCTTATATTATGCATATAGCATTCAGGACGTAGTTCTCACAAGATATCTATGAAAAAAAAATCTATACATAATATTATTATACGTTTTAATAATAGATTCATAAAACAAAAACAATAATAACATTGTACACCTTATTACCATTAACTAACGATGAAAAAAAAACGTCTTAAACCCAAGGTCTTACCACCTATGTATATTATAATAATATAATACCAAATACCATATCAGTGGGTAGAATCTAATTTTTGATTAATTATTCACACTAGCTTAGAATTATCATATATTGTATGATATGTTTACACTGTTTATTATTTATTATACAATATATCTAATATTTTAGACGTTATGTTTTTTAAACGGAAAGTTGAAAACCTCTGAAAAATCGGCAAACTAAAGAGAGTTTCTCAAAAAGATGATCATTATACGTCACAAAAATACTGTAATATTATAATATATGTAGTTAATTACTATGATATAAGTTGAAAACATACGTTTAATATATTCAGAAGGCGAGAATGATGTATCGGTTTATCAACTAATATACATAATACGTGGCTGCTACGTTATGAGTGTTAGTAGTAGTAATAATAAAATAATATTAATATTATTATATTATATGGTATTATTATACCGTCTTATCCAAACCCGATGTGCCGGCGCGAATATCATAAAATTGTCATCTTCGGTAAGGTTATAATAGTTGAGACCTTAGAAATGGCCAGAGAGATCGCAGGATATGTCACTATATATCCTGAAACCATATATTAAATACACCAAAAGTACCAATTTGGGAAGTAGCTGTATACTTTGTAATTATTTTAAAGTTTTAAATAGTTTTTTCTGTTGGCCGTTGACGATTTTGGTATGATAATCACTAATCATGTCGTAATATTGTATACTTATATTATTCTAACTTTTCCTGCACAGCTATAGCCGTAGTTACCAGTGAACAACTCAGTAATCTTATACTGATAAGTATAGAACAAGAATTTTCAATAAATGCTGATAGTGTTATTGATGATTTCAAAAATAAGGTAAATTGTACAAGGAAAATGACTCTGTAAAAATAAATCGATGATTTTAATACAATTTATTATAGAAAATATATTGTAGCTATATAGTAACTTGTTATTTTTTCTTTTTTATAAATAATAATTATTTGTTAATGGTGTTTCTTATATTATTGTGAATCTCAACACTCAACAAAAATTGTTGTTATTTGACTTATATGATTGTATTAAAAAATTGATGTTTAAAAAATGTATTGTAAGGGTTGGGTAGGTGTAAGCAGTTTAAAAAATATGAACACTGAGTTTAATTTTTTAAGTTGTGGTTAATTTTGAGTTAGTGAGTCTGTCATTTCATTGTATATTCATGTATTCATTGTATATTTATAAATATATTTCATTACATGTTTCCCCTCGTGGATTAGTTATTACTGTAGTACACAGACTTCTTGCATATACCCTGAAAAAACGCCCGGCTGCGCCTATGGTTCAGACACGAAAAGCGTACAAACTGTATATAAATGTTTTCATGATTGAATCTCAGACCTAATAAAATCGGTAATAAAAATTAATTTTCTGTTGGTTTAAATACACGTTAAGAGAGATTCGGTGACTGGTTCATTTAGATTACTTGGCTGTAAGCCAAAAATTCATTTTAGTTTTTAACTTAAAACAAATACGAATACCTATACGATAATATATTATTGATATACGCAATGAATCTAAATCACTGATTTCATAAAACAATATTACATTTTAGAACGGGACTTATGTTCAATTTGGTTGACGATGGTCAAGGTTTTATTAAAAAGACTTGTGTCACCAACATAAACACTTTTTTTTTAAACATTTTCCTGATGCGTTACACGTGATTAATGTATTGATAAATTAAAATAGCCACTTTTAAACACAATCTGTGTTTAATATCCAATTCTTTAAAATTTTGTCAAACAGAAAAGAAAAGAAATAATTGTAAAACCAATACGTCCATGACTCGAATATAAAAATAAAGATACGAAGAGGGTGAGTAGAGAGAAAAAGAAGATAAAAGACATCAAACGAATTTTTTGCCCTTTTTCAATTTTCGATTACAAGTGTAATATTATGCTCTTTACTTTTATCTATATGAAATACCGAAAAAAATATACCTATCTGTTTCTTTTTATTTTACTAGTGAGTTGCAGTCTATAGTCTACACATACGTAATTAAATGTCTAAATAATCATTTGAGAGTCTGATATAGTATAGCCAACACCAATAAAAAAAAAAAAAACTATAGTATTATACTGGTTTATTGTACGATGAGAAAAATACAGAAAACCTGAGTACACACAATGTTTTCAAAACGTTCAATATAAAAATTATAAATTACTGATAAAACTTTGAATAATTAGAAATTATTGAGTGTAATAATACTTGTATAGCTTACATAGCCAGAGCGTGATAATAAACATGATATAAATTAATTATTTCTTATTTATAGATGACAAGTTATTTTAATTTTATAATGCATAAAATTTCAATCTTCAACAGATTATATCAATGACTAGTTAAAAGACAAAAAACAGTATATACAACAATGTACTCGTAGTTATCATTCACGTGAACTTATAATATAAGCCGATATACTTCAATTACACCTTTTGGATGCTAATTTAACTTAATTACCATTTAGTGCACTGTTTTAAAGTTTAATTAGCTTCTTTTGAAAACTTGAGCTTTCTAACTTGAGACTTTAATACCCACGAATTAATATCTTACACGCTAAAAAGAGAGAGACAACATGCCGGAGTCTGCTTTTAACGCTTGAGTGGTGATCACTAAAATAGAAAAATTCAAGAGAAAATTAAAATAAATATTGACAAGACAAAAAGACCAAACATTAAGTTGAATTAATGAATATAAAAAGGGGAAAATGTAAAATGTTGTAAAATATGAAAAAAAAATAATAAGATAGTAGTTTTATGAGAATCAAGCTTAATCGATTTATGAAATGTTATTATAGTTAGTAACAACAAAGTTCACATTTTACAAAATGGCCTATAAGAAAATATTAAAGGGTCCCATAAAGTCGATTACAATATAAACGTCGATTTTCAAAAATATAAATTTACATGCAAAATTCATAAAAATGGTTAAGACGACATTTTTGTCATCATTTTATACCATTATATATAAAAAAATATTATTTTTAAATATTCGACAGATAAATTACTTAAATACTTGCTTGAAAAACGGTAATGTGTAAGTGTAATCTATGTAATCTAAAAATTATTTGAATCATTTCCATAAATCATCTAGAGCCGTTACGAATAATATTTAATAATGCTATTATATTAAATACTTACTATTAATAGCAATAAAACGTTCTTGACTTATTGAAATATGGAAATTGTTTAAGTATAACATTATTTAAATTTGTTAAGTTGTTTATGATTATTGAATATGTAAATAAAACAAATCTAAAAGTTTATAAATCATATTATACATGTGACAAGTACCTGTATAAAATAACACATCAAAACTGTTATGGTTAAACGACATCGACGCTGACACAACGATCGATTCAGAACGATTTCGAAACATAAGTAATATACTATAGGTACTGATAGATACTATTTAATGCACGCTCACGTATCAATCAAACTTACTATAAAGAGTATCTATAACTACCCAGTGAAATAGCATATCGACATAATAATATGCTCCCGATCAGCTATACATTTATAAACAATGTTTAGTGCCGAAACGGGTAATTATTGATTTCGAACGAAATATCAATAGTTTAACCAAAAGGTAAGGTATACGTATTCTAGTGACTCGGTACATCGTAATAATATTATATTATTATTAATAATATGTAATATATATATATAATATAATAAAAATACACACATATTATGTTATATATAATAATACTAAAATGAATACAGGATAATTCATCAAGCATGCTCACACCCATTTTATCCTTTAATACTATTATACTTCATGCACCAAAGGAAAAAGTATACCTACTTATAATGACTTATAAATTATACTAATATACTAATAAATATTAGTATATTAGTAAATTAGTATTCTGTTTTTTTTTTCAAAAATATTGTCCAAGTTTTATTCACTAAACAATACATATATTTTAGGTTTTTGACCAAAACAACTCAAAAATCGTTTGAATTTTGATTTAAAATAGAAAATATATCATCTGTTTGACAATTTAAAGTTCTAATAAAATAAAATGTGTAACAGACAAGTGAATATTTCAAAATTTAAATATGTCCACTATAAACAAATGAGAATGATTATGCTCGGTAAATCATACTGTATATATCCGCACGTGCCGTTGAGTAGCATATTTAGTCCAATGTTTTGGGTGAATTTTGCGTGGAGAGAGACATCGGGAGCAGACGGACAGTAATTAATATCTATATAATATAATATATAACAGCAGCACATATATACAGTTCAAAGACAAAACATGATTAATGTAAGACTGCAGTGCCGCGCCACGACGGCGGCGAGAAGAGCACTGTTATAGTAATAATAATAGAAAAAATAAAAACAAAGAAATACCAAGAGAGAGAAATGACTATATTATAGTATAACATAATATTATTATTATATCCACGCGAGACGTGCGGTCTTAACGATATTATTATGTTACATATGAATGATGAAGCTATATTATATATTATTATGACAACCGGAAATGTTATTATCTGCGACTTTATTAAAAGTTAAACCCGTCTAGGAGTTTTAGGAGTCGTGTCGTGTTTTTATGCGTTTACAGCCTTTTCGACTGAAGTCCGATAAATTTACGACCATACATAGATACATACTATATTATACATAATATAGTATTTTATGTAATTGTATGCGAAGTAAGTAGAAACATAATAATAATAATAATAGGTAATGATAGTTGTATGGAGGAAGAAACTATACAACAACAACAGTCATAATATTTACGCTGTGTATTTTTAAACGACTTTATATGCCCATCGCTCCCTACGCGTTTCCCATTTTGCGTTAACATTAAAAGTCGAATAAGTACCTCATTATATAATACAGAGTTACAAATATTTACTAACTTAAAATATTTTCCACCCAATGGTCTATATCAACTCTGTCCCCAATCGTTTTTTCCATTGCTTTTATGGATAGTAAATAACACTGTGCGTTGAAAATAGTAATATAAAAATAAAATATGAAAGTAATACATTAATACCAGATATAAAATGCAATAATATTTATGAAAATTGAAATAGGAATTTTAACATGGAATAATTTGTTCATCAAAGATATTAAATACAGAGGTGATTCACCGAGTATTCTCATCCTTATTTTTAAATTTAATAAAACATTTTTTTTAATTAAAATTTTTTGAATGTTTAAACATACAATGTCTTTAACAATATATTTTAAAATTGTTGAGATATTTTGTTCTATTTACCTTATTTTGTAGAGATAAAAACTTTTGAGTTTCCAATAAAACGCTCCCCCCCTTTTTATACTGTAAATTATATAATAGAGACTGTCTTTTTAATAATGTTGATTTATCTGACTTAAAATACGAGTATTATTATTGATAGAATATTGGATCTAATGCTTATTATGTTGAACCATATTTATGAACTATATGAATTCGTAAATGAATATAAACAACTAAAATTTTCAAATTAATATAGACCCATAGTTTTAAAACCATAGAATTATTATCTATAATACAGAAAATGAAATAACTCAAAAACTATTTATTCAAATTTTGATTTTTATATGTCAAAATGTTTTAGGAAATTGCCTGCTGCAGTTTAAAAGGGCAGTTCTTGACAAGGAAAAAAGGGGTGAAGATACTTTGTAAATAACCCTTATACTTCCAACGTGACACAATAAAATATTTTAAAGGTTACTTTTTAAAATCAC
Organism: Aphis gossypii; assembly: GCF_020184175.1. NCBI lineage: Eukaryota > Metazoa > Arthropoda > Insecta > Hemiptera > Aphididae > Aphis > Aphis gossypii. Next base: position 87,885,608 of record NC_065531.1, read on the forward strand.
TTGGCATACTACGTTAACTGCCTAAACAATAAAGCATATTAAAAGGTCACTATTTAAAATTTTCAAATACCATTCTCAATAACATTAGCATAACAATACACGGATTTCAAATGGTATCTTACACTTATGTTTATGTATTTATATATTAAGAATCAATTCATGTTTTAAGTCAATTTAATAAATAATTATAATGTATAGTAATAGTTATATTTATCCAAATTAAAATAATCCAATTACAAGTATTTTGAAATTTTGTGTATTACATTATTAAGGAAGAAACTATTATAATTTATTATATTATTATATGTACCTATTAAGTAATTTAATTTTCAACAAATTATTCATACTATATTTAATAATAATTTCTAAATTAAAAAAATTTTACTTGATATTTTATATGATACTTATTTTTTTATCGCTCAGGCCATATTTTGTAATAGTAACACAAATATTTAAAAATAGATACTTAATAATTGGCGCAGGTAATAGTTTATTTTATTAGAATAATAAAGTATTGATTCGATAGTATGTAAAAAATGTAAACCATAATTGTGGTTAATCATAATAAGTTAACGAATGTAATATTAAAATTAAAACATAATAGTATTGAACAATAATAGCAACACATGAAGTATGTGTTTTATGAGCAGGATGTAAAATTAAACAATTAAAACATTTTTATTAGGTAGGTATTTTAACATATTTCACGCGTCAACGCATACGCCCTTACTTTATAAAACAGTTCTATATTACCTAATATACATTTTTACAAGACATAGATAATTAACCTGAAGCAAAATAAATAGTTAATCGATAAGAAAAAAATATATACGATAAAATGTAAAAAAAAATAAAATGGATTTTACTGATGTAAATTCAATAAAGTATTAATAAAATTACATTATCTTAGTAATTAATGTACAACCGTTAATTAATTTAATGCGTAAATAGCGACGGAATTTCGTGTGCAGTTTGTTAAACTTTTATGAAATATCTTGGCCTTGAGTTTTTTAAAGCGAAGTTGTTCCAATTAAATGCCAGAGAATGTGTGACGAAGAATGGATTAGACGAGTTTTCTAATCGACCTATAAATATATAAAATGTGTTATTTGTACATTTTTTCTTCGTATCAATACTAAAATATTTATATTTTTGATGATGCGATTGTAAAAGTTAATTTGACTAAAAGGTCATGACGAGCAACGACCACACTGATTCACCTATAAAATAATATAATATCTTGAAATCTATTGTTTTCAACACTATGAAGACAATACGTGAGAAAATAATATTATTATGAATAATCGTAAAATCGTATTTGAATTCCCATAAAGGAATTTTTATTTAAAAAAAAACAGCTTTTTAAAACCTTCAGATATTGTACTCGTACCTACGTTTTATGTGCACGCACCTAGTGGACTGTAAGCTTAATACCGGCTAGATTTTCTTGAGATTTCCCACAATAATTTTAAATTAATTTTATGGGCTTGTAGGTTTGTTAACATACATTTTATTCATATTAGATATTTTAATTTAATGTGACACGTCACAATATGATTACCCTCTGGCTGTGGCCTTGGATACGCATACCTATATATAAGCGTGTGCTTATGATTGTATGAATAATAACAATTGTAATAACGTTATATATATATATATATAAATTAATTTCAATGGGCAAGAGGAGTTCTCTAACTATCCTAACGATGTTTTTACGTCATACATTTTAACTTATTGTTTCGATAACGCAAACCGTGTAAACTTAACAGATTTATTTATGTATTTAAAATTAAAACAAACATTTAGTTAAATATTAAAGTAGAGAGGTACTTATTTTATCACTATAATCTAATACCTATAACGGGTCATTCAAAAAATTTAGGCTATAATACATGATATAATATTACTTAATTATTTATATAAAATACAATAATTGTACACGGATACTAAAAATGTGCATGTATAGATTAAATTTGATATTAAATGTGTGATTTTTATACATTCACCCAAATACAAATATTCGTTAAAAATAATGCTTTTCAAATAAATGAGGGTTTTTTTATGAAAAATAGATGAAAACGATAGTCTAACAAAATTGTACTCACTGTAATTACTTATTAATCAGTAAAACCTATACAATTTTGGTTTACCCTATTACTGCTGCATCGATTCACAGTAAATTTTTTACAATGTTGCTAGTTGAGTGAAAATCTAGATCTTTGTCCAAAAAATAAGCAACCATCTCTTTTATTAGACAATGATTGACGATATTCAAGTGCACATTTTTTTTTAAGATTCAGTGTATAAATGTTTGATATATACCCCTACCGCCCCCCTCTGTATAGTATTATATTAAAATAATTTACTAATTTAATAATATATTTTATATTTTTTCTTTTAATTGAGTGTTCAAAAATAATAATATTTACACGGAATAAAATGTTTTTATAATTTTAATATAAAATATAATTAAAGTTGTTTGAATACCTATGTTTAAACTCACTAAACTACTTAACTGTTAATGTGAAATTCAAATTTACCATCAATTTTAGCACCAACTTTATTATTTTCCATCTTATTCTAAGAAATAATTAAAATATTTTTTGGTTTGTTTAGAGTTTATTAATTAATAGCTAAACATACAAAACTTGGATGCATTCTCCTTTTAATTCAGAATTATTTACGATGTAATATTAATATTCTAAATGTTTTAATTATTTAATATTTTTTTAAAAATAAAACGTCAATTAACGAAAAAATGTTGTTTATTACAAATATTAGGTATTTTTGATCAATAATGAAAATGGTAATCATGCTGTAAGGCTAACATATTTTTACACAGTAATTTTTTGCAAAATTTTCCTGAGTTAATATTATTTAAAATACTTAAAAAATTATTTTGATAAAATAGGTAGGTATTTTTCCTAGTGCATTAAAAAAATGTGTTATTCAATATTATCAAGTACTTTTAACAGGTACGCACTCTATATTATATAACAGGACAAACATTTTAAATGTTTACTAAACGTTCATTCACTTAATTGGCCATATGTAAACCCATACGTATTACCTATATAAAATATAAACATAATTTAAATTTCGTAATCAGATTTATTATTTAATTAAATAGGTATATTAATTTATTTGAGCAGATATGAAAAATTCTTGTTAACAACATATTGAGACTATATTTTGTTACAGGTACACACAAATGAATTATTATTTCATAATATTTTTTACGTAAATAGTATGTAAAGGTTGTATTAAAATATTTTAAATTTTAATTGAAAAAAAAATATATATATAAATCATTAGCATATTATAATATTATTGTTATATTTTTAAAATAAATATACAATTATATATTGTATTGACCTAAGTTGAAATGAAATTAACCAACTAGATTAAATATATTAAAGCAGTATGCAATTTAATTCATATCAGGTTCTAAACAGTATTAAATTTCAAACTGTTTATTATTATCACCTATGCATTTAGAATAACGGTCAATGTTATCATAATAACGGTTATAATTGAATTCAATTGACACACAACAATTGAATTTCCGATTTCAATCATAAATCAATTCAAGTCAGATTTTACTCTAGATGTTCATTTGAAGTCAATACAACCATTGTTATTATTTAATCGTGGTTTTTATTTTAACTGTTAATTCTTATGTAATGATTATTGTCTTCAAAGATCACATGTTAGATAATTCTCTTAAAACCATAAATTATTATACATATTGCAGAAATACGCAACTAAGTAATTAAGTTGTACGAAAATAATAAATTAATTTCACTTTACTGATTTCAAAATGAAGTTAACAATTAATTTCAACAATATAAATTATTATTAAACCAATTACCTACACATAAATTAAATTTACATTTCATTATCATCAAATTGGTAGTTTTATTCATATAGGAATATGTAAAAATGATATATCGTATTATTTTATTCATACTACAAACCTATATTATATCTAAAGACTAAAATATAATGTATAAAATAATATAAATTTAAAAAATAGGTAACAAAAATCATAATGTTTAAATTAATAATCAATATAATATGTAATCTGAAACTATGATTATATTATAAACGATTTTATATTAGGAATAATGATTGCTCATTTATTATATAAATATTATTATACCTACTCGCACCTACTTTATACTTATTCTATCTCTCATTGATTATTGTTGTAAATTGTAAGCACCTGTAACAAATCTAACCAATGTATTTGAAGAACACATTATTCTAATGGTTATAATCACCAATAAGCCATTTCCGAGATCGATCGGAGGTTTCCTTGAAAACGCGTTTCGATATACGGTTTTTCTGTTTATACAGCGGAAACGATGACTTTGGTTCCGTTTCACCTTGTATAAGTGTCAGATGACTCCATTACATTTAAGTGTATTCTTTGCGTGCCAATACTCACCTAAGAAAAAAAAAGGAAAGTTGACATTTTAACAAAATAATAAAACGCAATAAATCCTTAATGCGTCCATGAAATAACGCTGGTGAAAAACCATTTTTAGGCTCATTGATCATCTCCCCACTGCACGGTACATGAGGTCATTATATAGGTCGATAGCAGAGACGATTGGACTTTAGTCGGTCGGGTCATTACGACGATGACAAAACCTTGAATGGAAATCGTTGGGTGATGATATTATTATTATGCATATATAACATACGTATAGATATAGTAGGATACACTATACATATTCAAACAATGACACCGTCAACGTTTCCGTGGAAGGTCGAGTGTCTAATTAAACGGCGCTGGTGCATCGCCGCTGCCACCTACTCCGCCACCAACGCACGTTCCGTCCGACTGGAGATAAATAGGAAAAAAGAAAATTACATAAAATGTAATGTAGAGGTACGCGTATTATGCAGATGCATTACGCCGATACGATAATATTATCACTAAGCTCCGGTCGGCATATTATACACGCATGGTCTTCGATTAAATCTGCGCTGAGTATTACTCGACGTTATTAGAGCAAAAAATAATAGTATAATATAATATAATGGCATAAAAGCGAGTAAAATCCGTCAACGACGCGTTGGCCTCTATAATAATATACGTATACATGTTATTATTAGACATAATATACATACGCATTCGATATATATTTTTTGGACCTTGAATTCGTCGGTAGCAATATTATATTTGTTGGGACTTGGATTTGTATGTACGTAAATACATGTATTTCGTTAAGCGTAATTCACCAAATTTGACAAGTGTTAAATACTATTCAATAGATTCCAAATAAAATAAGTACAAGTACATAATACTTGTTGAAAATACTTTTGAACTTTATTTCAAACGGGTATTAAATAATCATATTAAAATGTATTTAAATATAATTTTCCAATAAGTGTTTAAATGAAAATAATATATATTCGTACATTAAAAAAATATTTAAAAACTTACTTTATTTATCTAAAGCAAGAATAAATTGTTCTAGGTAAGTTTTTTCTTTGTAAATATATATTTTTTTAAATTGAATGGAGACAAAATCAATAGACAAATCCACATATAAAGTATACGCTCGAGGCTTTTTTTTTTTTTAATATTTTGTACTTTATACATATAGTCACAAAATAAATATATGACTAAGCTTTGCATAATATATTTTTATATTTGTCTATACAGCAAAAACTTTTAGAAAAAAATATAAAATGAAGCGATTGATTTTTATGTGAATCATCGGAAAGATTATCAATATCAACACTTCTGTTCCAACGACTTTAACTAGTATACGAATACATGTACTAAAAATAGTAAAATCACATTTATCTATACCTACCAATAATACTCTTATACGTGGTTATTTCATTGTGAAGTAAGTGGCTTATTGTTTATTTTTGTTAATATATGATTGTGGATGGTATTACACATATTAAAAAGCCTATGCTTTCATAGAATAATTTGTAAACTATTCAATAAACAGGGACTATAATTGAAGCCAACGAATCTGACTTAGAATCCATAAACACCTTAAAATATTGGGAACCAGAATCGAATTTAAATATTTTAAAATTATCTTAATCATAAATTTAAAAAAAAAAATGGTGCCATTTAATTAACATCGATTTTAACCGTCACTCGAACTTTAACCCACAATTTATATTTTCAAGAACTACAACCTAAACTGTAAAAAAATAAAATATAGCAATTACTGTCATTAAATAATATTGTTGTATATCATACATTAATCCAATGGTTATACTTTCATATTTTATTACAACTAATAAAAATATTTTTTCAAATATATAAATAATTATAATTTATAATATACTTAAACTTAAACAATTATTATTTCAGTATTTTTTTCAAGCGTTTGGGTGATTTAGATTATTTAATAAACCAACCTTCAAGTTGTTTTCTTCTTTTTTTACTTATATTTTTTTATGTACTAATACTTTTTAAATTTAATGCATATAATATATATATATATATATATAAATATATTTATAAGACTTAATGAATGATAATATAACATATCGATTTACAGTTGGTTTTCAGAGTTATAATCACTAAAAGTGATTTAAAAATTACATGAAGATTTATATACTAATAAGCACACTATTTGATTATAAACGTAACTATGTAACATTATTATTAATTATAGATACCTATGTGTGTGTGTTTTCCTTTTTGTTGTTATTATTTTTTTTTAACAACCAATATAATTATTCACTTTCTTCGATCACTAATGGCGACCGAGTCAGTAAAAACTGGTTTGTTCTTCCCCGTTAATAGTACATATTATATTGAGTTTAATTAATATACCTGCAGTAGATATAAAATAATATACGTTTATGTAATACTCTCGCGCACATTACATTGCCGCGTGCGCAAACAAGACGCACGCGATTCGTGTCCATCAGTCAGTGAAAATTAGATGATGCTCATTGCCAGAGGTTAGAGCATCACCCCCTCTCACTATTTCTGAAACCATCCACACTGTTTAAAGTTTCAGTTAAAAATATAAAAACTGTTGGACGTATAGTATTTGGTTCAGTAAACAAGTACAACTTTAAAGTTATATAAATATTTAAATCAATAGTATATCAATGAATTGCCTTCATTGTGCGTTATATCTATCGCCTTTCGGTTATAATAGACGTAATCACAGAAACTGGAGAATTTTTGAATTCAATTACCCTTTATGCTATGGTTAAAATTGATTTGTCCTTTTTTGCAGCATTGTATATTGTTGCTTAAAACTCCAATGAATCACATCGCTTTTATTCTAGTAATTTAAGTAACTGGTTTCATTTTTGTACAAAACTGAAAAAAACCGAGGGCAGAAAAGATTATTATAATATGTAATTGACATTAATACACCTTTGATAATGAATTATTTTAATTTAAAATATTTCTTAGTGAATAGGAAAACAATCAAATGGGAAATTAAATTTGAAATTACATGTATATGTATACGTCATATTAAAAATATTTTACTCTCTTTGTGTAATTTTATTTTATTTTATATTTGCAAAAAATTTAAATTTAAAATTACGAAATAAAGATAAAATTAAAAATGGAATTTAAAAAATATTCAAAAACTACGATTTATTGAGATATGAGTCATAGTAGTACTGGTGTACTGGTGAGTAGTAATTGTTGAATAGTTAGAAATACAAACATTAGCCTTACTCCTGTATTGTTTAAATGTGATCACACTATAATTAACCTATACTTGATCCAATATATTATTATGTATTTTTTAACTTGTCAAAATTATATAAAATATTTTTTTATTAAAATGATTGATAAAAAAAAAAATAAATACAAATTGTTGAAAGAACTTGAATATTTCTATAATTATTATAAATATTACAATATCATTTGTTCCCATGTTATCACTTAACGTGTTTTTCTATATTTCATTTTATTTATGTAATTTCGTATATAATGATAAAATGATAGTAGGTATAATTTGTCATTTTAATTTTAATTTTGGATTCATAAATATTACATGTTAACAATGTGAATATTAAAAATTTAAATTAATATAGTATTAATGAACAAGTTTTCGAAGCGGATATAAGACTAATAAATAAAAAAAAATATGTGTATATAATAATATATATATATCGAAAGTTAAAAGTACTCTCACGACCATTTTGGTCTTATGACTAACACGCCAACGCCACCTACTACCACATCATATACTACGTACTCGTACTTGCCCACTACAATTATTATTATAATTGATAGTACGTATTGTCGTAACTTCCGACGGCTAAGAATAATATTATTATTCCACCAAACCCTGTCAATTATCAAATAGTTATATGATAATACAATTGAAATTTTGCAGTATCGTTAGTATTTGTAACATTATTTTTTTAGATTTTTGTGTACGAAAATATGATAATATTTAATTTAATAATTATTAACTTACTCAACAGATTCAAAATTAACATAATCCAGTGATATTATAAGATATTAAAAAGATTCAGATCATGTACAAATAAAAATAGTTGTAGGCATATAGGTATAATCTAAGTATATACTTCCCTATACTTACGACTTTCGATCGGACTTAAGAATCATATTATAGTGAGCCATTTTATGTATTTTTTCATAACGTTTTCTGATAGATGCAGTTGATATATTATGTTTTATCATAACTGTTTCAACTAATCCTTGAATTACAATAACCATGAATTTGTATTGTTAGCCAATCAGCTTTACTTACCAACTACTGATGTCATCTGTCTTGACTGAATCGACCACAATATAATTTCTACGCTCGAGATATTATTTTACGATGAATAATATCATAATTATTATTACGTCAGTTACTGTCAAGACAGCTACAGTTTATACACATTTTATGAGCGCATAAACTCAGCAGTTGTATATTCGTAACAAATAAATATTATAATTCCATAAAAAAAACCTCCGTTCGTTTTATATTTGGTTTTTTACGTCATAATCGGATTCAGTAACAAATATTATGATTTAATAAAAATACCTCGAGTATAATACTATTATACGAAATAGTGCAAGTAATAAATCGTATTAATAAATTCTTCACATAAATTTAGAATACTAAATATAATTTGTATTACCTATAATTGTATGTATTTTTATCATTAGCATCATCTATTTGAAAGTATAAATTATAATACACATAAATCTTATATAATATGTATGTATAGAAAATACATATTTATTAATATATAAATATATAATATACAGTGTAATTTACTAAACATGCTCACCTCTCTCTTTAATTAATATCCACCTAACGAACTTATTCAAAATAAAATTTTTGGAATTTTTAAATATACATAACACAATATTTTGGAATATTTAAGATTTATTATTCCATTTAATTAGTGTCTCTAGCAACGAAAAGGTATATTTTTAAAATAAAAATCCCATATTCTACTTAAAATTATTCATCAAAATGTTAATCTAACATCTAAATCAAAATTTAAAGTGTAGCTTTCTAGTTTTCTAGTTATTAAACATTATGTACTAAGAAAGTAAGGAATAATACTATTATACACGTGTAGTCGTGTATAATATGCTTATACACATGAAATAGAATCATATCATATACCAGGGGTGGCCAACAGGTCGATCGCGAGGTGAGGTAGAGTCGATCGCAACACCATTTATTATTTTCTTATTTTTTTTTTTTTTCAGAAAACAAATAAAAAAATTTGTTTATTGTAAATTAGTATACCTAACTAATATCACTATTATAAAAATTAGATTTAGAGAAAGGCAATAAATAATTTCTGAAAAATAAGTCTATAAACTGAATCGAGATTTTTTTTTTTGTGGTCGATCGCGACAACCTAAAAATAGAGGTCGATCACAAGTCTTTTAAAGTTGCCCATTCCTGTAATATACTACCTAAGCTATCTTATAATAACTAAATAACTAATAACTTATAAGAAGAGATGACTAAATAATAAAATACATTAAATTTGAATCTCTATCTATTTTAATTGTATAATGTATATATGATTGTAGTTGGATACCGGGATCAGTACCGTGGAAGATTAGTATATAATAATAAGTATAATTTTTATTCCTTAGTACCTACATAATGTTCAATAAGTTAGAAATAGTTCAAAATTTGATTAAAATATATGACATTTTTCAATAATCTGCTGAATAATTTTAAACAAAAAAGAATAAATCTTATTTAATAAACAGAATTTCGTATTGCCACAAGACATACCTTAAATGGTACATATAAAATTTTTCGAGTATTCAAAGTATTCAAAAATATGGTCTTTAAGAAGTTAAAGTTAAAAGTTGTTGAGCATTTTTGCTGAATCACTCTGTATATTCCTCTTAAACTGCTATTAATTATTATATACGTTTTGTGAACATTATACTCGCCAGGTATCATATTAATTATTATTTAAACTTAATTAGGCGTCGCTTAATGTTTCGCAGTGGTGTATCAAGTATTATAGGTGACCCGTTACCAAATAATTAAAAAATGAGTTCTTATCGTTGGTACATAATTTCTTAAATAAATGTTTTCAATACACAGTTACTGCGTGACTGTGGTAGTGGGATATATATTTTCCCCATATAATTATTATGTTAGGTAGTATAATAGAAAAAACAATAATAGAACGTAAACGTAAATATTATTATAATGTCACCGGATGTAAAATAAATAAAACTACTCGTCTGATAAACCCGCTTGACACGAATTAGAGCGGAAACATTATATGTTTAATGTATTTAAGGGTGAACAAAATTAATATACGAAATTCCATGAAAACATCTTACATCACTCAAATCCTCTTATTTCTATTCTTGTTTCTATTACATTACCAAACAATCCTCTCCTTATCGTCTTAAAAGGAATTGGCCACACGATCTCTTTACCATATAATTAAAATAATAATAAAAATAACCCTCCTTCTCCAAATTCAAATCTTTAAAAAAGGTAGTGACCTTTTTTTTCTTTAATACACTTAAGTATAAAATACACTATACTGTACATAATATATGTTAATTAGTTATTTTATATAATATTATGAGGTGTGGTAAATAAGTCAAACCGTACATGAATAAATTGTAGATATAAAAAAAAAAAATAAGAAAATTATCAAAAAATATTTTTTCTTTTCTATTAAGATAATTTTACTTATGTAAAAAACGAGAATAAATACATTTTTACTAATGACATTAACAATGCTACACTATTATAAAACTGTATATTATATTCATATAATTGCATGCATAATATAGTCTAATAAATTAGTAAAACTAAAAATTAAATTATTTGATATCTCGATTATTTTAATAGGAATTTACTATTTAGATATAAACCTGTATTTCGGAATGAATCATAAATCAGTGAAATATCAAAATATTACAATTATAAGGTTAACGTAACTTTCGTTATTAAGTCGTTTTTATTGCTAAAATATATTGAAAAATATAAAAATAATATGATTCAATTATATACTAAATTATATTGCATATGGGACATGGGTATTTTAATGTTCTCTCAATATATACCTATTTTGGTATTATAATTATTACCTACTAAAAACCGATTAATAAATCGTTAAAATTAAAGTAAAGATTTACTATGTAAATAATTATTATTAAAACTACACAGTAATTTCAATATACTTCAATGAATACTGGTAGTTTTCTTATTAATCAATAGGGCTTTAAATATCGTTAGATATGACGTATGTTTTAAATATAATTTTAGAAGTCTCAATAAACAAGATTAATGAATAATAACATTATATTGTATCAGTTTTACATTATGTATTGAATAAAAGTAAAGTTATATTAGCTATAATTATTTAAAACCATATATTAACATTTGTAAAGAAATAAACAATTTTTAACTCAAATTTTTTCTAAAAAATAATTGTATATAATTTATTGTACTGTAGTATAATATATAACATTCTGAATACATAAAATAGTATTTTTAATAACAATGATAATATTTTGGATTAATCAAACACATTTATGCTGAAGATAATTTATTAATCAAGATAAAATCTTCACACTAAATACATATCAGTATAACCGAGAATTTCCTTGTTAGGTACTATATTATTATACATTACCCAATGATATTATCTAAATTAAATTATATAAGTTTTTAAATTAAGTATCTTCTTCTGCAAATTACACAAGATACTATTATGTATGTATTCTATTAAAAAAAATAATAAATAAATAAAAGAAGTGGGAGGTTGATAATTAGCTGACTAACTAAACTTTATAAATATGAATAACATTTACATGGAACTATTACAGTAATAGGTACTTAATCCTTATGTCTTCATCAGTTAACAAATTAACTAATCAATTTGTATATTAAGAACAATTTAAAATGTACTACCAAGTGAAAGTAGTTAAATTAAGTCTACCGTTAATCGATAAAATGCAGAAAATATGTTTTTATATAATATTTTTAAATATAATATATTAGTATAAATACATAATTGATTTAATTTATAAGCTTTTAAGTGCTAATGATTAATTTTATTATAATTTAAATTTAAAATGTTTAATGTTTATAGTATTAAAGTAGTATTATAATATTAATTGTTTTTATTTTAAATTTAAGGAAATTTTTTAGTTTTTACTAACATTAACCTATTAACCAAAAAAATAATGCCTCCAATACTAAATCAGTGAAAATATTAAATTTATTCCATCACGCTATATTGATGTTTAATAATTTGAATAATATACTTTTGAACTAATAATAGTTGACTTATGCAGTATCGATACTTATTGTCGAACAAAATAATTTCATCCATAAAATATAAACTTTTTTTCTGTTGTAATTTGCATATTAGATTATACAGTTATATATTTATTTATATTGTGTACTTTATGAGATCATGATTAATTACCTTAGCCTCTTAAAAATAAACAATTGCATTTCACTTAATTAGTACAATAATAATTTAAATAAATTAGAAAAAAGTTTGAAATGAAAGAATAGGTAGACTTAAAAATTGATTACCCACGTCCCAACCGTATTTTCTAACTTTAAATTGACCCGTCTTATATTATTGAATGGAATACCATACAAATGTAGAACACGTATTGAAATTTATCTTTTTATGACCGATAAAAGAATTACCAACACTTATATTTAGAAAATATAACAAATCAAATTCACGGTAGTCCTTTTTTTTCAAAACACTACACGATTTCAAATATTAAATAAAAATGTGGAAGAAAAAACTATATTGCATAGTATGTAATCTTACATTAATTATTTATGTATATTACATGCTATTATTTTTTACTCTTAGTACATAACAATGTTGAACGATTTGATATTTCTATAAATGCTTAAACGTATTACATATTATAAGTATTATTTATTATTATTAGTTTTAATGCAATTATATAGCCATATGGGTAATATAATGACTAAAATGTATTCCGATAATACGTATATTATCATCGAATTGATCGTATAACGTTATGTTTGGTATTTAAAAATTTTAATATGATAATACTTAATAGTACTCGTATATTTAATTTGAATTATTTTTTTATAGAGTTAAAATATTATACATTTCACGTTTTGTATAACAATACAATTTTAAAACCTCTACCTATGTAAATATTGTTGCTTCGATCTAGGTCCGAGAATTGACCTATATGTGGTGTTGTGTCCTGCAAAATAATATAATTCCTATAATATTAAATTTTATTTTATACTTATGAAACACATTATTATAATAAACATAAAATAATTCACCATTAAATCAAACCTAGACACGTTAAAATATTTTATTCCTCGCTGCACGCGGTCTTTTTATGGTCATGAACCAAAGCGAATAATTAATTTCATAGAGAGAATCAAATATAATTTATACAACAAGAAAATAATTGCGATATTATTATTTTTTTCCCGTTCGATTGGCACGCACACGCATTCTGCAAGTGGCGAGGCACAACACCCGCATAGTTTCAAAACAGCGATAAGATACACGTAAGTAAGAAAATATACGCTCAAAACTGTACAGATACGTCAGTAACGACATACGAGTCTCCAGCTGCAGCTGTGCGGTTCGCTTACAACCTGTAGATATATTATGAATGTGTGGTTTTCGAAGGACATCTATGGAAACATTTTTTTTGCGTGTTTAGACAGATACTGATCTGTGAATATAACATTATATGTATATAATAATATATTATTAAATAAAGGCTGTATTTAAAACAGGGATCGATAGAACGATTTATGTATATCTAACCACCTGCGTATACGTACTACAGTCAAGATGCCATAAATTGTCAACAACGTTAAACGTTCATGACACAAGTGAAAAACAAAAAAAATCCTAGCTGTGCACTGTAATACACCGCAACCACAAGTTTGCTTTATAAGGGTCATTTGGACCCTGATCATAAGTCGTTAAGTTAGTCTTACTAAAATTAGCCATTTCTCACCTTTGTCAAAATTCAAATTATTTTTAAAAGTATTGTTGTGTTCTACAGTGGAAATTTTCTATTTATATATTATTAAAAAGTTTTAAAATTAAATAATATTAGTAATACGGAATAACAGATAAGTAAGAATTATTATAAATATTATATACAAAATACATTAAAAAGGATGAATAAATGAGAATTTTTAGCTAGTGAAAAGTCGACATATATTTTTTTTATTTAAAAGCTGTTTACATATGGTTAGGTTAGGTTAGATTAGGCTATATATATTTTTGTCTTTGAAAAATGTCTCCATACATAAAAACTAATCAGAGAAGTACATATTTGATTGATTATATTTTTAAATATTACGTTTTGTTTGACTTGCTCTGATTTATGTTTGATATGTGTTTATTTAGATAATAGTATAATACTAGTTCAACTTAGCAATTATGAACATGGAAAATTAGTAACATAGTAAGGGCTGTTCTTGCAATGTCCGGTTAAGTGTTGGTTAAGACTAACCGGTAGAATTCTATCGGTTAACTCATGATACATTTTTTCGGTTATCATTATCAGGCACTAGCCGAACATTGTAAGAACAGCCCTAAAACCACAATCCCTAAAATAATATTAGGTTATTATATTATATTATTTACTTAGATTCTAAAATAAATTAAATTATACGGTAAATGTTAGGTTAATAGATTAGATTAGGTTAGTATGATCTTTATAAGTAGAAATAAAATTCTGAAATTTAATATAATTGATAAAGAACTTCATTTTGTGCTATGAGAACTAGTAACTTTTGTTTCTTTTCGGTTCCAGTACTTAATTATTTTAAAAATACATTTTTAAAGGTTAATTTTTTTTATTATTATTCTTTAGTATCTGTTTAATTTTTTATATTATAATTATATAAATATATCAATTAAGTACAAATAGATATTTAAATTTTAAGATTTCGCGAGGAGTAAATAACTCTAAACAAAAATAGTATTAATTTATCGGAGGTAAAAATGAAAGTTAACCATTGTAAAACATAATGGTTTTTTTATAAATATTGGTTCTAGTTTCGGTTCTGGTTAAATGGCTCTCTGTACACAAATTTCAAATAGGTAAAAAGTATAAAATTTTCAAATATTTCGAATCTAAAATATTATAATAAAAAGTCATATTAAAATGTTTCATGTTCCTTTGGTTAATGTTTTTTGAGTTACAACAAAATAGCGTAATTCTTATTTTAAAAATATTTAGTTACATACTTAGGTACATTAAAATTTGATATTAAAACGCTCATAAAAATTGTATATGCTTTGTATTTATTAAATTATCAAATCATAGGAGCCCATAAATAACATTTTAAGGTGGGGTAAAAATCTCAAATGTAAAGTAAAATAATAACAAAGATAAAATTTTATTTTCATACATAAATGTAAAAATAGCATATTTATTGAACTATAAGTTCGTAATATTTTTTGCCCGAGAGTTGGCAACTTACCCTATCTTGCCCCTCCCTCCCCAATAGGAGCAACCCATGATCATAGGTATAAAAAAAATGTATCAACTTTTAACTACAAAATTATTTGGCAATTACAGAAGTCTTGACAATTTTTACTAATATATTTTTATTCACAATTAAAAAATGTATTAGGTACTACAAATCAAAACAAAGCGTAAACACTAAAACAACAATATCATATGTCTATAAATAGAATACAAAGAGTCAATATTTAATTTTTATCCTCAATATACTACCAAAAATTCAATTTAAACTATCTTCTGAGGAATGGTTTTTAATATTATTACTTCTCTTAAAGACTAAATGTGTCATCACATACACACCCATACACAAAAATAAATAAAGGTCAAACCAAAATATTCATCACTTTGCTCTGAATCTAAAATCTTACATATTTAGTATTGTATAAATTAGGATAAACGTTAAATAGGTTTATTCGAAAATGTGAATTTATTTTTAGATATAGTTAAACCGGAAATAAATTAATTTTACCAGTAAAAATATATATTTTTGAATTTTTGAAATGAATTTTAATGAGATTTATTTAAATTTATTATGTATTTATCACAATAATTCAAAGTAACATTCTAATAATGGTTTGTTAATAATTTGATTTCAAAAATTCTTTTCAATCATATGATTTATCTCTGTACATTTTTATCCAAAATAGTTTTCAACAACCATCAACGTCAGCAACGCTATTTTTTCTTTATAAAATACGCTGTATTTACATTTTATAAATATTAATATATTATATTTTGTTTATTAGCTGTACATACTCTAAGTTCAAAAAATAAAATAAATAGCATCAATAACAATATTAAATAAAAAAAAATAAGAGAAATATTATATAAATCAATAATTTCTTATGGTTTATTATTTATACTTTATAGAGAACATAAATTATAAAATACTCCTTTTTTTTATTTGAAAAAATATAACTGTGTAAGAGATATCTTATAATATGCAAATACATTTACTTCTATAATATTTTTTCGATAACCAAATAACTTTTTTTAAATTTTCCATGAATTTCTGGTCAAGTATGTATTATACATATTTGATGTTAGTAAGATATGTTATAATATTCATTTCAAATACATCGATGTGGAAAAAACAGTAAATCAAATTCGGGTTGATTTCTAAGCCTATAAGACGCTCATAAATTGTATTATAATACTTTTCAATCCTCTTACCAACAAAACTTCACTATAAATTGTATGCTCCAGTAGATACTGATGACAATCCATATAAATTTATAAATTCTCTATTTAAATAAAAGTTTTGTCCAATCAAAATGTCTAAAGAAACAACCTTACCAATTCATATTTAATTTTTAATTTCAATTTGTAGTTGGTCATACGAAATGTTCTAATTTTTAGTTTTAAGTGTTACACTTAACTGCATTCTGCAAATTATTATGCATTAAAATTTAAAAACCTTTATTTATTAAATATTTTATTATTATTTGTATAAAATTGTTCTTTTAAGGCTAATTATAATACTATTTAATAACAAAGATGATAAAATATACATAATTTTATATTTTAATTATGGGATGACCAATTTTTGACACTATGTATTGTATTTTTATACTATGACTTATGAGTATCTTTTAGTTGAATACTTGAAACCTACTTAAATAGTTAAATGTAACAAAATAACTCATTGTCTTATTCTATTATCAATTAATCCAATACTTCTTCATAACATCGTGTTTAAAGCATCTCCTCCCTCATCAATTTTTTCTGTTTTTGCCATGGTATGTTCAGTAATTCATAAATCCCGTACTATTATATCGGTGTATGCTTTCAATAATTTCATTCATTGGCGTTCCCTTACCTATAACCAAACATCCGACTTTTTTCACATCGAACAATTAATTTGTATTATTTATTTACAATTAATTTTTTCCTCAGCAAAATTTCAATAAAAATATTGATAATTGTTTTTCAAAAATGGGTGAACAAAAATGAAAGACGTCATGCTGTTATATAATATCATATATCATATATTGTGTCATATTGAAAATATTTGAAAAATGTAGTACGTATTTCCATCTTTTTTTTTTTAATTAAACAATAATTTTATAAATGTTATTCAAATATGATACGGTCTACACTCAACATAATATTTTTTTTGTAAATATTGTACCCACATAAAAAACATCAGATACAAATAATGCAGTTCTATCTATATGTACTTGACAGTCGTCAATCATTTTTAAAATATTGTAATATGAATTTTATAAACTGTAATAATTATTTATTTTTATACACATACCTAAACTAATATATTTTCGGTAATAGAAACAATAGTATTACCTATAATAAAATATCCTGAAACTCAATAATAATTAATATATCTAATAAATATCTAACTATAATTCATCCACAACTAAATATTTTCAGTAATTCAAATATATTATATTTTTAAGTTTTAAATAAAAACAAAAGATTTATAGTTGTTCATGAAGATAATATAAAGTAAAATAATTTCAGATGAAAACAAGAACCGATATTCAAACACGTAGTTAGAGAATTTAAAAACTTGGTACTTTTTCTTAAAAATCAAAATATCAGTAACGAAAGTTATCTTTTAGATAAGTTTATACCTACAGTGATATACTGATTTCGGAAACTTTTATTTTTGTTTATAAAATATATTACTCTTATCCAATGGCGATAATGAAGAACATAATACACAAGAAAATAAACGAAAAAGTCTTTTGAATTTTATCAAAAAAAATATCTTGAACATTAATCACTTATCACTTACCAATATCATTTAACGGTATATTATTTTTGTTAAAAATAGCAATAGGTACTATAAATATTCTTGTATTTGTAATAAATATTGCACCAAACTATATTTTTGAACTTAATTTTCTTTGAAAATTCCGTTATTTTTTAAGACATAACTATATTTTACAAATCATACTTGGTTTTTTATACTGTGATTATAAACTGTGAATGTTTTTTTTTTTATGTATAGAGATTTAATATCTAATAGATCATATTATATGCAATAAACGCAAAGTGAAAATTAATTAATTTTATTAATCTTTTATTATTTGCATTTGTGGTAAGTAATAATAGTATAATACCAACATGAAAATTACATTAAAAAAATTGTGTCTGCTTATTGATAGTACAATTAAATGGAAATCCTAAGTTTCAAACAACACTATTTCGATGCATATGACGTTTACGAATTCATTACAATATTATTAAGTTTGGATAACACACATCTAAGTAAGTGCTATAACATACATACACGTTACATTTATTACTGTTGTTTAGATGTCTCATCATAAGTGACTGTACACAGAACATATGATTATAGAAATAACTACACAACTACTCATCCGA
Source organism: Aphis gossypii (assembly GCF_020184175.1). NCBI lineage: Eukaryota > Metazoa > Arthropoda > Insecta > Hemiptera > Aphididae > Aphis > Aphis gossypii. The sequence continues at coordinate 87,904,950 of NC_065531.1, forward strand.
CATCATCTTGACCTAACCTAATATTACGTGTAAATTAAAAAAAAATCGTAAATTGTTAATTTTTCAATTTAATGAATTACACATTATTATTATAGTGTATTATAATATAATATATAGGATTAAAAACGTAACATATTATTTTTTTCAAAACTTCAATACATGTATTATACCCTAACTATAAGAGTTAGATATACAAAAAACAGTTATGTATTAAAACAACTACGAATTTCAATTTTAAAATAAATATCATTAAATTTATATTACACCTATATTAAAAAATGTTATAAACAATTCATGGAAGGAAGTTGTATCCCTTTAAACAAACCCATCTATATAGGAAGTCACCGTATAATATATATATATAGATTGATATTGTTTCTTTTTTCTTCAGAAGAAAATATACAAAACTAATAAAGAATTATCTGTTTAGTGAAATAAATCATGTTTATATTAAATTCAATAATGTAACCATTATATGTTATTGACTATAAAATATATAGGTGTTTTATATTATTAGTTATTTATCATTAATTTAAAATCTTCTTATAAAATATAACATCATTTGTTTGGGATTTGATAAATTATAATAATTAAATTAATTTTTTATTATTTATTAATTAACTCTCACATCTTGAATTCTGTTATCATTAAAATGTTAATGACATTTTGGTAAAAGTTTTCTGTTACCAAGTGAATAAAAATCTATCCACATCCTTCATCATAAAATCTATAATAATATTATTTATTATTATCTATCTAAATATATTCAAACAATATATTTTTAAAATAACTTCTTGTTGTCAATGTTTAGATTATAGCATCTTTTAGTTAATTTTTAGAATTTTTCAGCGATATCTTGAATTATTTATGTTAGTAATAAGGTATGAACTGATTTAATTCCAACATATATTGTAGTAATTATAATTATTATCATTATTAATCAGTAATAATTATGAAATACTAAAAATACAAAATTCAATATATTTGTATTGAATTCTACTTATTTACATGTGTCATATAATTATTAATAAAGTAAGGACCATGATACTGATGCCTAACTCCATAACTGAAACAACATTTTTTTTTTTTTGTAAGTGAAATGTTTTGTGTAGAGAAAAATCACTTAAAATATTACATACGTGATTTATCTTGTGTGTATTTGGTATATGATTATTATTTAATTAATTTAAATTATGTCCTTTTACTGAATGATTGCCAATTTGTTTGTAAGTACTATTATAAAAAAAGAATAGTAAAAAAAATACATACACAGAACTATCGATGATTCATGACCTTACAATTTGCCAAACAACAATATAAAGTATATTGCCGGTAACATAATGTTTTTTTTGACAAATAACTTATATAACTTACACCATTTTAATATCCTGTTTGAAACATATTTTATTCATGTACTTAATCATTTGTCAAATCTCGATATAACTTAATTTATAAATATTATTATCTGTATAATAACATACCTATCACATTTATTATTTAAGTAATAAATCACAATATTATATTTCCCTACTATTTGTTATTAATTTTTACTGCATAAATAATCAATTATTAATTATAAATTATTCAGTATTCTTCATATTTTTTTGAATAGTGAAAGTATTTTTATGTCTTTAAATAATTGTTTAGTATCAAATTCATAAAATATAATCTATTGTACTTATAGCAAACGCATGATCCTATTTTACAAGATTTAAACGGATTATAATAATTTTTAACTCATACAATTATCTGTTAACACTTGTACCTACATAAGTGTAATATTTTATTTCTCAAAATAGCAAAATAATGTATACGTATGCTATCTAGTTGGGTATTTAGTTACTTTCAAGTGATAAATAATTGTATTCAATTTTTAAAGTTAACAATTTATTATGCACAATATGCAGTTAATATAATGTTACATCTCGAAAATTCTTCTAGTCCTCCAATTACCTATTGAAACTCCCAATAATCACAATAATATTAAAAACAAATTAAAGAAATATCAATTTATAAAAACATACATAGATTTTAGAATTTTAAAATTACTTTATAACAACAAAGCAAAACATATTATTCAATACAGTAGACAATTATTTGAAAAATTATTTATTATTATTTTTAACTTTATTACGCATACAATGTTTTCTTTGAATTCATATTATCACTTAAAATTTTGAATTGTGTTGAAACTTTTTTTTTTCTACAAATTTTAAATCATCTAATAAAATACAAACAAATAATATTATACATATATGATATTCAGTGATTGTTTAAATACGTAACACCAATGTGGTCAAGTTATAAAAGTGGAGACTGAACTGACTACTACCTACTGCTCAAGAAGATATTTTACAAGACAATAATATTATAAGTATATTTTTTTATGAAACCTCTTAAATAATTGATTTAAATTTAAAAATGTATTGATTATTTATAATGGATGTACGGTATTTTGACGTTTTATACTAGAATTATTTTTTTGTCTTTATGTCTGTTGATGAAATCACAATTAACATAATAATATTTTGTTTCATAAGTTCAAACCTACATACATTTTACTATGAACTAAAAGCAGACTATTTTTTAAATTATTGACATGTACTTATAAAACATAAAATATATAATTTAATGCCAAAATTTATTTAGATTTGTTTTCAACTTTTAAAAATATTATAATATCTATTCTAAATTTACTATCATTGGTTATAGATACAAATTTTTAACATCATTATGATTTTGGAATATTATATCGTAAATTCATAATTTACTGTTAAAATGTATATATTATATTCTTTTACTTTACAATTAACTACCATACAAAAAAACCAAAATTATATTTATCAGCATAAATGAAAGTGTTAAGTAAAACAATTTTTCAAAAAAAAAAATATATATATTGAAGCAATAGCTAATAAGTAACTTGAAGAGTTTAAAAAAAAACTATTAAAAGAATTGACCTGATGAGTTTGAAAATATTACCATAAAAGTTTATATATGTCAACTAGAGAATTTACCATACAGTTTAACATGCAATTAAACTTTTTTATCATTAACATCCGTCGTTTATGGTTAAAAGGCATTTACAAATACGGTATCATCATATAGATTATAACAAAAGTAAATTTGACATCCCGTTAATACGTTGTATAATGTACGTTTGGCCTTTGTGTTTCATAAGTTATACAATAGCATAACATGAAGATAGTTTTGTTCAGTCCGAGAATATTTACACACCTGGAGTGTATATAATAGTAATAATAATATTGTTTAATATGTTTTTGTGACTTAGAACCTTAAAAAATAATAATAATTATTATTTTTAAAAGAACACCTCGGTAACAATATTAAAGACAAAAAACACAAAAAAATTATTGACAGGTGACTGGCGCGAGAAATATAAACGTATGGAGTACATGACTCGAGTGGCGTTTACCAACTGGGAACTTCTGTGTTGATAGTGATGCTAATTTTAATATAGACGAATATATTTTTAAATTAAAGTAAATTGTAACTATAGTTAAATACAAATAATAACCAGTAGATACAATAATATTAATCTTTATTTTAAATGTATAATATTTAACGTATACTTAGATATCATAATAATAACAATAAACCAATTATAGACGATAGCCCTGATATATATATAAATTATATATTTAATATTTTTTAAATGACAACAAATAATGCATCTTTAAATTTCGCAACCAGGAGTGAAATATTCTTCAAACAATATCAATATTTTATTACAATAAAATATTCAATAAATTGATTTTTTATTAATAAGCTTTCAAAATTTAAATAATCCGAGTAATGGACCACAAATTTTATAATTAACTCTTTCATTTTATTAATAGTGATAGATAAAAAGAAATAATGTGATAAAATTATAAAAATGTAGTGCTATTTCTTATAAATGCTTTAAAGCATACGAGTAACATTATTTTTTTTTCAAAAACATAATAATGAATTGACTGATAAATAATAATATGAGTCTAGCAGTATAATCAAATCACCATGTAAACTTGAAACAACGATGCGTTCAACTGTTTCTATTTTGTATTTAAAAGTAAATACGTAATGAGAAAAATAATAATATAATTGACACGAACCCGCCAACTTTACATACTACGCAGTAGGTTTACTCACTCGTAGAGATAGTGGAACATTTTCATAATTTAAAGTGCATATCGTTTGGTAACGCTCTCTTTGCGAGTCGTCTTAACCCCTATATTATATAGTATATGTATATATATATATATATACACATACACGTATTCTTTATGAAAAATTGAATTCGAAATGTTTCTCTTTGTGTGTCTTCTCTTCTTAATATACATTTGACTTATTCGACAATCCAACCTATTCGGATGTAATACGTGAGTACCATGGTGTTAATAATATAATATTATGATGTATGTACGAGTATAGTATTTTAAAGTAGGTATATATGTTGTCAAACCTGACGCTGCCAGATTTATCGCACGCGAGATTCGTGCCTGCTGATTATATTATATTAAGGGACATCGTAACAGAAACCAGTAGGTCATTATTTTCGGTTGTAGTAAATATTATGTATATTCAAATAATGATTTAGAAAAGCCCACTCTATATCGATAGTAAATTCTATCATTTTGGAGTGGAAAAGTATTGTAAAAAATCTTGATATATATTATTAAAATTAATCGTGTGTATTCAATATTTCACCAAGTGTCCAAGTTATAATAATTGTATTTAAAATATAAATGAGATAAATTATAATTTTTAAACATTTGGAAATTATAAAGAAGTTTACTTATGCCATCTTCAAAATGATAGAAAAAAAAAAATTAATCAAGTAGTTAAAAAATAATATATTTATTTTCTACATTTTTATTTGATTTAAATAAAATAGTATTCTGATATTCAATAAAAATCAAATTTTAACTTGTTTAATGTTAAAAAAAAATTAGGTAAACCTTTAAATATTTTTAATATTAAGTATTAAGCACGAAAAATAGATTGTAATATGTTGGTAGAACATAATATTTATAATATAAAATACTGTATAAATATCTGCATTATTTAAGCATTAAAAAACGCTAATGTATTTTTTCGGGAAGATTATTTTAATAAAATAAATACACATATTGTGTTATATATCAAATCAAAAAATCAAAAATATTATTTATCCATACACGATACGTAAAGTTCTAGCATCAGGTAATCAAATTTAATACATTTGCATTTTATACGAGCACAATTAGTTTTAATGTAATAATATTACATCCGAATTTGAATTTAAAATGTCTAAATTGTTGTTTATACATATTTTATTTTTTTTTTTTTTTTTGTTTCAGTATGAAATACTTTTAAGGAGTATTGTATCACATTTTAAAAATGTAAACTTAGAGCCTTAACAATAAAAATTGGATATTTTATAAATCTCCAACTGTAAATAATTTTAAAATATTATTGACATACATAATATTATTATTATTATAGTTACGTTTTGATAATTGTTCTATGAAATATTTCTGGCAGAGAAATGAAAAGACAAAGGGACTAGGATTAAAAATACTATAGAATTTTCTACATGAAAATAACAATTCAACTACTTGAACTACTGTAATAGCTCCAGGATTTGAGTTTGAACACTTTTCGACGTTTAAATGCGTTTTTGGGTGGCCGACTAGTATACGGTTATTGATGTTTATTGATATCGTGTTTTTACATATAATATATATTTCTTTTATTTTATTTTTTTTTTTATTGGATATACAATTTTAAAACGCAATATTGCGGTAGACCGCTAAACATCAATGACTTGAAAGTCATAAATGCAAATGAAAGTCGAGATTCTAATAAATGTTTATACATATTTACATAGAATGTGTATTGACATGCATTGCAACACAATTCTAACGTCTTTAATGTCTCTTTGTAAATCTATATTTATGATTATGGCCCTGGCGGGTTCACTGTTCAGTGGCGTTTTCGATCGTGATTTTCAATTTTCAAACCTAAAATGGTCGTTGTAGACATTCGCATTTGTCGTTTTAACGGTAACATTATTAAAAAGAATATTTTTTTAACACACACTGTCTGTATTTAAATCAAAATCGTTTCGAAAAGTAGAAATATATTTTTATTTTTTGATAAACGACATTTAGTTACATAAAATCTTTTTATTTCTCACGACTAAGAATAATTGAATATGATAATAATATTAATGGTAAATTTTGCAAAACGCAAATTTTACGAAACATTGACCTTTTTTGACAAAATAATTCGATAATAAATTAGTTTTGTCATGGTCAATATATACCTTAATAGCTCGCAAGAAGTAAGATTACAAATTTTTTTATTACACAAATTACATTTTAGTATTTGGTATAAATGATATAGGTTCCTATTTATAAACATATAAATGGTGTCAAAATATTTTTATTTTACTCAAATATTTATTTGTTGATTTGAACATAAAATAATTTGCTGTATCTCGAACAATTTGTAAGAAAACAATAGTTTTAAAATCCAATAGTGGTACTACTATACGTTATTATTGTGATCAAAACTTACTTATGATCGAAAATAATACATTTTTTTATCATACATTTGGTATTTTTTTATTTTTAATAAATCGAAATCGAATTTTCAATCATTAGTATTTTATTGTTACATATTATTTAATAATAGTGAACAAAAAAGTTTTAAAAAAATATTAGAATACAATAGAAAAAAAATTGGTGAAGTATCAAAAGAAAAATCATAAACATTAATTCAAACCAGCTCCAATTCTAATATTATAGAAACACATACATATCATTACTGTGGGGACGAACGTTTGATGAAACGTCTATGCAAGTTTCAAATCAACTATATTTTATTCTGCGTTTTGGGTATACATTTTACGAAAATTACGAAAAACAAGCAGTAAATGGTTCATAATTTATGGAACTTACATAACAATATTATTGAGTTTATATTATTATATAAACTCACAACTATGTATTGTATGACGATTCGTTGTGGAACGCATAGGGCTGGGCTTGCGATATGTATAGCCTATAGCCGTAAGACTTTGGATACATTAACATCAATAGCTGTAATATTGTTCTTCAGAGAGGCATAAGCAAAATATATTACAGGTGATATAATATTATTTTGAACGTCAAAAATACGTGGGTCTTAAACAGAGAGAGGAGATCTGAGTACAATCATTAAAAATGATAACAATCGTTTATAACGTGATGTTGTATTATTGTGTCTTCGACCTCCCACCGATGTTATTTCACCCACTCGTTAGTCAGTATTTATTTTTATATTGTTTAGTATTATTATTTATTTTTCATTATTTACTAACCGCATATCGTATGTTAAATCCAATACTGTGGCTATAATATAATACAATAATAAACATACATAGACGGTCCGATGTTCTATAATATGATATAGAATCGACTCGCAAGGTTCTTCCGTCAATTCCACGGTGGACGTGGCTTAGGTAAGATAAATATTATTTAGCTTATTAGCCCGGGGTGAACAACGATAATATCATTCGAGGGCAAATGAAAAATGAAAATTTTATTGCATATTTTGTGTAGTAATAATGATTTATTTCAATACCATACTACTGTACAGGTATTTCTTTATACATATTTTTTTCATGCACCGTATACAACTCATTAAGAAAGAAACGTGAAAATATACCATATTACTCTAACCTCCAGTAAAATTACAAGTAACTAGACGGAAATTGTATATAGATCCATCTAAAATCTTTCAGTGTAGATTCATTTTTATTGTAGCCACTGCACGAACGTTGATGTAATACATTTTTGTATTGCATGTTTATGAAAATCGCATAAGTTTTTTTCCTTTTGTTGATATTATTATTGTGATTTTATTCTAAATTTTGTAAGTTTATTACATTGATAAACATTGACCATTATTATTCAATTTCTAATATGTATTCATTAAACCATGACTAACTGTAAGCAATTTCTTTAAACAAATAATCACGTTATTTATTATTATTATTTATTTTGTATCGACTATAATAATACAACAATCATTTTTGTTCCAAATAAGTTTGATTTATGGTTTTATAAATAAAATAATAAATACAAAAAAAAAAAAATATTTTATTTAAAAAAAAACTAAAATGTATATAATTGTATAAATACAACATATATAAGTAGATTTTAAAAATTAGAATATAATGATAAAAGTTTGTTGGAAATTATAATTATACGAAGGTATATAAAAAAAATTAAAAAAAAATTGATTATAATAATAAAATAATAACAAATTGGATTACTTAGCTAAATTAAATTATATAGCCTTTGTAGATAGGTTATGGGAAGTATAATAATAATTTTGTTGGGCTAAGAATATATTTCGAAAGTTGAAGGAGATGTTGCTGGGAGATTTAAAAAGCGAGGTTAGGTATATGTAATATTTTATTATAAAAACATATTTATAATTCCTCAACTCAAAATAATTTTAATATTTAATATGGTTTATATTTAATCGATTTTAACTGATTTATTAATTTTTGTTCTGTAGTATTTAATATTTTAAATATTATAACATAGATACGTACAAACTAAATTATTTTGCAAATTTATGTATAATATTATGTAATTCTGAATATATTATGAAAATTAGTATACATGTAATAATCATAATTTATTATGACGAAGAAAAACTAAAGAACACTATGGCATTGATTTCTAATAATAACATGTAGAACTTTTTAACTAGTTCGTGTTCCGTGCAATTAGACGTCCCCTGTGATCGCCATAAATAAATCTTTAGACTTGTTTTAACAAGTTTTCTCAAAACTAAGAAGACAACACTGACATTTGTTACGAAGTTTTCTCTGACATATTAAACTTTAACGTTAATGCATCGCAATAGTCTTAACCGAAAACAATATAAGGAGTGTCGACTGCCAAGCACCTTTTAAATTTTGAGTAGAACGAGGAGTATTGTTTTTCCAGGTTAGATTGGAGTATTTTTTTTTTTGTTTCAGATGACATTGTTCAATTAGAAAAATTACTTCAATTTTCATCATTGACGGTGGTTTCTGTTAAAAATTTGATAATTTGAGGTAAAAATTGGACAAAAATATTTCCAGTATTTGTCTGTCTGAATAATTGAAAAAATTATCTAATATAAACTACAAAAAAATATTTAAGCAACAACGGTTTTTGATAAAAATACTCATGTATTTAGATATTATTCATAAAAACAATTATTATCGTGGTGACTTCAAATGTTTCATACACAATTTATAATAATATTATACTTTACAATGAAATTTTCAAAGTATTTTAACTAAATTTAAACAATTTATATCATAAGTCTATTCAAATCCTATTATACAGTACTTACATCGGTATATTCAGTATTGACCTAAGCAATAATATTAAGTGTACCTAATACTATTCGATATTTTTTTACAAAACATAGTGTAAAAATTGATTTTTTAGTTTTTATTAGAAAAAAATTACCCTAACCTAACCTACTAGAAGTAATATGTTATATACACTATAAATTATTCTTAGTAATAAGAGTCTAGCACATCGTTGTCACTAAACATTTTATTTCATATTTATGATTTATTTTTAAATTTAAATCTAATACATCATATTTTAGTGACCTACTCAATAACAGAATTGGAAATCCACTATGATACAACTGTATGAATTACCTGTTTATAACTTTCATACGTGAAAACTTGATGCAAGTTATATAGATCGTACTTTGTACAGTTATTTATTATAATACTGTAAAAGTCTCGTAGGTCGTAATTAACAAGTTTGTACGAAGATTTTAATATCTAACCTTTAGGTTATAATTTTAAATAAATAGTACCATAACGGTATGTTATAAATTTTAAATTATTTAATAACTGAAATCTGAACGACTAGATAAACATTTTAAATAGATCTATAAATACTTTAATAAAGAAAAATCTTAGGTTTATAATAATTTTTTAATATCTATGTCAAGTTTAAGTGAGAATGACATTTACTCCATAGACTAGTGACTACCTACGTCCCATCTAGATTTTTGTATTTTCTGATGGTTTTTTTTTTTTTATATATATAACTTTATTTTTATACTTTAGGTTCTTAACTTTTATTTTTAAAAAAAATACTTTAAAAACTTTTAATCCTCAATTTTCACAAACTTTCACTTTTTAATTTGGGTATGTTTTTAGTTAATACAAGAAAAAGTCAAATTATGTTTTTCATTATGACTGAGTACAATTTTTAAACTTTTTAAAAAGTGTTTTTGGAGATATTTACTGAATCAATGTGAATCATAAGAATCATTAGTCTTAAACAGTTGTACGAACGATATTATATTTTTTCCCCGTTATCTCGTAATTATTAATGATCTGTTAAAATCTGAAAAAAAAGTTTAACACAAAACATTTTCTAATAGTAAAATTATTTTGCTTTTGAATTTATAACTTACAAACTATCATACTGACAGTATTATAACGTTAACTATGTTTAAATTTTGAATATTAAAGTTAAAAAGTTTTTACTCCATGCATATATTTATACATATATTTATACTATACATTTAACTAAAAATATATTAAATCGAATGTTGAATTAAGTCTGACTCATATGCTATTAAAAAAAATTATCTATTATAAAATATGGAAATGAAAACCAATGTAAGCCTTTGAGGCCGATGTTTTCGGAAACTACTGAACCGATTGTTATGATTTTTTTTTTTTTTTTTTTAATTGAAAAGCTCATTTCGGAGAAGATTTATGACATTTGATCGTTTCTCTAACTTAATAAACAAAGGAGTTATCAATTATTATAAGTAATGGCTTGTTACGTAGACTATTATTATTATTATTTATTTTCCCCGTTTTTGTAACATTTTTCACTGATGATTTGCTTCTTTTGGTCTCAAAAGAAGATACTTATGTAAATGTAATGATATGTAATGTAATGAAGTCACCGTCCAGCAAGAAATAAACTATATTAAGGACGCTATTGGTTATGATTGAATATAATAGTTGTAGACCTGTTGTTATATTTTGTCAAAACCACAATAACAAAAATGAGAATTAGCGAAATAAGTCAATGGCCACAGTAAATCTCAAAATCACAGCAATAGACTAACATAACAATATGAAAACCACGAGATGGCACATTATTGTTATTTATCCACTCTAGTGAAAAAAAAATTAATTGATATAACTTTGAAACTTAAGGGTTAGATATTATAAACTTACGTATACATCTCGCGGGGTCCGAAATCCACCCGTGGTGGATTGCCTACATGATAATATACTGCTCGGCGCTCGCATAATCATAAGAGTCTTATGGGTAACGTCAAGCAGAATGACTATAATATTATTACTTGACTAACTCACTGACTGATAAACGTAGAGTCTGAACAATGATAGATCGATGCTTGAAATTTGCTTGGTACATTCGTAAAATCGTACCACAAATTTAATGTGCAATAGGAAAGCATTTTACAAAATTTGCATATTAAAGTGGTGCTTGAATACGTTTTTTGAGAATCAAAATGGTCAATGAAAATGTCTTAATGAATCATATTATAGAATTGGAATTTTTAACGGGCAACGAATTGTACGGGGTCAGCTATAAAATATAAAGTACAATATTATCGCATTTAATGTTTATATAAACGTATTAAATAGGTATCTATCTGGATATAATGAGTAAATATAGTTAAAACTTAAATTACTTAATGTTCTATAATGTGTCTATCTAAAGTACTAATAGTACTATTATAAAAACTCCTAAAGTAACTAATCATTAATATTGTAATTCAAGCAATAATTCAACTCTTTTTCTTTGACCTAAATAATATTTAAAAACCTGTGTGTACAAATGAAGACCATGACAATTTTGGTAGTTGAAAAAAGTATAACTATTAAATAATGTATTACAAGAAGATAATTTCGGTTATTTGAGTAAATGGCACAATTTTTTTTTTTTTATTATCATCTTGATAGTTGATAGGTGGTATCAATTTGTAGATAGTACATAAATATATTTTGTTGTAAAATAAATATATAATTTCACCTTCAAAACATAACAAAACTATAATAATTAAACATTATTATTATTACTATCATAATTTTGATTTCTATTAAAAGCGTTATAAAATAATATCCATCAAACCTTAGCCACATATAGATAATATTATAATATTATAAGAGTGTATGTAATAATATAAAATAAATAATTAACTTATTCTGGTAGGTAGTTTCATAGTTTCACAGATTATTATGTGTGGCCATTAAGCCTTAGTTTTAATTTATTTTTGTACTAAAAAACATTTATTTACAGTAAGTACGTGCAATTTACATAATTAATTTTAATCATGAAAATGTGGAACTATTGATTTGCTCGCGTTTTATCATGAGTTTTATAAATATACGTATGACGTACATGACACACACTTATATATTATATTTTGCACATTAATTAATTTCAAAGAACCATTAATTAAACTTTATTCGAATTAGGTTAAAGTCTATACCCTGCAGGCTGTAGTAATGCAGTACCTAAATACATTATACACATTAATGAAAACTTATAATTTCAATATAAAAGTAATTCTTTCAAATTTATCAATACATAGTATGTAATAAGGTACAATATTAATATTTTTCAACTAATGATTTGCTTTTTGGAAACATTTTAAACTAAGAAAGTAAAATATAAATACAATAATCACGTTCCCACTTTGCGTGTAATATCATTTTCGGTCTACAATAAATTGTAGTTATAATGCTCATTTTGATTGTCTAAAATGTTGTAATTTGTATATAAGTATGCACAATGTGAAAATATAGACGTTCAGCTGCTGCAATAATAAACAAAGTTGAAATATAAGTTATCATAATTCTTGATACTCTATCATTCACGGAGCCTAACCGTTAGGATAGAATATACACAAAATAATAGTATTATTTAATTGTCCGATTAACGGCCGAAAACATAACAATCGTTTTAAACTTCTCGCGTAAAGATGAATAGTATACGATTTCGAGTAGAATGGATAATAATATTATTTTAATGTGACCATTTTATAAAACTATACCACCATCGTCGTCGCTGAACGTCGTTTACGTTGTGTGCGTGCGATTGCCACAGCGCGTGTATAATGCAATTCGGTTAAAACGCGTATACATTAAATAATGTATATTATACATTTATACTGTACATATTGCGATGAATGACGATGACTGTCAAATATAACAAACACAAATGGAAAACATACATATTATGCGAAACAGTATATTATGTATTATAATAATATTATGTGTGCGTGCGCACATCTGACCCGATTTAAGACGTGAGCATATATTATGTATATATTATAACACGCAACTTCAGTAAAAACCGTAGAAATTTTATAAAAAGATAACAGTGGTGGATTAGAAAAATCAACAGGGATAAGTAGGTAACTTATATACCTATCTATTTCAATACAGTTCCGCAGAATAGTAATTTTACTAATTAATAAACTCTTTGTCAAAATGCTGAGCTCAAAATAATATTTCGAATAATATTTTCCCTTGGAATATTTGTCATTCAAAAAATAAAAAACTTACAATTTATATTTTCTACTATTATTATTATATTATTATATAAATTAATTGAGGAAACACTTGTAGATAATATATTAAAAATAAAAACGAAAAACGACTTGAATTGAGTCTAAGTGGTAAATGGTTTAAAAATGTGCATTTATTTGACTTTGAATTCGTATTCACTAGTCGCATAAGATGTTGATTTTCAGAAACACGGAAAATAATCGGAATGTGCACTATGCAGCCATAATCTTATATAATACAATGAAATATTATAATGTATTACAGTAGCAGGTATACAGGAAGTAGGTATTCTATAAGCCACACAATGTGCAGTCGAACCGCTGCAGTGTGTAATATTATGTATATGATGAGTCGCCTGCAACGTCGACGCAAATGACGGATGAGGTTGAAACTTTCAGCCCGAGTTTGCAGTGTTGCGCCGTGAGTCTAATGGAATAATTTAGACTGATGAGCGTCGAGTAATTAAAAAAAAAAAAGAGTAAAAAAAAAATAAACACCGTTGGTTCTTCATCACTGTCAGATCCCTTGTGGCGGTTTATTTTTATTTATTTTTCGTTTTCGTTCATCCTTCTCCCTCCTCCGTACCAAACACCCCAACCCGGGGTTATGGGTCTGAGTGTGTGCGCTCTGCAGGTTATATGAGGAAATCTGCATCCGTGTACACCACCGTCTGCCATCTATATATTATAATGTATATAATATCGTACCCAGCCGTCTGTGCCGCGACAACGATATCATGGCAAACAATAATAATAATACCTAAAAACAGAGAGAAAAAAGAAGCCTCATGTGCGGTGGTGTGCCCGAAAACTTCTCGGTGGAGTTATTAAAATTTCACGGACCATGGCGTACATGAGTGTGGTTCTGACGTAACCGACACCCCTTCGGCGACGACACCGCTAGGTTAGGTTCGCGAGCGCCGGGTCAATTATAATTTATATTATTATTATTATAATATTATCCGCGATGACTACGCGACGACGGAACGAAATAATCCATTATCTAAGGTATCCGTAAAAAAATGAAATAAAAAAACCGTCGCGAGTCCGTTACAGCTATATAATATCGTGTACGTGAGTACACCTCCGGCGCAAAATTTCGTCATATTTTTTTTTTTACTCGTCGAAACAAAAAACGCGAAAATCGCCCCATCATTCAAACGAAATAATAAAAATATATAATAATATAAACGCACGTGGTATACCCAGTGATCTACGCGCGATAAATTCAGTGGAATTATGATATGATGCACGAGATAATATTTTAATGATGGCATCGTGGGCGCACTGCGCGAGTGGGCGATGGTGAAGATGCGCTACGCCGTTTTTGATTTCATGTCGTTGCGGCCGCGAAACTAAATTATTGTCGACTACATGTTTTCAAACATTACAATGATCATAATATTTATAAAAAATTAAAGAGGCAGATACATAATATATCGTGCGACAGTGAACGATATTATCATTATAATATTGTTGTTACTATTGGACTCTCGACCTTAGCCGATACATCTTGCGAAATACTAAATGTACATAATGTGCATAGGTCCCAAAAATACACACGATTATTGTATAAGTATATAATTATTGTTATACCCACGCACAAATGTATCAAGGTAAATGTCAATGATCGAGTTCACTTAAGCCTATACTTATATTATTCAGTCTAACCACTTAAATGAATTTCGAGTACCATATTTTATAGTTGTGCACAAACGAAGACAATTTTAATAGCCCCAGAAAATTAGGATGTTATCCTCACACTAATATTATTATTTATTTGTATTAAAATAGTAAGTATATTGTAATCAGTTCAACTTTGGAGCATTTTGTAGTTAAAACACTTTTGCGCAAGACTAAATTTTGGTTCTGGGTAGCAAGGTCGTCTTTATTAATCATGATGGTTCATATTCACTGGTTTATACATGGTAAAAACTAAAAAACAGTTCATTGTATATATTTATTGAAAATATACGATATACAGCCATGTAGCTCGAAATGCATATTCTTATGACTAGGGCTAAAATTTAAATTCACTTATAATTGTATTTATGTTCTAGTGATAACTAAATGATAATTGTTTTTATAAAAATCTAGCTGTATCGTATTTCACTGAATTAATCAACCAAATTGATTATGCATATTTTTGAATCTTTGGTTTTTAATTACATTTTTTTATCTTTATGATTTTTAGGGTATTTCATGTACAGTACCACGGTCTACGACTATTAATGCAAACAATAAAAAATAAAAAAAATATCTAATCTTACATCAGCTGAAATCCCTTACAAAATATAGTACCTAAACAGATCAATAGTCTGAGTAAATAAAGTTATTTCTCAATCATGATAAGTTATTACTGATTATTTTCATTTTTTCTTCATTTGCCTGTGATTTTTTTCAATTGTTTAATATGTATATATCACAAATTTAGCGCCAACATATAAATATAATATTATAAAATTATTATTTTAAATAGTTTAAATAATAATACATTTCTATATAGAATTCAATGATTTTTTTTTTTTTGCGAATTGTATGTGTGCATTATGAATTTTTCAACTACCATTGTTTTAGGATTTAGGCCATTGTCATGCACCCAGCACTAGTTATTACAAAAACAAAAAGCGATATAATTTTACCATTTTTAATTTTTTTGGAATATATTCTTACTATGAGTACAACGATTGTAGTGAAATTAATAACTGTTTAATTAGGTATTTAAAAATGAATGATTTTTTTTTTTTTTTTTTTGAATATATAAATAAATCTCGACATGTAGGTATTATGTATAACTCATGGTTATTGATGTAGTTCATGTACTATAGCTTTTATACTATACTTACTGAAGTAGATAACTATTTGCGAAAATAACGATTGAATATGCGAATAAACCGCACCTTCAGCAACTATTCTTCTTTGATCGAAGACTGCATCACCTTCAAGTTGAATACAATTTGAAATTATTCAATTATTCTCTGCTTGTCAAAGTATGTCAATATAAACTGAAGAGGCAGAGACCCCTAGAGAAACATTCGACCGAGAAAAATACAGGTAATAACTATTTGTTACACATGATCGACCTCAAATGAGATTACTATAGATAACATATTGTTTTATGCGCATGTAAACCTATAAGTACTATATAATTATCTTCAACATATTATATTAAAGTACAATTGTAAATGGAATTGTTTCCATGATTTTGTTAGAAAAATATAAAATTATCTATTCTGAAAAACTATTGAAAAACCACGCCTTTTGAGATTATTCTTATACATACTGTAATAATGAACGATAATAATGTTCGCACGCTGATAGAATATCCACCTTCTCGATTTTATATCGGTTGTCTGATTATTATAATAGCATGTATGCACAGATAGGTGTGAACCTTTATATACATATACATGCATACATATGTGTACATTTATTATATGACTAGTCCATAGAAATCTCGATACACTGAAAAAATGTACCGAAGGTCCCTAAAGCGATCTACCACGCACGTATGTGTATCTGGAGCGCGTATATAATACTTATTATCCGTGTCACTATTAAATAGATTATACGGGGGACGATTGATAGTGGTACTGGATTAATTTGTTTATCATTAGCATTTATATTTGTATAGATGGTTTAAGATAAACTGCATTGAATAATGTCCTTATAAAGTCTTTGTGAAATTTAGTCTTAATTACACTTCTCGAATTCGACTTTTTATTTAAATATACAACTGAAGCTCGGCGTTCTTTGTAATGCAATGAAATTATATTCAATTTGGTTTTCCACACTAATTTCAGTAATCTGAGTTAATATATATTGAACGCTATTGGGTGAATATTAAAAATGTTTTGAAACGGACGATAATAAATTATTATTGTTTGCAGTTATTCGAAAAATTATTGCACATTTATTATATAATATTTTTAATAATTATCCGATTTTATTGAGGACTTCCAATTATACTAGAACATCTCATTGTTTTAAACATTTTGAAAATTATTTTTAGTATACGCTAATATTTATGAATCTTTGTATTGTGTTTTATTGATTATCTCGAGAACGATAGATTTTAAATAAACATTATCTCAGTTTAATGTACTGCACAAAATACAATTATGTAGGGAAAATTCTTATGCTCGAATACTATTAATGTATTCACTTTAGAAAACGAACTTGAAATTCTTCTATTCGTCACGAATAAGGTAAGGTTTAAATACAATATTGGGTAATTTTAATATAGCCGCTGGTAACTAAGGGTCACCCAACCAGAAAAACTAATTTTTGTTTTTATTAATAAAACGATATTTTGCTCATGGAAATTCGATCCATTAGATAGCATGATCCATATTTATCTATGTATCCATTTAAAATAGCTGATATCGATTATTTATTTATAAAATAAAAAATCAACTTTTTCAAATTTCCTTGTTTTTAATGATTATTGCCGCCGAATTTCCGAATTTATCGTTATAAAAATAAGGTCAAACAATTGTTAAGGTAATATTAATTTGATAAAAAAATAAATAAATCGTTAAATTAGATTTTATCGTCTTGTGGCCTAAATAAAATTACCAATATAATGATATGTGAATTTATACAACATTGAGTCGTTAAAAAAAATCTCTGATTTCTTTCTAATCATTCAAGAAAACATTATTTGAATCTAAGTACCAAAATTATAGTATCTATAAAAACGGTGCTGACATAACGTCTATTGAATCATATTTAATATGGTTTAAATGAGTGAACGATTTGTTTATCATTTCTTTAGATTTTCCACTCGAGTGCACCACTATTACTTGCCGTATTATGTACTCAATGCAAAGTCTACATTACAAACTATTGTATTACAATATCGATGATTGTTATCCCACGGCAATAAACCTTGTCCAGATCGTACATATTTTAATATAAAATATTCTCGACGTTTTTACGCCATAACGCACGACTTCCACAAATTTATAACTAAACCACAGTCTTAGACATCGTGTATCTAATGCCACGATAAACACCGAGATAAAACAATGATGTCAGTTGAGATAACTATGTTTCATATGTAAAATAAATTATTACAGAATTTCTCAAGACTGTAAGCATAAAACAAATTTTAAACTTAATATTCCTCCATGAAAGAGTGATTTTCTAAGTAGTCTTCTCACTCGTTGCTTTATTTTTCAATTCTATATATCTTATTCAAATTTTTAGTGTAATTATGAACGATATTTTCAAATATTCATATTTTAATATATATTTTTATAGATCAGTTCTATGGTGATTCAAATTTGTTTTTCCAATAAGAACTAACATTTTCACTTTATAAATTGAAAATCAAATATATTTTTGAACATTTTAAATTTTAATGCATCTATATCAAAATTCAAGTGAGAATAGTTTTTTCGTTAGTAAACTTTATTACGTACAATTAGAATAAAGTACTCAATGATCCTCTTACGTAAAACTATAAAATATATTATTTAATACTGCCATATTTATACATTTTTTACAAATTATAAAATTTTAGTATACAAACATTTAATATTAGTTAGGTACTAATCAACACATCAATATAGCAAACTATAATTTAAATCAATTATATTTTTAGTACCTACATAAAGTTTAATAACTTAGAAACTACTCGTAAATAGTTTGTGCAATACAAGTATACATCAACATTAAAAAAAAAACATCTGCTAATTTACAATTTATAAAGATGGTTCTTAGTTGAAAAAAGCTTTTATCGCTACAGGACACTCATTAAATGTAAAAATATCTAAGTATTTAATTATATGGTCTTTGAGTACCTATATACATAAGAATCTTAATAAATGTATAATTGAAAGAATAAATGGGAGTGAGCTGATGAATCGTGGCTGGTTTTACAAATCTGTGATCTGTATACCATTTATGTTTTACAAAGATGTATTATTGTGCATTATATAATACACGAAAGTACATTGTGAATAATATATGTTTTCCTGGAAAAACAATTTAAGTAAAAATCGTACCTTTTTTGTATATACAGACATTTATTATTATGAGTGTTATTTTGGTTTTAATGTTTTATGGATTTTAAATCAGCGTATATTTTAATTTTTAATATTTTTCCAGCAAATTCAATTGAACTAATTTTCAATATATATCTGTAGTTGATTTTGAAGCGTAATTCATGTTTCACTAAGCTTAAATTTGTGAAAAAATAAATATAACATAGTATTATTATGATAAGACACACTTATAAACAGTCGGAGTTGCTTAAGCTATAGTATCAAGTAATTTATCAGTCATCTCGATCATTCTAGATCAACGTGAATCACGTATTTTGAGACAATAATTACAATAAAAATAAGCATATTTTTTTACCTTAATCTTTTATATTTTTATATTTAACTGACTTACTTTTGTTATTATACATACAAAACAATATTTTTTTATATAAGGTATTTTCATCATCGTGGAATTATATGTGTCAATCAGTTTTCATACACATAATAGCACTATGCATTTGATACTTGTTATAAGATTCGTCGAAAAATAATTTTTTGTAAAAATCGATTTTTATAAAGCGTCAGTTTTTGTGGGTTGTTGAATACTTAAAAAAAAAAATACCTAATACTTTTTCGCCATATATCGCTAACGATAAAAGCTTTTATAATATATGACGTGATGGGTAATATCGTTAAGTTTCTTTCTCTGTCGAAAGAAATCTGGCAAAAAAACAATAAAATGCCCCTAGAGAAAGACTATTCAGGCATGCCATTTTTATGGAATTGTTGCCAAGTTCAAACCCAATGAATCGACACAATTGTTTGTATTCAAAGGAGCAAATGTTTATCAAAAGTTCCTTGGAATCTATTTTTCTTTCACATTTTTAAGCGTGCGTTTCAACTGAAATATAAAATTACATTGTGTTTTTATTAGTACGATTAGCGTTTCTAGGAACTAGGGTATGTCATTATACAATTAATTTAAGTTAAATTTCAGCAGAGTAATTTATAAGTTTGGACGTAATATTCGGCTAGGGTTAAGCAGTATAAAATATCTATAATGTATACACATATTTCTTCTAATATTAGTTTAATTTACTAAGTATAAGACTACGTTATAGTAAATAACTGAAATATGCATGTTTTGTAAGAAAATTATGTTGGATTTTAAACAAGTACTTAAATAAAAAATAATATTATTTTATTGTATAATATAATATTGTTGAATAATCAATATTATTATTATAATTATTAAAGAATACGTATAAGGAATTGTGCGTAATTTTTTACAATAAATAACGAACTAAGTGAATTTCTCTATAGTAAACAGAATAAACAAACATTTTAAATAACTTACTTTGTAAATATAAAATATATGGCGTATTAATTAGTCAGAAACTATAATATCTTATTCCATATTAAAAATTATTAAAAATAAAACTTGAAGAAGCAATACTAAATAAGACTAACATTTTTTTTTCAATTTACAAATCATTATTTTATTATATACATATTAGATAAATATAAACATAATGTTCGTGAATTGGGAAACAAGTCAAATGAAAAAAAACTGAACAAACAAATAAACTGAAACTTTCAAACACAATGAAATAAATATAAAATGAAAATAAGATTCAAAAAATTAATACTCGGAATATTTAATTATAACAATTCAAAAATTTTCATAAATGTATAAAAAAATAATTTTATAGAAATATGTCACTATCTTTGAAATATAGTTTAAAGTGATTTCAGAAGTTTAAACTTTAAATTATTAGTATCTAACTGTAATATTTAAAGAAAATATAATTTTTTTTTTTTTATTAAAATTTTTCTTTAGATACAAGATTTAACAATATAAATGCTTAATTGTTGTCAATCGCTCCATAATATTGTTCTATCCCTAACAAATACCTAGGTAGGTACTATACTTTAATTTTACCCATTTGACTTTAAATGGGGGGTGGAAATTCAAAATGCACTAGGTATTACTGAAATACTGATTTTTCACGAGAAGCAATTTTCTTTAACCATATAAAATAATTGAAGCCTCAACAATGAAATATATAATGAATTATAGTGATTAAAGTTTTTTTTAATATAAACCCTATTAATTGGCATTTCAAAATATTCAATAATCTAAAACGTACTACTTTCTTTAATTTATTAAGTTCTTAATTCACTATTTTATTTCTTTATACTTATATTACGAAAGGCAAAATAATGCGATAGTTACGAATATTCTAAATATCATTGTTATGTATGGGAAAGTTTCAAGTTTGTTTTGAACTAACTAGTAATTTTAAAAGCAGATTTGACCAAAAAATATTACGTTTTGATATATTTAGACGATACCGATTGATCTTTCGATGTCTTTCCATAAGAACCGATACATAACTCGATTTTGTGCATTTTCGCAAAAGTACGTTTTAGATTTTCATCTGTTAATACGCTCACGCCATCTTATTTAACGACAATTTTAAAATTAAGAATATTATTTTATGTCTTTCAATGCAAAAATATTGATTATAACTTAACACAATGTTAGTAAGTTAGTTGCTGTTACAATAATATTTTATTTCACCTTTGCATATTTTATAATATGTACCTACCAACACAATTTTATATACCCATATAATGGTCACATAACAACAATCATGACATTTTTTTTTTATATTTTGTAACTACAAAAATTAACATTTGCCTATTTTTATGTACAAATGTTTCATTAAATAATTTTTGTTACGGACTTCGCTTGTACTACTTATATTAATTAACTTTGCTTGAAATTAAATAAATTAGTTTTTATTAGAAATTTATATTTTCCATAAAATACGATAATTATTAGTACTAAACAAAATTAGAATCGTGCTATACTCACTGAACATTTTATGATATAACTAATTATGTATAATTCATATAATTGAATTAAGAACGAGGGTGTATTTATTATATATATCAAAGTTATATGACTGTTATAAATACAAATATCAAATTAATTTTGAATTTCATTAGTTATTTTTAACTTAGATAAAAATGTTTATAGTTTAGATATAGTATGAATAATAAAATATCACAAATACTGAAATATCATAAATTAATATATTAATATATTGAAATATTGAATACCTATCTTATGTCAGTTCAAATAATTTTAAACATAGTTTTTCCAAGGTCAAAAATTGTTTTTAAAACAATATTATTATTATTTATAATTATTTGATGTTCACTAATAATATTATTAGTACCTTGCTTTAGCATTATATTTTTTCTTTTAATCTAGTTTTTAATTTATTATGTTCCCACTTAATATGATATCATATTATGTCACATTTTGACTGATGAGCTTATTCTATTCAAATTCTGAAAAATATTATTATAAAAATGATTTAATATTTTATTTATGAACTTAACAAATGAAACTGTTATTTGTTCAAAATTAAATCAATTAGAAATATATAAGATTTAGTTCAATGATTGTTTGTGAAAATATGTTGCTCTGTGATTGCATAATTTATAATGTATATTTAGAATAAAACCTTAAAACCTCAAAGTAAGTATTTGCATTCAATGTAATTCTTAATTGTAAATGATGAATGTATTATTACTGTGTAGCAATTGTCGATGAAATACGATCCAAATTAGTGATTTTAATAACAATCGATGACCTATGTATAACTTTAAAAGGAACTGCTACTTCTGACTGGTTATATTGCTGCAGATGCATAATACCAACTCAAGTATAATATAGTTTAGCTGTAATAGTAGTTTTTCATTCAATCAGTCGTATCCCGTTGATAAATGGTAATAATGTGTATTGACTGCAATTCGTGGTGCAAAAAAGGATTAAATTCCATTTCGAGAAATGTTAATAGCTAATTGGAGAAGGTTTTATCATTGAGTGTATAAATCCTCAATGAGTAAATAAATCCATAAATCCTCAATGGCTGTATTATAAAGTAACGTACTAATGATGCACGAATTTGGTCTATTTCACATATTATGTTGTTGCCAAATATTATTGATTCATTAACGACTTATCCTAAGTTACGTAAGATTTATTGTAGCAATATGTCATTTTTTAAATATTTTTATTATAATCTATATTACATAATATTTTATCAGATAAAATATTATCAATAATTAGCTTTTTAGTTATTCAATACTAAATAATGTTTGAATACTAATAAATTATTGTTTTAAATTCTAATTAAAGTTAAAATGTATTGATATTATAATTGTCCCTCCCCCCTCCAAAAAAAAATCGACTAATTCATTGATAAAATATTACAAAAAATTTCAAATAAATATAGGCCAGTCATTAAGAATATAACATCAGGACAATATAAATCTTGATTATTGGTTAAACCATTGTGGAACTCCACTCAGAATCATTTATCGTACGTAATTTATTTTATAATAGTATAATACGTTCGTGATTTTTATTTGATTCCTTCAAACTTTAGATTATTAATCATTGACTCAACACTTGTTATACCTATATTATTATCATAAAAGGATATTGTAATTATCATTATAGTTATTAATTCCCGATAAGGACTTCTATCGACTGTGTAGACCTGTCCAATCACAGCTCTCTCGCGACTGGCTGTCTCCGTGATACCACCTGCAGGGCTAGGATTAAGAGTGGCACAGGACAACGGACGGCCGCGACTGAAGCAAACAAGCATACTACTGACACAAAACATGGTGAATTGCGCAAGGACTCCCTAGATAAGTAGACACAAAAATTAAAACAAAAAATAATAACGATGATAATGATAATAATAACAGCACAGAGGTCGAAAAGTTCAACCATGGACTAAAAAGTCCCATATAATATCACAAAATTGATTTGAGGATATACACAGTTTACACACATGATAATATGCACGATAATAATCATAATATTAAATTAAGTGTATGGTTTTTATTTTCTATATCGGTGACGAAACGCCGCCGGTGTCGGACGTATTTATTTGCGCGTGTACCCGAGTTCAATAGTTCAACGGAATACCGGATCAAGGTCTCTGCGATCGCCGTTTACGAAACTAATATTATAAATCGATCTAAATAATAATAATAATCTCGCCCGCGCTTATAGAAAGTCGACGTGTGTGCGTATACCCTTTTTTCCCCTTCGGTCACTAGTGCCACCACCGCCTCGGGCAAACATCCGCTCAGACACAATTATATATGTCGGTAAATAATAATAACAGATATAAGCGTTGCTACTTAATACCTATGATATGTTGAGAGGGCGTTATAATATATACATATATATATATATTATAGATGTATTGTAGTATAAAATATGTAGGTATACAATGTTTTCTTTATTATAGAATCCGGTTGTTACCGCATATACCGCGACATCCAGTTTGGCGGCATAGGCAGACGGAGGGAGAGCGTGTGTTTATTTTTTATAATTTTTTTTATGCAATAATCGTTATACATAATATTACAATTATTACATATTACTATTATCGTACACATATGTATGATTTTATTTTGTGCAACGGTTCAAGGTCGGAAATGGGCACAATAATAATAATAATACTAACACGGTTTGATTATCGAAAGTCATATACGCATATATGAGTATATAACACATACCTATAATATACGACGGCAGTATTGCTGTAATATTAATACACTATATGCGTATACACCAAAGGAATATATTATTAATCGTGATTTATAAGATATTTTTCCATCCTCTCTCCTAGCCAACGTGTCGCCGTGCGCGTATCACAATGCGTTTCAAATATATTGTAATATTATATGTGTGTGTGTGTGTGTATGTGCAGGTATGCATTTGACAGGTTAAGAAACAATAACATACACACGAGTGAATAATATTTGCGCGGGCGGTGACGAAGACTTTAGGCCCAAACACCTTGAAATACATTTAAGCTATGGCACAGGATATTCCACGACGCTCCTGTTTTGAAATTTGGAAAGGATTGCCACCGGGCGACGTATCCTGCTGGCCCAGTGGCTATCGCCAGCTGTATAATATTAATATAGTTACAAGTACCTATATATACGTCAACCCATAACAGCACGATTACAATATTGTTACTATGAAATACAAGTTACAACTATTGTATTGTGCTTTTGTTGTACCAAATCCCCGAGGAATCTTTCGAGGTCGACTGGCTGGTCCACAGGTAGATACCAGCTCGATAGCTTTAGATACTATATAATATTATACGCGCACGTCGCTGGAATTTTGCGTAGGGTACTCGCACGATTCTCTGATTATTATTTTGAATCTACATTCCTACGTAAAATAATTTATACACACGCGTGATAAGTGACACAACATCGTACAATATTGTGCCTACGTACATAATAATATTCGCCAACCAGCTAAGTTAAGTAAATTCATCCAAAAGTGTGTAATTTTTGACGAATTCAGGATTTCGGACTTTGTGCAACTCGATAATGGAATTCGTATGCACAAATATATTATTATTCTATTCATCATATGTGGTGGTATTTTAAGCTTTTGAATTTTCATCTCGTTAGTATATATTGAAGTTAAACATGTTAAAAGCTAAAATTGATGCTGATCTGCTTGAAAATCAAATTGGCGAAAATACCTACATGTAACCAACATATTCCAAAAGTATGTATTTATGTTGTATTATGAAAATAGTTTCTATTACAGTAGATATTTTGATGAAACTGTTATAGAAAATGTAAATGTTTTATTCCATAATGTTACACCTACCACCTACGCGAGACACTCATCAACCCAGTAAAACATTACCTGGATCACTTAGGTACTTATATGCACTTGGTAGTCGAGATTATCATATTACTAAGAGGTACTAACTACTAGGTAATATAGTTAAACGTCATACAAAACGAACGTTATGAGATTATTGACATATCTCAACTATTGAAAATTTTATTAAATGTTTGATTCTGTACATCTGCAGTATAATATGTCATAATCGGATTATTATTTCGTGGAGGCCAGCCTCGTCGCATTCGTCATGATTCATTAAAATGATGGTACTTATATTATATGGTCTAGTCTCTAGTGTATTGATACTCACATATGTAGACAATGCAGCGGTCTTGACAAAAAATTGGATTTTCGGTTGATAATCACGTACACGGGTAAATATTTTATTATATACTTTATTAGAATATTTGTATATTTAATCAACAGGGCGTTAACTTAATTGTATATAATATTTATAAGTTACATACCTGGTAAAATTTTGTAAACTTTAAACACATGCACACGAGTACTTACCTATAGTAACTTATTTAAACAACGATATTATAATATTTTGGTTTATTTTGATAGGATATTATTTATTTACTTACTATTTAAACATTTTAACACTTACCTATAAGTTATATTCAATATGATTACAATGTTCTGTAATTAATTTATAACTAAAAATTGTTCAAACCTATTTTTATTTTATTAATACCTATCTGTATGTTATTGAACTAAATATTTAACGTAACTTTTATATAAAAACCTATACATACTATTTTACTATGTTTGTAATTAATTGAAATCATACATTCTATCCATTACTTATCATAACATAATACACTTATCTGCCTTTCTGACTGACTTCTATCATTTGAAACTCGTACAAAGCCATAAATAGGTTTTTAAAACAATTTAAATAAATTTAAATTTTTTTAATATCGATATTTTATTTTCATATTGAATTAATTTTACTCAAAATTATTACAATACAACGAAAAAAAAATTAGTTAATAATTATCTGCGAACGATACAAGCACGATGATACATTATACATATTATATCAAGTAAATAAAATACCTATCCAGGAAAATGTTTAATCTTTTTATTTTTTTTTTTTCTATTAGCACTTAAAATTTGAAAAATTATATTTTTAGTCCACTACCGAGTTCTATTCATAATTATTTTATAAATACAATAATTTATTATTGTTTTCAAATTTTAATATAACACTAAACACAATAAATGCAATTGTAACTAAATTTTACAGTTACCGTAAAATTACAATTTAATATGTACTTTTTATTTAACTTAGAATACATAGCTTAAACCATATATCTATGTAACCTTTTTTATAAATAATTCAAATTATCATTTCTATATTAATTTATTTTATGGTATAATTATAGTAGAATCATCAAATACTAATAATTTGAAGAAAAAAAAATTTCAAAGTTTTTAAATACATTATACATTAGATATTACACCTTAATAAATATATGAAAAATCTATAATATACTTATATATTAGTTGTTTATAAAAATTAAAAGTTAAATGCATTTTGTCAATTTTCAGATCCAATTATTCTTATATGGTATAATTTTACAATTTCACTGTTAAAAAAGGTCGTAATAGACAAATAAAAAATATATAATACAATAAATGAATTATAGAAGCAGGACTGCAGGAGTGTTATATATTTTATATTATTTTTTTATTAAACAACTTTTATATAGACACTTAACATATTGAAACACTTTATATTAGATTACTTTACTACTTTTTGTTCTTACAGTATTAATCATGAAAATTATAATGAACACTTTTTTTTCTAGTTTAAGACGTTTAAGTTAGATTGTCTATGAAATGAATAAAAAATTAAAACACACACATACCATGGTAGTAAAATCAATATATTCACTGCTTCGGTCAAAATCAACATAATAAAAGGAATAAATTCACGTTTTAATAATATATCTAACGAAGTACACTATAATGAAAAAATATATGTATAGTAACGATTTTATATTTTCAGTGTTTATGTTATTATATAATTTTGTGCTCAGATTTAAAATTATTTTATCCGTGATTAATCAGCCTTTAAATTAATCACTAAAGCGTGTTTTAAAAATGAAAAAAAAAATACTTAACGAGTATTCGAAGAAAAATCTAAGTAATTTGGTGAACAAAAGAAAAGTTTATATTAAAAAGGGCGTTTTATTGATTATAATTTTTTTTTAAACACAAGTATTATGTTTAATATTTTTATCAGCATCCACATCTGATTAACTATACCTAATTATGCTTTATGGATATTTTATGACATGTATTAACATACATAAAAGCAGTCTTCATAATATTATAAAAATTATATTTTAGGCTAATATTTTTTTTTATTATTATTATTATGCTTAAATGTAAGCCTATAACCCATTCCTTCAATAAATACTACTAACTAAATTTATTGGTAATTTAATATTCATTGCCGGAAAAATACTTTTAAAATGCTTTAAAGTACATTAAATACATTTTTATGTTAACGTTTTTCAGACCATTTTATAATATACATTGATACTATTTTTTTTAAATTATTATAATAATTTAAATCCATCACGCTTTATATTTTCATATAATTATTTTAAATTATTTTTCTTTTCTTTTTATACTTATGCTGTCCATAAAATGACTAATTACACTTAAAATGTCAATAAAAGCTTTAATTTCTGGTTAAACTTAAATACTATTATATTTACTATGATAGTTTTATAGTTATTATTATATATTTAAGATGAGTTTTTAAAAAATAAAAATAAATAAACAATTGTAGGCAATGCGTAGGATAAATTACTACAATATTATTTATTATGTTTACCGACGTCTTCGATTTTCTAAAGCTAAAGTTTTAAACTATAACCGTATTTTTAAATTGCGTTACTCGTCGTTTCACGGTTTTACTGTTATGTTGGTAAATTCTTTCGGATCCATGCTATCGTTATGTTTTAGTGCCCATTCTACCGACCGTTTAACGAAGTCACAAGGAATTGGCAATTATGATTTTATGCTATACAGAAAAATTCACCAAGTATGATCACTACTATCCCTAATTCTTTCTTTAATATTCCAGTTATTCAAAACTCGATGTTTAGAATGTTTAAGTTTACTTAATACCATATTTTTAAATTGTTATGATTTTTTGTACTGTGGAGATAAAAGCTCTTTTTTTTTCAAATTACAACCTCTCTTTTTAAGAATAAATTATATTGCAGAATATTTTTATAACATATTGACGTATCGAAATTAAAATTAAAACAAGTAATTTTAGAACTATTTATTAATTTATTGTTATTGTTTACTAAGGATATAAGGTCCATGGACCATGATGATGGGTTTTGAATTTATAAGAACTACCTATATATAATGGTGTGTTTAAAATTGTAATAATTTCTATGTATACATTATTATATGTATACAAAATATACAATTGGTCAAGTATAATACATATTAGATCCAATATTACATATATTTTTAAGTTTTGTATAGCCATTTTTAAGGACTTTTAACTTTTTAAAGGAAAGAGGAGTGTTAATTTAATTTTAAAAAACAGAAGTTGCTATCATCACACGACACTCCTAAAGTAGTACAATCAAGACTCAAAAATTTGAAAATACTATTTTTAAGTATATTTAAAATTTGTATACATTCATAATTCAACGTTATGATGGAGGTATCACTCCGTATACAGCTCCTTACATCTGCCCGTTGGCTATATCTATATTTATGAATTTGATATTATAGTTAAGTGACGAGCTTGTTCTATTATTTTTATCCTGCAAAATCTTGACGAGTAAAAAATGAAATAAACGTACTTACGTAATAAAATTTAAATATATAACAACAACTATGCGGTAGCAAATAAGGTACCTACGATTATCGTAGTATACCAAGGCAACAAAATGTACGCGGTCGAAGTATTGCTCGAGTTTTATTTTCTAGATTTATTTTATACTGTCAGCGGTAATAATAATACCTACAAACCGCGTAAGTACGTGTCCGTCATTCTCTTTGTACGTATTCGTGAATGCGTAAACATTCCACACGCGTAACCGGTTGCAAAACGTCTGATTGACATCGCATAATAATAATAATAACATAATATCGATGCCAACAGATGATATTACTACGTCGTGCCGTTTTTAATATTTATTTTTTTTGTAAACCAATTCGATTGTGTGAATCCCAAGAATCACACATTTTATACGTATCTCACAAAATATACACCGACTGCAAACTATAGGCGTACCTAACTCAATTTGTGCAACCACAAACAAAAATCCCTTTTTTTTAATAAACACATTTTTATATATTTTCTAACATAATGTTCTCTTACAAAACCTACCTACAATAAGACGTTCGATTAGAAGTTAGAACACATTTCTTAAATATAAGCTAATCAACAACATAATTTTAAATTGTTATTATTTTATTTTTCTATAAAGTAAATTTTGAAAAAAAAAAACATAAATTTGACAAAGTAAATACTTTAAAAAAAAAAAAAACATATTTTACCTAAATAAATACATAATCTATATAATCAGTTTTTATTTAATAAAATAATAGTTATTTTTATAATTTAATGTTACTAAACAAATTATTAAAAAAAAAATTATAATAATATGTATTACTGTATTAGAATAAGTAGATAATTATGTACTAAAAGAAAATTAAAATAGAGTGAAACATGTGAAGTCTAGATGAGTGGTCGAATCTTTTTAGCCCAATAATACACCATAAAGGCAGTATCTTAGATACAATATTGAATCTTATGTCTTGTATCTCGATACTATTATAATATAAAGTACAGAGTATTTTATATTTAGTATCTCGTTACTGCTTTTTGAGTATCTTGCCCAACCATGCATAAAGGGAAACAGTTAAAAAAAAACCGCGTAATGCCTTGTACCTCATTTGAATGAGATACAAAGATTCATTTGGAGGTTCTGGAATCTGTGCTTATAAACTGGTTTCTACTAGAATTGGCATTCTCTGGTACTTTATCTTAATGTACAATATTGGTGTATTTTTTATTATTTCAATATACAATGGTGCATTATGGTAAGTTTTATGGAAACAGTTAATCACTATGTTGTGATTTAAAACATTAATAAAAGACAGGTAGAAATAAATGTTGATACTCTTATATTTAATAATAAATAATATAAAATGTTTTTACTTCTTATTTTGTTAGTAAGTTAAGGCAGTGTTTTACTTTAATATAATATATAAATCTTAAAAGAATCGATACCTAGTTTGACTCCCGCATATACATAATATAACATAATATAGTATAGAATATAATAAGGTTTGTCATAAAATGAAAATATTTAGTCATTTCGGTATAATTTTATTGGAAATAATAAATTTTGAAAGAAAAAACACTGTTTTGAAACTTTTGAAAATAACATAGCATAAAAACATCTCAACACCATCAAAAATAAAAATATAATGACACAATGAAATTAACATATAAGTAAAAACGATTTGTAAAATTCGATACTAATGACTAGTCTTAGTTCAGAAGCCGTATCGTAAAAGCCTATATACAACTCACAATAATACATTATTATGTCTTCGCTGTAGTACGTGCAGTTTTCCAAATTCTAAACTTTGTTTAACTCAACTTACTTTACAAAGAACATAATTGATTTGAGAAAATTCAAATATTGAATAACGTAGTGAGAAACAGAATTATTTTTAAACACGTATAATCTTTAATTTAAAAAAATACTCTCTAGCGGTTTATCAACTAATTACAATATATATATATATATATATATCAATTCTATAGTTTAACTAATTATAATTATTTATTTCTTAGTTTATCTTTATTCTTAACATTGATTAGCATATTCAACCACGTATCATAATCACTTAAACATTTTAAAAGTTCAGAACTTCCGATTAATCAATTTCAACAACAATATACATGGAAATTAAAAAATACAAATTTATATTGAAACAGTCATTAATCCTTACAAAAATCTAATATACAATCAATTTGACTATGAATAAAATTCAACTTTCAAATTATAATTTCATATTTTTTTTATTAAATTGAATATTTATGCGCGAAATCTGAGAATATTTTGAATTAACAATTGCGAGTATTCGCACTTATTATCAATGCATAAAAGTCTATAACGTATTAATTTAAAAGTATTCAAATTCGTTTTTAATTTAATGTTAACCTTAACAGTTATTTGAGTAAATACTACATTATTTATTTTTAACTGTCAAAGTTAAAATGAAAATCTTCAATATAACAGTAAATTACAAAAAAATAAAAATAATTAAATTTTGAAGCATCAGTATGACAATAATATTATATCAAAGAGTTACGAATAAAATTAAACGTAGTTACTAAAACTATTTTTAATGAGTAAATTGAAATTTAAATATGTATAATTTATTATATTATATAAATATAATGCTTAATTATACACTCATTATTACTCTTCATATTAAACTGTCTTGTTTGTGTAACAAAAACTAAAGTTATATGGTAACAATTGTATAATTGCATTTGCACAGTATATTATAAAAAATGTACAAACAAATTATGAAAACATATAACTTTGTAGACAGTTTGGCACGATTCGACTATCTACAGTATGTCTTACAATATAAAAATAACAATTAAGAACCGGAAAATATAGGTTGCACTAACATACTCAGAGTACATTTGTTATTTATACCCATTAATTTGATTTATTCGCAGACACTTTTGATTTCAGTAATTGCCAAGAAAGATAAATTTACCCGATAGCCCTAAAGTATAATATTGTGGTTTAACTTTGTGGTTATAGGTTTTTCTGAAAGTTTTTTTCGTAATATTTACAATCGAGACGTTTTTGTTGAAAACTAACAATATTAAAAATAATAAATAACAATCTATTAAAATTAATATATATTATATGATAATGTTTTTACTAGTGTATAATGCAGTATTGTCCATATTTATTAGTAATGACTAAAAACATATAATATATGGCTTTAAAAAATAAACCTATTCAAATTAATGTACTTTGACATAATTCTAATATATATATATCATAGATCTAGATATAAATGACCAGTAATAAATATGTCATAGAAAAAAATTAAACTAAATGTTAAATACATTCATCACTCCGTTCAGAATCTAAAAATTAATGTTAAGAAAAAAAAATGTTAGAACTTTAAAAATACATATATCTGTCATTTACTTGGAATATAGATACTATACTATATATTACGTTTAAATATTATAATAGCATAATTATTGAGAAATCAACAAAAGTTAGTTCTATTTAACCTAGATTTTTCCCAAACTACGACTATAATAATAAGATAAAGCTTACATTTTTTTAAGTAAATCAAGAGAAATATACAACTAATAAAAAAATTAATTAATAAAATAACATATATTATCTACAAATATAAGATACAAATTATCATATAGAAAACAATATATTTAGATACTCGAAGTTATAAAATATGCAACAATCGAATTATAAGTCCATATTAGTATAATATGTAACAACAGAATGATATAATATGCAAGTTAATCATATTAGTGAGATATCTATCCAAAATTTATGTTTGATTTGATTCTCTATTTTTTATATAAAAAAATTCAAAATTTGATATGTAGGTATTAAAAAATATGATATATACACAAATTGTAGTTTTATGATAACAAATAATGTTATACCTATATATCTAAGAATTTAAAAACATTTTTTACAATAAAGATATTGTAGGTAATAATAATCGTTTTTGTATGTAAAATTAAAAATTTCACAAAATGTATATTCATTAAGTTTATCCAAATTCTATTTATTAAATAAATTGATAGAAAATAAAGTCATAAAATCACGCAGTATTCATGAAATTCGTTATTTATTTTTTATGTAAATGGTACGTGTAAATAATTAACACTAGTGTCATAATATCGAAACATAATAATAGTATTTAAATACTGCACAGTTTAAATTATCTACCTATGTGAGCTAATTTTTGCATATTTTACATTACAAAATATTACCTATATTATATTTGTTTATTTATTTATTTAAAGTTTTAGAATATATTAGTTACAATAATAATAATATAAAACATAAACTCAATGGCAACGACTATATTGCACACTACTCTGGTGAACGTTATACATGTGATATATCATAATAACACAGTATAATATGTAGGCCTGTAATAATGTGTGCGTCAAGTATACGAATGAGTACGTTTAAAATCTCTCTATAAGTGCCAAAAATTTCCCTTGAAATTGTACAGTTCTAGTTACGCCAACTATCAACACTGCTACAAATGTAACTGGTCTAGAACCAGTCTGAATTAAAAGTCGTGTTCTGTCGCGATTTTTAGAGTACGTCGAATAGAAGTAGATTGAAAATTAATAAATAAAAAAAGCAAGCGCGGTGCCACGTGTGGGTCAAGCCGGTCAGACATATAATTTATTTATAATGTATTACGCGTGTCTTTAGAATCGGATCAAAGCCACGTATATACTCGCGTGGTATATATTATAAAGGTGCACACAATTTTTATTATTATTATTATTACAGTTTTTTGGCTAACCGCCGCCGTCATGAATGATGCAATTCGATGAAAAATAAAACAAAAACGAAATAGAAAGTATTCAATACTCATATACACACAAAACGAATTAATGAATTCGGTTTATATACTAAAATAATACTTGTAATATTATTATCTTCGAATATAATTATTATAGTTACTTCATATTATAGTGTTAATTACTGTCAATAAATAATTTAGCATACCTATTAAATTTATAATAATTTATAGGCATTTTAATGTATTTTTATCATTAACTTTTATCATTGTACTTGTTATCATTCGTGAAAATTCCATACCCATATTTTATATGAAATATAAATTTTTTTCTCGCCAAGCTTAAGTGCCGTCGGATACAAAAGTTTGACGTAAAATTTCTTAAAGTGCGCAAATGTGTAAGCCTTATTCGTCGAAATGCCAATGTTTATTATAATACTACCATTGCGGACGCGAAATCTCTATCACGTGTGCTTATGCATTATATTATTATTATTTTAATATAAAATTAAAGTCACTTTGACCCGGTAGTCGCATATTATGCACGTTACTTACCAACGCCTGTTTCAGTTTTGGTGTGAGGCGTGTTAACGATTTGCACCGTGGCCGATTATATTTATATTTGAACGTCATTATAACTTCGGATAAATTCGAAACTCCGTTAAAAATCGTCAACGCATACTATATAATTGATATCCAAAACTAAGTTTTCACTCTCGAGTTGCAGCAAAACAATATTATAGGATTTTAAATTAATTGTTTTCTCATTCACACACCAATATAATGCAGTATAAATATAATAAATAAGGTTAAACCTACATGTATGTCGAGAATATTCATTGTGCATTAGTACCCATTATATTACCCATTTATAACTATTGATTGTTAAACGTCGTTTATATCATAATAATATAATATATTATAAAATGTATGATTTGGTCTGCACCAATAATCATTTTTAAGAGACATGGTATATACTTACCTTATACTTTCAAATATGATTTCGTAAATTAATTTTTAACCTAATTATTTCATTGGCTGATTTCTATAAGACCAATCAATATTTACCATAAACCTTGAAAATAAATGAATTCATTCATGTCTATTAAATTCGTTAGGATTTTACTAACTATACATACGTAATATATTGTTATCGATTTGTATGTGGTTTTATATTGTCATAACTGTATTTAACAATTTAAATAGTTTTTGTTACCAACAATAAAAAAAATATTACTTAATTATAGAACGACTAAATAATAAAATATATCCTTCATATTAGTCTGTTACCTAACTGTTGTACGTGATAAAATTTATATCATCAGTTGTATATTATAATATTATTAATATTTGGACTTTTCTAAGATTTTTGGTAATTAAATCGAATTATTATAATAATCACCTATAATTCTAAAACAATTTCATTATTTCAACTTTTATATTGATCAAATTATTGTTTTATATTTAGATAATATTCTCATTGTCATGTGCAAATTGCAAAGTTATTTCAATTGTCACGCTACATTATCACATTTTAGCAACTTCAATAATTTTCCAAAGTTTCATTGTCAATCTTATTATATTCCCTTGTTTTGTTTAGTAATAATTTATGTTTAATAAAGCTTATTGAAAGGGCACGATGAAACTGCAAATGAATCACGGTTCATATTATAACATAAACATTAAACATACGTTACTAATTAGTATTTATAATACGTCTTGCTGCACGCAAGAGTATAAAGTTATGTATATGTTTATATTTTCTATGAAACTTAAATCAGTAGAAATTACATCGATTTTATGATAGACACCTATACCAATAAATGATTATGCACATTTTACCATAAAAAAAAAAATTGAATTGAGAATTTATGTACTAAAAAAAAAAAGATTACTAATTTAAGGTGTTCATGAGTTCATAAATACAATATACAATGTTAATGTTATGAAATTGTTTAATTAGTTTTTATGGTTGACATTAAATAAATCCATTTATAAATATAATTATATAATATGAAATTAATGGATTCAGTTAGTTGGAACAAATAATATAGTAATGCACAAAAACTTATACAACCTATTAGTTGCCATAATATAATCACCCTCTTCAAAATAGGACTTCGGTAAATAAAAAAAAAACTCAAATGTTATCTAATTTAATAAGTATATTATATTTATTTCGAATTTCTGTGCTCGTGGTTTGAAAATTAATCCAATCATATTCATACTTAATAGTTTAAACTATCAAGCTAAAGTTGAGCAGCTAAGGTAAACTACACTTAAACTATATTTTATAATAAATATACCAATATACGGAGTTGGGAATCGAGGCAGTCCCTTTGATGGACATCATTGCTAAACCTTTACGTCGGAATCGTGTTTTCTGAGTAATAAACGATAAGTACAGTGAGTTTTCGACATTGAAAACGTATTAACACATACCGTATACGGTTATGCATAAGGACGGCTCTGAAAATGAAAGAGAGAAAAAAGAAGAACACCCGCCTTGAGTATAATAATAATATAATATATAATATTATTTTAATACGTGTTTCACTCAAACACGAACGATATAAGACGCCAAGTCACCGCGGGTACTTTTTCGTTCGTGACATCGTGCAAATATAATATACCAAGTATATGATGTGAGCGCGCGTATTTGAAGATGAAAACGCAAACTCACGGTCGTTGTATACACCGATGACTTTCCAAGTGTGTTAACGTGTCGGAAACTGGTCCAAGTGCACACTATAACAGTAGTTATCCACGCGACAACGACAACGTCGACGTATGCATAACAAAATATTATAACATTAATAACTATATTAATATGTACGACATATGTTGTGTATACAGTTGTGACATATGGGTCGTATACCTAATAAGATCGGTGGATAAATCGAATGCCCCGCAGCGAAAAAGAAAATTGGCAAGAGAAAACATTAGGTATAATAATAACCAAGATTTACGGCAAGTTTTTTGCTAAAAATATAATATGCTCCAAAAATAATACAATTAAAAATACACGCCAGAATTATTATGTCTTAAAACAAATACACTTTTTATTCATTTGTACACTTTGTACACATTTAGAAATAAAAAATAAAAAATAAAAGTTCGTAATTTTTAGTATTTTAAATTGAAAATAAAATGTTCGCATTGTTGCTATTTATATTTTTTTCAAAAATCCAAAGTAGTTCAAAATAGTTAAAAAAATACTTTTTTATAATTAAATCGAAATACTATTGTTCATAATATTATAGAATACAATATGATACTATAACATTTTGTTTTATATTGTGTATGCGTAACAATACATTATCATCTAATATTTTTGATATTCATTAAATAATAACAATTAATTAAATAATAACAAAAAATGTTTTACCTGGAAAAACACGGATATATTATATAACAAAATCTTTAAAATACACTGAATAAAATTTCGTATTTAAATTATCTGTAATTCTAACAACGTAATTAATCAATAATAATAACAAAACATAACATAACATAACAATGATGATATGATAAAAGTCTATTGAAAACAAGTCAGAAAGTGCGTTGTTAAAAAAAAAAACATTCAAATACTTATATTTTCGTACGTAACAAGAGTAACAAGATAAGATATTTTATGAAAATCGCCTGCGATCGTTAAAGAAAGTTTATTATAGTTACGAATTATATGTAAAATATTATTTAGTGAGGTACTGCTATAGTAATATTATGATATCCGATTTTTTTACAGATCAAACGCGTCCATGGCATTTAACGGCATTCGCATATCGAAATAAACACTGGTTGATCTGAGAGAATATTTAAAAGTCAAAAAACGACCTCGTTTGCAGGAAACACGACATAAAATTATCATAATCGTACATAATATAATGATAAATTGGTTATTTCAATAATAATATCGCGATTCACGAACTTTGTCAGTTCACACTTTGTAACACGATAACTGCAATTCACATACTGTACGCTGCATAATATGCATATAAAGTGATTCCCAAAACATGTTCATCGTCATTTTCCTTCAACTATGCAGTTATTTTAATTCTGATTTTTGAAAAAATTAAATATATCAAGGTAAAGACCATATTTTTATTTGAAATTTAGTGTACTTTTTAAGAAAAACCCTATATTAGTGATAAAAATTTTTGTTTTTCAAATAAGTAACCCCCTTTTTTGTACTGATAATTAATTAGCACAAAGTCTTTTAAAAATATTGATGTACCCAATTCAAAATTCAAACAAGTAACTTATTCGTTATTAAAAATATTTATATATTAAGGATTAAGGATTATAGTCCTTAAAAATGGGTTTTATAAAAATGTATTATACTTGTATAATGTAATATTATATCTAATAATATCTTACTATACTTTGACTATTTTTATGGATTAATATTAATTACTAAAATTATCAAGCCAATAGAGCTCCATATTTTCTAAATCTTTATCATAGACATATCATCTATAATAAATAAAGTTATTTGACTCAATTATTATTTCGAATTTTAATTTAGATAAGTAAAATATGTCTGAAAAATTACCCATAATCTAACTTATTTACAAAATAAAAGGGGATTTGAAAAGTAGAAGTTTATATCTCCACAGAATATTTATTAAGTACTTAGTAGTATCACAAATAATCTTAATATGTCTTAAAATATATTTAAAATTTTCCAAAAATCAGATTTTGATTAAGAAAAAACCGGAATTGCTAAATCATTCTCTATAATATTACTTGCATAATATTATGTATTGCACTTATTTTATAATAATTTTAACACTAATCACTATTCACGTATTTTATCGCATAAATAATAGTTGTGTATATTATGCATGTATTGTGGCGTCAAGCACTCGCATATTATTTAGATCATAACGATACACATTTACCCATGTCGTATTATTATTATATTATACACTCGAAATATGAAGACGGACGCGTTACGACACCACAGGCGGACTCAGCTCAATTCTCGTGGGGTTGCATCTGCACGTGCTTTAACACCATTTCGTTATAATATTATATAGGTAAGTACTCGAGACGCCCTAGTGTATATATTATAATACGTTCCTATATTCCAAGCGTGTAGAAACGATCGTCATCGGACCGAGTCGGAACGTTTCGTAACGGTTCGTGATGGACTTGTCCATATTCTATCGTGTAATCGTCATAATATTATTCATATGTATATCATATATAGTGATCCGCTAAAACCTCACGACGGCGATGACTACTACCAGGGCGGTCGAGGCTGTCGAAAACGCGCCACCTGAACCACAGTCATCGCGCCGCCACAACATTATTTCCCACGATACTCCGACATAGAATTTTTTTGCCGTAGTTTCCATTTGTTATTAATTATTAGGATTTCAATATTATTGTCATTGCATTTCGATATTTCGATTTTGGTACGACCAGAATAGATATCTGTAATATTTTGTATATCATTATATTGTTATTAGATACATATCATACAATAATAAATTAACGAACAAAGTCAAAAACATTTAATTTTTAATAATAGATATTTATATTAGTATAAATATATTACAAACTAGGCAATTAAAAGCTTATCGGAAAAATGACTTAATCAGTATCTCTGATTTTATCATCATCACCATCACATGCGATGTCACTATAATTTTACACATACACAAAATTAATGATACAGAACATTATTTACTCGTTTTTATTATACAATATTATATAATATTTGATAACTTTTAAATTCATATTTAAAATAAATATTTATAAATGAACACTCCATATGGCCACTGATTTTCAATATAACTTTAAATAATATTAAAATATTTATTTATAATATAATAATATAAGTATATAATAAATTATATTCTGACATAATTTCAATGTTTTAGTATCTAAGAGTTAGGTTAAATTTTTTCAGTATTAAACTTTGCAATTAATATATAGTTTATAAAACATTAATAATATGATCGCTACAAGCATAATATTGAAAATATAGTAATGTTATTTCCTATTTGGACAATTTGATCCCCGAGGTTGCTACAGTGTCTATTGAAACCATATTTTACTTTTTATTTTGATTGATTGTCAGCCGATTCACTGAATTCCATTCGGCTGCTTTAATATCGATAGTCAAGTAGCAACTATTAATAATCGGTTGATCTATAAAATATAATTGTATACTTAATTCTTTGTACAACATTCATATTCAAATCACACGCGATAAACTCGAGTAGATGTATGACACTATTTTGCATAATATTATGTTGAGCTGAATAATAATATATCCACGAGATTTTTAAAATAACTCTATTAACTTTCATTTCAAACATAGCTCTATTGCTCTATTAAAGCACAGTAAAAGTGCGAAAATCACATAAATACATTTTTTACGATTTTTGTATTATATAATATTATCACTAGCACTAGTATATAATATTATATATAACCATGAAGGTTAATAATATGTTAATGGCATGTCGCCAAAATTAACCGTCTCGAATTCCAATCAAACGATTAAAAGCATGCTATAATACTAATCTATTGATGTTTTGCTTCTACTTTAAAATTTATTAGATATTATAAGTGACAAGTTATACGATATAATTCAACATAGATGAGTTATCTTTTATTATTTTTGATAATTAATTAGATATATGTTATATTATATAATATTTAAAAATGTATAAATATTCTGTTTATTATGATTTTTGTATTAGTTGGACTCTTGCTAGTCTATTTACCCATAATGGTTAATTTACATTTTTATTTTCTTTAGAAAAACAGTTAAATATTCAAAAAAATATCTACTAAAGAATTATAGATAACTAATTGATTCTACATTAAATCATAATAGTAGCAATAACCGGTTGTAACGATTTTTAAATTTATTTATATAGTTGGAAACCAATCGATTATGATTGGAAAACTTATATGTATTTATTTATTAATTATTAAACGGGCGAGACCAATTATAATAGTATAATGTGTATGGATTATAAACCGTACAAATTTTTGTTGTCCCATTCACAAGTCACACAAGCTGACATGCTTGGTAATTAATACCTAATGTAATATATAATACGAATATTATTAAAATAACAATATGTGTCTCGTAATCTACACTCGACAAATTGCTATATGGTCACGGGTCACTCTATGAAAGCTTTATTATTATCTAATCCGTTTACATTTTGGTAATTTATTGCAATTTTATGTATATTATTGAGCGTATAATATGTGTTTGTGTTATACAGGTTTTGTTTATTCGTATAATACTACAGCAGCCCTATTCTATATATATTATAATATATTAAACCATTATTATACCTATACGAAAGTCTCACCTATACCACCAGCTAGGTCACAACTAAAATTACTTTAAGTTTATAATTCACTTTAAAATGTAAATTATGTAACTGCAAACATTAAGCACTTAATTGTTTTTACCTTTCGAATTTTTCACACTATAAAATATACATAAAAACTAAGTGTTTGTTTTAAACTTGATTTTTATTCTTTTTTGACCATTAACTACTTTTTTGAGTGTGTAGTATAATTTTATTCATAAATTCTCGGAAATAGTTTTTTCTTAATTTCTCCATTGGTTATATAAAATGTCCATTTTCAAATGTACTATATTGAAATTTAAATCAAACTATTGAACTTTATGTAATGCATTTACTAGACACCAATATTATAAGTACGCCAAATACAAAATAAACGTATGCTATAAACTGAAACGCCTCGATATTAATTTTTCATTATTTTAAATTGTAATAAATTATATAAGATTTGATATTTTTTATTTCTAATTTACATCAATTTAATTATTCTTATGTAGTTGTTTTTCTTCGCATTCAAAAATAATGTTATGATAACTTTGCATCTTATAAAATGTATCTAATTAAGAAAGTTAGCCTAAACCTTCTAACTAATATAGTCGATGTATTACATATTTTTAATAATTTTAATATTGTTCTTTCTAAACTATTCACAACTTATATCACCGTACAAAAATATTTCAGCATCAATCATCAAATGGCTTAATAGGTCTACGGAATATTACGGTACGAATGGTCGAATTAGTTGGATTAAATGATTGTCGAACGCGTGTTTCACGGTAATCAATAAATTAAAGCGGCATGTAGTCTGATATTGGTAATCGAACTTAATATATCAGTACTATATAATATAATAGTATCTGCTATAAAACAATAAAATTGTCAATTTTGGAATGCAGACTCGAAGCTGTAAACAAATCCCACAGAGACAATAAAAACAGTAAATACTCGTATATGTTTTCTATATGGTAAAAGGTGGACATTGCATTATATATAAACATGGTGTTTTTCCATAGTTGATTTCAAAAATTATATAAAAATAATGTTTTCAATCGTCGCCCTTGCGCTTATTATTATTATTAAATGATAAAAGAGTAAATGCATTACTCAAACGCCCTCTAGCGATCTCGTTTACTTTGCTCCCAAAATTTAATACAATTTATTTTTTTATAAAAACAAAAAAAAATTAAAGTATATTATATAGTTGTATAGTTATATTTTGTTTTGTTTTGTATAACTATCAACTATAATATGCATTTATATAACAATTGCAAATAAATGAAGTATATAAGTATAAATATACATATAATATAACGAATATCTTATTAATAAAAATGTTTTAAAAATGTTTTAATAATTTTAAAATAAAAAAATAGTTATTATTTATTATATCTATATAATCATTTTTTCACATTTAAGAAAACAGTTATAGCTATTAAAGCATGCATTGTAATATTGAATATTATATATAGACTAAACAACGTAATTTTATACTACATATATTACATCCTGCGATTTTCTATAGTTTAATTTCGAAAATAAAATAAAAAATGTTGATAACAAGTAATAAGAATACTAGAACCCCATTTAGAACATTAATGCTTTCCAGTATCCACCTATTCCACCTGTATATATCTTAACCATAGACGCATTATAAAATGATTATAAATAATTAACTATCAGTCAAAAATGTTAAAATAATATAATTTGACATTAAAATTGTAAAAAAATAAAAATGAAAATGAAATGTAAACTTATTATAATTATACAAAAATTTATAATTTCGGAATATGAAATTTAAATCTATGGATGTCGTTCGACAATTAGACAACATGCTATAATTTTACGAATTTAAAATATTGAATAATTTTAAATAAAAAGGTGATCAAAAAGATACCAGGCTGCTATTAAGTTATTAACCTAACAGTGAGGATCACTGTGAATAATTGTGATGTTAAATTTGAATTTAACGACATGTTATTCCATATAAATAACGATTATGAATTGAGATGTTTTATGATCTTGTAACACCATTAAGTATATTTCGTGTTATATTTTTTAATATTGCTATAGGAATTATTTATTTAACTACATATTTTTAATACAGTAGATTAAGTTAATTTTTATCGAAACCAGTACATTTGAAAATGTCATTGTAAATAAAAAATATAATAAATATAAATTTCTATATCCCTGTGAATAACGTTTTTTAGATTATTAAAAAATAATGAATATTATTATTCATGATTTAAATGTTCAATTTCACTCAAATAGTCAATTTTGAACTTAAAATGTTAATAAAAATAAAATATGATGATTATATTTTCT
Source organism: Aphis gossypii (assembly GCF_020184175.1). Taxonomy (NCBI): domain Eukaryota; kingdom Metazoa; phylum Arthropoda; class Insecta; order Hemiptera; family Aphididae; genus Aphis; species Aphis gossypii. Next base: position 87,949,604 of record NC_065531.1, read on the forward strand.
TTTTAGATTTTTGGTTACAGTATTAACTATTTATGAGAAGGTTTGCATTAAATTTCTAAACCTTAGCTATAAAATGGAACATTTTATAAGTTTTTAACTTTTAAACTATTTGCAAATGTTTATGATTTTATCTAATTTTAAATGTTTTCTTATATAAGATGTTGTAAAAATCTAACTTTAACACAGCACTCATACATTTTTAATTAGACTTCCGTTAATTTGTTATATATAACGTATAAAGAATCTTATATTAAATTTTAAAATCTTAAACATACACAGAACATTTTTATAACATTTTAACTTTCATAATACATTCATATACTATGAATTGTGTTGGATATTTAAATTAATTGTAAATTAAAAATATAATATTATGAAGAACCTTGTAGTATTTTTTTAAGAATCACAACCTGAAGAATAATTATTTATTTATTTTCATAAAAAAAAAAAAAAAACTAAAATAAAATTCAAAATTTAAAACATCTATAAATAACAAAAAAATCAATATAACACGTTAAAAATTATTTTATGTATTTTTTTTTTTTTTTGATATTTTTCATCGACAAAATTTGATGAAAATATTTTGTACTAACATTTATTAATTTTCAAGTTACAACAAAAAACCAAAATTAGTTTTGTCAAACAGTTGATTTGGATAAAAATCTTCGTTTTAATTAATATTTTGTTTATTGCATATTTGCATCTAGTAATTTTAAAGAATACTAAGAATTTTTAGTTTTGATCACTTCAAAGTAGGTACTAACTAGACCTAATTTTATATCGGAATAATTTTAAAAACTGAAAATCAAAGCATTTTACACAATATTATACATAAATGAAAACACACGTTATTTTAAAAATATATTGAACTGCTCCACTCAGAATTTAAAAAATATAGATACAAAAAGGCCAAAAAAACTAAGAATGAAACAGAGATAGGTATTAAAGATATTGTACTGATATTATTACTATCCGATAAAATTTGTAGGTATTGAATTTCGCCATCATAGATGTAATGATTTCATTACAGAACTTACAGTAATGTGACCACGTCAACATTTTCATTGCTACAACATACATTGCAACACGAGAAACAAAAGTAGGGTTCACTTAAAAATGCATAATTTTATAAATTATAATTTACAAATTTTGAAGGTATTAAATACAATTAAAATTACTCTGGTGAAAATAAGTTATAATATGTTAATAAGTATGGCTGTGAATTGAAAGAAATGCATTTTTCAGTTGATTACGAAACGTAGTTTTCTAAGTATATAATTTAATTTCGCGTAACAAACAAGTTTATTTATAAATATTTTTTTTTTGCTTTTTTAGTACATTTTTTTTTTTTAAGTTCATTTTTCGGTATTTTTAATCAAATTCTATCAATTAATCATTTTTACTCACATATTTTTTTTTAAACAAGCTGTATGACCATAAAATACATGCTTCATAAAATAATATTTTACACAAACTGTATGAGAGTGTATTTACAACGTTTGATTTGGTCAGGTTTTAATAAAATAATTCAATTGGTAGATAAATTATTTAAGACATATCAGTCACGAATTTCCAGATGAAGTTGGTTAATCAATAATTTTGGTAGTTATTTGTAAACTATCAGACATCGTCGTTTAATACCTGTTCGGCATTAGTGAGTTTTTAGTGCAGATGTATTTATAGTTAAATATTCTAATATTAATAAAAAAAAAAAAAATTTCTTACCGATACGATGAAAATTTCTTGAATTTGAAGTGCATTCCAAGTGTATATTTAGACATATTAATATATTTTTAAGAATTTTTACTTCATTAAATTCATAGCCCTAGTTATAACTGTTTATAATATAATATTTCAACTGTCACAGTTCACGGGGTTTTTTTTGTTTTCACGTAATTTCCTACAAAGTGCCTTGACACGCATGCTGCTGAAGTTGTGCGGGAATGGCGCGGCGGCGTGAGAAATAATATTATGTAGGTAGGTACTCGTATGTGCGCGACAGGTCGGAATTTTTTTGCTCACGATCTATGGATTGGTTTGTTCAACACGCGGTGCAGGACTTGGTGTTACCTTATCCAGTAAATTCCATACCACGTACCCCAGCAATTAATGATGTATTGGAAAAAGAAAAAAGGCGCATCCGTGACGACCTCTGGACGACGCGAAATACATAGCCGCCCACACGACCACCGCAAACGCTCGTAATAAATGATAATATGCACGTTATTAGATTTATATGATTTATTTCACTTATATTATAAATATACACTACAGTAGTGCACAAATTAAACAATAATGATAATTATTAATTGTATTCTTTAAGTAATTTAAGCATGCCATAATAGGGTTAATTGGGCGTGGTAGTTACCCTGGGTCAGAATATTTAAGGGACCTGAATACGTCAAAACACTTGTAATATACTTATTAAATTATTGAAATCTTTGCTGCAATCATATTCATTGGATTTTTTACTTAGTTTTGAACCATACTGACAATACTAAAACTATATCAACGCAGATCATGGATTATCATATTGCCAATATTCCGATACTTATCCTTGAGATCAATACCTAGCCAGATACTCCTTCGACAGTACTCAATCACTTGAGACAGTGCTATAGTCTCCCTGATAGGTATGTGTGAAAGCCAATTTCTTTTTAACATTCTTGCCTTGCTGTAAGTATCAAAGACAATATTCTAAATCATTAGCGAATGTTGATTTCCACACCTTTTTTACGATATCTTCTATTTCCAACGATGTTATTTTGAATAACAATATACTATATTAAAATAATAAAAGCATAATATAAATCGTAACTATAATATTACTGTTTAATTAATTTAAATTTATCACACTTATAATTACTTTATATTGAAAAATTACATTCAGAATGACTTTTAAAAGATTTTTTGAGACCCTGTTATGTATCAAAGACATTGTCTATAAACATTGTAGATGCTCCATAGCATTTTTTTTAGACAGTTAAGTAAAATACTAGTCAATAATTGATAAACAAAAACAATGTTATTTTAAATACATATATTACAAAAAAATACGTTCATTTATAGTTGTCGCGTAATCTCCATTCGCCAACAAGGTGAACATTTTGTGCTTACTGCTTATTACAATACAATAGAGTTATAACTTTATAAGGAAACGGTGATCTGGAGTTTTACACTAGCCTGAAACCACTGTTTTTCATTTGTGGTGTTTGAAAGGTTTCATTACGATTCCGTTTATGATATAATATGTTTTTATCGCTTTCCGTTCTCTGAACAATAATGCATATAGTATACCTAATATAAAATATATAAACAAAGATGTACTTATAACTTTTTTGCTGTCATAAGATTTAAATTTGTTGTTTTAATTGTTAGGAATTTTAAATTTTGAAGGAAATGGGTAATTGTCAATTTACGATTTGGCTTCACGCAATCCATATATACTTTTATTTTAGTTATAATATCTGCTGATTGCTAAAAAAACAAGTTATGATATAATAATTAATAAAATGCACGGACTAAGAACTTATTTCATGTTAATAAAACTAATTTTAACCAGAAAAAAATTGCTTAATACAAAATATTATGAAATCTATATTTAGAATATATATGAACCTATTAAATTCTAAAATTAAATTTTAATATATCAGAAATGTGAATATTATATTGTACTATATCACTGTGCCAAGTGTACCTATAATATTAATAGTAATGTGGAAAAATATGAAAACAATATTTTATCCTTATAATTTGATGTCACGCACCCAGGTAAGAAACTTATATAATATAATATATATCTACATAATATTATTCAAATAGTATTATAATTTTTAAGATAAAGTTATAATAAGTTTGGGTTACCCTTAACATAACTAAATAATAAAAAATGAAATTTCAAAAACGTTTTTTATGTAAATACAATATTAAGTAGGTAATATAAAATAGTTTAATTTTTTCGGTTATATCATGTTTCCTGTGAATTATAGTTGGAACGAACAGTGTTCGAGTTACTCTGATATACGATATATTACATTAAATACTTATATAATATAAGATGTTTATAGTAAATTTAAAATAAATTATACTTTTATTTTTTATTTTAAAACTGTTGTATAAATTTAATTTACTTAATTGTTATGTAATTTATTATAATAACTAATAAGAAAATAATTCAACTAGTTAAGAGTTCTATAACTACTAAGTTTAAAAAAAAAATAATATTTTTGTTAATATTTACTATAATACCATACTTTAATTTTTCAAAATTGCTTTCTTAAAGCAATCATCGCTACACATTCAGTCAGTGAGTTTTATTATTTTTAATAACTTCAAGAAAAGTGTTACAAAAGTTAAAGTTTTTATAGTTTCAAAAAAATTCAACTTAAAAAAAAACTAAAAGAATATTATAATTCAGATTTTTTTTTAAATCGTATTTTCAATTAAGTAAGTTGATTAAAATATATTTTATCAAGTATGAACGCATTGAGCACTCCTCAGAAACATAAAAAATATACATAAAAAAAATCTAAACAATCGTATATTTTGTTGATTATTTTAAATGATATATTAAAATACTAAATTGAAAAATATAATATTTTTTCATAATTGTTAAGCAATTTTTTTTCAGTTTTTTATTAAATGCAGATTTTTCATTTGAATATATTTTAAAGGAATAATGGAGCATATGTTTATTATTTAACTTACACATTTAAAACTTTTAGAGAATTCAGTCATTGTGCGTGTGTGCCAATTCCTTACGTCGTACAATGAAGTTTGTATATTTCGAGATAAATAATTTGTTTTAAGTGTATTATTGTGTTTTATTTATTCATTTTTTTTTACTATTTCATAACTCAGAACTACTGTGGTTTTATTACTGCCAATACAAGGGCATGAATTAATTGTATCCATTAAAAATAATGATAGCATTGTATATGTGTACCTTTTTCCACAACTTGCGTACAATTATTGTTATTGTGAACTCTACTGCAATGCGTTTTATATAGGTTGACTGAGCAGTACTCATATTTATATTTTATATCTATCTATACATATAGACTATAGAGTAAAGCTGAACTGTATTTTATTATTAACTCGTACCGCATTTTACTTGTCAACTACATCTTAGTTTGATTTAAATGATTTATTCGTATAATATATTGACACACTTTCTATTAATTGTTAAAAATCTAGAAAATGTTGAATATATTTAAATTGTTTTGAATAAAACTACAAGTGATATTAAGTAAATCATATCTACAGCTCACTATAACTTTAAAAATGTTTTATTATATATTACTTAAATTATTTTTTAATAATATTCAATTTATGTAAGTAGCCGATAATAGACATAAACCACAAAATAAGCATTATGAAATTTTATTATATTTTTACATTTAAGTGTTTAATCAGACTGGTTAAGTACCTCACAGATTCTTGCAAGAGTATTTATTTGTTCTTATTGTATGGAATAAAATTCTTTAAAATTTATTTTGTATTTGTAAGCATAAAAAAATATGTAAAAATCAGGTAAGTCTGGTCTGGTCCGTAATAGATTTTAAGTGTATCTTCTAATTAGTAAATCACTGTAATGGATATATTAAATTTAAATTTAATAATAAAATATTGCTTCCAAAAAACAATATTCTGAACAGAGATAGTACTAAATTAAGTTGTTACTCTGACTTTTTCACGGAATTTCAATATTAATACAATATGAGTATTTTTAAATAATAACATTTTACATCCTCATACGTTTTATAAAAGTTGAAATATCGTAAAAATGCCAGCCAGCTTAAGAACACAGATAATTTTAAATTAGGTTTAATTAAATTTTATTTTACCCTATATTAAAGCTAATATCATACGGTTGGTCCTGCTGACGCAAATTTGCTATGTTATGAGTAGGTCAAAGAAAGAAAACAAATAGTGAACTGACATCCTACTAATATCAGTTCTAATACTGGTGTTTGATCTAATAAACAAATTAGTATTATGTTTGGTTTTTAATACGTCATAGTGTCAAACATACATAATATACTTAAAATTGTAAATATATATTGTAATTATTGCAAGTAATACACAATAATAATATAAATATAATATCAATGGCAGTCATTGAAAATCTATACTTATGCGATGGCGTCGACTGTCAATTTTACAACGAGGACGATAACAACGACCAATGATATAATATATTTATCATTATTATTTAAATACGTCAACACAATTTCATATATTATTATCTAATTATTACAATAGTGAGGATGGTCGAATGACTAACAAATATGCACAGAAATAATAATATTATGTTAACTGATAACAACAACAACAACAACAAGTCAACAACAGTATAATAGGTAGTATGTGCGTTTGACAGTAGAAAGATGCAGCATGATAAATACGCACAATAAATTATAATATTGATATAATTCGAAACAATTACGTTTGATATGAATAATATTTTTCTTGAATATTATTAACGAACAAAAAATTTGAAATCTTTTGAAATCTTATATTTACTAACGAGTCATAAAAATGAATTTTATACTTAAAGTTGTATAACTTAGTTATCTACTTTAACTACTTAATATAATTTATAACATAGTATAACATATACTATCATACTAAGCAAGTACTTCAAAAATTCAGTTTATAAGTTTCAATTCTCTTTAAAACATAAACAATGATTAAACTTCAATCAAATCGTTTGAATTTATAATGGATAATATAATACATTTTTAGATTCTGAACGAAGTGATGAATGTATTGATTTTACAATGATGTGTGTTTTTTTTTTTTTGTTTTTTTTTGTGTCTGTGTACAGCATAACTAGTCGAAATAATGCTCCAATTTCAAACAATGGGGGTGGTTTCCGATGTAAAAGTGAATATCCTTGGTGCATTATACAGGTAAAAAGTTAACATTTTCCAACAGTTTTCAAAAAAATCGAGAAAAACAAAAAAAAAATTACGGAAAACGGCAATTTTTACGCAAAACCAGTTTTCGACCAAATCGATTTTTTTTATGGTTATAATTCAAAAACTAATCACTGAAGATACTTGAAATTTTCACCAAATGTTAATGTCAGTAGTATCTGTATATAGTTAAATTTTCAAAAAATTTTGACTTTTTTTGAGTTATTTATAGACCATTGAAATTTTCGATTTTTTTGAGAAATTTTTTTTAAAGTGTCGATAAAAAATTTTTGGATGACCAAAAAGTCTTGAAAATTTAACACAAGGTTCCTTATGAGTTGTTTTTATTGTAGCTAAAAAAAATTAAAAATCGTTAGTCACAATTTTTTTTTATAAGAGTTTATAATTCAAATTTTTACGAAATCTGTCGAAAACGCGAAAATTTGCAAGTAATTTTGAAGTTGAAAAATCATAAAATTTTTTTCTTTAATAACTAAGTTTTGAAAATTTGGTACAAGGTTCTCCATACATTTTTCTTCAAATATCTGTAAAAAAAACTACCGGATTCAGACAAAAAAATTTTATGGGTGTTTGAAATTTAAATTTTTACAAAACCGCGTTAAATAACGGTTTAGCCTCAAACGATTTTTGATATTTGTTATAATTCAAAAAGTATAAGTCGTAGATACTTGAAAATTTTACCAGTTATTTAGATTGGCATTTTATTTACTTGATTTAATTTTAAATTTAATAAAGTAAATTTAATACAATATTCTTCAGAAGTAGTTTATACTAAACCCATAAAACCTAAATAATTTATAAAAACAATTATTTTTTGTAAACATTTTAAATTCAAATTTGGATGAAATTACTTATTTAGTTATAGTTTTAAACCATTTTTCATTGAAATTTAAAACATTACGTAGGTATGTTACATTATTATTAATGTTATTAATTATTATAAACAATAACAATTTTTGATTTATTTAAAAATATTAATTTTGTATTTTTTTAATTTAATATTTATTACTTATTTTTATAATTGTATGTTATTTACAGAACGCTATGTTATTAAATATTGAGCTATGTTGGTCGATAAAATGTGGTATAAATATACATTATTATAATAGTTAAATACTAATAACTTAATAAATGCAATATTTTTTTAAAATTATATCAACCTACTGTAATACACCCGGCTAACCTAATCCTATAAGGGTACCTAATAATAATGAACAAAGAGGAACAAATCATTTGCACAACCTGTGAAGTTACAATGAAACCACCTACTCGTAGAATACAGACAAACAGAAGCAGCCAAAAACATGTATAAAACTATAAAATCACTGAGTTCCTCCACCAGTCACTAAGCCAAGCAAGACATCCATCAAAAACACACTTTAATTCATAATATATAATATATACATATATATATATATATATATATATATATAATATATATATATATTAATAATATCCTAACCAAATTTTTAGAAGCATTTAAATAATAATTGTTGTAACATTACATATAAATCAAATATGCATATGCAGTCAATAGCTAAGCAGTCAAGTCTTAATTTTTAATAAAAATAAAATATAAATGACTTTCATAACTGTATATTGTATCAAAAAAACATAAGAGATATTAATATACTTGGTGATTTTGGATGATAGACCATTTCCGTCTGAATCGTTTTTTATGTAAAATAATAAATAATTGAATTATTTGAATTCAAAGTAGATACACTCATAATAGTGACCCACTCAATTGAAAGAACTTCTACTAATTTTATAAGGTGTACTAAAAATAAATTTAACATTTAGTATTTTAACATTATTGTTTAAACATATAATTATGTATATCATTATCTATCACTAAGTATATAATTTAAATTTAAATTTATATTTTTATCATTATGAAAATATGTTATGATAAAAAAAGCACAACATTTCAGTGAAAAGCAAATATTCATTGACAGTGAAGAGTGAAGAAAACAATGTTTAATAATAATATATACCTACTGGGTATAGAATAATTTCTTTTAAATGTGAGTGAATAATAACATTAACATTATTTTCAAATTGTTATTGCTTCATCTTTTACTATTGAACTTTCATAAAATAATTCAAAAACGATAAAACAACGTAATTTTATGAGGCATGTTATTTCTTAAAATATTAATATATTTAATATGTTTATATAACATAATATTTTAACAGTGATAACTATAAAATATCAATAAAATAAAAAAAAATTATTCAAATACAAATGTAGATAATATAATATACAATACTAGTATTTTTAGAAAACCAAAAATAAAAACGGTTAAATAAATGAATAATAAAATAAATTGTTTGATTCTTTATAATAATAATTATGTTTTCAAATTTTTATATTCCAGTCTCCTGCAGACTGTTTTATTTAATTTTGAAGACTAATAATTATTTTTTTTAACGAGTCGTCAGAACGCAATTAGAAATTATAATTAACACATAGTACAATTTTGAGAATATTTTAGACTTTAAATGTTGATGCATACTATTTTATTAGTAAATTTTTACAGATTACACAGGTAGTGATAAAAAATTTATTAATAATAAGAAAATTAAAACTGTTTTCTAGATTATTTTATTGTCTGTGATCGCTGTTTGTGAAAACATAGAAATTATGTACATTGGACGCTACTAATATATTGTATAGGAAAATTCGACAATCTGAATGAAAGTACCTATATGTTAATACTGAAATAATGAGCACACACTTTTACACTAGTTGGAAAACTACATGTATGATAATATTTAATTAGCAATTATTAATTACTTTATCACTCCTATTAATGTTAATTTTTATAAGATATTTTTCATGATGTGTTAATTAAATTAATATTTTAATTTTAATACTGTTTTAATATTTTTATTATTACATATTAAAATTTAATTAATATTATTTAAATTTCTTTACTTCCATATTATTTTTAGAATATTGATGTTGGTATTATATTTTGCTCTTAGTGTAATAGTAATTCATTAATTGTACTAAAATAATTGTGTAACTAGAATACGCAAAGGTTAGTATTTTGATATATTTAATTAGATATATGTATGTATTTGTACCAACTCAAATTAAATTCTAAAGTTGTTTATAAAAATACACATATATATATATATATGTGTGTTATTTTTTTTATTTTTTTTTTTTATATATTATATTAAATAATATGATTGAATACTTTGGTAGGTAATACATTTAATATGAGATTTAGGTTGGTTAATAAATTAAATCCAATTGGAATTTTTTTTAATTCTTTGTAAAATTGTCTACTAAGTATATTAAATACATTTTTATGATCAAATAACTATTTTTTTTAAGTAGATACTAATTCATAACTTTTTTTAAATTTTTAAATTGTTAATTTACAATAAGATTTAATTACACTATTTTTTTATTATTAAGCATTTAATTAATAAATTAACACTCAACAGTTTTCATTAAAATTGCTTGACAATTTCACGATGAATTAAAAGGTTTCATATACTCTCGAATTGTCTGTAAGGTTTTTTATACCTAACTTGAGTAGGTAATAAAATTTACTTGCTGTATGAATAACTTTCATAATTACAGTAATATTAAAGTACAACACATAATACAGTGGTGTTGACTGATTGTTGGATGGTCACTGGTAAGTCATTTTTAAACAATGTCCATTGCCCATGTTATATAGTTATAATTGATATATATTTATTATATATTACGCATAACTTATACCAAACACCAAACGGTAAACATTATATTATTAGGTCTATTTAATAGTGTCAATTGACGATTGACATTTTTTTTTAAAATATATAAATATAAAAAAAATACTAAATCGTGTCAAGTAATAATTACCTTCTAATGGCCTTATAAACTTTTAATTTTTTTTTAAGAAGTTGTGTTATCATTAATAAATAAAACAAAATGGCAAGCTATCAAAAAAAACTTTTGACCGTATTAGTATACACATTAAAATAATTATTAAAACTATCACTCTAAATTTCGAAATTAAGTGTTTAAAAAAAAAATGAATTTTGCCTAACATAGGTTAAAGAAATGATTTATTGTATTATAAATTATAACATTATGTTGTCAAGGATAATATTACTATTCATAGGTCACCACCGGATATCAATCTGTGTGTAATAAACTAATATATTTAAATATTGTTAAGAATTATTATATTTGAAAAAAAAGAATTTTAACATGATGGCTAAATGACACTGTAATACATAATATTATTATATTATAACGGTGTTTGGAGATATCTGTCTGTGCTTTGGCGAGAGGAGGGTAGAAAAACTGTATATACATCTTTCCATAAAGTTCGAGTGCCACAACAATTGGACAATCGCGTAGAATCGGCGGTAATTAAACGATCGTGACTTCGCGAAAGTCACGAATTCAAGATAACAATGCGACTGGCCCGACTGTTATTAAATCTTGTGAAATTGTATACACTATCGTGATAGAAGGGGGTGTAAGTATAAGTGAGTGAATGTGTGTGTGTGTGATTTTTTTTCTCCAACACATTTCGGCCATCTCACAAGGATAACAATGCATCTTGTTACATATGAATGTGTGACGTCGTGAAATTACGAGTATGCATATACATACACGTAACTTCGATCGCATTCGGTGGCATAATAATAGCAGGTTTCTTGTTGAAAAATACTCAAAAAACGGAAAGTTTGAAAAAAAAAACAATTATTAATTTCTAGATACATTCCGTGATTTCCGATTTAAGTATATGTACGCAAATACACAAACGATTTTCACTTATAAAGCTATATTTATCAACAAACACTCCAATATAAAAACGATTTGGTGTGTAAACCAATTATAATTTCTATTTATCTATATGATATACGCACAGCCGTAGTATACACATGTACAGTCAGTAAGTTTAAATAAATAATTTCTAATTAGAAATTCTATTTAATCAATTTTCAGAAGCATAATATCGTGAACTCTTACAATACTAATAAATATATATACAACTTAAATGTTATCATTTTTATTTAACGGTTTATTGAATTGTATATCTATTTAAAATCTCAACTATAGCTACTACATGTAAGAATTAAACATTTAATAGAATGTTCTAAAGGTATATTTACCTCTGAATTGATTATTGAGAAAAATTAATATTGATGAATAAAGCAATAATAAATATTTGATCAATAATGGCCGTTACTTACACAAAAGTTGCATTTAGGTAAAGTTTCTCACTTTATATATATGTGTGTGTGTGTGTGTGTGTGTGTGTGTGTGTGTGTGTATGACGTGTATACAACAACCAAACATATTTATCATTCGAGGTCTTAAGAAAATATCAAAATTGTTTGTACGGAGGACGTTATCATTTGATTATCAAATATTTTTTTCTCATAAATTTAAAATATTTATTAAAACAAAGTACTATACATAAAAGATTATCTAGTCTATGTATAATGTATATACTTGGATCTGAAGAACGATAATTTAAGTTTCATTAGAAAAAATGAAGTAAATACTAAATAGAGATTTTTAATTAATATTACAATAATGAATTTACTGTAAACAAATATCTACGATTAAGAAAACTATTTTGTGTATAAACTGAAATTTAAGGAGATCTATTTAGGCCATAGTCCAGGGTTAAGTTTGTCGTGAATATATTAGCCCCCTTAGTTATACAATTCAATATCTTACACTGCATTAAACCTAATATTATATCCAGTAATTTGTATTCAAATTGCTAACAAAATCGTTTTATTCGATATGAATCTATCTAAAAATTATTCACTAAGAACTCGAAGGACGTACTTATTAAAGATCAAATGAAAATTATATGTATCTATACATTATGTGACTCTAGAAAATACAATAATTATCATGTTTTATAATAAAATTTAAAATTATATTATTTCTATTATTTCATTCGTAATTTAAAAGTATTATAGATATTATAATAGTACATAAAATGCTCGATAATTAAACATGGATTTTATTTTGAAATAATACGAGTTCTTATTGGTATTATTTTTTTTAAATCGTATTACTTCATAAACTCTACAGTCTGAGCTATATAACTAAGTACACTCGGCAGACAATATATTAAATAATCACTATAATATTATTTCGTTGAAATTTACTAGTCAAGGAATCAGAAATGAATATTTTTTTTTGGACATGAAATAAGTTTTACACTATGACGATAGTTATATATTAGAATATAACGCACATAAAGCCAATATAAATGCGATCCGAACAAGTCATAAAAATATATAACCACACTGACTGAATTGTTATTACACTAGACTTTTTTTTAAGATTTTTCAGTACGTAAAATAAAAATGTCACCTTTAAGAATTGGCCTAATATAATAATTTACCGACTATAAAAATATAAAAAATATCTCTCAAATAAAACTCGAAACCTGGCATCACTCATTAGCTGTAAACAAAATTCTCTATTCTTGCTGTCATTATACATAATATAATATGTATACAAATTATGAATTATAATAATGAAGATAATGACGTATGATCCGCAAATGTTGAGTTCTTTTTTTTCATCGCCTATTCATTCCGATCGTGTTGCATCTTATTATAAATGAGAGTGTTTAAAATTTTTTGTTAATCATTGTACAAAATTTTGAAGGTTGTTAGATAAAATAAAATAATATTATCGTGCGTGAAATAACAGTGTAAGTGTTGTTTTATAATATATGATAATATTGAAAAAGTACTATTATCTCAGCATCAACTCATGATTTCCAAATTTAAAACAAGTAATATCAATTGCATATATTTAAATAAACTCTTTTCATAACACTGCAAGGTATTGATAACGTATTATGCAAATAACTAAAATAACAACTAGTTTGAACTTTAAATTACTATATATTGCGAGTTGTGGTAATTTTACAAAAATATATTTGATAGGTAAAATAATATACAAACGAACGAAATCTTAATCACAGTATATTTAACTATAAATCCTACCTTATTAAGTTATAATCTGCTGTAAATTCTGTAATTTTTCATACACATCGACGAATTTCATTCCAAATTCATAAATAAATGAGGTATTAAAATAATTTGATTCATGATATTATACTATTGGTATTCATACAGAGTTTTAAAATAATAAAATTATTCGTAATTTATATTGTTGGTGATTCAAAAGTAAATAATTTAATATAACTTGAAAACAGCAATAACTTTTTAATTTCTATTGATAACATTTTGTTTTATAGCAATTAAAATATTTTTTATTGTATAGAAATTATGAATAAGAATATTGTCAAAATAATTTATTTCCAATAGAAATGGTTTATATAAAAATTAGATGTATGAGAAGTTACGATCTAATATAAAATATTCTAGAAAAATTTGTAAAAATACTAAGATACTTAAAGTATGCAATGAGACATTTTATAAAACAACTTATTAAATTATTTAAATTTAAAAAAATGTGTAAACAAACTATTATAATTTTTTTGTTGAAATATTATACACGATACTTCTACGGTGTGCTTCCTTTAAATCATAGGTTTCCCAACCTATAGTACACACAACACGAGCCATATTTACAACATTTAAAAATATTAAAAATATTTCATTTTCCTTTGAGGCATAACACAATTATTACTGACAATCATGTATAGTAAACTAAGATTAAATTATATCGGCAGATATACATTTTTTTAGAATAGTAATTTTCGTTGAATTTTTAATTATTTTTAACTTTAATAAAAAATAATCTATTTCATTGTTTTTATTTATTCGTAATTTAAATTCTAAAATGTATGTAGAAAATTGATTCATATTTATAAAGAAATTAAGGTATACAATTGAAGTGATTCATGACGTATCGAAAGTTCTCCAATTGGTCGATAGTGCCAAAAAGGTTAGGAAACACTACCTTAAATGATTGTAATATTTAAAAACAAAAAACAACTCAAATATTTATGATTTATTTATATTAAGATAGGTTAAAACGCTCCCATTTTCTAAAAGACAAAATAACATAATTTGAATAAATATATATTTACAGTACACACTACACATAGGTACCTTTATCACTCACAGAAAGTGGCTGAAGTGTATATAAATTACAAAGTACCTATTTACTATTAATTATAATAATATTATTATGTATATTAATTATAGTTTGTTAAAACTTTTTTATAACGTTATGTATACATACAGCACGCCCAATGTAAATTTTATCAAAAACTTAAGAACATATTATTTAAATGCGATCTTATGGTTTATAGATCTAAATTAGACCAATCTGAAAGATACACAAATACCTATCTAATACGTCTTGCATTACATAAAAATTATTACGTTTGTTTTCACTCACAAAATAATAACATTACGAGTCAGTATAGTAACAATGCACCGCAATACCTATGAATTATTTAACTGTTACGTCATAAACGGTGACTATAACTTATAAGTTTTAAGTAAGATTTACTCACTCGTTTACACTATAAGTCCATCTATTATAAAGTCGTGTGCGCGTAACCTATTAATAATTATATACAAATATTACTACCATAAGCAATAAAAATAAATAATTGAATTTTCATATTCTCATATTATACATTTTTTTTTTCACAGCAGGTTAGACACGACAATCACAGTCGATCGTGATACAAACACATAATATAAGTAATAATATAATTATTTGAGTATCGGTTCATATAGACCAGGTACATATCAATTAAAATTATTTCTTTTTTTTAGAGGTTCTCATTGGCGATTAGCCATTATTTTTTAAATTTTACGTTTTCCGTCTGTCGAAAAACGATTGCCAATAATATTATTATTAAGTATTTTCACTATATAGTTATTTAAATTCCATTCTATATCAATCGCCTGACCTTCGGTTGATCAAAATCGCAAACCTGACACACTCTACGAAATGGACTAGATACGCACATACACACACACGCTTAAGCACTCCAGTCATAATGTACTACACCAGATAGTTACCATTATTGTTATTATTATAGTCAAGATATTATAATATATGTACATTATACGTACGTACACTGCACGATAATGACACGAAACCTACACGCCAATTTGTCCGCAATGTGTTTATAGCTGCGTTGTGCAATACACACACATATTATAGCATATTATAGTATTATATAGTATATAGAATATTTATGTAGTATAGTATATTATATCTTATAATAACCAACTTTACTTCGAGTTTGTATTTCAATTCCATTTGTATTTACGGTATAATATTTTCTTTCGTTAGTATTAAAAAATCTTTTTAGCCCTATTTTTATTTTAAATCTATACCAAATTATGTTGGAACCCTGCCGAAAATATAATATCATAATATCGATTTTTTTTTTCTATTGATGCTAAAAATTATCATACTGAAATTGAAAAGAATGTAATAAATAATTTAGGTACATAGGTATATATCAAAGTAATAATCGTTTTATAATTTCCGTTTACAAATCGATAAAAGTATAATAAATTTAAAATCTTTTTATGAATCAAAAAAAAAATTCATCGATATAAAAATCACGAAATTATAAAATCAGTATATTATTTTAAAATTTGAAACAGAAAGTAACGAATATTAATAAGGGGAATTGAAATTAAAACCGTAAAATTTAATTTTGATTTCAAGCCTTAATTTATTCATATTATATTTTAGGATATGTATAAATCAGCACCAGACTAATTGAGTTTAATAGTTGAATAAGCATATTAATCACTAGCCCAATAAGCGGTGACTATTGCAATACTTTTTAAGATTCAGATATTATACACACGCGATACTCATGATAATACTATATGCTATTAAACAATGAAGTTAAGTGTATATAATATAGCTATGATAAAACACAATTTAAAACAAAATTAAAACTTTCATGTTCACACCTAAAAATATATTCATATTCCTGAAATTATATTTACAGCCCCTTGATGAAATTAAAACATGTTTTTAATTATAAAATAGTAATTGAAAAAATAACAATTTTCGCCGGAGTAGGTATATGTATAAATTTTAAAACGCATGGAGTATTACGTATCAAATTGTTTTATTATATTTAGGTACATGTTTGTTTACTCAGGTGAATGTTAAATAGTATAATTTTTTCCTGAATTGTGAATAACTATACAATGACTAAAATGTTGTATGTTATTACAATTATAAATAAAATAAGAATTAGAGACCATAGATGTAAATATGCTTGTGTTACTAGTCGTGATACCTACGTGGTGTGGCATATCTTGTGTAATATTTAATAATTTAATACGTGTCACACATAACAAATGTAACTATTTATAAATTATCATTTGTTCGATGGTAATTCATAAATTACGTATTCAAATATTTTGGCGCTTATTTTAATATAATAATTTGCAGGATATAATATGATAGATGAAGATATAACGCGATAAACATGTTTAATTTATTCAACGCGTCGCCTTTATAGTATTTATTATTATTATTATTATTATTATTTAGACTTGATGGTAAATGTATAAATATTATACGGGTAGTTATGTAACACGATATTTCTCAAACTTTATGTTGTATGAACTTTAACAATAGCGCCATTAAAGCCATATTCACTAAGAAAATTAATTATAGGTATATTCCTAGTAAAAAAAAACTAGGTATCTTCTATTTTCTATAATATATATTCTATACACCGAGTTATAGGTAATAATTCTAAGTTATACATGTATGATGTATATTATACATTGTCAAAATAGTTGTTCACTCTCATTCACCCGCTGACCGTATGTTTTTTATGTTTGAAACATTTTGCTAATGATAATTGATTGTTTCTTATATAATCGTAACAGTTGTAGCAAAGCATAGTTGCTAGTGAAGTCAGCTTATAGGTAGACATTAAAGTGTAAAGCACTTATTCGATTCGAAAAAAGTTTAGCTTGAGGTGAAAAAGAAATTAAACATGGTGGATATACCTGTATTATAGCCGTTTTATTGTGGGCAATGTGGTTTATTTAGTGATAAATTAACCTATATAATATGACCTAACCTAACCTATGAGACATGACGAAATATTAAACAGCCACGAACGTTCAATCATCAACTTTCGGTATTTACTATTTACCACAAACACACAGTTGTACAATGTACATGCGTCGTCACTGTTCAATATTCTCATCCCTTCTCATATTATATAATAAAGTACATCATGATAACACTCGTACTCAAAATCATAATAATAATACGAGTATCTAATGATTTATTCAAAATTAATTCAATCCATTTATTAACGTCCTAATTTATTAGTATAAGTGTATGAATGTATAATATTATAGTAATTTTATATGTACATATGGTAAGTATTATTTATGTTATGAAAAACAAATTAAGATGAATAAAAAACTTTGACCAAACCTTATTAAGGAAAAGTTACAATGAATAAGCTCAGAATTTATCCCACGGAGATTTAAAATGGTCCATGGATAACTAATGGCAAGAACTAAAACTTCATTGTGACCAACGCATAATACACGTTATACAACTTATAACACATTTTCATCCGCTGTTTACATTTCGATCGAGATTTCGAGATTGGAAACGATTTTTACTTATCAGTTAATTAATTAAAAAAAACGTGAAATTATATGGCGTATGTATAAATAGTCTAATACAGAGGTTCTCAAACGTTTTATGGTACTGCCCATTTTGGAAACTTTTTAAATTTTATCAACCCACAATAGTATAATTAATGACTATTTTTTAAAGCATATTAAAAAAATATTATTTAAAAGTATAATGCGAATCACTTTTTGGTTACAAGTCACAGTTTAGGAATGTTTGATTTAGTGTAAATTATAATAACTTTGTAGTTGTCGCTCTAATAATAATGATAATAATGCAAAAAGTTATGTTATAGAGTTTTAATAGTAAATTAGAGATTTTAAATCTAAACTAATATTTTATCATTAAAAATCACACATAAATTAGAGCGTATAAATATTTAATAACCCAGCTAGGTCTTAAAGCTTTTAATATTTGATTTATAATTATTCTGAGAATTATTCATTTTAAGAACACCTTCAAATTCCAAGATTTTAGTGAATACTTCATAATAGGTCCAAAGCCCCGAGCCCGTAAGTATATATCGGTATTATACTATGTTCAATGTTTAGGTTAGGTTTACCTAACCTATTGTTCATATTACATAATGAAATTATACATAAAAATTATTAGACGCAACAGTATAAATTCTTCATATACACCAATATTTTATCGATTTTAATTTATGAATTAAATTTATTATCATCACAAATTCAGTTCTTGTTGTTAAAATTATAAATTAAGTACATGCTAAGTAACATTATTTAATCTTAAATCTTGATAACTATACGAGAATTAATATAATCATTACTTATTAGTCATCACTCATCATGGTAATAATATTATCTTTATCTAATATTAATATATTTGTTTCTATTGTATTTTTTACTCTTTAATTACTCTTTAATACTTATTATGTACTCATGTACTAGTATAAGTGTATTGAATATTAATATTTTTTGTCATTTCTTGTCATTTTTTTTTTTTAATATTTTGTTATAAATTATAATATTATCGAGACATTATACATATACTATATTATACTCTGATGAAATTTTAATAAAAAAAATCCTTCACTGTTTTTTAAAAAAAATTTTGAATATTCAGAAATTATTATTTTCCGAATACATATATATTTTATGCAATATTTAATATTATGACCTTGTATCGTAAATATCGTACATTTTCATTCTCCATATATCCACGTTATTGTTTATAACGTAAATATTTTAACCATTGAAGCAAAACGGAAAATCAAAAAAAAAATGATCGACCGCACGTAGAGTCAAACCGAGTTTCCCGCTGCTCGGACATAATATTATATAAAATCTATTATAATATTATCTGACACTGGACAGCCTTGGGATTTTTACTGGAGTTTCCGCACTATTCATCACTTGGGGGACCTATGGAATGTTCATCACGTATTATCAGACTACTAATTTAATATTGTACAATTATTTGAATTATTACATTTGCGTGTTAGTAGGTACCAACAAGCGAAATCGTCTTATACAATTAGATGAATACTAAGCTCTTTATGACCTTTCGCTCTCAATTTGTTCACGATTTATGCATAACGTAAACCAAAAGACACTTACTTTTTTTCTCTTCAATTTGTTCTCATCGATAGTAATCGTATTTATTCTATGTTTCTGTTGTTGGTGGTGGTGGTTTTTATATGATTACTCAGTGTAATATATTATTTTTATTTGTATTAAACATTTTGAACATCACGTTTCTAGGTTTCTATGACAACTGCAACCCAGGCTACCCAGATATCGTCGATTACGAATTTAAACGGTTCTTCGACTGTTTATAAAATTATAACAGTGTGCTTTAACGACTGACTGGTTTAATATAAATCGCGGTCATAGCCTCACAAAAATCAACCAAATTATTTCAAACAAGTAGCGAGAAACTAAAAATAATGTGGTTCTATTATCGTATGTCGTTAAAACATATTTATGATGCTAATCAAATTAAAACGACTTCAGCCTTGATGCTTTATACACTGTAAGTCAATATCAATTTCTTTTCTATCACTAAATATATTATAATATGGTTGAAAATATTCAAATGGTTTTTATTCCGTATTTTTTAATGACTCAAATGAAATCTTCTAAAAAATGCTATAAATAGTAATGGTTCCACTAAGCAACATTAATTTAACCGAACATAACCTATTTTTTGTAATATTATCTTTTTCATTGCATTAACTTGCATTTAGATACATAAATAAAAATAATATGTAAAAATCGAAAAATAATACAAATATTTCCCATTTCTTTCTAATATTACATTCACACTATTATATTTCTGATTAAAAAACTAAGACTCTTTTACGGATTTTTATACGACAACGATTAAATTATAGATAATTAGTACATATAACTATATAAGACAAGCATCTTATATGACTATTGTACAACAGCAGTATTTTAGAATTCTGTGCTTAAAACAATTAATTTAATATTAATTTGTAATCATATTCAATTATTTAGTTTTTTTAATACTTACATGATTTATCTAAATGTCAGTCATTTGATGAGCTTTTATAGAAAACACAACCAAATACAATTTAATTATCATATCAATAACAATATACTATGTTCTGTAAAGATCTTGAAATTATATTATCATATGATTTAAATTGCTTTAAACACATTAAATCTATAGTGAATAAATCTTAAAAAAAAAACATTAGACTTTATAAAACGTCACAAGTCGGAGTTAAACCTAAGTATTTTATTTAAATCTAGTTGATGTATTTTGAAGTATGTCTCCATCATCTGGAACCCATATACTAACTTGGAAAATATATCAATTGAAAAAATCAAAAATCATTTCTTAAACACGTAGGTTTTATTTTACAGTTTCCATTGGAACCTCACAATTCTTAACCTATTTATTTACATGTAGACTTGCCTAAACTGGTTTCTAGACGTGAAGCAGTGAATAAATCATTAATTGTTTATAATCTCATTAATAACCACATCAATTATTCTTACTTATTGAACACATTCAATTTAACGTACCTCTTTGTGGTAAAACTGGAGTTAGATGCCACGATATTTTGACTGCCTACTAAAGAAATTATAAAAAAAAAAATCCTAAAATCAATTTTTTTTTAAAATAAACTATTGGTTTTGATAGAAAAACAAGAAGAAACTGACGAGAATGAACTTTTTTAGTTTTTACGAAGTAAAAAAATTAAAAATTAAGGTGTATGTACTTCATTTTTTACAAAATAAATAGCATTTATAACATAATAATTATTCATATCAAAATGTATTTGATATTCACAATACAAAAAGTGCTTGTTATTGTTACAACCTAGATTAAAACTAGGCAAACAAAAAAAAAACCCAAATTATAATTTTTAGTAAATAACATAATACAATTTAACTTAATATAGATACCTAACCTAACCTAAGCCCATAAACACATTAACACATATGATCAAATAGGGTGTCACGTTTAACTCAATTTTAGTTAATTATCCACTAAAATATTGATATAACTTCATATTTATTTTCAGACCATTATGATAATACTCATATTAAATTCCCCGATGTCATGAAATCGATTCCAAACAATACGCCGTTACTTAGTTACTATAAGTTATAAGTATACATTCGAAATTTAAATGAATATATGAGCTAGAACAGTATCACTAGGGAAAGAATTAACATAAATAAATTTACTCCAGGACAACTTCGTTTTATAAATTTCTAATTGTTATTATAAGTGATAAAAAAAAAAATAACATATTCATCATTATGAAATCTATAAAATATAATCATTACATATAATCACTAGCAGCGAAGCATGGTTCTAAATTATATCATTTATATCTACCTAACTTGAGATACCTTAATTTAGTCATCACTAATATAATACAGAATATAATATACTAAGATATTTTAATAATAATAATAGTTTATTGGCCATATATAGTTATATAATATTAGTTGAAACAAATGTTGAGTGTGATGGCCCAACTCACTACTGAGAGAAACCTCGAAACCTCTTATTGGTGAAATTGGAATACTAATATCATAATTCATAAATAAATGAAATTGTATAAACATGAACAAATTTAATTAATAATGAAAATATTAAAAAAACAAAGTGTAAAAATTAGTAGGTAAGAAAACAGAAAGAAAATATAATGATAAGTAAAAAAAAATAAATCAATATTTTGTTAATATAATTTAGTTAAATTCACATAATATACACTTCAAATTTAAGGTTATGAATTTGTTAGCCAGATTTTGACATACTTTTTGTATTGTTTATAAGATTTGCAATTTATGTTATGTAATGGAGCTCTATTCATTAGACATTTATATATTTTATTTATTTATATTGAATGCCTAAATATTATAACAATTTATTGTTTTATTTAATAACTGTTATTTATTTTGAAAGCTTTTTGACTAAATCATAATGTTCTATTTTTCAATGTTTTTTGTATATAATACCTACTATAGTACCCAACAGAGACGTATGCAGAAAAATGTATTATCTAATAAAATAACCGTAATATTTTTGTCACTTTCATAAATGTATAGATTTGTATAACTAACGTTTCATTTAAATTTATACCATATTTGAATTGAACTAATACTCGTAACTATTATTATCATATGACAACCTACACCATAAATTTCGTATATTGATACAAAAGATGTAATAAAAATATGATGTTTTGAAACTTTTATATTATAAATTAAAATACATATCAATTAGTTTTTATATTGACATAATGAATAACAATATCAATTATATCGATATTTTCGAGACGCAATTAGGTTATAAAATAAGGTACACCGGGACGCAAATAGGCTATAGCCGTTTTTGAATCTTTCTTTGGAATGCAACTCACCTACTGTTAAAAATTTCGGACGCCATTAGTATGGTTCTCATCTACTCCACATTGTCTCAATTGAGTCCTTTTGTTGAATTCTATATTCCTAAATTATTTGTTTCACATAAATTAAGCTGTGATACTTGATAACTTATCTGAACGCTTTTTACTCAATAGGTAGGGTACCTACTCTTGTAGAGTATAGTGTATACTGTATAGCATAAAAGTTCGGATATATATATTGTTAATCAAGAAAAAAAAAATCAAGTATTTAAATAAGAAATAAATATTTATTATCTATTTGTACATAAAATAAAAAGAAATAGGAACACTATTTGTCTAGGTAGTTTTATTTTATACAAATTTTATGCTTTAGTAATAAAATTTTTAAATATGCCGGATCGTGATACGATTTTTCATACTAAACTCGGCTGATTTAATGACACTTATGTATGATGATTTTTCGGAAGATTTAAATTCTAAAATTACCTGTATTAGGTATAAGACTTGAACCAATTAAAAGCGCACATAATAATCTTAAACCAATAGTTTTCTTTCGAGAAGTGTCGACAGACCCTCTTGAGAATTTAATAATTATCACTGGAAACATAAGTACCTAACAACTATAGTTTCATTTTAAGACGGCATATATCACCTTATATAATATAATTAATGTATAATGCATTATTTTGAATATTATATACGAGTATATGCCTCATATTTTTTAAATAAATTAAACCTAGTAGCCGAAACTCAGAATCGGCTAAATTAAAGACAACGCCATCGTTGGCCCAACGAAAGGAATTTTGTACCTCTTCTATTACAATGAAATCAACTTGGTGATGTACAGGAAAGATATTTTTAAGACAATCTACTTTTTGACGAAGACCCTTTGTGCCCACTACTAAGATTGACTTTTCTTTTTAATTTGGGCCAGTTCAAATAAGAGATTTTTAGTAGTTTTTTAAAAAAGGTTAAGGATTGGTTTTAAGCTGCAAACATCATTCTTTATGGAAGTTAGATGAGAAACGTGCACAGACCCATTTTCTTAATTAATTTCAGTTTAGTCCAAATATCCACAAATGTAATCTTTTTTTTACCATACATATAACCTTGAAATTTAATTTGAGTGTAATACAAACAGAATACAAGTGTATATACAAGCATTATGAATAAAAGGCACAAATTAAAAAGTTTTCACAGGTCTTATTACGCCTTAGGTATCAAAATACGACAATTTAAGACTCATGGCAGATCACAAGAAGGAATTTGCAATAATAGATACTAGCGTTTAAGTCTCTACTAAAAAACAGCTGACGAAATTGTGATATTTATAAACATAGGTTATAGATACATCGATTGTTATCGTCTACCGCTAATAGCATGTACCGCGACCGACCCAGGCGACTTTTAAGTTTCCCTTTGACCATTCTTTATTTATTTCAAATTTAAAAAATTATTAGTATCTATATTATTATTTGTTTATACGGTCACTGATATAAGGCTCAGTTAAGGTTTTTGTGCTACCGCCCGCCCTTTAATATCATCATTAAAAACTTATTTACAAAATTGTCTCTGGTTTCTTAATTATAATAGATATTCTTAAACAATTTAAAATTTATAATTTAATTAAATGTATAAATTCTTATGCATAACAATTATGAAAAGTGTATACACCAGAAAAAAAATCAAAATACTATTGAGTCTTTGAAGAAATTCTAAAAATTCTAATATTATTAATAAATGCATATTTTAAGGGTAAACAATATATTATAAAAATGAACAAAGTTGGTATATCGCTCTGTATACATACATTACTGAGGTAAAGACTACCACAAAAAGCATACATATCTACATACATATTATCTCACGTGCATACATACGTAGGTATCTAGTTCGTAAAGTTTCCTACCTAGAAATATGAAATGGTCTTACTCTGACAGTTCATAATATATTTCTTTCAACTTACCTTTACAATATATATTTTAACGACCATATTTTCAACTATATTTCGGGGAACAGTTGAAATCATTCAATAAATTACAGCGACAATACCATGTGTTATATTGTCTAGGCATATCATGAGTTACGTTATACCGTAATTGACAACCGTTTGTTTTAAGGCTTTAACACTTAAGAGCTAACGGTAACTCGTTATTTTTATTTTAGGTATCCGGAAAACGACGCACAGAAGTAGAATTGAGAAACTGATAAAATAATCAACTTGTTTGTATCATATTGAATTCGATTATTTTTTTATTATGCATGATTATTTTATGCATAAAATAGATAAGTACATAAACTAAAACATGCTTTAAAACTCCATCGTGTCAAATGTTACATCTATGATAAAAATGAATAAATTTAATAATCTGCTTTCATAAAATATTCATTTTTATTTTAAGAATACGTCATAATATTTGAATATCACAAATAAAATTGATACGAGCATGTATTGTTGAATTTTATTTTCCAATATACAATTAAAAACCAACGAAGTTCCAATAATTATATAATCATATAGAAAAGTCAGTTTACCTATTATCCTGTGTAGTTCAGTGTAAAATTAATTTTCACTGTGAAATCATAAAAATTTAAATTCGTTTAGTAGCATGTCGTCAACCGTCGTACAAATAACCGATGCGCATTGGTAGGTAATACGTCTGTATATATTCGACGCCCAACGGATCACCATGGTGACGGTATGTACGTAAGACGAGGATGAATATGGCAAGTACGGCAATATAGGAAAAACATTATGTAAGTGACAGTGCCCAATTTTGAAATGACAAATTGCCGCACGCGCGCATTAATTATAAACATTATAATATTAAACGTCATCGGTAAAACTGTGTCGCATTACGTAATATTCGAGAGGAACGCAATGTAAACATTTCGAGTCGATTCAATTCACGATATACGAGCTGTCTTGCTCGGTCTAAACACACGGGTATGCAGATATTCCGATTTGTTTGTAATTTCCAGACAATTCCATACAGGTACACCTGTAGAGTGACGCGCACGTCATGTTTGCAATCTCACAGACCGTATAGAGTATAGACAAAACACTGTCAATTAGTAAAGGAACCCGAACTTGGACCATCGAGATACTAGAATATTAACCACATTGCATGAGTATAGTATACTATAGACACCACGAGCTTACCGTTTTATTTAAAAATAAAACGAAATCTAATCGGTATATTTAGTAAAAAAAAAAAACATATAATTAACGGTCCATTGATGAAGATTTAAATGCATTTTAGAAGAAGCTTAAATTTTTAACAAAGCTTTAATAGTAAACAGGCAAACTAATTCACATATTCATAATAAACGTTATAGGTTAAATACTTTTATTCTTGCTACAGCTGCATCATAAAAATAACCTATAGTGCCATAAAAATAGTGTTTATTCCATTAGTAATACTAACATAATAATCTTGAAAAATCAAAAATATGTTTAATTTTTTTAAACCAAACATATTTTTATTTTCGAAACTAGATTTATAATTAAAAATGTAAACTAGAAATCCCAAAAAAGACCAAAATAAAATTTAGTTAATAAACAATTTAAAAAATAAAAATCGTTTCTTTGATAACCTTACCTAGGTATGTATTCAGTTACTTAACTATAGTTAAATCGTAAAATGTAAAATTTTGAAATTTATATTTTTATTTTGAGTAATTAATCCTTATAACTCTAAGGATCACGTTTTAAAGTATAACGCTGTCACTACGTTTATAATAATAGTATAATAGTGATATATATTTATATAGATAATGTATAAGTTACTTAAATTATATTATAAAAATATCATATAATATTTGTATAAAATGTTCGTGAAATTATGGATGTTAGTGAAACTCAACTTAATTAATGTAATTGTCCGGACACTGAATCGTCAGGATTATACCTAATATTGTTTATCGGCGATAAAAATTCGCTTCCCGTCGTAAGTTATGTCAATGTCCGACAGGTTTCTTAAAGTCAAGCTTCGGGCAACTATAATTAGGTACGGTGACGTCCACCTACGCTTCCTGTTTTTATGCCCACTTCGTAAAAACAATAATTTATTAATAATTATACAATTCACACGATTATAGTTCGTGGTTTCTCGTGAAATTGATCACGAGTACTCAATAAGGTCAAAGTCAAACGAGGTCCGGAAGCCTATGTCGGTACTTCTACAATTTTATTAATATGTTATTATAAATAATAATATTATGTATAACATAGGCAACGTTGTGTGTGTATTGCCGGGTAAACAATATCACGACTTTTGGTCGATTGACCGGTTTTTGTTTATAACTATCGTTTTATTATAGTTAATGATAATATAACATAACTCGTAATCGCACATAGTAGTAACATAATAGAATTATTATTTAAACGTATGCGAGAAAAAAAGGCGACATCATCAGGAATGTATAATGGACCGTGGGCATACGCCCTCGACCTTCGCCGTCGATTAGCCCTCTATATGTATGTAAATAGTATTATTATATGTATCAACCTATAGGTGTTGTATACGCATACCTTCCTATATGACCGAACGCGCACTTCCTGGTTTCCACCCGCATAACGAGAACTTTCGTATAGTTCGTATACAAGCGTCACATACTCACATGTGTTGTTATTTTCATTATCATTATTATATCTATCATACTATATTCTTAATAATATAATATTTCACTGGAGTACAGCACACGATGTGGTAAAGAACCGAACCCGTTTCCTATACACTATTATTATGTAGATCCCGAGTGAAATCGCGAGCGTTTAACCTCTCCTGCAGTCCTGTAGATGTTATTCGTTAGCTTCCTTGTCTATTGTTCTCGAAGAACCCACACACATGATGTTATTTTTAGTTATCCCGAACACAATATCTCCAGTTATTTCAAGAGCCAACAAGAGAAACAATCGATCAAACTCTGGCGATTAACTCATTTTTTTTATTATACACAGGTATAATAATTCAGTTGTATGTTACGTGTGTGGTGTGTATCATTACTTCCTACGGGATAATCGTATATATATTCTACAGGGTGTAACAAAAATAACTGACTATTATATTTGACAACTAACTCTAATAATAATTATTTTATTAACTATAATAATAATGTGAAGCATCAAAAATATAATATTAAAAAGTTGATTAAAACAAACGTTTATTAAATAGTTATTTTCTTTCTATTCAAGTGTGTGTGTGTATGTGTAGCCAGAAATCGGTAAAGCTAGTAAGTCGCATACTCGCATTGTTACACTTTGTGGAAATATACTTTTGCGATTCGAAAGTTTTTTATCCGTTCTTTTGCTTCGACAATAAAAATCACTTTCGTTAAATATCTAAAAGTGTTACAAATTGTTTATAGGTACTTGAAATATGAAACTATTGTTTACTAAAATGTTGATATACAAATCGCATAGGTACCACTAGACTGGCAGTTTAAAGCATTGCATTGATTTTTTGTCATTGTCTATTCAAATAATATAGACTATATAATATTATAAATGTTCAGGTTTTTAAATACAATAAGACCGCAAAAGAAAACTGTATGACCCAATAAAAAAATGAGAATCTGCACCTTTCAATGTTGATGTATAAAAAACAATAATTTACAAATAAAAAATTCTAACGGCTTTATTGATTGATTGATTATTTAACTAAAATAGGATATAGGTATAATATATAGGTCGGTATAGTATATTATGTATTAATAAGTAAAGTATTAAAGCTAGTGAGATTTAGCTAAAAACAAACTAAAAGACGTTTTAAAATAACTGATTAATTTTAAAAATATATTTTTTGTCCAGTAAAATGTACCTATTATTTGGAATTAGATTTATATTCATAAAAATGTATTGCACTTTTCTGGTATTTATCTAAAGCATTTTTTCGTTTGACAAAATATTTTATGTACCAAGGTTTAATACATTTCATAACAATAAAATTATAAAAAATAAAAATAAAATAAGAAAATTCTAATAGGAAAAAATTAATTTCCGCGCATTAAAGGGCTAAATAATTGAAAATACACAAACAAATTAAGAATACATACTAATGTATATTTAACTGCAGATAACAAAATAATTTATAAACACAAAAAACGTAATTTATAATAATCAAACCGTTGTTTTATCTAGAAAATGATAAGAAATTGTATATTATTTTACTAGTAGATATGTATACACTATACAATATATTCAATATAAATCACTGGTAAATCTAATACCTACATTAAATTTATATTTATTTGACTGACAAGTATATGAGTATATAATAATATAAATATTATTTATTACCTTCATATTATATGCATTTAATATAGTATTAAGTATGAAAAAGTATAAATTATACTTGTTTTTTGTAGCTTAGAAATTAATAATCATTAATTTAAATCGCCTTATAAATTTACCTACTAAATATTAAGTTAACATAATATAATGGATTAGTTTTAAACAAATTAAACAACATTAATAATGAAAAAGTAATTGGAAATTTAAATGATTAAGCTTAGAACGAGTTTCAGAGTTGCCTAACACAATAACGTGAAAACTGTGGCTCATCTTTTAAGGTTAATTAATTATAAATTAACACCATACATAATATTATATTGAAGAGGGTTGAATTATTTAAGTGCGTAAATCAGTAGTTAGTTAAATTAAGTTTAATTATACTAGCGTATAATACTATAACGTATTAAATATTAGTCTAAGATTTAACAATAATTTTATTAGTAAAATTTAATTTTTAGTAGGTACCTACTAAACGAAATAAGTGTGTAATAGACAACACCCAATACTGAATTTTAATACTTATTTGTTTTAATTATTAATAAAAACCAAAAACTAACTTTAAGGTCTTAAATATTTGTTTTTTTCTACATCTTAATTAAGTGAATTAATTTTCGAACTTGATTGACGTTTTATAATTTATTATAGGTAGTCGATTTCTTACCACTAAATTAATTTTGTAGGTAAGATGCGAAATTAAATTTATTATGTGTCAAATAATATGTCCTTAATTTATTTTATCGTATAACAATATAACAAACCCATCAAATTTCTTTAGATGGAAAATCAATAATAAATATTATTAGTGATTCCCGGGTACACTGTTTCGTATACTTTATTTATAAAGACCATAATTTAAATTGAAATTTTTAGTGTCATTTAAGTTTTCACAGGAGTCATAGCAATAAAGTAGCTTATTAATTTCCATTTAATTTGGTTTTTATTTGAATATTTTTACAAAGGTTTCATACACCATATATATTTGATATTATCTAATGAGATTTAAATAATATTTAACTTCCTTAGTAGGTATGTGATGTGTATAACTTCTAAATTATATAGTATTTGCTTTTCCATTATTGAATATATTATTAATTTATTATGTTGTTAAGCTATTATAGAGTATGAAAAAAACCTTTCGATACTGTCGATACCTAATGCACGTTAGGCTGAATAAATATGAAATCAGAAGCGTTATAAGCTTATTCCTAGAAAACCATAAAACCATCTAACTCTGAACCCTAAGCCCTGATATATCAAAATTACACTACAGGCACTAAATTTGCGAGAAATAATAAGTTCCTATACGAGATTAGAGCAGTTAAAAACTACATTCGTTGATTCCTATAAATTATATAAATTATGTAAGTTCTTAAACTTATCATATTGGTTTATTTTTTTTTATAAAACATCTTCATCCGTTAGGGTTAGACTATATTTAATATAATATACAATCAATTATAATAATTATATATGTATATATTTTTTAAATTATTTGTTTATGAAATATTTGTATTAAGACATATTTTTTTTCTAAAACCATTAAATAAACACATTTATAAGTTCAGGTAATATAGGCCCATTATTAATTGATATTTTTGTTATTGTTATAATTATTATTTTTGTCAAAATAACGGCCTATGTCATAATCAAATGCACTATTTCCATATTTTTTATTTAAACAATGAACTGCACAGAACTAAACTAGCTATGTATAAAACCCTCTATTTAAGTACACTAGTGGTTAATAAGTGAGTTATTATATAATTATATTCTATTTATATATTATATACTATATGATATACAATACTGAAAGTTTAGATCGTTAATTTAAAAAATATAAAAGTTTAAATTATATTATAAATGTTTTTTATGATTACAAACTAAACTTTATATTAACCACTAGTTCACTTAAATAGTGTTTGTTATACACAGCTAGTCTTGTTTAGTGCAGTATATTGTTTAAATAAAAAATTGTAATATGTTTCGTAATTTCTCAATATCAAATATAGCTATTAAAGCAATTTTATTAGACAAAGAAGAAATAAATACAAAAAATATTCAACCAAAGTATGAACGTATAAAAAAATGTTGGTCTGACTAAAAACTGAAAAGAAATTTGTAACCCTGTCGGATCTGTCACCAACTTGAGGTTCACTAGGATAAGTTTTTTAAGTACTTTCGAATATCCCAGTTTTAATTCAATATACTTTATACCTAAAAATAAAAAATTAAATTGCGAAACAAAATAAAAATTTTGAAAATAAATTCCAGCTAAAAATAACTAAGTTTATATTTTAAGTAAGTGATATCATTTTTTTTTTTAATAGAAGTTGATATTTAATTTTTATGTATGTCTATAGGCAACATTTATAATTGAATTATACTAACGAAATGTTTAAATAAAAAAAAAAAATTAAATAATGTTTGTATTTACTATTAAAATAAATAAGTAGGTATGAAACAAGATGATATAGTTTGTAATATTACTTATTGATTTTTAGGTTCTTGATAACAGGAAACTCGTACCAAACGATAGTTATCAGTTTTCAATTAGATCATTTTACTGAATTTGAAAGGATTGTCATTAAAATATTTAACATAATAATATAAAAAATAATAATAATAATAATATAATAATATAATATTTTATTATTTTAAAACTAAAACAGGGATGCATCAAAAGTCCCAAAAAGAAGATTGAAAACGAATAGCAGATCAGTTCTGAGAAATTTTGAATTTTCCCAACCGTATAAGTGCTTCAGATGGAAATTGTGTCGTGATTGAAGCTCCTCCAAACATTATAACATTATAATTGTAAAAAATAAGTTTAGAATTGCGCTTCTAGCGTAAGTTGATGCCCAACATCAAAAATGCAGTTATCATTTTTAGATATATTTTATTAATATTTTAAGTTAACCAAAATTGAAAATAGTTTTGTTACTAAAATACTTAAAACAAATTGTTTACGCATTAATATAAATTATATCATATAAATTAATAAATAATAACATAATTTTAGTGCCGTTACACGCTGTGACAGTCCGTGCTTTGCCGTAACAGTGTGAATCGGGCTTTACTCTGAACACGCCAGTCGATAAGTATATTAACGAATAAAGATAATAAATCAACCAAATTAGAATTATAAATATAGAATCCGAGAGTTTCTATTGGAAATCTACATATTACACGAGATTATAACAGCTAGGTAACAAGAATTAAGAATAAAAATAAAAATTGAATTGTTAATTTATTTATTCAAATTTATTAAAGAATGCATATAGTTTAGCCATAGCCAGAGGCGCCATTTGGAGTAAAATCATGGTATACCAACAAAGGCAACCCAGAAAGAGGTAGCTAATGAGCTTTAGTGCCCTCCTAATGACCGTGTGAAATCTAAAAAAAATTTTTTCTGCATTAAAATCTTAGGTACCCTTTGGGTAGTCATCATCTTAAACAAGATTTCTAATTCAGTTGAGGTCTAATTAATCGACAAATCCTTGTAAATTGGTTATAAAAATTGATAAAAAATATCATAATTGATTTTTCAATCAAAATATTACTTTATTTATTTTAATTTATAAATTGTAAAATATAAAATTGTATAATAAATTGTTTATTAAATTCAATTTAATGAAGAATCATGCGACGTCTATTCTCTGTAGCATCAAATTATTTTATAACTTCATCTGTTTTGTTAACTTCTTGATTTCTATGTACATAGAGTATTTTTCTAAATTATTTAAACAATCTTGTCCAGTAGTATATCTAAGGTTTTATACGTTTTAATGTGGAAAAGGTTAAGAAAAAATAATTCATAAGCTATTTATTTGGTATCCAATAGAAATTGTGGGTTAGCAGTTGCTACCCCTTGCTACCCCAGAATGACGTCTATGGCCATAGCAGTATTTAGCATAGTCCTCTTATATTCATAGAATACTTAGTATTGGAGTTTAAGAAGTTGCTTATAATTTTCAATTTAATTTATTGAAAACCATTAATTTAAATTTAAATATATTTAAAAAAAACATTTGGAGTGAATTTATTATTACTATAATATTTATTAAACTTAAAATAACTAAAAAGAGCAGAAATAAAAATAATAACGAAAATTAATTGCTTAAATCAGAATACAATTTTATGATAAAATCGAACTTAATAGATTATACATACATATAAATAGTTTTAACCTTAATTTGTACACAATTTTTTTTTTAACTAATCTATTGTTGATATTATATAGAATGATCATTAAATAGTTTACTATAAATACATATTTAAATAAGATGATAAAAACAAATAAATAAATATATATTATTACAAGCATAATAAGATGTTAATGCATTTTTTAGAAAATAAGATATTAAAATACTGTTTCACATAAACTTATAATAGTTAATTTACCTATATAAATAACTCAAAGGATAAGTAATAATTATTATTATGGAACGAAAATAAAAATATCTTAAATATTTTAGTTTTACCATTTTCCAAAATATTCTAAATTGGACGATTCAGTACCTACCTTATTATTTGATCATTGAAACTTTTTACTTAAACTTAATATTTAAAATGAATGAGTACACTTTTTAGATGCGTATTTAGTATTTTCGAAATATAATATTATATTTCATACAAGGAGATCTGTGCAGGGGATTAAGAGTTCAGCCATCATGCACAAAATGGTATTCCAAGCACGGCCTTAAGTAAGTTACGTTAATTAATACAAATCATAATATAGTACCTATATAAAATAAGGATAAATATATAATAAAAAAATGTACTTTTAATATTTTAAAAATACAATGTATAGTACCTAAAGTACAGCAGTACACCGATAATATTCCTAGATTATCATAATAATACATAATATTTTAATACTATAAAATCGATATCATTTCTGAATGTACGATTAAATAAAATGCATAAACTTATAACTACTATGAAATGAAACTATAAAATGAAAAAAAAATAATGATAATTTCCTTTATAATACCTATTAGTATGATATTCAAACAGCCAATTATTCTCTGAAAAAAAAAAATAATAATTGTTACTGTTTTACTAGTCTAATATTGTGCAAATGATTAAAATAGTTTTGTTGAAATGTTTAAGTCAAAGATTTAGTTTATGTTCGTTATGTAATTGTTACTCACATGCTGTATAATATTTCTTACACTTCGTGTACGCGTTTTCTTTTATTGGAGTTCAAGTTAATTCATTTTAAATTACAGCCCGATGCCCCAATAAAATTATTACCAATACATCCATACACATAATATAAAGTAGTGTGACCTACCAAGCAATTATATATATATTACTTTAACACAAGTGACCTAGGTATACAGTATGTTGTGTATATATATATTATATATACATCGTAAGTGCTTTACATTTTTTTCTGTACCAGGTGTACCTTACTACCTCGGTATTAATGATGCTTGTGAGTTGTGACCTGCCATATGGACATAATAATATAGTTATAGAGTTTAATTCGTGGGTGAAATATAATTTATTTAATTAAATATCTGCCTAAACGAGTCTCGCATTATGTGGTAGTTAATATAATCGACATGCGTCGATAATATCGTACGTATTTATTTTAAACATTACAAACGTTTACTCATATAATATGTAGAGTTAATGAAAAAAAAATGAATTTATTTTCAGTCTTTAATGTAGCTTTGATAAGGTCTTTGTTAATAATATATATTATTAAAATAATGAACGATCGTCAAAATTTAAATGAAACAAATATTTTATTAACTATATATTCTATAATATCTAGGCATATTCTACACCCACCTATAACAATATTTTACTAGTTGGTCAGACTAAATAGTATGTTATAGTATAGGTATAACAAATGTGTACGTAAATCGTGATAAGTATAAATATATAGATTTTTATGTATAGATCACTCGTTGTTGATTTAATCAATATGATAAAATTAAGTCATACTAATATTAAAATTTTAATTTTGATAAAATATTTTTTCAAAAATTGAGAAAATTATATTTTATATCACTTCTTACCGAAAGAACATTTTTTTTTTGTACAACTATTTAGATGTTGTACCCACCCAATGAAAAGTTTTACAAATTACAAAATTCTATTTATATTAATTTAATATCACAAAAATTTGTTTTTATTAATTGAATAAAAATACTTACACCAATTAATGTTTATAGTTTTTAAAAAATTTCGAATTTATATTATTATTAAGAAATATTTAAAAATAGCTATAACATAATTTTATGTAAGCAATAATTAATATGTTTTAAAGTTTATCATTATTATTTTTCATTCATTAGTTTATTAATTAAAAGACTTAATCCACTTATTAAAAAGATAACAATTATTGTAAGCCCTCTTCGCACTAAACAACTTTTTGACTTATGGTATTTGCTTAGAAACTAAATATACTTAATTAGTAATTAATATATTTATATAATATCATTAATTACAATTATCATTTTAATTTTTTTTAACCATTACCATATTAAAGAAATTGTGTTAAATTTGCCTTTAAATATGCACCTATCTGTATTTAGAAACACTTAGTATATAAAGTGAATACTGTAATAATTTTAACAAACATAAAAACCCTTACAATAATATTATAAACTTAAAAATTGTCATTAAAATAATGTATTTATTAAATAAATGAACTTATAAAATATATAAAAATATTCTCTTTCTATTACGATACTCACTAAAATTGAATTTACTTCAAAATTCGAGCACTATTAAAACTTTATTAGCTATTACAAGTCGAATACCTACATGAAATTATTTGTAGGTACACGAATGTTTCGTTAAAAAATAAATATTAATCTGCAACTGTAAATAAATTTATTTTAGCTCATTTGTATAAGTCAATCAATAAATAATGCATTTTTCTTTATATATGATTAATTTATTATTATAACACATTATATTATGCATGTCAATATTTGTCATTCATTTATAACGCATTTTTCAATCATCAATCACATGAAAGAACTAGGTAAATATATTGATTAATTTTGATCGATAACCTGTGATAGATATTTATTATTCCAACCTACATAACAAATAAAAAAACGACTGAAGTTATATTACTTCCAGATCATTTGAAAAAATAATAATTTCTGATTGTATAACCCAAAAAGAATTTTTCGTATACTAAAAGTTAAAAAATAAATAATTATTTTGTAATTAAGACGCTAATGACCAATTTTGTCAAATGAATGTTGGCCAAAGATGAATAAAACATATTTTTTTTTTATCGAATAATACAATATATTATTATTATAAAACCGAAAATATAGAGCATACATTTGGGAACGATTATAAAACCATTTTCTTCCCATTCAGTATAAAAATTGCTATTCATTAATAGAATTTCAAAACAATATTTAAATTATTTAAAATGTTGTTTATACAAAATAAAATATTACAAAATGTTTATTTTACAACATTTCTAAAAACACTACAATATATGAGTTTATACGGCATATAAGATTTAGTTATGAATGTTATGATCTATAAAGTCTATACCAGCAAATTTCGTTAAAAACAAGTTTACCTACTTAAACTTCTGGATATGTGGCTATGTTAAAAAGACAGAAAATAAAATTAAAAAGAAAAAAGTTCCAGATTAAAAATACTACCGACAAGGTGATCACTAATATAACAATACCTACATTGTGTAAGTATAAATAAATATATATATAATATATTCAATAAATAATTGATATTCCAATGTTATTGTCAACCACACGAAAAAATACTTTAAGTATAGTTACGAAATTATTCAGTTGAAATTTTTTGTTCATTTGACAGTTTAAGTACCAACACCTAATAAAGAGGCACTTATCAGTCTTTACAATGGACATTCATTACTATTTTTCTCTTTTTCCAAAATGACAAATTTATAACTTCGAGCTATATTATAATTTATTTGATTGTTCATTTATTATTTCTATCCACAAGAAAACAGTATAGGCCATCAATGGTTTCAAAAACCATTTCATTCGAGCAGAACACAATTTTTCGGGCAGTTGATAAAAAAAATAATGTCTAAAATAATTACCTTTCAAATTTAAACCATCCAAAAAATGACAAAAGATGTTATCTGTTATTCAACATTTTATAGTTAAAATTTTTTCTATTTATTCTCTATAAGTACTAAATACATTTTTATTCGTTATTTATCGTTTCTGAGGATCTATGACTGATTACATGCATATTATATTTATTGTATTACTGTATAAGTACAATGACTCATGTTTTATTTAAATGCCCTTCTAAAATAAAAATTATTATTTTTAGTTATAATCAATTGAGGCATGGTATATGACTGTATGAGTAATGAGAATATGACTAATTATTATGTATAATTGGTAATAACTAATCAATGATGAATAATGTACAATTTCTAACTGTAGTGAACACTCATCATCTAAGTTGATACTGTTTTTTTATTTTAAAAGTTTCTTAGCTATAAACACTTCATTGATGATAAAATAATTCAAACATTCGAAATAGCGCCAAATTGCAGTTCAATTTTATGAGAATTTTAATAAAATAAATCAGAACTAAAATAGATTTTTAATTAAAAAGTGTTTTAATGGCCGACTTCAAAAATAGGTATTACATAAATGAAATTGTATAATAATTATTATTCTGGACCAGCGTGAATTAAATATTTGAATAGGATAAGTGCTTAATTCTTGATAACTATGTCCATTCCACTTTCCAGGCTCTTTTTAGTTAAGTTCTAGATGAAAACGATTTGATCCGAAATGAATCCATGTTAAATACGAGTACATGGCGTACACTTGATTTATTGTTTAAAATAATGTACAACCGAAAACATTAACGCTATCTAGTGATAAATCTTCGTACAATATTTATTTAGTTAAAATTGTTGCCATCTATGTAAACGAGTAAAAATCAATGCTGATTTTCATTTAAACTCTTAAAAGAAAAATTTTAATATATTATTTATAGAGTTATGCTTTTACATAAAAGTATAAAACTATTGATTTATTTATTCGAACGACAACATTTATTACATAATATATTATATATATATATATGTAATTGCTTACTATCTTTGTTTGAAAATATTAATAAAAACCATAAATAACAATATTACATAATGACTATTAAATTAAATCTATAAATACTATAAATATACAGAATAGGTACCGGGTTAGATTTTCCAATAATATTTCGTATTGTTTTCATTATACATATTTGACGACATAAACAATACAATAATATTAATAAAATTATTAATATTAATCAGCTGATGTGTATTTTTTAAAATCCTTATAAAATAAAACATTTTTGGCAACGTTTCATTGGAATAGGTACCTAACACCTACGTATAACAGTATATTAATTAGAAATACGGCATAAAATAACAGAATTAAAAATGTTTGATAAAAAAAATTAGTAATAATAGATTTGCTATCAATATGTATCATACGAAATTTAAATGTAAAACAGTAAGTGTAAGTGGTCACTGTAATAAATATATTAAATTTGGATTTAATGATACATCATTGTTTAAGAAAAACAACTTTGGGTGGAGAATGTCTATCAGTCTATAATCTATATCATTAAGTATACTTTTCATGATATTGTTGTTATTAAAGTATGTAGGTTGATTTAATTTGTCTCATAAACATTGCATTTATTATATAAATATATTATTACAAATAAATAATAATATTTAATTACTCACTCATATGTAAATCACGTAAAGTTGATTATACCGATAGCACATTTTAATTCAATGTTAAAAATCCGAAAATAAATACCACATACACCAACAATCAAGTGAAGTGCTAAAACCCGATCTTCATATTATTTTTTATTTCAATTGGTCATAAAAAACTAATGTAATTTTCCAATAAACTTTTTTTATTGAACTTAGAAAAACTTATGTCTTATGATGAATGTTGTATTCAAATTTCAATTTTCAGAAAAAAAAAAGAGTGGTCAAATGAGTAACGCTCTGCTGTTAGCAGGTCTTTTAAAGATGCATTACATTTGAATCCAATATTAGGTATCATTGTGTACGAAAAACGATTCTGAATTAAGATGATTTGTCAGCCTAGGATTTATTTAAAAAAAAAAAAAAAAATAATAAACAAAAATCAATATTTAAAATTCCTATAAATAGCCTTAACATTGGAGAAATATTTTGAAAATTGAATTATGTAAAGAAAATGCTAATTTAAATAACTAGTAAAAATTTTAAGTTACTACGACTTATACTTTTTGAATAATAACAAATACTTAAAATCGTTTGAGGATAAATCGTAATCGTTACGTAATTTCGTAAAAACTTAAAATTTAAACGCTGATAACATTTTTCCTATAATGAGGCTACGAGTTTTCTTTGTAGCTATTTGAAAGAAAACTTATGGAAAACTTAGTGTTGAATTTTTTAACCTTAGTTATAAATATAAAAAATGTATGAATATTCAATTACAAAATTACTTCCAAATTTTCGCAATTTTTACATAAGAACAACTTATAGGTAAAAGACCTTAATCAAATTTTCAAGTGTTTTTGGGCACTCAAAATTTTTTTCTAGACACTTAAAAAAAAAAAAAAATAGTGGAAAAAATTGAAAATTTTAGTTGTCTATAAATAGCTCAAAAATATTTTGAAAATTTATCTGTATATAGACAACACTAATATCTATAAACATTTAGTGAAAATATCAAGTATTCGTGGTTATTAGCTTTTGAGTTACAACCATAATAAAAAGTCCATTTTGTCGAAAACTGGTTTTGCATAAAAAATTCTCGTTTTTCTGTCATTTTTCTTGGTTTTGAAAACTACTGAAAAATATTTACTTTTTACCTCTATAAGGCACAAAGGACATTCATTTCGCCATCGGAAATCACCCCCGAAGTTTGAAAATTAAAGCATTATTTCGACAAGTTATGGTGTACACTAACACAAAAAAAACACATCATTATAAAATCAATACATTCATCATATTTTCATTTAGAATCTAAAAAAAAAAACAATTATGAATTTTTAACTAAAACACAATTTAAGTATTTTTGAGATTTTGACGAATTATGTCAAAATTATGACTTCAAACACATACTAAGAAAATATAGAAAGTATAAATTGCTCACGAGGTTCATTGTATTCAATTTTTTATTGTTTTTATTATAAAAAAAAAAAAACAATCAATTCTATTCAATATTATTTTTTCATACAAACTCTTAATCTTTCGTCATTATTTTATAAACCACTCTAAAAAGTTGAATATCAGACATAAAAAATACACATCATTGTAAAATCTATACATTCTTCGTTATACACTCAAATAATTTTATAGTATTTTAAAATTATTGTTTTAATGTATAAAAGTAAAAAATACAATGTTAACACAACTTAATATATCATTTACTATGTAACTACCTATTGCAAGAATAAATTACAAACCGATTTGTATTACTTACCTATTATTTTAGACTATTCAAAAGTATGCATTATCCATTTATCGTACATCCTGTTGAAAAATTCAAGGAGTTTATTTGCTGATTTATGATATGGATCATTAACCTAAAAATGTGTTAATATATAATTATAATTATTTTACCTATAAAGAATAAATGATTCAATACAAGAATGAAAGTTAAAATAGTTTCTCTATAATATGGTTATGTATACAATATAACCACAAAAATTTACTGCTTGCAAAAAACGTTAAAAATATCAACTCGATAAATCACAAATTGGGCATTCTCGCTATGAAAATATATTATTTACTGTTATAGTATTTAGTAAGCTGATTATACAAAATATAAGAAACGTTAGCCAAAAACATACGTACTTACACAACAAATTCTATCAGATATACAGGAAAAATATGAGATCATTGTTATCATTATAAATTTCAAAAATTATCAATGAACACAACTCTTTCGCTTTTATAAATCACCAATAATCAAGTATCATAATATCAAATAATAATATCAATCAGTAATAATCAAATTTTCGGAGAAAATAAAAGTTTAATTTTGGTAATCAAAGCTTATATCATGATGTAAGTATAAAAATAAAATTTAGATTTGTATTTAGTAGGAACCTGCTAAGTAAATAGAAATAGAAATTAAAATAATATCCAACCTGAAACTTAATAGTCTTTATATAGATAAGAGTTTGTAAAAGTTCATTAAATTAATAATAACAGATGATTTATATTTATTATTTTATCATAAATTAATATTTAATACTCACATCATAGCATGACATAGTATTAATAAATACATGTTTTATGTCTTCCACAATAGTATTAAGTGATAAATATTCATTTTTTCTCAACGAACTTATAATTGTATTTATATCTGTAGGTTTGGTATTTTTTTTCAAATTGTTCATATACTACAGCATGAAAATAACATGTAACGTTAATAAAAATAATTGCTGAGTTATTTGTTTAAATGTATTTAACTTACAATAGTTCGAGGGGATGAATCTCTAAAATGATCAATGTCTTTAAATCGACATAATAGTTCCATTAATATACGATCAATGATTTTTCGTCGAACTGTCTTATCGGAAATATCATCTAAGTCATATTTTCCTAAATCCTTAGAAATGGCAGTTATATCTTTACACAATGTGCACTGCCATTCTTTTTCCTCTTCATTACTATTATAACAAGGGTACAAAATTAAATTCTTATTGTAATGTAACTGATTCATAAAAATAGAATGAATAATTCATTTTAAATTTCATCAACTGATCGCTATAACAATATACCTAGGAATGATTATAGGAATATGACAATCTTCATGATATTTTCTATGACAGCGACTGCATTTATACAAATATTCACCCCATTCGTAGCAACATGAACATACAGCATTTGGACTATCAAATGTATATTCAGTATCTGAAATAAATGCATCTGAAAGAATAATAATTATAATTATTATTTATTACTATAAGTTTTATTAAAATGTATAAATAATAAATAGTTTACCTGAAGATGAATCATTGCTACTAGTTGAGAGTTTTCGTTTTTTATATTTTAATGCTTTCTAAAAACAATTAAATGCACTTATAATATATATTATATACACAATTATTGAATTATCTATTGAAGTATTTTAAGAAAAAAGAAATAATAACAACTGACTACAACACTAAGAAAGAAAGATAACAACATGGACATCTCAGAAACAATATTTGACAAATAAGTTGAATTAAATATATTAAGTGAATTAAGACATTTAATAAAATACGTTAGCGAAAATCCAAAATTACAAAAAGTTTTATAAATAGAATTTGTATACCAAGCACAAAACTTCAAGTTAAATTTTAAAATAATAAATGGTTTAACTATAATAAAATTGCAGACATTAGATGCTCACAAAAATATCTATATAAAATGTAATGGTTGCAACCTTACAACATTTTTGTGATCAAATATTTACAAAACAAACTAAAAATGATTAAGAAAATCAAATCAAAACTGCATTAGCTTTTATATAAATTGATCTTAGGTATAATGTCCAATGATACTGTATAATGACTTCAATTGTATGAAGACATCACTAAGATTTTATAAATATTAAACTATGCAAGGATCAAAGTAATGAAATCAATAAAATGTTAGAAAAACTAAAAAGGTAGTCATAAGGAATAACATCAGACAGTTAAGAATACTTAATAATATATTGCCATCTACCGTCCTAATAATCAGTCCTAACCTCTGGATAGGCATAATGGCACCTATAACCTATTTAATTTTTACATAAAAAAGTAATATTTTTTCATAATTTACTACTTACTTATAAAAGAATATTTATTTATTATTGAAGAATAAATTAAAATGCAAACTAATTATAATTCTAAAAAAAAAATAAGATAAAATACTACTAAAATTCGCAAATACTATCTTGGTATCAGAAATTAATACATTGAATATATCGGTAAATTTAATTACATACTGCAAGTACCTATTAATTATAATAAAATTGAGAACATGATAAATAAACACTGGCCACCTTACGCTAAGTGAAGATTTTTCAATAGTGATTATCAATCAAAAATACTGTGTTTTTTTTAACTATCAAATTATTCATAGCAGACGCGTAGCCAGGGGGTTGTTATAGATGTAGTAACACCCCCCCCCCCACACAGCCGTGGTATACTTATGTTTTATCAAGATAAAG
The DNA here is from genome assembly GCF_020184175.1 of Aphis gossypii. Classification (NCBI taxonomy): domain Eukaryota; kingdom Metazoa; phylum Arthropoda; class Insecta; order Hemiptera; family Aphididae; genus Aphis; species Aphis gossypii. The sequence goes on from NC_065531.1 coordinate 87,993,522, forward strand.
ATGCATCATAAGCACGGTTTATCTTAAATCGATATATGATATAAAAATATGTGAAAAATTTAAATGTACGTAAAGTAATTAATTTTGTGTGTATAATTTTGTCAATTAATTTTGAATAACACCCCCCCCCCCTTAGAAATGTCTAGCTATGCATCTGATTCATAGGTATAGGAATACGATGTGACACAATAAGAATCTACTAATAACGTATATTGAACAGCTGTCCAAGTCGCCGGTCAGCGTCCATTTTTCGTCTTTTCCATAATACGATATTTAGTGATAAAATGTTATAAATTTCTCAATGAGCACCAATGATTAGAGAAGTGAGTATAATTGCATATGAGCACCTAGTGAAGGTGGCCAACACTTTCGTGTCCGAGAGTCAAAACTATATTATACATATTATAATAATTCACTGATAAAAATGCATGATTACCTTTGTACTCGGTTCGTTGTTCATATTGAGCTGATTATTATATTCACTTTCTATTTTATGCTTTGTTACGTCTGATATCACAAAAAATAGTTAATAAGTTTTTCTTTGATGACTCTTCCAAATGTTCACTCCACTCTATAAGTACATATTTTAAAATTAATTATATTGCTTTAAATGTATTTTCATTTATGCATAGTAGGTACAAACACTTTTTAACTATTATTTTATAAAATCAATTATCAATAGAATGTTTGGCAAAACATACAAACATTTTTCCTATTCATAGCTGCTATAATCTGTTGATTTTAATTAATTAGATTTTTAAACTTTTTTTTTAAAAAACTAATTTAATCTTATTTTTTCAATAGTATATGATTACAAGTATTTTTTTTTTATTTGAAAACTATTGTAAGATTCGATTTTTTAATTATTATTGAGCATTTTCGAGTAAACAAATATAATACTATTTAAAAGTCTACTTATTATTACCTACCTTATATATATATATATATATAATATAATATAATTACCTTTGGAACTAAACAAAATCGATAAAACTTAAATTTCAATTTAATTCTTGCGAAAAATTGTAAAAATATTGTTCAGTTCATAAATCAAAGTTCAATTGTCGTACACTCAACCGATAATAATATGATACGTAGGACCAACTGAAAAAAAAATAAAATGTATAAACAAAATGTTTGAAAATTAAAAAACACTGTTGTAATTGATAATAATAAAAAAATGATTATACCTATGTATTATAGGAACAAAAAATAAGGTGGGTAGAAATTAAAATGTTTACTTATTGGGAACCGTGGTTAAAGAGAAATGAACGGACGATGGGACTTAATGCTATGGTCATTTCGATATGACATCACCCGTCGCGCACAGCTGTCGAATTCCATTCCCCCACCATAAAAACATGTCTTACGGGGATGAGAGTTGAATAGTTTTTTTCTTCACCAAATAAGCGAAAGGAATTTCAGTGGTGACAAACGTTTGATAATTATCAAAGGTTAGGTTAGGTTATTTTTTTTTTAATTATTTTTTTTAATCCATGAACAATTTTTTTCTAAAAACATTTTATAATTTAGTTTGATGAAAATCGTCATATTGTTAATTATGATAATTGAAATATTTTATCAATCGCTTTCAGCAGAATCAAACATAATTTTCCCTATTATATTGATTCTACAAATTATTATCAGTCATATTATATTATGTCACTTTGATCACAATATTATACTGATACATGCGTAGATCATGGATAGGAATATATTAATACCAGACATATCTACATTAAATTATTAATTTATTTTTTACAGTAAAAAAACGAAAATTGTACAAATAACAATTAGTCGGTAGTACATAAAATATTATAATCCAACAAACAAAATAATAGACAAATGCATATCATGTCGATGGACGATTTGACAACGTTGGGTAGCACCATTTGCAGTTACTTATTTAAACATTTAAGGATTCATATCTTCTGGGATGATAGGAAAGGAATGAATTTACACAATGATATGCAATGCAGACCATCTATTATTATTCATTACAATAGGAAACATGTGTGGGTACCTGTGTTTCAGTAGGAATTCAACACGATTTCAGGTAGACGGTTTTGGCGGCCGTTAACATGTTTCTCCCCACTGGTGGTGTTCTTGTGACTCACGCAGGACAAAACCAGTTATCCAATGGGATGAACCGTGTGTCTTCTGTCTGACTCTATTTAGGGTTTTTTCTTTATATCATGGCAGTATATTTATAATATATACATTGAAACGTCAAATCACATTCAATTTATTTTCGATATTTTGCCTAAAATGGCATCATCTTTATAATATAAGCACTAACGATCATCATAATGTCGATCGTTGTATAACATTGTGTATTATATTTATATAATAAGATTATTTCGAGATAATAAAATCATGCATGTTCGTAACAATTTATTGTTTATAATCCTGACTGAATCTGTTTACGAGAGTGACGAACTGACGCTTCCCTGAAAATATATACATCAATGATTTGGTATTCGGAAAAAAGCCCCAGATATAGAAAAAAAACCGGCCAAGTGCGAGTTGGACTCTCACACGAAGGATTCCGTACTATTTCTGTAATTTTATGGTAGATTCGGGAAAACTTTGTCAATTAACTCATTGGTCTTTGATAATATTTTACAGAAATATTTTTGTAATGTGATGATGAGTTTACATGTTTCCGTTAGGAAATACAGAAGGAGATCCAGGAGAGTTCACTATCAAGATGGTTTACAATCGTCCGTAATGGGAATTAATTTAAGAATACTATATTAATACTTAATAATGTTATTATTATAGCTGCATAAAAGTATATTAATATTATATTATGTTTGATTTGATATCCTCAATATATTACCAACATTTTATTATTTTATTTAATAATTTAGTACAGAGATGGGATAAGTACCAGAATTTTCTTTTTAAAATATATATTTTAATAAAATTATGCGTAATACGTATTAAATACACCTTACACTTTACATCTCACCTTACTTTTTAAATAATTAGCACTTTGGAATTATCTTCTTGAATATTGAATGAATTGAAAAAATGTATTGAAATAATATTTTAATTTTAACAATGATACATTAATTAAGAAGGTGTACAATTTTTTTTTTTTTTTTTTTTTTCAGCTTCTATAGCCCATTTAGGGCCTTCCCTGCTTTCTCTATTTGATGTTATCTATTTCTATCCACACACTCTTCTAATTTTAATCCAACTAAGTCCATCCACCTCTGTCTTAGATTCCCTCTAGGTCTTTTCTCGTTCATAGTGCCAATCATTACACCTTCTATTATACCAATATCGATCTCCAGGTATTTCCCGCCCATTCTAGCCGTTTGCCTCTTATAAAGGATTTAATATTGGGCTTTGAGTATATTTGGTAGAATTCTCTATTAGTTCGTCTTCTGTACTCACCATTTTCTATGATAGGGCCATAAATGCGTCTTAATACTTTCCTTTCGAAAGTCAGAAGTTTCTCTTCATCGCCTTCAGTGACCGACCACGTTTCGCATCCATAGGATAGAAATAGTCGCAGATAACTTGAGTAAAGGGTGGATTTTGATTTAATTTCACAAAAACCTTGATTTAAAAAATTTTTCCAGTGTAAAGTAACCTTTATTAGCGGCAGCCACTTTTAACTTTATCTCGTTGTTCATATTATTTGCATTATTTATATTGGTTCCTAAATATTTAAAGTCGGTTACGGTCTGAAAAGTGTAGTCGCCGACAACAAGGTTCTGTATATTTCCATAATTTCTGCCTATGACCATGTATTTGGTTTTATCTCGGACCTTGGTTAATCTCGAGTCCCATTGGTTTAGCCGCCGCGATCAAGTCAGCCGTTTTTGTAATAATTTCTTCTCGTGAACACCCAATCACCATGAAATCATCTGCATAAGCCACTATCGTTTTGTTTCCAAGTAATTCCATTCCCTGATAATCTGGTAAAAATTTTATAACTTTCTCTAGAGCAATGTTAAATGAGGTTGGTGACAGTGCGTCACCTTATCTAAGTCTTGTACTTGCTTCAAAACTTTCTGATATTTTTTTCCCAAATTTAACTTTGTAACAGCTGTTAGAATTACATTTTTTCACCAGTTGAATTAATTTAGCCGGAACTCTAAATTCTTCTAGAGCCTTCCATAACTCTTCTCTTAAAATGCTATCGTATGCCTGTTTGAAGTCTACGAAACATATGTGTATTTCTTTCCCGAATTCGTAATATTTTTCTAATGTCTGTCTAATTATGAAAATGTGGTCTGTTGTCGATTTACCTTTTATGAAACCAGTCTGATAGTTTCCTATTATGTCGTTTGTACATTTTTCTAACCTATGTAGTACAGATATTGAAAAAATTTTATAACACGTGTTAAGGAGCGCTATCCCCCTGTAGTTTTTAGTATCCATTGGATCTTCTTTTTTGTAGATCGGACAAATAATAGAAATTTTCCATTCTTGAGGGATAATACCATTTTCCCAGCTATTTTTAATAATTCCGTGTATACTCGACAATATTTCTGGGGTCGATATTTTGATCAGTTCAGCGTTTGTATTATCTTCTCCCGGTGCCTTGTTATTCTTAAGCATTTTTATGATATTTTTTATTTCTTCAAAGTTGGGTGCCAGTATTTCTGGTTGTACCGTATAGTATATTGGGTAGTTTACATTATCCTCATTAAGCTCTTTTGTTACGTTCAGGAGAGAGTAAAAATGTGTTTAAATCTATTCGCAATACTTGTTTCATCAGTTAATAAGTGGCCCTTGTCGTCTTTTATCATCGTAATTTGAGTTTTGAAACCGTTTTTAATTGATTTACTTTTCTTAAAGAAAGTTCTCGGGTTGAAACTATATTTTCCTATACTTTTGATAAATTCCTTTTCTGCTTCTCTTTTTCTTTTCTTATTGACTCATTTGTTCTGTTTCTCTGTAAAATGTATTCTTCGTGGTTTACTGGTGTCGGGTTCTGTAACATCTTTTTCCTAGCTTCATCTCGTTTTTTTAATTCTTCTTTGCATCGTTTGTTAAACCACGGGTTTTTATTGTTTTGTGAACTATTCTAAAATATTTCATCAGCTTTATTGTCAGCGTCTTTTACTTCTTTCCATTCATCTTTTGGGTTTTGGTTTTGACCCATTTGAATTGCAATATAAAAGATTAGATATTGTGTTCTGGTATGTTTTTATTATTTCTGGATCTTTAAATTTATTTGTATCTTATCTTGGTCTAGTTTTAGTTTTGTCTCTGATCCATCTTCGTGATAATTTTGTTTTAAGGTTGGCCATTACTAGATAATGATCTCCATCAGCTCCTCTAAATTTTCTAACTTGACTTATGCATGATTTATATATTTTTTTTATCATTGAGGATATGGTAAATTTGACTCTTAGTTGTTCCATCCGGAGATGTCCATGTGTGTTTATGGATTTCTTCTCATTAGAACATTGTACTGATAATAGTCAGATCTTTAGATGTTGCAAAACTGACTAGTCTTAATCCATTATTACAATTTATAACTATGTAGATGAAAACTTTCTTTACCCACCATTTTTTTAAAAATTCTTTCTTGACCAACTTGTGCGTTCATGTCTCCTAGAACGATTTTTATATAATTTGCGGGAATACAATTGAAAGTTCTCTTTAGTGTTTCATAAAAGGCATCTTTTAAATCTTCATCCGCTGTTTCTGTTGGAGCATAGCAGTTTATCAGCACAATATCGAAAATTTTACCAGTTATTGTAACTGTAAGATAAGTAAGATAACAAAGTCTATCATTGATTGGTTCAAGCTCTTTCACAAGTTTTAGTCGTGAATTTTTTATCATAAAACCTACACCATTTGTATGCTTCCCATTGTTTGGTCCACTATAAAATAAGGTTACATTGTCTGACTTGACGTTGCCAGTTCCTGGTCATCTCATCTCTTAGAGGGCTATTATATCAGGCCTATAGCTGTTAGTTACCTGAATCAAGTTTTGTAGTGCTCCAGGTTTGTATAAAGTTCTTATGTTCCATGTTCCGAATTTTAAAAATCCAGGTTTGCCAGTCCGTTTTCCTTTTGTGTTTTCCGAGTTATCGATCCGAGGCTTCGAGTTATCCGAGGCTTCTTATTGAGAAGTTTCTTGACAAAGTGTTTTTTATGATGTTGTCTTTTCAGCCCAACGATCAACCTTCTTACCAAGAGGGGAGGAGCTCGGGGCCCAGGGTTCGCCAAACCCGTAATACTAATTAAAGTATCCCCCTGGGGAAGGTTAGGTTAGGTGTACAATAGTAGACTAATACAAGAAATCCAGAAATTTTATTTCAGGAGGAGGGAGTGTTCACAATATGTATATTGTAATTTTATTGAATTTAGGTCCATCAATAATAAATAATCTATTATTAGGCGCTATAATAATGTTTTAATGTATTATGATCCCCTCAGAGAGGGGCTAAGAAATTAGCACTACGATTTTGGTCAACCCGGGTCTTTGAGTGATTGGTTCAATCTTTAGTTCTCCAGACTGGGGGTTGGGTGACGGGTTAACAACCTGTCACTGTAAAAAATCTAATTGTTAAGAAACCAAAACTAAAGTCTCGGGACAGAGATTTGGACAAAACTCAAGAAAAACGGCCCGAATTGGCCGAATTAGTAATGAGTTAAAAATACGATAAAATGTTAAATTGTGCGATTGTATCCAAATATTGATTTCTTCAGTTATTTATCTTTAACTCGTCACTTTATGATATATAATATTATGGAGGATGGGTACAAGAGTTTTTCCTTCCAAGTAAAGTACAGAAAATATTTATTATGTATATTTTTCACTTACCTTTCGAATTACTTATGGCGCAAATCTGTATCTTGTACGACTTGATATAGTAGATATTGAACAACCAGAAAAGGAAGAGGTATATTAACATATTGTAGTTGACAAACCAAAAAATATAGTCACAGTAAATGAAATTTGTTTCACTTAAAAAAAATAACACAGAAGATTATACAATTATTGTAAAGACGTTAAGTGAGCGACTAAGCGCCGTGTTGATTGTCGTATCCATTTTTATAGATGTTGATATGCCACCTTTAGAATCGAATTTATAGATTTCGGCATTACTCATTTGTGTGATATTACTGTTATAATATGCATTAAATAATTAATGTTTATACAGCTGCAAAGATTATTCGTTTTCTTAAACCTAAAAGTAACTTAATCAATAATAGTATATTTTTGTTAATTTATATTTGTGCAGCTGTACAGATATTATTCTATTTATTTTCTTAAATCTAAATAATGATATATCATAATGTTTGAATCATTATAAATGTAAGAACTTTATATAAAGCAAGAATACTTAATACTCTACTTGTTGTCGCTGCGACAGATCTTACGACAAAATATGTAGTTTTCTGCTGCAACTTGCGCAGATGATAGACGGGAATGGATGATCAACTTATAAATGTACACAGAGTATAATGGTTTTAAGAATAAAAATATTACCATAATGCCTAGCATACAGTATATATATTACAAATAAATCGTATATATGAAAAAATTAGTAATTAATAATATGCAGGCGCCCAAAACATTAAAATATAAAATAATATATATATGCGGTTATAATATATTATATGAGATTAAGTACAATGACCTTAAATGCCGCAAGTATAAAAAATATATAATAATAATAGAAAACTAATGATTGGGCATTGAGGTCGTAATACACAAATAATAATTTTAAATGGCCACTGAACACTAGTGGACAAGTATGAGTGGTATGATATTATGACCTGATGGCAACAGCACTGGACAATCTGGTCCCTTGATTCAGAACGACGACTGCAGTTGATTATGGCAAGCTCTTCATTGGCGAATTCAAAAACGGGAATTAAACTTCGCTTATATAGCTTATATAGCTGGACACACTCGATCAAAAGTTCGAAGTGGCAAAATAACACCTCGTGATCACACGAGGTTTGGTTTACGACACGTAAAAAAAACGGAGAATGAGCACAACGTTGTGCTCAGTTCAACCGTTGGGAAAAGACGATAAAGACTTGTTGACGCCGGGCTGGCTAGCAGCTCGACCATCGGCTAACAAACTGTCGGTGGACAGCGGAGGGGGGAGCTTGTCAGACAAAGCTTTATCTTGTAGCCGGTCTTGTAGCGGGTATACCTTATCTTTTTTCCACACCTATGTTGTCCCGAGGAGATATATATAATTGGCCAAAAGAAAAAAAAACGTTCCGCGATCGAACACTACTCGATACAACAGATAAGTAAAAGGTAAATATAGAAGCCTTTCGAAACGATATGACAAGGTGAAGGACGTATACCAACAGAGAGCATAATATTATTATAAGGCGATATAACGATTAATACGCATGCAAATGGTGTAGATTTCCTCGTGCACAATAGTCAAAGATCATGGACTAAACAATTTAAGGCTACAATGATCGAATATATTACATCCGGATCAATATATATGAACTACCGGGACATGATTATTATCTGCTCATACGCGCCAACTGAATTAGGAAACGAAGAAACAAAAGACGTTTTTTATAAAGAGTTAGAACAACCATATGACACTCTACCAGACCATTGCGTTAAATCATTATTGACATCCAGATATGAATACTCGAGTGAGAAAATAAAATACGTACAAAGCGACGATTAGTGACCATAGTTTACACGAACGAAGCAATAATAACGAACTAAAATTAGGTAATTAACTTAACAACAAGTAAAAATATAGTAATAAGAAGTACAAGATTTCAGAGAAAAAATATTCATAAGGAAACAAGGCTATCGCCAAATGGGAGATTTAGTAGTCAAATTCACCACGTCTCGTAAAAAATAAACATAAGATGATAATAAAAAACGTCAAAATGCACAGAGGAGCAAGCGTAGATACAGATTATTACTTAATCCTGATTCACTTCAAAGAAAAAATGTCTATGGGACGGAAAAAGAAACAAAAATACGATGTGCATAAATTGAAAAATAAGGAAACATTACGGTCATTTCAAGAAACAATGGCAAAATCCCTAAAAAGAAGAGGTATAAAAGACGAAGAACAAGTTTAAGAAGCATGGAAAGTAATTAAGACCTCAATAACGGATTGTGCAAAAAAAGTCACCCATTTCACACAAAGAAAGAAAACCAAAAAATAGTTAAATAATAATGTGAAGGAAATAATCAAGGAACGTATTAAACTAGAACCAAGGCAATACATAGTACATACACTAACACTCGATAGCGTAAGAGATTTGGGAACAAACGAAGAGAAATAACTTCACTGATAAGGGAAAACAAGATAATAGCAGAAAAAGAGAGACTAGAAGACATCGAAAATTTCAAACACAACCCCAGAAAATTCTTCAAATGTTAAAAAATATTCAAAAGTGGATTTATATCAGCTATATTACAAATAATATAAAATAGTAATGATAGAACTATACTGTTGATAGTATACTATTAAAGAAAGTGGAAAAGTTTTTTTTAATTAAATTTCTTAATGAATTTTAAAATAATTTCAGAATTTTTACTTCGTAGGATAATAGAATAGTAAAAAATAATTCAATTTACATGATATCTTATGTCTCTTTTTATGAAAAAAAACTGCCTGATTTGAATTCCCATAACTGTATTTTAGAACTGAACACCACACAAAAATCGAAATTTTTTAATTTATATTCCTATATTATAGATTATAATAACTAATAATTGATATATTTACAAAATTATTTTATCGAAATTATACAAAAAAAAACCATAATTTTATTTCATATTAAAGAATTTGATGCTGTCTTTAATTATTTTTTACAGTATAATATGTATAATTTGATAATACAACATGGTATGTTTGATTATAGTTATAATTTGAAAATTAATGCTGAATGATGTAAATTCTAAAATTTTTTATTAAAACGATTTATAAAAAACATGTATACTGTATAGTTACTTCAATTCTTGACGCCACATATTATACATTTAAGATTAAAAAATTAATATAATTACGAAAACAAGTGTATACATTTTGTGATCTTTGTCCTCTGCTGAACCAGTTTGTCCTGTCTACATAACACCAAAGACAATGACTAATAAATCACGAACAATTGAATTTTATATTCTCTGTTGACCATATTTCCATATTTATATTTGTCTTCACCTTAATTAGAAACAACAATGCGAATATATTTGATAATCATTAAAATTATATGAATAATAAAATACATATTTAATTAATAATAATCACTGAATTCGTCTGCATTAAATATTATATGATTAAATTAATTATAAATTATTAGGATTTTAAAAGTTAGAAATATTTTTATAACGTTAAATAACCTACCTATCCGAAAATTCAATTTAATTAATTAATTGCGGTTGATATTTATCAATACGTTAAAAATACCAAAATCCTTTTTCATATTAAAGAATTTTATATTTTTTAAAAAGCTTCAAAACTCCATTCCTGAATGGTGTAAAGTTGATGTGTTCAAAAATAATCAAAACAACGGTGAATTGAAACATATATCTAATCATTGTCCATTTTCGTTTTGGAGCTTTGCAGGCCATGCCAGATATAAAGATCAACATTCAAAATACATAATAAAATACTCATGATTATTATAATAAAAATAAACATTAATTTGTGGCATTTATATTTAGATGTTATTCTAACTTATTGGCATTTTCTTTACATAATTTAATTTTCAAAGTAGGTACTTTGCTATTTTTATTTATAAGCATTTGAAATATTCATTTTTGTTTGGTTTTTTTTTTTATAAATATCGATAACATTTTTTTGTCTGAATCAAAATACTTGAAAATTTAATACAAAGCCCTTCATAAGTTAGTCTTATATTGATTTAAAAATTGTAGGAAAACAAAGACACAATTTTTTTTTTTATTAGCGTTTTAAGTTCAAATATTGACAAAAATTCGTTAAAATTAAGAATATTTGCAAATTATTTTATAGTTAAAATTTATAAAAATGTTTGTATAAGTAGCTAAAAATTGAAAATTTAATAAAATATTTTTTATAAGTTAAGTCTATAATAATCATAAAAGAACTTGAAAATTGACTTATTAAAAAAATGTTGTCTTTAGCTTAAATTTTTATTCACTCATAAAATATAACTTTAAAATAATGTTAAATTTTTGTTATAGTTAAAAATTACTAGTCATTGAAACTTGAAACATGCACTAGTTCTTTAAATTGCCATTTTCTGAACATGGTTTAATTTTGGGGTATTCAGGTCATTAAAACATAACCCCTACCCTTTTTCAGTACCCTATTTAAAATATAATATATTTTATCTATATATATAAAAATAAGTGTATATTTTGAATAAATGTTATAACTCAAGATCTAACAAACCGATTTCGATAGAAATTCAGGGCATATTATGATTGATATGTAGGTAGATGTTTTCTGTAAAGTTTGTACGCTGTGCAATAAGTGGTATTGGAGTTATGTCCTCTTAAGTGCACAAAAAAAAATTAAAAGTACTTATTATTATTTTATTTTTGGTAACCATGGTAAAAATTTTTTATTATTATTATTTATTTTCGCCGTTTTTGTAACATTTTTCACTGATGATTCGTTCCCATTGGGCGCAGAATAAGGTTCTTATGTCATACAATTTTAGAAAAATCCACCAGAAAAGTACAGAATATGGATGTATAAAACAACAATGACGTCACTGACTACCAAAAAAATAAATTATATTTTTAGATTCTGAGCAGAGCGAAGAATGTATTGGTTTTACAATTATGTTTATTTCTTTTTTATTCTGTAAATACTTTTTCTTCCCCTAAACTTGCTTAAAAGTACAAGTGTAGCATATTTTCTGAAAGGTAATGTTCTTGAGCTGGTACTTTAAAGAGGTCATTTTTCGATTTTCGAAATGAAACTCGAAATAAAAGCGGTTAAAGGAGAAAAAATTTACAACTACACGGTTATGTAGGTAGGTAATATAAAATAATTACGGCTTTGTTTATCACCATAGAAACGAATAAAATAAAATCATATTGGCAAAGCGTAGCTAGGTTACACATTTTTTTATCCATTAATCCGTGAATTAGCATCTAACGAAATTTCTGGTAATCTTCATCGACGGCTAAAAAGGAAATGGTGCAGATATCTCCTAAACAACTGAAAAACGATGGTTAAACAAGGTTAAAAAAAAAAAAAGTCAATAGGAAGTGTCACTACTGGGTGGCTTCTTACAACAACTCAATCATGTCATTGTAAAATAGCCCATATTCTTATTGTGCCTCAGGGTACAGGGTACAGATTGTATATTTCTTATATAAAAAAAAAAATATATTGACAAAGCTTAGCTAGGTTATACATTTGAGCGACTTTTTAGCTTTTTCTTTTCTTTTATATGTTTTAAATTTTTATGATATTTTCTAATTATAAATTATAATTATAATTATATAAATTACCTATTTATATAAATCGTTCTTAAGCTGTTCTTAAAACTATTTGTTTATCACCATAAAAAAGAATAAAATCAAATAAAAAAGATCCCCTCGTCCGCTCAGAATCGTTTTTTATCGAATGCAATATGATTGCATTCAAATCGAATACCTACAGTAAAATTACACTATCCTGTCCGAGGACCGAAGGGACGATGGACAAACATCCACCACCGAAATGCTCTGACCTACATTTTTACTTTTGTTTGTTATAAGGTCAATAACGATTGGTTAAAATTGAATATAATAGTTGTAGACCTGTTGTTATATTTTGTCAAAACCATAACAACAAAAATAAGAATTAGTGAAATATCCTTGATGCATTAAAGAGGTAAAAAGTAAACATTTTCCAACAGTTTTCAAAAAAATCGAGAAAAACAAGAAAAAAAATGACGGAAAAACGAGAATTTTTACGCAAAACCAGTTTTCGACCAAATCGATTTTTTTATATGGTTGTAACTCAAAAATTAATCACTGTAAATACTTAAAATTATCACCACATGTTTATGTTACTGTTATTAATATATGACTAAATTTTCAAAATATTTTGACATTTTTCGAGTTATTTGCTTACCACAAAAATTTTCGATTTTTATGAACAATTTTTTTTGAAATGTCTATAAAAAATTTTTTGATGACCAAAAAAACAAGATAATTTAATACAAAGTTCCTTATGAGTTATTCTTATTGTAGCTAAAAAAAATTAAAAATCGTTAGTCACAATTTTTTTTTATAAACGTTTATAGTTCAAATTTTTAAAAGTAATTTTAAAGTTGAAAAATCATAAAATTTTTTGTGTTTATAACTAAGTATTGAAAATACAACATTAAGTTTTTCATAAGTTTTCCTTTAAGTAGCTATAGAGAAAACTCGAAACATCATTATAGGAAAAATTTTAAGTGCGTTTGAATTTTAAATTTTTACGAAATAGCGTAACAATAACGTTTATCTTTAAACGATTTTAAATATTTGTTATTATTCAAAAAGTATAAGTCGTAGGTACTTGAAAATTTCACCGGTTATTTAGATTGGCATTTTCTTTACATGATTTAATTTTTAAAATATTTTGAATTTTCTTGAGCTATTTATAGACAATTGAAATTTTCAATTTTTCTAAGATTTTTTTTTTTTGAAGTGTCAATAAAATTTTTTGGCGCAGTCAAAATACTTGAAAAATTAATACAAAGTTCCTCATAAGTTATTCTTATAGTGATTAAAAAATTATAAGAATACATAGGCAGAGTTTTTTTTTTTATTAGCATTTGAAGTTCAAATATTGACAAAAATTTGTCAAAACCATGAATATTTGCAAATTATTTTGTAGATATAATTCATAAAAATTTTTGTAAAAGTAGCTAAGAGTTGAAAATTCAATACAAGATTTTTCATAAGTTTAGCTATTATAATAATAATTATGAAATAGCTTAAATTTTGGTGTATTCAGGCCATTGAAACATAAACCACCTTTTTCACCAACTATTCGAAAGGATATCCTAGGCTGACAAATCATCTTCGTTCAGAATCGTTTTTTGTATATATTGATACCTGTCATTGGATTCAAATTTAACACTCCTATCATATATAATAATAATGATCCATACGGCACCTAATGTACAGCAGAGCCGTACCTATTTACCCGTATTTACCCGCTTTTCATTTTTTTTTTTTAATTATTAAGAATAATTAATTATAAAAATAATTATTAATCAAAGCTACAAAACTTAAAACAGAAATTCAATAACCTTAAATCTGTACTTAAATAATAATTTTTAGTTCTGTCAATCATCATCTCATAATGTCATTGCGATTATGCTGAGAACAAATTTTTATACGAATTTTACCATCATTACTTTTACCAATACTCTTATAATATAATTCATTATTGAAAACTCAACTAAAGAATTATATTTTTTATTACATGATGCAATTAAAATTGAATCACACAATACCAGAAGTAATTAAAAATATATTCTATAATTTTTCTTATTAATAATAATAATTATAAACTCCTCGATATTAATTTAAACTTAAAAGTTTCAAATAGAAACTTAGAAAAATGTAATTTTTAATTACTAAAATGCTCATTTTATTTTTAATAATTCTATGTTTAGAAATATTTGTAATTTATTTTTTTCATTTGAAATAGCTCACGGGATTCAAAATTCAGATCATTTATTTTCTTGTATAATAATTTATTAAAAAACATTCTTCTTATGTAGATTCTGTGATAGGACTAAAACAAAAAAATAGTTAATATTTTAATTAAATTATTTACGTTGTAATATTTGTTTACTAAAAATTATATTTTAGTAAATTATTATATGTTTACCGGTAAAAGAGTTCGCGTCTGGGATTTTTCGATGGATATTAAGGTTTGAAAAATCTAAAATATATAATATTGTACTAATAATAAATAATACAACAATTTAGCTATTTCTTTTGTAAGTAATAACAAAATAATATTCTAGTATATAATACTAGGATGTTAAAGTTAAGTCTTCTCCGAGATTATCATCTTTTGTTTCAACTTTACTATATCTGTCCTTGACATCTTCATTTATAGTTAAACGATTTATTAAATAATTGACAGTAATTTGTGTAACACAAGTGAAAAATGCAACCACGCTCAACAGCTTAAACGAATCAATACTTCCGATATGTTTAAACATATAACCACCAACGAAGCTTCCAATGGGCGCACCTAAAACATAACCAATCAATGTTATTAATATAATATTATAACTCGTCTAGTTCATTTTGGCCATTGGCTGACGTCAAAGTATTGGGTTACCAAAATAATACAATAGTTTTCTCAGTATAACATAGTTCTTGGACCCCAGTTTTTTAGAAATCGTAACGATCCCTGATGGTCAAGATGAACTGGACGAGTTATACATTGTTTTATGGGGTGGTTCGACAAGCATGCTCATATCTATTTTAAATTTGTTCGTTTAATAAAGACTTTTAGAAATTAATAAAATATTTAAATTAACTTAGAGTCTATATCTTCCGAACCCTTAATATGGACCTATTATTACCCTTATTAGTTATTATAAAAGTTAAATAACTCAACATTTACTTGTTAAAATTTAAAATTTGCACTTGAAAGTTTCCAATTTTATTCAACAACATTTTCGGAAAATAATCGGATGAATAATTTACTGTTTATAAGGAGGATTGTCTTAGAAAAAACATAAGTTTATATTTCATCATATTCTTTCTAAAGTAGTTTGGAAATTTGAAAATATGGACTACATGCTAATTTAAATTTTCAAAAATAAAATTTTGAATAATTACGTTATTTAAAAAGAAAGAGAGAGTATTTATATTTGGTAAATAATCATGTATATTATTTAATGTAAACATTATAAATATCGAACCTATTCCCGTGTACGCCGTTCCGACGACTCCTTGAAGCGTTCCTTCAGCGCCTGTAGGAGTTATAAGAGCCGCATACGAGATTGCTGCCGAATAAGACAGAGCAAACGTTATTCCATTGAGTAATTCAACTGGTAATGCCCAAAGAGGGTTTTCGATGATCGTGTAGACGGAGAAAATACATGTGAACGTAAAAAACACTATGGAGAATATGGTCATGTGATCCACACGTTTCAGTATGTAGCCTATAAGATATAAGAGATATAAGAGGCAATCAATCTAGGTTAAGTTATAAAAAGATTTTTAAGTTAGAACTTACTGGATAAAAAGAATGATGGCACTTCACCACCAAAACATTGGATTAATAAAGCTGTTCCTTGGAGAGTCTTCATCCACGGTTTCATTTCGGGGTGGAAAACATTCGACAAGTCTTCCAAGTACCTATATACATACATTTAACACTGTGATTTCTAATTAACAAGATTAAATATAATACAACGTACATTCAAAATAACTGATTTTCTAAACCTCAGATTATTTGTGTTATTCAATTGTGTTATTATCATAGTAATATGTATAGATATCATAATAGAATATTAAAATATACAAATAGTATTATTGATCTATAAACTTCTTTTAGTTCTAGTTAAGAATATATAGTATTGAACTTTACTATTACATTTCATAGAAATATGTTTGTATTACTCTGTTAATAAAACATAATTATGTTAAGATTTTTATTTTTAGTTTTTAGACAATAATAACTATAATATATATATAAATAATTATTGATATTAAAATATATTTTTATTCAAATAGTAAATGAGTTATTAATATTCAGGGTCAGTAGTGTGGTGAACTGAAAATTGACCAGAGGCAAAAAAAATTACCAAAGACCCATCCACGACGACGAAAACAATGAAGGGAGGAGTAGTAACTACTCAGTAGTTAACATAAATTAATATAATTAATACAACTAATAATATTTTAGATCAATATTAATTACCTATTAAGTGCATTTACAATTATACCAAATTAGTCTTAGTTACAATTATTAAACTAATTATTACTTAAAAGATCATCACCCAACTCATTACGTCACTGTTAATACTTATTAAGCCATGTTAACTATATTATATTGTTGTGTTTTTCTTTGTATATATTTTAATAATAAATGAAAAGTAATATCATAAATCAATTACCTATTGGTTATGTACAATAGTACAATAGAAAGCACATATTTCTATTATTTTAAAATACGTATGTTATAGGAAAAATTGTATATTGTTAAGTTTTATAGTTTTAAATTTAAATTAAATATCATATTATTTTAATTTAATAATGAATAATGATACAATATTTATGTAGGTATATTTGCAATGTACTGTTACAACTTATAGTACCTTTTTAAAAAATATATATTTTTAGTGTTTTAAAATGATAAGGTCATATCTTGTATAATTGAAATAATATTCTTGTAAATTATATAATTTATTGCTTACCAAAATACGAAGTTCCATATGAAAGATATAAAAAATCCAATAAAAACAACCCAAAGAAGAAACGCTAGTACTTTACCTTCAGTGAATACTTTTTTCACATCAGAAGCTACAATGTTGGTATCATTTTCCTGTTTAACCTATAATACAAAATAAATAAATATATAATTATTTTTATGACATGAGTACATCAACGATTTTGACAAGTGCATTAAATATATTATTAGATAGGACATTGATTTATTACACCATATTCAAATTAAGATCGATTGGTTTTCAATTTAGCTAACTATAAAACAATTTTAAGCAAAATCTATTAAAAGTTAACGTTTGGAAAACAATATTAAAGTTAAATCAAATAAAAATTTAAAATTCTAAATTATTATTATTGTTTTATTTGTGTAAAAGTTAAGTTTGATTAAATTTTATTTGTATTTTAGTAAAATGTAGTAAAATGTATAAATATAAAATAGGCACGCATAATCATTATACGTTAGTAAATATTGGATAAAAAAAATAAAGCATAAACGCCTTAAACACACACAGTGGATAATTTTAATTATAAGATGTCTAATAGATTTTTGATATTATATACTATACCTTGAGTTTAAACACCACATATATATCTAAAAGGAAACATATCAATGCAATGGCGTAACCTGGAGCATAGTTTTTGTGCTCTAGTCCTGTGCTGTACCAGTCTACACACACACCGGAAATAATGGCAAACAAACTCCAACCAATAGATCCCCACAACCTTTGTTTTCCATAATTATTTTTGTCTTTGCCTTGATAGAAAACACAAAGACGATTCAACTATAATGACATTGTAAATATTATTTGATAACAGTATATTTTAATGAGATTAACTTAATTATAAAACAGGGATTGATTATAAAGGGGCATTATACGATAGTGCCTATTGACACATAAAATCATTCTTCGAGATGTTTTGGTTGCTACAAAAATTGAATACTTTTTTTCCTAACAGTTAAGTTAGTAAATAAATGTGATTTACCTTCTTGTGTTTTGGTATTTAATACAATTGTCAATTAAACATGGTGATTACTGCTTATAAATTAAATAATATGTATAATTAGGGAAGCATAGGTACTCATATTATATCACTATATAATATAATATTATATTATTAGTACTTATTGTAGCACATACAATATAATTAGCCGCGATGTTGCTGTTCAGTGGTCCAAAACCGGTGGCCTCCGTGTTTATTTCATTATTAGGCCCTGCATTGACGGAATAAGTATTTTATTGGACGCCTAAACATTTCCCCGGCCCTCGAAAAATGTTTGTTGCTCGATTTTGGCCCACGAATACAAAAATATTGCCACGAGCCACAGCTTTAATTGGTATACCTACGTAATATTAAAGTCCAATGTGTTTTTAGTTATATAATTTAAATCAATAAATTAATTAATAGTTATAAGTTAAACACTTATAACATTTCAATTAGGTACATTGCAAAATATAATTGAAACACGCGTGTTAACTAAGTTATGAAAATTATAGTGACCTATGACTGTTATGAATGTTATTATAATATGTTTTATTTTATATTGTTTGACTTTCGAATATAAAATACGTAAAATTTGTCATTCACGTTGACAAAAATGTATACAAGTTATTGTTTATCGCACTTTTCTTAACGATCAATATTATCTATAGACTCCAAAATAATATATTTTAAAAACGAAATACTTTTAATGGGTTGACGAGATAAAATAAAGGACTAGGGCCATGCTTTATTGTTAGGTGCTGTATCATGCTAATTGCGCATACAGGTATATTAGACTTATTAGGTACAATAATTGTAAAAAAAACAAGTTAATCACTAAAATAAAAATAAAATGTTAAGTATTAAAAATAGCTTAAACTAGCTTAATTACAGAAATTTTAATTGTTGATTTCTCGTACGCTATGTGACTGTTTTAGATGTTTTTATTCACATATAATTTATGAGTTAAAACTAAAACTATAAGGGTGCATATTGTTGACTATAGTATAGGTAACTATTCAAATACCGGCGACGGCTACGACTATCTATTCTAATTTTTTAAAACTGTATAGGTATGCTACGTATTTGTTTTTTTCTCTATAACATTTTATTTGTAATTAAAGAAAAAGAACCTACTTTCCAGGTATTTCGAAGTCATACAGCTAAAACGTATTATTTTTATTTAATATTATATCAAATAAATAATAACTCACACTACTAATATAATAGTGACACAACTCAAAAAAAAACAAAATTTTTGGCAATCAGCCATTAAATGTTTAGAAAAAATACTACAAAATAAAATGCTTATTTAATTTATATGTTCTATTAATAAAAATATTATATTGAATTAAATTGTTTCTAAATATTTTTAGTAAAATGATTTAATTAAAAAATGTTTAATACATTTTGACTTATATCACTATTAATAACTGAAATCACTAAAAGATAGAGCAGATAAATTTGTATAATAATCCATAAAATCCAATAATCGACAATTTTAAGTTGTGCCACTATTCTTTCAATAGTTCAAACTCTTCAGGCAGTATATTTAAAATCAAGGGTCTTAAGTTATAACTTGGAAATTAAAATAAAATATAGATAATTGTTTAGACTTAGAATATAGTTGGTACGCACTTTCAATAACTTATTTCAAAAAAAAAAAATATATATAAATATATATATTTTATATAGTTTAAAATGAAGTATTCATTTAAAAACGAGATTGGTATGATAAGTCCCCTAAAGTCACTTTTATTTGTGAAGTTGAAAAAAAATAATAGTATAATACTTCTTAAATTTGTAGTAACTCAATTATTGTAATGAGCTTTTTTTAAAATTTTATTTTTAAATGAACTCAAATTATGTAAAAACATATTTAAAAAAACTTTAAATAATTTTTGACATAACGAGTGTTTAATTTCTGTTAAAATTACTACTCCAATTATATAGTTTAGTTTTAGTAGTTTAATAATTATTAATTACTAATAATTAAAGTAAACTTTTGTCATTAGTTATACTTACTCGCTTATGTTTCCTAGTATATAGCTAATTAGGAGATAAACTATGATTTTAATCAAATAATTTTTTTTCTTTACATTTTTATAAATTTTTATTCAGAATAATATAACTCAAATTTTGTTAAGGTGGTACGCTGGCATGATTTGATTTACTTATCTAAATACCTTTTACGTATATTATAATGAGTCTTATTCTACTGCTGGATCAATCTGCCTACACAATAATTTTAGTCTTTTAGAACATATTAAGTAGAGATAAAAAATTTACTACAGTGACTTGATGAGGTAATGATAAAAAGAAATACATAGTCGTTGATATGAAAATAGGTATTCATACTGTTCCTTCCCATAAATAAAATGTTCATACATTCTTGCATCATTAAAAGAATCATTGCATTTATTTTTACCTAATAAATCCATACAAATTGTGTCCTCTAAAACACTTTTCACTGTTCCATCCGTATTGATTAGGGCAATTGTAGTAAAGAATAACCAAAACAACGGCGACTTGATCACATCTAAATCGTTCATCTCTTCTTTTGAGGTTGTACCAGGAATTATTGATAGTAAACATACCAATACAAACGTGATTATTGAACTTAAAATAAACACTGACCGGCGACATTTGTATTTATCTGTAACTGCACCAATAATTGGTCTTATCAACATTCCTGGAATTGGTTGTAACATGAATATTAACCCAACAATGAATGCTGAATAACCACGTTGTTTTGATATTGTTGTCAAAAATGGGGAAAACGGTGCATAACCTGAACAAGTAAAAAGAAAAAAATGATTAACTTATAAACTAAATAGATTAATATTAAATTCTAACATGTAAAAAATACATTAAAAAAACATAGTTGAGTAGCGTTACTGTATATAAGGTGTCGGGTGAGCCATTATAATAAATGTATTCAATTGAATTTAGTGATATATTATTGTATACGAAAAATGATTCAGAGCGAAAACGATCTGTCTAACCGTTAAGGTATACCTACTTCATGTTTTTTGATACACTGCTATTAAAAATATAGTATTACAGTAAGTCGAGTAAGTTGATTCAATTATTTCCAAAAACGTAGTATTTATTTTATTATTAGTTAATTAGTCTTTAATTAATATAACAATATATATTCATAGATACCTACCATATTTAATTATTGTTATTAACTTACATTAAGCTATCATTTAGTTTACTGTAAATACCGTAAAACAGTTTTAGGGCCATTCTTACAATGTCCGGTTAAGTGTCGGTTAAGACTAACCGGTTGTATTCTATCGGTTAACTCATGATAAATTCTTCCGGTTACCGTATAATAGTATAGAATGTAAATAATATCTTATAGTACCTATACACAGTGCCGTAAAAAATCGGGACGCAGAATGTGCACCGCACACGGGCCACAGGCCTCATAGTATATTGCAGGACCTCAAAAAGACTAATGAGATTATAATACGGCCACATACCTAGGTCCTCGAGTAGTCTAGTTATGGCACTGCCTATACGTCGTACCCATGTATTGTGTTGTCTCCGTCTTACTAACGCACAAGATACACCATGGCAAATTTAGATTCAACAGAATTTATTTCATGCTGTTAGCTTTAATATAACTGTATAACAGCCAATTTGCATATTATAAAACTTAAATTTAAGAATATTATTAAAGGTATATCATAAGCTTTTATTAATATTGTAATTTTAAAGCAAATTATGGACATTTTAAAGTTGTAATATTTTACATAGCTTTAATTTATTTTAAAACGATAATTCAATACCTGTACGTGTTGTCTTTGTTTTACTGACATACAAAATTGTAAATTTTGGTTCAACAGAATCCATTTTATGTTGTTAGCTTTAATATTAGTCAATTTAGCTATGATGAAACTTAAAAATAATAATAATATCTTATAGGCCAAAGTATAATAGGAATCTCATAAACTTTTTTTAATATTATCATTTTAAAGTAAATTATAGATACCAATGTAAAATATTACAACTTTCAAAGTTTCAAATGCCTATAATTCACTTTAAAATTGTAATATTAATAAAAGTTTATGATATACCTTAAATAATATTCTTATATTTAAGTTTTATAATATGTAAATTGACTATTATATTAAAGCTAACAATATAAAAGAGATTCTGCTCAACAAAAATATACCATGTTTTACCTTAGTAACACGAAGACGACACATGTGAGTACGACGTTCTTAACAATGTATTAACGATAATGTTGATTAAAACCAGTTAGTAATGAGATATCATAATATGGTGAAAATAATAATATACATTTCATCGAACATTTTTCAGTAAATAAAAAATTGAAGACTTGTTTATATTATTATTTGTTTATTTATGTTTTATTAATTATCAGTAATATCTAATACATTTCCTAGGTATATTAATCAAAAATAAGAAATTCAGAGTTTTTGACCCGATTAACCTCAGATATCTTAATCATGCATTATGGTATTGATTACAATTTAATTAATATATCATTTCATGCGATGTATACACTTAGTATTCACTGTAATAAGGTCTACCAGGTTTATAATATGTTCAAATATGCATATTTTGTAATAAAACAACAATTTTAATTGAATAAAAATTCCTGATAGCATCTGTATGGAATTGATTGTATAGTTAATATTAAATAAATGGACACATTCAACACGTAAGTAATTACTGTGCATATCTATTAACAATATAGTAACACTAGATCCTATATTTCGAATTATCCATATAGTCTACAGTGCCGTAACTACCTACCGTAGCACCCTTGGCGAATTTTATTTAGACGCTTATTTTTGGTTTATTTCATAGGTACCTCTATCTATAGTTTTTATTATAAATATAATAATATTACATTTTTACGTGTTAATCAAAATGCTGCCATATTTTTAAAAAATCGAATCTTAAAACCAAGTTACAAATTTTTATTTAACTCAAATGCGCTCCTTACATTACTGCGCCCATGTCGCCAACCTCTAGTTACGGCACTGATAGTCTATATGGATACTTCGTAGTATGTACTTAACGCTAATTTTTTCCTTTATCATAATTATTTATTACGTCATAATCACATATTTTGTCAAACCTCCTATTTGATGCAGTGTGGAATTCAATAAAACATGATGCTGTATTTTAATTCAAAATACCTATTTATATTTAAATTTAATTTATGTTTCTAAATCAAGTAGAAAGCATATTAATATTTTTTTAGCGTACCTATCTATATTAGTTGTAAATCTGCTTTTATTATTAATTATTTTGTCTAAATTAAAATTATCTCGTAATTCGTAATTTTTTATAAATGTTCAACATTATAAAAATTAGAGTATAGCACAGTAATAAGCTGCAAGATTTTTATGCTCATAGTTAAATATCGTATGAAATAAATGCACAATAATTGATTGAAAATATTAAATAATAAAATGATACCAAATAATCATCAGTTGATACTTGATAGTAAAACCAGCTAGTACATCCCTTTTACACAACGAATAGGTTATATTATATACATGTATAAATTGAATATAATATTCAATAGAACATAATATTATACTGTAATTTTAAAATTTTAATACATAATAATCTTACCACCAATTCCTAAAAAATAGTGAATTTTCATCAGCAGCATTTTTCTATTAATCTGGAAGTATGGCATGTTTTTGGTTGTCACACAAACGCTGCAAGTCGATGTAAGTTTTTATTGTGTTATAGTGTTAAATTTGTAAACTATTACTTGTATATAAAATAATGATAAAGCACGTGTTTCTGAAAAAATCAATAATCAAGCTGCAGATGTTATTCCATGTACACATCCATGATGGTTACACGAAATTCAGTGTTAAACTACTAAACAAAAAATAAAATATAGTAACCGAACCGCACGATCGTGTATCGAATAACGCGTCATAGCGCGTGGGTAAATGTAAAAAAAAATTAAGGGGGGCCGACAATATAATATACGTTATATTGTATTTGTTGCATTATTATACGCGTATATCTTTGTTCCCGGTTTGTACGTTAAATAAATTCTCGGCAGAACGAGTGTTTATATTATAATAAGCCCAAATACCTTTAGCCAACTCGATAATATCATTATTATAAACTGATAAAATTATAAATACTATTACTACCTATATTATAAGAATTAAAAATTAAATGAATGATTATTTATTGAAGTTATTCCATTTTAAAATACAGGTACATATTCCAAATTTTAAATTTTAAACGACGAAAAATGTCTATACTTAATATTTAATTGCACATTCGGTCTTAAGATGATGTTTCACGTAGATAAATAGGCATAAATAAGAATAATTAATATTTAGGTCCAAGTGACAAACAAAAATGTATACCTATTTGCACAAGTGTTTCTGCAGTTCGCGGCGTCATGTCATATCGTATATACCACACTACATATTTTCTAGAACCGGTTTTATCGTTATTATGGCTAGGTAACGTTCACTGTGCAGTAGTTCGCCGCGCAGAGAGCACAATATAATAATATATAATATGTTATAGCCTATAGGTGTTGTTTGAGTATTCGAGCGAATTATTATAATAGGTACGATATTGTACGAGAGTTATACGAGATGCATTAGCAGCTAGCACTGATCGTGTAAATAATACTGGTTGTTTGTGGTTATGTGGAGAACAATTATTATATACGGCCAATCAATTCTCTGACCCTGATCATTAATCGTACGACACACCAATGAATAAAATACCTAATGAAAGACTTGCAATACGTAAGTATTTGTGAAAGCCAATTGGCAGTATTATTTTATGGTATTTTTAATTGAGTGGGACAAAGTGGTGAGAGAAATTGTCACAAACTGGACAGTTAAACGCAGTATGCGTATAATTTTATAAATTTATACCATGCTTTTTTCATGGTCCTATGGATTGCTGAATATTTTTGAATATAGATCTTGTCTATAATACGAACTTACGAGCAGTCGGCAGGTAATCGATCGAGTACCAAATAATAATATACCTATAATGTTGAATTTTGGGAAAGTAATCCCCTAAATTAGGTACTAAAGTCGGCCAGCTCCCGTTTTGCCTCCGTTTCATTTCACCGCTGAACCATTCGCCGAATTTAAAAATTGGAATTCTTACATGAGCTCTACAGTTTTCAATGTACTTCAAATATTTTTTATTATTTATTATTTTATCAATTCTAAAATAGTTAGTATTGAAAATAAGGCATTTCCCTTTTCACTGTGTAGAAATGTACTCAATATTCGACATTATTGTTTTAAAATGTAAACTGAAAATTCGCAAACACTGATGATAATCATACGATACTAACTGTATTGTTAACTTTGTAGCTATCGCCGTCACAACACATTCATTCTATTTTATTTATATAATTATCGGAGATTTATCAATCGATAAATTCAGAATTCAAATAGTACAGTACTAAGATCGTTTCAAATGATGTGTTTATTCATCACTTTTCAAATCACAAACTCATAATCATAACCATGTTTTA
Source organism: Aphis gossypii (assembly GCF_020184175.1). Lineage (NCBI taxonomy): Eukaryota > Metazoa > Arthropoda > Insecta > Hemiptera > Aphididae > Aphis > Aphis gossypii. Next base: position 88,019,408 of record NC_065531.1, read on the forward strand.
AAACAAAAATAATTTAAGAATTATGCGACGAAATGAAACGAAATGAAACGGTAGCGAAACGGCTCTAAATTCTTAATATAAAAATTAATCATTTTACCTTTATATATATTTATTTACCCTAAAAATTGTCTAAAAATGGCATATAAATTTAAATTCAACACAAATAATGCATTAAAAAATTTACCAAAATTATTTGATAGGCATGCTAGTACGAGAAAAAGTAGATTTTAATTTTTGGTATTTTATCGTAATATTATTAGTCATTACCTTTTATAACTAAACCAAAAATAATAGTTAGCTTGTTTAAGTATATGTTTTAATTGTCGGGAACAAGTATACAGAAACTGTTTGAAAGACGAAGACTTAATTCCAGAAAGTCGTATTATCGAGATTGACGAGCATTTTGAAAAAATAATTGAAAAATATGTAATAATGTATTATTACTATTTTTTTATGTATGAATATTTTCATGTAATAACTGTGTATTATTAATTTATTACGCTGGTAAATATATTAAAATGTTTATCTCTATAAATGATCTAACATGATATTTTGTCGTAAGTTTGATGGATATAAAGAAAACTTAAATAACATTATATTCAATATAATATTTGTGTTTATTTCGAAAATTAATGTTTAGAATAAAATGTTACACGGTACTACGTAAAACATGGCATATTATTATTTAATTACATAATATTGTTTTCTTAGCAACTACTGATTCAATTAATAAGTTAATAACCTTGATTGTTATTATTATTTCTATATTTACTAGTATGTATAAATGAGTAAGTATTTGTTGGTGTTTTACAAAAAATTATGCATGCATTTGTTAAAACGTATTTGCTACGCTTAATTGTCGTTCATTTTCAACCAGTGATTTGAGAGTCTAATTTCAAAATCTATTATTGATCTTCTTAGTCAAAAATATTGAATTTAACACTGTTAAATTCTAAATTATAATTTCTATAAATTGAGAGACATGACTTTTTGTAATAGGTGTAACAGATTTAAAAAAACAAAGTCAAAAAACTAAAAAAATCATGTTCAAAAAACTTCATAATTTCATAATTTTAAACGTCTATTGTCAATTTTAATATTACCTGAGCTCATTAGTTTTTAACTTAATTTTGTAGAGAATTTATCAAATATATTTTTAACAGAACTCACGGCTTAAAACTAAAAAAAATCTACAATTTTGGAGCTGTTTTTCAAGATGGTGGCCAACGCTGATTTTAGATGTGAGGAAAAACATTTGTCATAATATCAGACCTATACTAATACAATTAAAACAATTTCCGGCTTTACACTTATTAATTCCGAGTTCAAACCTTATTTGACTGGCCTAAATCACCTTATTATACTCGTATATTATATACAATTCCCTATACATTTTTAGCATATAATTTATTGTATTTATTTATTAATCTTTTATATTCTATTATATAATTTATAAAAAAAATATACATTATTATACTGTTATTATTTTAAAATATTTTCTTTAACTTTTTATACTGGAGATTTCTTATAACCGGTATTTATTCTCAACTATCATATTGTTGGAGGATCGCCGTGTAAATTTAAATAAATACTTTGTTTAAACTACATTATAATTAAATAAATAACTAATCATAATATTAGTATTGAATGAAATATCTAGTTACAGTGATTAAATAAAATTAGTCCCAGACATTAAGACTATATATTTATATTTATATGAAAATTAATTTGAGTAGTAAATAATAAATTATTTTGTAGACGGCCATAATAAGGTTGGTGTTTAGACATCAAAAAACTGACTCAAAAGGATTATATAAAGGATCTTCCATATTTGATGTATTACATGCTTAGGCCCGTCAGTCACTATTGACTTATATAACTATAAAATTACCACGTTTCTATAAGTAACACATTTATTATTATTAAGTATATACCTTCATTCAGGCACGTACGTGAAGAAGTTTTAGGGGCTAACCACTCGAAATTAAAAGTTGTTTATTTCAATAAAATTGTTGTTATATAAGCAGTGGCGAATTCTCTAGGCATGCTCAGCATGCGCCGCATGCTTAGAAATAAAAACATTATTAATCAAAATACAAAAATTATTTTATAATCAATAATATATTACGTATTTTAAAAGAAATATAATGTGTTACATTAATTCATTTATTTCTGTTATACCTACTTAGATATCTGTGTTTATCTTTATTCTAACATTTAATGACAGAGCATGCGATAGATGTCTGCGCAAGCTATACGACCCTTATTATCGTTGTAAAAAAAAAGTTACTCCGAGACCTCCTCTACTAGTTGCCGCGTATTAATCACCCGGGGCATGCTCATTCTGTTGCGCTTCTTCAGCGTAATTTATAAAATTTAAGTGTACGAGTAAATGGCAATGTTTTTATTTTAGTTAAAAGAGTTAGTCAAGTCTCAATTACAATTATTAAAGTATTATTTAAGTAAGTGCTATTGTATATGATATATATTAAATTAAAGTCTTATTTATAAATTAATACAAACTTGTGTATTATTTATTAGTTATAAATTAAATAGAACTATAATACATTATGATAAATGAGCATGCCTATACATCAGAATCAGTATTCGCCACTGTATATAAGTATAAAAATGTACAACACTCCCACAAAAAAAAAATAGTACAGGCCTGTATTATCGTGACTCCACGAATCTATTGAGATATAATATTATTTGTATTAGATGCTGTTTCTAAATGGAATAAAGCAATACTTCATTGGATATTGAATTAAAAATGTATTCATTTTATTTTATTAATAAATAACTCATTCGGTAGACCACGTAACATTGGTTTTGGTTAAAAACAATAATAATAATATATTAATTGTAAATAAACAAACAACAATATCGATTTCATAAATATTATATAATAAATTTGTTCACCTCCTTTAAGTAAAAGCTACAAATACAAATTGGAGGAGAGAGGTTATTAAATTAGACAATATATATATATTAATATTAAAAATACAATAATCCAGGTGATTAAATCTTTTAAATTAAAGCATTATTGCACAACTCAGGCAACTTTTAGCACCAAAGTGCTTATTGTAAATTGACGTAGTTATATTAACATATTTTTTTTTAGTTGATTGTTATAATTATGACAATATATTGGAAAGTACTTTTTATACCACCCCAAATCACTATTCCATATGAAATAACTGATAGTGTTATTAGTATTAATGATATATAGATATAATTAACTTTCAGCTAACTTTTAGCGTTACTAATTAATACAAAAAAGAATTTACGGCTTAGTTTGCACAATGTAGTCAATATGAGTCAACCATTTTAATTGGAAATCAATAAATAGTCTGAGATATTTAATTGTATTTATTATCTTGATATTTAGACAAGTACCTACAATTACTTACTAAAATTATTTTTCAAACAAAGGGTATTATGTAAGTATAATTTCTGTTCAATATTTAGATTTTTATTTTGAATACTAAAAATAATATGTTTAGATTTAGTTAAATTTAATTCAAGAAGATTATAATAAATTATGAATTTATTATTTCAAATACTTTATTAGCTTTGATGAATAATTTATTAATATTTTTTTCGTTTAGAAGAATAGTATCAACATTTATATTAAGCAAGCCATTGATGTATATATATAATTAAAAAATTGGGACCAAGTACAGTCCCTGACGTACACTGTAATAATTTATTTTTAATGGATTAATATAATTTTCACTAGCTAAATTAACCGTCGTTGTCGGGTTAAAGTAGTGATGGAGTTAAAGTATAGAAACATTAATAATAATTAAGTAAATTTGATAATATTTTTAAATTCTGATTCACCTGTTAAAACATTTTATAATAGTTTGAATTGTTTCTCAAACCAATAAGTGCGTATAATAAAATGTATTTAAGAAACATTTATTTTAGAAATACTCAAATACATTTAATAGAAAATAATCCACTGATCATTTATACATGTAATAATGTAATGCCGTGATTATGTTTGTATTACAGGCTCTGTAAATCAATAGCCTATATTCAAATGTATTATATACACCATTCAATTCTACTTAATACCAAATAGAAGATAAATAAAATATAAATACAACTACACTATAATAAAATTACATTTTATAAATATTAATAAATATCATTAATATATTTTTATTTATTATTCACACTTTTAATACAGTTTATAAAATATAATAATGTTTAGTATGTTTAATTTATAAAATTAAAAAAAAAATTAAATTGTTTTAAATACTTCTTTATAGATAACGTTCGATGTTTTATAAGTTGGTGATTGTATGTGCAAACCACTTGCATAATTTACTCGGGAAGAAGCTATATATAACTGACCATTCTTCCATGGTAACAAACAAAGAACAAACACAATTATTGAAACTAATAGCAACCATCTATAAACAAAAATTTCCATCATAAATCTCAAAATGTCTGTCGATTTTATACTCTTTTTACCCTTTAAAATGTGAATTTTGAAAAATCCTTTCTTAGTGCCCTTATACATAGTAATAAGTACATTTACTGAAAATTTCAAATAAATCGGTTCAATAGTTTTGGCTGTACGTTGATTCCACCCTTCATAATTATAATATATACTTATATAGACTAGCGCCAGCTGACCCCGTGCACTTCGTTGCCCGTTAAAAATGCCAATTCTATAATATGATTCGAATTTTGATTAATTTGTTATTTAATATTTGATTTAACGGTGTTCAAAACTTAGACATTTTCATTGACCATTTTGATTCTCAAAAAACTTATGCAAGCACCACTTTAAAATGAGAATTTTTTTAAATGCTTTCTTATTACACACTGAATTTGTGGTACGATTGTACGAATGTACCGTGTAAATTGCAAGCATTGATCTATCATTTTTCACGCTCTACGTTTATCAGTCAGTGGGTTAGTCAAGTAATAATATTATAGTCATTCTGCTTGTTGTTGTCCATGAGACTTATGATTATGTGAGCATTATATTATCAGGTAGGCAATCCACCCGTTGTAGATTGCGGACTCCGCGAGATGTGTACGTAAGTTTATAATTTCTAACCCTCAAGTTTCAAAGTTATATAATTTTTTTTTTTTACTACGGTGGATAAAATACAATAATGTGCCATCTCGCGGTTTTATATTGACTTATTTTGCTAATTCTTATTTTTATTGTTATGCTTTTGACAAAATATAACAACAGGTCTACAACTATTTACTTATTCAATCATAACCAATAACAAAATTTTATAGTTTATTCTCTTGCTGGACAGTGACGTCATTGTTGTTGTTTTTTTACATCCAGATTCCGTACTTTTCTGGTGGATTACTATTACTATTATTATTATTTTATTTTCGTTAACCGTGGTAACAATTTTTTATTATTATTATTTATTTTCCCCGTTTTTGTAACATTTTTCATTGATGATTCGCTCCTATTGATCGCAGGAGAAGGTGCTTATGTAATACAATTTTAGGAAAATCCACCAGAAAAGTATAATTACGAATACAACCAAAAAAAAATTAGCGAAATCGATCCAGCCGTTCTCAATTGATAAATTGTTATACATTTTTGGTTCCATTTTTATGTATAGGGTGTCCCAGCAGAAGCGCACAATTTAAGGACGCCAGGATTTTTTTGTATCTGTGTTGACTGCTTTGTTCCAATGTTTTTCTTATTTTATAACATCTCCCATTTGTAAATTTTTCATCGCAAAGCAGTTTTTGGCATTCGTCGTTATGGAGAGGTTGACAATTGTACAACGCGTAACATTAGTGAAAATGTACTACAAGTGTGGAGAGTATGTTGCTGAAACCTTGTGAAAGCTTCGAACGATCTTTGGACACAACTGAGCCAGTTTTCTCGAATTTTACTAACAAACGAGTTACAGTTGCTCACTTAGGCGCATTTTTTCGGCCGAAGCTTTCGCAAGGTTTCAGCAAAACACTCTCCGCCTGCACTTGTGAAGCGTTTTCACTATTGTTATGCGTTATTTCACTGTGAACCTCTCCATAACGATGAATGCCAAAAACTGCTTTGCGATGAAAAATGTACAAATGAGAGATGTTATAAAATAATAAAAACATTGGAACAAAGCAGTCAGCCCAGATACAAAAAAATCCTGGCGTCCTTAAAATGTGCGCTTCTGCTGGGACACCCTACACATATAGTTTTAAACGTCATATAGTTACAATATTTTAATAATATACGTTTTAACAAATAGTAAAATCACAGAGATGCTGCTAACTTGTTAATCGGGTATATTTTAAATTAAACACATTTTTTAGGGCCGCTCTTACAATGTTCGATTAGTGTTTGATGACGCTATCTGGAAGATTTCCTCATGTGTAACCGATAGAATTCTACCAATTAGTCTTAACCGACACTTAACTGGACATTGTAAGAACGGCCCTTAGACTTGTTATATCACATAATATTATAGAGAAAATACTTTATTACTTGATCCGGCCAGTAATTATGAAGTATTGGGCTCTAAAATTTGAAACCGTATCCGTATCGATAAACGTGTATTCTTATTTGTTACGAAATTACTAAAACAGAAAAACTTAATTAACGTGCATTGGTAGTATTATTATCTCGTTTCATTACAATTTGTTCGGTTCCAAATCTGGCGGTGACCAATTATTATTTGTTTTATTGTAAATTATAATATTTCGACGATAAGGCATGGCATGGCTATAGCCATGAGGCATGGGATATTCCGAAGGAACCCCACCCCCTGCCTTTGTGTCTGTCGAAGTCAGCCCGTTCATACGGTCGCTAGACACCAGGGATCCTACTAAGATCATTGACCATCGTGAGTCTTCGAGTTGTCGTTGCCGATTCCACCGTCGCGATCCGTATAATTTTATTATTTTTTTACGCATCACGTCGGGTAGCCATATTTGTTGTCGGTGGCATTTATTTTATACACGCTATTTATTGTGCGTGGGCCTTCATGTGGCATGAATCTGTTATAGTGCGAAAGTGTTTCGGCTAATTATATTATATTAATTTTCTGCACACGGATACAGCAACATTTTATCATATTCCAGTACGGGCTGTTACGGAGATTTTTTATTTTTAATATAATATATCTTTCCTCCGCGGCTCTGCTCACGAGTTGGTCGATGCGGACGACGGTGTTTGAAGATCCATAGTGAAGACGGTCGGTGTGAAACGGTTACGATCAGTGGTTCGGTCACGGAACACGTAATTATATTATTGATACGCGAATATTAATTTGTATATTATCAACTGCTATCGTAATCAATATTATTATTGTTATATATATATACTGTCTAAATGTTTATTACGTATTAAAATATATAACCTTTATTTTATATAGTAGGTAGGCGCCTACTCCCCATATTATAATACTTATGTCTTATATACATTATTAATGTTATTTTCATGTGTGTGATATACTGTTATGTTATTTAATACAGTCCACTGATCTTTATTATTGCAACAATCTGGTTTTTGATTTATTATTATTATTATCATTATTACCTATTGATTTGTTGCCTCTTCATATTATTATATAAGAAAATACAGTACACACATTACAAAATTATTACTTATAAGTAGTTAATTTTACGTTTCAATGTGAATAATAATAACATTTATTATTAACTGTAATATATTATTCATTGTAACAATAGTATATCCCTTAGATAACAACTAGTTTTTCCAATATTTTAAGTCCACGATCTCGTGATTTGGTCAAAGCATACAGTGTTATAAACCTATCTAGTTGTAGTATAGTGACCTTTGATACAAATACATAAGCTTATAAATTAAACCTGAATATTTTATTAATTAGATTAATAACCTTGCCAGAGTTTAATGTATAAGTAATTAAAAGCATGCCACTATATTTGTTATGGTACTAATTAACAACTATTATTACATCACTTTAAGCCGTTTTAGAGTTATTAATATACTATGTAATAAGTTACATAATATTCAGTACTAACGTGCTTCATGTACAATCTATTGGCATGCTATGAGCAATTATATCATCTCTGAACTCTGCTAAGACACCTATTCGATATTATAATTTGTATTATTTTCCAAATGTATCAATAGCGATATTACCTCTAAATTTTAAATTCAAGTAGGTTCGTGTCTTCAAATCTAGAACCTTGGGTAGGTAGTAAACTTTAGCACAAGTGTTTTTGTTATTTGTTTACATAATAAGTAAAAATACATAATTATACACCCTCATAACGATCATTGACTATAAAACATCATTCGCTACTCTGTTTCGTACTTCTTTTTAATTATTATAATAAAGGCTTCACCGATTTTTTTATATTCAAAAACGTACTTTCAACATAAGGAAACCGTGTTCAAACAAACCTAATAAATCTTCGGTTTAATCTGCATTTCTCTTATCTTTGATAACGTTTAAAAAATTATTATTTAAAATAATTATTATCAACAGAAAGGCTGCCGTACTCTACGTCGCACCTAGCCATGCGACGTATGTCTTACACGATAAGCACTTTAACTTAATTACAAATCCATTATGATCTCACATTAAAATAATCCGGTCGTATTTCCCTTAATTATTTCTAAAATGCGTATACAGAGCGTGCCAAACCAGAAAACGTGTAATTGTAATATCACTTTCACCACCCCCAAATTCAAACTAAAAAACAAAAACAAAAATTAAAAAACTTGTCACTTCGAATTGTTTCTTAATTTTCTCAGAGCTGGTTGACAAAAATGGATCAAGGCCTAGAGTACAAAGAACTACCCTCTTCTCAAATCAGATCTCTACCACCTATATTTATTCCTACTGTTAAAGACTATAAAGCTTTCTGTGATAACATTGGGGTCCTAACATAAAAATAACGTTTCTAATATTAAAGTTCTACCAAAATTATAAAACTGTTCACTAGCTCAACTGATTCTTATAGCACCCTGATAACATTTCTCCAATCTAATAAAGCCGATTTTCCTACTTTCAAATCAAATAAAAAATATATTTCAGAGTAGTCATTAGAAATCTCCATCATTCAGTTACAATTAGTGAGATCACAAATAAGTTCATTTACAGCTCTTAAGCATACATTGCGTAATATAACAAATGCTTTACAGCGTAACACCAAAAAACCTCTGCCGTTATATTTCGTAAACTTAGAACTTAATATCAATAACAAAGGCGTATTTAATATTCATCACTTATACTATTCAAAAATAAAAATAAAATAATCGCAAACTAACCATCAACCAAATTTAATGTATCCGGTGCTGAGGTTTTAGTTAAACCAAATCTTACTGTAATCATCCCCTAAAATGCGTTTTCTGTAAAGATCCTTACACAATATGTAGTATTATCATTTACAACGGTTACTCAAAATTCAGCAAGAAATTCTTCTCAAGTTTACCTTAGGATTATGGGTACCTAAGGACTTGAAAGTTTTACCTCTTTACATAACACAACTCATCTCAGAAAAACCCAAAACTCGCTGTAGATGGTAAAGAACGGACTTGCCTAATGACAAAAAAATTACAATTCTCTCACTAGCTCTTTAAAAGATGTACCTACTTCAAAACGTCAACTTTGAAAAATATCTAGAGCACCTAAAATTTCTTCTTGATTCAGACAATTCATTTTAGAAGGCAATAAAAAATATTCTGGTTGTAGAAACATTATATCACCCCCTCTACGTTATCTAGACAGATCCTTAGCCTCATCGAATTTAGACAAAGCAAAGCTATTATCGTTACTGACCTCGACAATATAATATTAACGTTTCATACAGACATAACCAATAAACACCATTACCACTATATTTGAATCTTACTAAACAATACTTTAGGTACCAATGAATATTACAAAAAAACATACTTCCAATTCTGAAATTCAAAACATTATTAGGAAATGATGAAATAATAATTCACCTGGTCACGACCTGATAACAAATACAATTACAAAGAAACTACCGAAAAAAGCAATTTTACTACTTACGTATATCTTTAATAATAGACTTCGTCTATCATATATCTTTTTCACTTGGAAGCACTCAGTCATCATACTTATTCACAATCCATGCACGTATCCTGATACCTTCTCTTCTTCAAGATCTAGGTATTAGTCTTCCACGACGTGAAAAAAAAAGTTTAAAAAATGTGAACACGATTATTACTTATTATATTATATTACTTATAGATTGTAAATGTTTTCTATATTTCTAATAATAAAAAGAAGGTACATAATACAATTACTTAAATACAGATTAAATGATTATATCTACCTTTTTAAAGCTATGATTGAAATAGAGATAGAAAATAGTTTTATATTAACTTAGTATCAATAAAACAATTTTATAAATACGTATGTCGAAAGGAAAATAGAATTAAAAACTAATTATTTATTATTTTTTTTTAAGTAACAAATTCCACAATATACAAACATTAAAATTAAAATTATTCTAAAAATAGACAATTAGAAATAATATTTTTGACTACTTTGACTACAATGTATTATTTTTTTAAACTGAACTAAAATACACAAGTCCTAAATACCCAACGAATAATTGACTAAAGGATTTGAAAGTATATTTTACAGGAATATCATAAACTTTAATTGATCTTTTATTTTCAAATAATGGCTTGCTATTACTCTTTAGAAAGCGATTGAAAATAAAATATATTCAGGGATATATTCACTTAAATCTTGACCTTGATCTTATATTATGATCATTTATTGTTCTTACGTGCTAAAAAATAAAATCGTTGTTTATAAAAATGGAAGATCGTGAAAACGAAATTTTAAATTATACTTAGTGATATATTGAAATATTCTCACTAAGCTATAAACTATGGTCGTATAAATTATTTTAATATAACATTCTAACATAACAATTTTTGTACGATTTTCTATATTCAAAATAACATTAAATTAGTTTTCGTTAACAACGTCATCATCTTTGCTATTTTCTATCATAGACACTGGGACAAAATTACAATTTGCCAAATCTTTTGTTAATCCGAAACGATTGCTTAGTATATTTAAAAAGCACATAAAAGCTGAACTGTAGGCAAAAAATCGAAACGACCACACTCCACCGTATGATTGGAATAAAAATCCTCCCAATAGACTAGCTAAAGATTCACCTATAAAAGAAAAATCCATTTTAAAATAGTGTTATGTAATTTTTTTATACAACAAATTAATACAAAATTAAAATTAAAATCGTAAGAAGTGATTAGGTAGTAAAAATTGTATAGTATGTAGGTAGGCTGCAGGAGTCTATTATACTAGTTGTCATATAACCTAGGGTGACAAGACGTTCCGTTTAAAACGGGATTGTCAATTTTGATTATTATGTCCCGTTGTCCCAACAAACTTCGAACGGGATGTTTTTTATCCATTTTTCCAGTTATAATAGTACACTGTATATTTTTTTAAAAAAAAAACAATGTATGAAACAAATTTAAAACTGTTTCATAAGTTATAAATAATAGAAAACAGTATTTGAGGGCCGATGGCGATGAACAATTAAATTAGGAATGAGCATGAGACATGTTGTATTGCATAATTCACTACGAACTAAAGTATACATATATTGTTCAATATTATTTATGTATAATCGATGATGTTTGATATTATATTAAAGTATTTACGTTTTTTTTTTTTTTGAGGGTTGGGTAGATAGAAGTAAAAACTATCTTGTTTTTATTCTCGTAAAATGGTCACCTTAATGTAACCACTTATCTATAGTATCTTTATGATACAGCTATATTATAGTTTTTATCAATCACTATTAGATATTGATGTTACTAATAGGAATTTATTACAAATGTCAAATCTATATAAACAAAAAAAAGTAGTTTTACATGAGCCTACAATAAATCCCTGCGTGAGTTCATCTTTAAAATGCAAATTTTACAAAATTCTTTTATAGAACACCTATATATCATTATAAAACGAAAGTATTGACCAAATTTTATATTTATTTTATAGCTTCGGTAATTCTGGCTAGGCGGTGATGAATCAGTTTGTCAGGACATGTTATTATAAATATATGATTATATAAAATCAGTTACTATAAATACTCATAAAGTTTATAGTTAGTATAACTAACTGCATGACTTGTATAGTTTCATGAAAACCATTCTATTTTTTAATCTGATATATAATGTGTATTATTGACTATTGTACTATTGAATTTGAGATTAAATTAATTTACTGATATCAAATCATACATAACGGATGATAAAAGTCGTTAGACTATAAATAAAAAATAAAAGTTAAATTTTAGTGGTTTTTTTGGCATATTTTGTCAGGTTTTAGTGCATATAATATGCATGCATATTTAATAGTTTTTAAGTGCATAAAATTCACAGCCTTGATTCTAACAATGAATATATTTTATCCATCGTTATGTAAGTGAACTTATAACTTTTACTGTATAAGTAAAATAATGAAAATTTAAGTTATTTATAACATTAACAATATTATATTTGGGTAATTTAAATAATATTAGTTATTTGTAGGGCACGGATATTGTTGCATTTCCAACTTTTTTTCTATTTTTTCAATTTATTGTTAAGTAAGTTTTGAATGCGTGTCATGTAAATACGAAATAAAATGAAAACGATTTAATTGCAATTTTTGGATTTCTTTTGAAATTTTATTGAATTAACTAATTTATACAACTTACTATGTAGCTAACTATCTGCGTTTTTATAATAATATAATATATATTATAGTCGACTCTCGACCGACGTATTATAGCCTATAGATAAGATAATATAATTTAATACCACCAGTCATAATATAAATAATGTTATCTCATAAAATAAATATAATTAACCTATTCTTAGCCAAAAAAATGTCAGTAAACGATTTAACTTCTTTTAAATACCTACACTCCCCTTATATCAACCTACGTGGAACGAAATTTTTAGACGTATAGGTAAGATTTATTAGCTCTTGCAAAGCTTCAAATCGAAAAGGATTCGATTTCGATAATGTTGACACAAATACATATAATGTAATATATTATGTAATGATATGATGATGAAATGATTATATAATATATTTAAAATATATATATATATATTTTTTTTTTTTGTAGAATTTTTGATTATAACAATAAATTTAAAATATATATATATATATATTTTTTTTTTTTGTAGAATTTTTGATTATAACAATAAATTTAAAATATATATTATAACAAAACGTTGTTATTTTTATTGCAATTTTTAATAGTTTAGGTAAAATTTGTATTATTTTTTAGTAAAATACTGCAATCAATTTTACTAGTTTTAGATTCTGAACGGAGTGAAGAATGTATTGATTTTACAATGATGTATGTTTTAGATTCTGAACGAAGTGATGAATGTATTGATTTTACAATGATGTGTGTTTTTTTTTTTTTTTTTGTGTCTGTGTACAGCATAACTAGTCGAAATAATGCTCCAATTTCAAACTATGGGGGTGGTTTCCGATGTAAAAGTGAATATCCTTGGTGCATTATAGAGGTAAAAAGTTAACATTTTCCAACAGTTTTCAAAAAAATCGAGAAAAACAAAAAAAAAATGACGGAAAAACGGCAATTTTTACGCAAAACCAGTTTTCGACCAAATCGATTTATTTTTATGGTTGTAATTCAAAAACTAATCACTGAAAATACTTGAAATTTTCACCAAATGTTAATGTTAGTAGTATCTGTATATAGTTAAATTTTCAAAAAATTTTGACTTTTTTTGAGTTATTTATAGACCACTGAAATTTTCGATTTTTTTGAGAAGTTTTTTGTAAAGTGTCGATAAAAAATTTTTGGATGACCAAAAAGTTTTGAAAATTTAATACAAGGTTCCTTATGAGTTGTTTTTAATGTAGCTAAAAAAAATTAAAAATCGTTAGTCACAATTTTTTTTTATAAGCGTTTTTAGTTCAAATTTTTACGAAATCTGTCGAAAACGCGAAAATTTGCAAGTAATTTTGAAGTTGAAAAATCATAAAAATTTTTTCTTTTATAACTTAATTTTGAAAATTTGGTACAAGGTTCTCCATAAATTTTTCTTCGAATATCTGTAAAAAAAACTCTACTGGATTCAGACAAAAAATTTTTATGAGTGTTTGAAATTTAAATTTTTACAAAACCGCGTTAAATAACGGTTTAGCCTTAAACGATTTTTGATATTTGTTATTATTCAAAAAGTATAAGTCGTAGATACTTGAAAATTTTACCAGTTATTTAGATAGGCATTTTCTTTACATGATTTAATTTTCAAAATATTTTGAGTTTTTTGAGCTATTTATAGACAACTGAAATTTTCAACTTTTCTGAAAAATTTTTTTTGAAGTGTCGATAAAATTTTTTTGGCCCTATCAAAATACTTGTAAATTTTATACAAAGTTCCTCATATGTTATTCTTATAGTGATTAAAAAATTATAAGAATACATAGGCACAATTTTTTTTTATTAGCATTTGAAGTTCAAATTTTTACAAAAATTTGTCAAAATCATGAATATTTGCAAATTATTTTGTAGTTCAAAATTCATAAAATTGTTTGTATTTATATCTAACGTTAAAAAGTTCAACACTAAGTTTTCCATAAGTTTTACTTCAAAAAGCTATAGAGAAAATTCTAAGAGTCATTATAGGAAAAATGTTTTGAGCGTTTGAGTTTTAAATTTTTATGAAATCGGAATATTTGTTTCAAAATAGAATATATGACAATATTAATTATAATATATTATAGACTGACAAATCATCTCCGTTCAGAATCCTTTTTCGTATACAATGATACTTTCATTGCATTCAAATTTAATCCACCCTAGTCCGAGGTCCACCCCACCCCCTAATTTACAGCAGAGCGGTACCCACTTGCCGACTTTTTTTAGTACTACAATATCCGTGTGCCCTTATTATTAGTTTATTACTATTATACTGATTATATTATTTATGAAGTATAGTGAATCAATTTCAGTACAAGTCTAACTCATGTCTACATCAATCTTATAAATCATTTAATAGACGTATACACTATAATGCATATATTTTTAGTTTTTAACTATTATAATATAGAGAATATTTTTGTTGTGAGTATTAATTGGACCAGTATGAAAATCGCTATAACAATATTGAAAACACTAATTAAACATTTACCTCAATACAATAATTATTATTGTAGTTATTTATTACTATTATTCGTAATGTACAATCATTCTTAATATATTTTATTTTTTTTATGATATTATGAACCATGAATGATGTAGGTAAACACTAAGTTGTTTTATTTTATTTTTTAGTAAGGATATTTTACTATACTTGATAAAAGTATTAAATCTAAAAAAAAAAATAATTTTATAATTTACCAATGCAATCGAAAAATGCTAATATCCCAATTATGGTATAAGTGGCGTCCTCAGGTGACATAATTTTTGCGTAGGACATTTTTACAGATACCGCCAATGCATAAGACACGCCATTCAATAACTCTATTGCAATGATCCAAGCTGGATTCCATATGACGGTGTAAAGATATAACCTGATGGCCATAGATCCCAGCACCAAAGCCATGCAGTTAATGTGACCCATCTTTCTGATTATCCAACCAGAGCAAAAATAAAATGGTATTTCACCTCCAAAACATTGGATGCCTTGAGCTAAACCTTGAAGTGTTTTTATCCATGCTCGTTGGCTGTAATCATTGTTAACAACAACCAAATCCTCCATATACCTGTATAATTAATATCCGTATTTAAATGTTTGATCAACTACATCATACTTGAGACAACATCACATTTCCAAGAATATTTTTAACATATTGAATATACTATTTCTATATGGGGTACTTTTCATATATTTACAATATATATATATATATATATGGACCGCCATTAAAAATAAATAATAACTATCAGTAAATAAATGTTTCATTACATTATACTTTTTAAAAGAATTCGTTCAATTCTATACTAAATATTGATATATATTTTTTGTATCTAAAAGTAATGCTTCTTTGTAGTACAGAAAGTTGTATAAAAGTTAAACTGTGAATAACTGAATTAATATAATACGCGTGTACAAAGTGATTCTTTTATCATGAACCACTCATTATTTCAAAAACTATTAACATTTTGAAAATATTTCTTTTTTCTATAATTATTTATAAAAGAAATAAAATTATTTTTTATTTTTTTGAATGACAATATACATTTTTAATTTTATATTCTGAAGAAGAACATTTTTCAGAATATTTCGATACCTACATAAAAATCATAATTTGAACGAATATAATTTATAGTTATTCGTATTTAAAGTTTAGGTGGGTGGAGTAGAGAAATACAAAGATACCCAACAAAATGTAAGTCTGCTACTTCATTTAGTTAAACTTTAAAAATGTATAATTTGAAACTGTTCGTTAAAATTTCAATTGTTATGTATCAACATATTCTTCAAAATATAAATTTAAAATGTATTTATATAATTAAAAAATTGTTTTATTTAAATTTTAAATTATAAATAATAATAATATAGTGTACAAAGATTTACTTGTAAATTATAATATAGATTAACTTAAGATTTTAAATAAAAAAATACTAATAAGAAATAGGTAGATAATATTATGAAAGATGTACACAATTTATGAACATATATAAAAAGAAATATTTAAAAAAAATGTTAATATAAGTAAATTTTTAAATAATCAGTGATTTATAATAAAATTACCATCTTGTAAAAATATATTATTCAAAACAATTGAATTTTGATACATATTTATAGATAAGAATTTAATTAGGAACACAAATATATTATATTGATAATTTAAGACAATTTGTATTTGTATTTTTATTTTTACGTTCAATACCGACATTATTTTGATGTATCAGGCTAAATTTCACGCAAATATTTGATTATAATAAAATCTTTTTACAATTAAAAAAATAAAAACCAATTGTACTAATTTATTTAAAAATATATACTAAGTAACCAATCAAAATTATTAGGTTATACGTTCTTAGCCGAGTATTTCAGTATACTATAAAAATACGTATAATATTGGTCGGATTCCCTTCGACATCTGTTAGACTCGCCACAAAGAGGACTCCTGGGTTTGATTTCTTTCGGCTACAATCGCGTATCTCGCATTAGCGCTGTGTGCAATACAAGAGGCGCGCAGATTCACAAGCTTGTCCCGCTGCTTCGCGTGATAGACAGTAGACACACGATCGCGCGTCAACATAATATAGATTATAGACGAGCACCGAGTTGGCCATTTCTCGAATACCTACCGTATGCGCCGCGATATAGTTACAGTATGTGACGGCTAAAACGACAAAACCACGAACCCGTGCGGAGCCAACCCAACGAACTAAGTTAGCTTACGAATGCTGGATACGTGATTTGGCTTGGTGTGGTCTTTAGGCTAACTTCCGTTCTGTATTACCATTCATAAAGTTATGTTATTGTAAGAACATAAATCACCTTCCAACCACGACTACCGAAGTATAGGTTTCACGGTCCGACAAGCCACCAGAAGTTCAACTCGCGCACTCACCACTTGATCCCGGAGACATGCGGCAATGCAGCTAACACCAGTGCGGCTAACGAACCACCCGCGGTGCCGAATGTGCCGATCTTCCCACACACAACGCATATATGTGACCAAATTGGAAGGTATGGAGAAAGAGACCGATGTCGGTACAGCTAGCACCCCGTCGAAGGATCTTCCGTTTTACTAGATACTTGACTACTACCTTTATTATAAATTTCCAGCGATTTTGTCTGTTTACACACTGATTATAATATTTTAAAGTTTAAGCATACTATTTATTTATTACCCTAATAATATTTTTATTGTAATAATAAATGAAAACATTTATAATTATAAACTCACTACAATAGAAAATATTTAAAAATTGTATAGAGAAATGTGTTTGGTGCTATAGGTAGGTATGTATAAAATAGGTACAAATTTGACTTAAAATTATTATGCAATAAAAATAATATTTTTGTATTGAGAACATACCAGAATAAAAAGTGAGTAACAATTGCATGGAGAAAAGTATTGAATATAGACCATATATAAAATGCAATTACATAATGTTTAGATAACAGCCCATATATACTTTTCCATTGTTTTTCGGGTTTTTTTGTTTCAACCACCTATAAATTAAAAGACAATATAATATATTTTTCAATAATTGTTTAGGCTAATTGAACATTAAAAATTATATTGATATAAGTAGATTTAGATTATTTTTTTAGTATAGAGTCGAGTGACGTACTTTAATTTTATTTATGACAAATAAATTACAAATTGTGAGTAAAATACACGAATAAAAAACTGGTGAATATTCCTTTTCCTTTTTATTAATGCTAAACCAATCCACAAGCCATCCTATAAATATAGAAAAAAATCCCCAACCAAATGATGACCAACATTTTTGTTTTCCAAAATCCTCAGGTTTATCTTCTAAAAATAAAAATAAATGTAAATTTTTATTTATTTACAAAAATAATATTATCATTGTTGCTGTCGAATAATACTTTACCTAAAAGATCAAGACAAATTGGACTTTGTAAAGTTACTGATATAACTATACAAGCACATGACGTAGATAAAATAAGGAAAAAAATCCAAAATTGATGTAGATAAAGAACGTTTCCTCTATACGTTGTTATAGTGGCAACGCGAATTATAGCTTCATTAGAACATGAAGTGATGTGGCAAAATGTGTTTAAATTATATTTGCATGTTAGAGGAATTTCTGTACCGTTCATCTGGATAGATGATAAATGGAAAACATACGA
The DNA here is from genome assembly GCF_020184175.1 of Aphis gossypii. Lineage (NCBI taxonomy): Eukaryota > Metazoa > Arthropoda > Insecta > Hemiptera > Aphididae > Aphis > Aphis gossypii. The sequence goes on from NC_065531.1 coordinate 88,038,219, forward strand.
ATTTTCAGTCTGAAATAAAATTCATAAATATTTACAAAAAAATATTAAATAAATATGAATAAATTATTATGGTAATATTACTAGTTCCATATCTTTCAATTTTAATGTAACACCAATTTCTTCGTTTATATTTTTAATATATTTGGTGGTTGTCATCCAATAATCACTGAAATGGGATTGATTATTCAACTTATTTATTTGATGGTGGTCACCAAACATCGTATTTTGACAAATTAACTGAATAAGATTAATTCAATTGGTTAACATGTTTGAAAATATTAACTGAAGTTTCTTATGACAAACGATTATATAATAATTGTTTAATTGCATTTGTTTAATAAATAGAATATATTAAATACTTTAATAACATCGTTATTAAAATATCTTATGTAATTTCAGTAATTTTTGTATATGTAGATACCTACATAAAGCTTATTTCATTATAATAATATAATAATATTATGATGTAAAAAAAATATTAATTTTAAAAAATCCATCTAATCAGTGTTTTATGATATAATTTATGATTTCTTGTGATTTAAAGTTTTAATTTTAGTTTTAGTTAATCACTATTAAACCCTGTATATTTTATTTATTTTCAATTTTTACACACACTGATAAATTTTAAGTGAATTGCTGCAAAATTTAACAACCATTATTCTACAATTGTTCAAAAGAAACTATTTCAGCTATTTGAAGCCCATGCACATTTTAGTATTTTTTATTTTATTAAATAATCTTACCTTGCATGTGATTAGTTCATCATTCTTTTCATGATTAAATAATGTTGTGTTGTATGTATTTTGTTGAACGTTATCGGCATGAACAATCAAGATAATTTCTGAGTTACATTTCATATCCATGCCTATCTCTAAAGGAACTTTTGGAACAAACATGAAGAAAAATGAAATCACGCCTAACAGTAGTGTTGCGGTAAAAAATAACGTTTTTTTCACACGAAATCTGTCGACGATTATACCAGCCACAAGTGAAAATACCATTGATATCATTGACATAAAAGTCATAGTAACACCATATGTGGTTATTGAATATCCTAATTGTTTCGCTATTGTAGGTAAAAATCCATACATAGGCCCTATACCTGTATAAAATAAAAACTTTCAATTATAGATTTATATTTGTTGTCAATAAGTTTAAATAAATCAAATACATCATAAATGAATACAATATATTATGCTACCTCAAACGTGTAGCTTGAGGTGGTTACAGCAACTTTACTATGTTACAAGTACAATAAAACATACATTTTTAAATTTGATTAATGTAAAAATTATTTTAAGATTATATTATTTAAATTAAGTATATTTAATTGTTTTATAAGGAATACGTATTTGTGTACAATTTTAAATTAATATTAAACTTAATTTTAATCAAACATCGACATTTATAACCATTTATTTCCTACCAAATTCCTTATGGTTAGTATTTTCAGATTTTTACATTGCTTAAAACGTGTTTGATATATATGAGGTAAATACAAAAAATAAGTTCCATTTTCTACTACAACTTCTTGTAGATTTTACATGGGAGCAGTTTGATTATTCCTCCTACATCCTAAACATAGCACCTGGTGATTTTCATCTTTTTTACTCATGAAATCATTTACGGGTGGTCAAGGCTTCAACAATGATGATGAGGTGAAAAAATCTTTTAATACCTAGTTATACTTAAATCACAGGTGGTATCTTTCTATGATAAAAGATACAAAAACTAGTACCCCGATATGATAAATGCATAAGTGCCTAAATAATGGTGGTAACTATGTTGAATAATAACGTAGTGTATAAACTTTAAATTAAAATTAAATTTCTTTTTAAATTTAGATTTTTACATGTTTTTATTTCCCAACGAAACTTACTTTCTAGACTTGTCTCGTAAATAATATGATGAATAATCTTTTAAATCTATATCAAAAATATATTTAAGAACATTAATTAAATAATAGGCCTTCTAGATTAGACGTTAAAATTATTTTAAAGATCTCCTACCTTTAAAATCATAAAGTTTTATTTGTATCAAAAGGGGGCTTATATTTTATTTTTATCTTCAATTAAATCGTATTCCACTTCTTGTTTTCCTATATAAAAACTAAGAAAGTTATAGTAATAGGTATATTTATAAATTTTAGTATGGATAATATAATAACTAACATATTGTATACTATAGAAGGGCAATTAATGTAAGTTCCTATACAGTAAAAATAAAAGGTACCTACGTATGTTTCTACATGGAGAATATATTTTAATACAATAATTCAAATTATAAAAAAAAGAATATACTAAATTTTACATAATATTATAAGTTATAAGATATCAATCTGATGATATTATCATACATTTTAATATAAATATTCATAATTGTAAAAAAATATACTATACATTTATATTACCATTCATTCTATTCTTCTATATTATATTCTTTATTTTATCATTAATTTGGTACCTTATAACAGTGTTTCTCACACTTTTTCTCTGCCGCACCCCTTAGAAATAGTAAAAATGATTGCGGACCCCTAAATAAAATTAAAATTTTTATTTTTATAATACTAGATGTATAGTAGGTATATACTATTTTCAATTTACGTTCGCGGACCCCCTCCGGTACACGAAAGGACTCCTAGATGTCCGCTAACCACAGTTAGGAAAACACTGCCTTATTATACAAAATATAGTATAAGTATAATTTATTTAACAAGCGTAAATTTTTCCGATGTGTAAGAATTTACATATCTATCTCATTTTTAAATTCATGTAGGAATTTATACATCATGTGTGTAGGAATTAACGTATGTAATTTTTACCTGCTACTCTCGTGTAGGAACTTATGATTCCTGGAGTCCATTCATCTACATCTAGGAAAATAAATAGAGGCCAAACCTCCTCCCCCCGCCTGGATACGCCAATACTTAAAAGTCTAGAAATATATTATACGTAATACAGGTACGAGTTCAGTTTTCTGAAGACAGATATAATAAAAACACCTTTAAATTCTATAAAGTATGCATATGAATACACACTATAACAAGTTATTTGTATTCACAAAAATAAAGGATTATAATAATTACGTTTATCAAATTTATTAATCAGCAATTAATAATTTCTCAGGTTTTTAAAAAAAAAAAAATAAATTATTAATAAGTACAGTACTTATAGATAATATTATGAAAACATTTCTAATACCTATATAATATTACCAATTTATCAATTTAATATTGATCCATCATTACGTTTATTTATTTTTTTTAGAACAGAATATAATATGTAAAATATAAAAACTGCCATTCGTTGTCAACCCGTTTTATCATTATATAGCTATAGTATAGTATAGTGTTTTTTGTGTCTACGTCATCATCTCATCTTTTCCGATTATTTATATAAAGACACAAATTATGTAAATTATTTTGAAGTGAAAAATAATTATTCATAACGTTTTTAGTTGTAACATCTAAGGGTTACCATTTAATATAAGATTATCCATAAAGGATATTCGCTAGAAATAAGAAAAAAAATTTAAGCATAAATTATAATTTGTTATGATCGAATGGAGTTCTTACTAATGAAATTTAAAACGAAATCTAATGAAGTTAAGACTATTTTTATTTAACAAAATTCATAGTATAGAAAAAATTAATAATTATATTTATTATTACTTAAATATTCATTTTTTGTATATGTAAAAAACATAATTTTAAGCGGTCTATAGGCATTTGTAATTTTTTAAATAATTTAATTCTATATTTATAAATGTTGATAAAAATGTTTATACTCAATAAAAAAAAAGGTAGAAAACAAGGTAATCATAATGTAATCATAATAATAATAATAAGTTTTACGTATCAATATTTAAAAATATCGAGAATATCTGGGTACAACTTTGTTATGCACATTTTAAGTTCAAATTGGTTAGTCTTAATATGAGCTGCTTATGAGCAATTTTGTGTTTAAGTTTTAAGGTTTAGCTATAAAAATTGCACATTTTACAAGATTTCCATTACAAAATAATTTGCAAATTTTCATGATTTTGAGAAAATTTATCAAAATTTGAACTTTGAATGCTTTTAAAAATAAATTGTGCAATACATATCAGCGAAAAAAATTTAAGTGGGTTCTTAAATTAAATTATCTTGAATTTGACTCAGTGATAAACCTTTTATAGATGAATACAAAAAAATTTAAATTTCTCATACCTATGAATTGCTCAAAAAAAGTCAAAATATTTAGAAAATTATTCTAGCTGTAGGAAATAAAAACATTTGGTAAAAATTTCATGTATCTACGAATTTTCATTATTTAATTACAACAAAATATAAAAACCATTTGAAGATAAATGGTTATTTTATGGGATATGTAACACCGCTGAAATATTATAAAGACATTTTTTTTAATAAGAAAATTTTTGAATCTTGTATATAAAAATATATTGTTTCAAACTATAAAATAGATTTTAATATTATCAATATTTAAAATTCAAATGCTCATAAAAAAATATTATGACAATAAATTGTTGATATATTTTGTTATTATTATTTTTAATTTTTTTTTTTTTTTGAAGATGAACTATTTTATAAAAAAATTTTTATTCAATTTTTGAGTATTTTTACCCAGTAAATATTTTTTATCAACAGTTTTTTAACTATGTTAGTGTTTTTTACACAAATAGCAATTAATTGAGAAATATGAAAACAATTTCAAAATATTATGGTCATTTTATCATAACTAGAAAATTTTCATATAAATTATAAGGATTTAAAACTAACTTAACTATTTGTTACTAAGTTAAAATATTATAACTAAATATACCTTATTATATTTTAAAAAATTTTAGTTATTTATACCATTACCTTATTCACATAATTTTTTTTTTCATACACAATAATTTAATATTAAAATCAAATTTAACACATCCCTTTCATTGATCTACTCCAGTGCTTCTCAACCTAGGGGCCGCGGCTAAATAATTGGGGAGCCTTAAAATATTTTTGATTATTTAGTTATTTTCTTTACATCTTAATAATTTATTTGTGTGAAATAATGCATGTATTTCATTAGTAAATCATTTAGTATATCATTAAGAAAAAATAATTAATGATTTTGATTTTGAGCCTTGAAAATTTACCATTAAATTTAGGGGGCCCTATAACAAAAAATGTTGAGAAGCACTGATCTACTAAATGACGAAATACGCATGAAATCTACTCTATTATAGCAAAGTGATATACTTCGTTTTTTCTAGTTTCTTTTTTTAAAATTTATCATTGTTGTAAAAACAAAAACATTACTAATTTAATCAATATGTGTACTTACATCCATAAAAAAAAAAATAATTAAATTTCATTGGCAACAGTTTTTGGTTAAAATGTATTTTAACCATCTTTGAAATTTAATTTAAACTTAATAAAATTACTCACAATAAAAACATTTTGATAATAAAAAATATTTACGGCACTATTTATAAAAACATTATATTCATCATCACATCTCTTTTTCAAATAAAATTGATACTATGTTTATATTTAAAAAAATATATTGCTCCTCATTCATACTTTAAATGGTTGAAAATGTAGGTAATGAAATCCGTAGAAAACTAATAATATTATTATTGAACAACATTAAGTGGTTACATGTTTGATTACAGTTTTTTCTTCTTATGAGACATTTTTATTTAAAATTTGATGATAAAAATAAATGTAGGTACTTTATTTACATACTCGTATATACAATATACGTACATGTTTTTATAAGTTGCAAGTCCTTCAGTTAATAAAATAAAATGTTAATGATAACAAAATATAACTATTCAGAAAACCATCTTAAATTATTAATCCCATATTATTGATATTAATTGTTGGTTTTAATGCTTTTAAATCTATTTTGCACTATAGGCATTGTTTAGAAATAACAAACTGATACTAATATAATCTATATAATATATATATATGTTTATTTGCAGTAAAAAGTATATTTAAGTCTCCATTACAAGTATTATTCTACAATTTACCTATTGTTTCCTTTGTTTATGAATGATTATGAACATTCAACTAGTAGGAGAATTGAAACAAATGCTTTTGTATTTGTTTTATATATCTTTGAGATATATTTATATAATATTATAGGTACTATTAATATTATTATTAATTTTTATGTAGGTAAACAATATTATTTATTTAGGAGTATATGTTGTAAATAGTATTAAACATGATAAAATATAATAATAATTAATGTAGATTAGTGTTTTTAATACTCAATGTAAGCATTAAAATATGTTTACAAAAATCAAAATTTTCCAAACTTTTTGAACACACAATATATTACTAAAAATTAAAATATTTCATTCTTATATTTTATGATATTGCATATGGATGTATATTATAATAAGATACAGCTATTTCTATACATTCTAATCTATCAATAATTATTTTTTCCGTGTGATAATGATAATAGTTTCGAAAAGATACAAATATCTTGTCTTTATCCTACTTTACCGTCGTTACGACATTATACCCAAATGTATAATTTATATACTATTAACATCTTTACTACATGAATATTTAATGGATTTGTATTTTGTATTTACTTGTACCTAATCACTCGCTTGTGATATTTTTATTATTATCGCTTCTATACACGTAAATCGTTTTAATCGTAAAATCAGATTAATCGCGTACTATGAGCTGACGTTATACTATATAGCTAGGTACTACTTTAAAATATCCATAAAATTAGTGCGTTTTATTGTAAATTATGTAACAAAGTTATTTAAATTTTATTTTATTTTACTTTACTATCATGGCTAAAATTAAAATTTTAGGTGAAATAAAATTATTTGCTATTTTAATTTTTGCTAATTGAAACTATCAATAGATATATAACTCTATTATTATATAACTTCATGACACCTCCACTTAGAATCGAATATGATTAGATACAATTTGTCAATATCTCACAAATAATCATTATATATTTCCAAATTTCAAACCTCGTTATAATGATGTAATTTATTTTATAGTACTATAAAAATATAAAAATTTTACATCTTCTATATGTATAACAAATGAAACGGGTTCAAACAATTTCAATATTAAAGATATTAGGTATGTATAAATACAAATTAGTTGTTCCATTGCTTTATATACATATTAAAACATTTTACTATTTTTTTTTTTATACATTATAATTCAGTATATAAAAATAAATGATACCTATCTACACTATAATATAAACATTCAATTGCTGCATAAAATGTAAAACATATATATATAAATGTGCTTCGAGTAGTTAAAATATTTTAGTAAACTCTTAACTTACAATATTAATAAAGTATAATTGTATGTTACCTAATCAATATCAACTTCTGATTGACATCTACAAGAAGTTGTACTATTGATATTTATATTTTTTGAAAAACGATTTATCATCCGAGTTACAATAATTTGTATAATGCACGTAACTATCGCAAGCGCACTTAATATTTTGAAGGACGCAATGCTTCCAATAATTTTGAACATATAACCACCAATTAAGCTTCCAATAGGGGTTCCTAAAAAAAAAATCCAATACAAAACACGATAGTTTAGAAAATATGAAATAATAGATAAATTGGCCAGAATATATTACGTAAGACATGTAATGACAAACCTAATCCGGTTAAAGCTGTTCCTATAACTCCTTGAAATGTTCCTTCGGCGCCAGCGGGAGTTGAAAAATTTGCATATGAAATAGCTCCAGAGTAAAACAATGCGAATGTTATGCCATTGAGTATCTCAACTGGTAAGATGTAAACAGGGTTTTTTATAATTGAAAATAGGAAAAACATCAATGCATAAACAAAAAACAGTATGGAAAATACGTTCATGTGATTTATGCGTTTCAGTATAAAACCTAAAAAGGAAAAAAATCACATTCATTGGTTTTAAAACAGTTTTTAAAATATGCGTTCGTTCAGATAATCGTACCCGATAGAAAGAATGATGGTACTTCACCACCGAAACATTGAATTAGTATAGCTAGTCCTTGAAGTGTCTTAATCCAAGATTTTGTTTCAGGATGATAAAAAGTCGATAAGTCTTCCAGGTACCTATTAATTATCACGCATGTAAAAATAGTATCTAACATTTCAACAGCAAACAATTAAATACGTTAAAAGTTGAATAGTTATAAATTATATAAATTATATGCTCAAATATATTATTTAATATATTATCGAACATAAGCTATTGACGTTTGAGTAACAAGAAATAATTTTAATAAATATGTCTTAGTATCCGAAATATAGTTTTAAGGAATGTGTACATCTTAATTGTTAATGACTTAGAACTAAAATCCAAGTACCTAATTACAACGATAAAATATTCTAATTAGTAATGACCATCATTTTGTTTGGTTACTTTGCATATCAATAGTTATAATATTGTTCATATTTTAATTAAAAAAATTTTAATAAACTAAATATTTATTTTTTTAAATATAATTTAATTTAAAAAAAACATTACATTACATTTATTAAAAATGTACCTACTTCCACAATGACTAGATATGAGATATAGAAATATGTAAAGATAAAAAGTATTTAAATTGAATAACCCCAATACGATTTTTTTTTAATCACTATTATTAAAATAACTGTGAATGACAATGAATATAAATTTTGTTGCTTACCAGAATAAAAAGTTCCATATGAATGAAATAAAAAATCCAAATAACACAATCCAAACGAGAAAGGCTAAAATTCTAACTTCAGTCAGTAATTTTTTGACATCTGATGACACCTTTTTGTTGTATGGGCTTTGTTGTACAACCTGTAAACTAAGACTATGTATGATTATTAACACGTAATAAGCAATTTATTAAAATAAAATTTGACTGAAAAAATTGCCTTGATTGTTGACACCACAATTATATCCAAAATAAAACATATCAATGAAATTACAAAACAAGGTGTATAATTTTTGTAATCTTGTTCTTTGCTATACCAGTCTACACATACACCAGAAACAATAGCTAATAAACTATAACCAATGGATCCCCACAATCTTTGTTCTCCGTATTTATGTTTGTTTTCACCTAAAAATAAAACACAAAATTAGATCTATTTTCAATTATCCTCATACAGAAAGTTTATTTTTGGTAATAATTTTGATCTATTTAATTCTAAATAATTTTTAGTAATTGTTTTAAGAATGAGAAAAAAATAAAATAAACTGGGAATTATTTATGCTAAAGCACTTTTCGATTAAATCAATACATATATATATTTATAATTTATAAAATGAATTAACTTGCAAACAGATCTAGGGTTTTTTAGACATGACATTTTAATTATTTTATAACTATTATTAACTAAAAAAATATCCACTACGACATAGGATATTGGCACATTGGGAGACATGTAATCTTACATAGTAGACTTAACTCTAATGATTAAGAAGTAAAATATTGGCTGATTTATAATTATTAATAACGATAAATATGTTTTGAATGCGTGTACATTTTTATAATTTTATAATGGTCATGTTAGAATAATTAGTTTCAAATCAATTGATTTGCTTATACCATTAGATTACATATTTCTAAAGATTCATAGTCACTCAATGGTCTTATAAAAATATTGCATACCAAAATTAATATTATTTCACCAACCTAAAGCCTAACCTATTAATATATATTTTACATGTTTTGATTATTATTATCTTTTTTTTATAGGTACTTAAAATAATATTAATATACACATTTTTGCTCTGTCCACAAGTTTGAAAATGTAATACAAAGTTTCTCATAAGTTTTTATTACAGCCATTTAAAAATAATTAAAAATTAATATGCACAATTTTAGATTCTGAACAGAGTAAGGAAATGTAAGAAATGTATTGATGTGTTCTTTATTTTTTTGTTTTTGTATTTGTGTACACCTTAACTTGTCGAAAAAATGCTTTAATTTAAAACTTCAGTGGTAGTTTTAGGTGGCAAATTTAATATCCTCGGTGCATTACCAAGGTAAAAAGTAAAAAGTTTCTAGTAATTTTCCAAAAAAATCAGGAAAAACATTTAAAAAAGTGACGGAAAAACGGGAATTTTTAAGCAAAACCAGTTTTCGACAAAATTGTTTTTTTTATATAGTTATAACTCAAAAACGAGTCACTATAAATACTTTCACCAAATATTTATATTATACACGTTATCTAAACGTGATTTAATTTTCAAATATTCTGGCTTTTTAAAGCTATTTTTCTAAGAATTTGTTTTTTGAAATGCCGATAATTTTTTTTTTTTAAAACCTGAAAAAAACTTGACAATTTAATATGCGATTTCTTATAAGCTGTACTTATTATAGTTATTATTTTTATAAGCGTTTAAAGTTTTAATTTTTACGAAATATGTTAAAATCGCGAAAAATTTGTCACTAGTTTTGTGGTTGAAAATTCATGAAATTGTTTGTAATTATATCTAAGGCTAAAAAAATTCAACACTACGTTTTCTTCAAATAGCTATAGCTAAATACTATTTTACATGACTTAATTAGTTATAATTACCTATATGGTAACATGTTATGTTAAATATAATATTAAATTGAATACATTACTTGATTATGTATTTAAACATTTTAAACAAATGAGTTTACCTAATAGACTCATACAAATTGTATCCTCCAAAACATTTTTCACCATAGCCGTCGCTGAGAATAAAGTAATCGTAATCCAAAATAACCAAAATAAGGGTGACCTAATCGCATCCACATCATCGATTTCTTCATTGGTATTTGTATCAGGTATAATTAACATTATAAACACCAATATTGACGTTATAAATACACTTAAAACAAATACCATCCGGCGACAATTGAATTTATCAGTAATCATACCAAAAGTCAATTTAGCTAACAACCCTGGAATCGGCATTACTGCAAAAATGAAACCAACAATGAATGACGAATAGCCACGTTGTTTAGCCATCGTCGACAGAAATGGAATAAGTGGAGCATAACCTGAAAATGACAAATTAATAAATCATATAAGCTACCAAATTGTATTTAAAACAATTATCAATTTTATAATCCAAAACGAATAATTGTAGAAACTTGACATTTTTAACAAGTCGGATATCATTTTTTATACATTTACCTAACCTAACTTAATAATTTTCAATGTATATATATATTTTTAGATTCTGAACGAAGTGATGAATGTATTGATTTTACAATGGTGTGTGTTTTTTTTTTTTTTTTTTTTTTTGTGCCTGTGTACAGCATAACTAGTCGAAATAATGCTCCAATTTCAAACAATGGGGGTGGTTTCCGATGTAAAAGTGAATATCCTTGGTGCATTATAGAGGTAAAAAGTTAACATTTTCCAACAGTTTTCAAAAAAATCGAGAAAAACAAAAAAAAAATGACGGAAAAACGGCAATTTTTACGCAAAACCAGTTTTCGACCAAATCGATTTTTTTTTATGGTTGTAATTCAAAAACTAATCACTGAAAATACTTGAAATTTTAATGTCAGTAGTATCCGTATATAGTTAAATTTTCAAAAAATTTTGACTTTTTTTGAGTTATTTATAGACCACTGAAATTTTCGATTTTTTTGAGAAATTTTTTTTAAAGTGTCGATAAAAAATTTTTGGATGACCAAAAAGTTTTGAAAATTTAATACAAGGTTCCTTATGAGTTGTTTTTAATGTAGCTAAAAAAAATTAAAAATCGTTAGTCACAATTTTTTTTTATAAGCGTTTTTATTTCAAATTTTTACGAAATCTGTCGAAAACGCAAAAATTTGCAAGTAATTTTGAAGTTGAAAAATCATAAAATTTTTTTCTTTTATAACTAAGTTTTGAAAATTTGGTACAAGGTTCTCCATACATTTTTCTTCAAATATCTGTAAAAAAAACTCTGCCGGATTCAGACAAAAAAATTTTATGAGTGTTTGAAATTTAAATTTTTACAAAAACCGCGTTAAATAACAGTTTAGCCTCAAACGATTTTTGATATTTGTTATTATTCAAAAAGTATAAGTCGTAGGTACTTGAAAATTTTACCAGTTATTAATATTTGCGTTTTCTTTACGTGATTTAAATTTCAAAATATTTTGACTTTTTTTGAGCTATTTATAGACAACTGAAATTTTCAATTTTTCTGAAAAAATATTTTTGAAGTGTCGATAAAATTTTTTTGGCCCTATCAAAATACTTGAAAATTTAATACAAAGTCCCTCATATGTTATTCTTATAGTGATTAAAAAATTATAAGAATACATAGGCACAATTTTTTTTTATTAGCATTTAAAGTTCAAATTTTGACGAAAATTCATCAAAAGCATGAATATTTGCAAATTATTTGAAGTTGAAAAATCATAAAATTTTTTGTGTTTATAACTAAGGATTAAAAATACAACACTAAGTTTTCCATAAGTTTACCTTCAAGTATCTATAGAGAAAACTCGAAGCATCATTATAGGAAAAATTTTAAGTTCATTTGAATTTTAAATTTTAACGAAATCGCGTAACGTTAACGATTTATCCTCAAACGATTTTAAATATTTGTTATTATTCAAGAAGTATAAGTCGTAGGTACTTGAAAATTTTAACAGTTATTAAGATTAGCGTTTTCTTTACGTGATTTAATTTTCAAAATATTTTGACTTTTTTTGAGCTATTTATAGACAACTGAAATTTTCAATTTTTCTGAAAATTGTTTTTTTATGTGTCGGTAAAATCTTTTTGGCCCTATCAAAATACTTGAAAATTTAATGCATAGTTCCTCATAAGTTATTATTATAGTGATTAAAAAATTATAAGAATACATAGGCACAATTTTTTTTTATTAGCATTTGAAGTTCAAATATTGACAAAAATTCGTCAAAACCATGAATATTTGCAAATTATTTTGTAGGTATATTTCATAAAAATTTTTGTATAAGTAGCTAAGAGTTGAAAATTTAATACAAGGTTTTTCATAAGTTTAACTTACAATTATTATAAAAGAACTTAAATTTTGTTGTATTCAGGCCATTAAAACATAAACCACCTTCTTCACCAACCACTAGAAATTATATCCTAGGCTGACAAATCATCTTCGTTCAGAATCGTTTTTCGTATACAATGATAACTATCATTGGATTCAAATTTAACACTCCTATAATATATAATAATGATCCATACGGCACCTAATGTACAGCAGAACGGTACTCACTTGCCCGCTTTTTTACTTTTTTTTATATTGGTTCCAAATTATTATACTTACTGAAAATTCCCATAAATGACGAATATACCTAACTAAATTGCGCATGGTGTATTGATGTGCCTATAATATTAGTATAGTCTATACCTATTCACTATCAATTGTGTTCGTGATTCAGCTGTGTCTTCGTATTTTTTTCACTGTGTTAAAATTTTATATTATTTTTTTTAAATGGAATTATATAAGTTTGGAAAGGAGAAGCGATTTGTTAGAAAAGTGAGCACACATTTCGATACATCCCATAATAACGGACAAATTAATACGTCAGATGGAATTTCAGCAAAAATAGTGTACGTCTATAGTATTAATGACAACTGATAATTCCATTTTAGAAAATATTAATAAGCTTAACTAACAGCATAACTAGCATAGTCTTTAGTTTATTGAAGATTCAATTAAATATAATTTGTTCATTATTTGAATTATTTACAATTGAGTATAGGTATTTGTATCTGATTTTAAATATTAAACAAAATTATGATATAACTGAATTTTGTTATAAGAAATTTATATCCAGCATCCAGTTTCACGAGCAATCGTATGTCTTTGACTTTTGAGTAGTAAAAATCACGTGTTCTTAGTTATTCCGGCACTGTGCGCAATCACATATCAAAAAAAATAAAACTCAGGCAATCGTACTTCGCCAATCAGCAGTTGGTCAAAAATAGTCCTATCATTTTTTCTAATCCTCCCCCCCAACTCAATTCATCCTTACTTATTCAAAGATTGTGTCTGATTAGTGATTACGTGCAAGCCATTAAATATCGTATTGTCATTTGCATTTCACACTTCAAACACAAAATAAACAAAAGGAAATGTCTAGAAAATATTTTACATAAGTTCTTATACGATATGTTAAAAATATATTTGGTATAATAATGATTATAATATTGTCTATTGTTTAATATAGTATAGTATTATAATTCTACATTAAACTATACATAATACATCGAACAGAAATATATTTTATACTCGATTTCAAAAGATATGATTACTTATAGCTGATAAAAAAAAAACATCTATACAATTTCTTCAACAATAATAATTTTAAGTGCAATTTGTAAATAGATCTAAGAATGAACTCTTTATATTATGTTTATCCGGATGCTTTTACTAAATTAATATTATATAATGTAGTTAAATAAATTATGTATTTATCATACTTTACATAAAATGATCAAACCATAGATAATAAACTAATAGGTAAATAATAAATAAATAACTATGGATACCTAACGTAAAATAGTAATAATATACAAATAGGTTATATTATAATTTATTATAATTAATATAATTAGATTGTCTGTTTATCACTAACTATATAGTTTATTACTAATAAAATTTTTGTTATTTTCTTTTTAACTCTTTTTAACTTTAGTATTACTGTATTATAAATTGATATTTCTTTTTTATTTAACCTGTTGTATATTTAATTTTTTTTTATTATCTGTTCAATTGAGCTTCTATCCGTTTTATTAAAATCAATAAATATTATTGTTGTTATATTATATGCAAATGTTTTTTATTAATAAGTGATTATTTATTTAAAAATTATTTTTAAAAATGGTAGGTACATGGTTAAATTATATTGTGTAGAATGTAACATAAAATTATGTTATTAATAAAATACTCAACATTATAATTTATAACGAAAAGATAAAATCTACTAAGTACCTATTTGGTTAATTTTGATGACATAAATGATGAAAATTATAATAATATCCTGATACCTGATAAAAAGTAATACCAGAGTAATCTGATTAATTTGAATATTTTGGCTCATATTTTCACTCTGAAAAGAATTCTGTTTTGTTTATTCAATGCTCCATGTTCTACAACTTCATAAAATATGTTTAATCTTTGATAAAATATACGCAATATAAATCACACAAATTGCTACTTTAAAAATTATCTTTAATTTAACTATTTTGTTGTAAAATTTTAACTTCATTAATCACAGTAAACTAATTACATCTTGAAATCGTTAAGAAATAATTTGCATTTTGTTTACAATCACAGTCCTTTGTACCCAATTATTAGTTATTCATGATTATGTTATCTACATCTTATTTTGTAATTTTTTTTCTATTTTGTCTGTCTTGAATATTATCTACTTATATTACTTGTTAATTGACAAGGTACAATAGAAGTATTTACTTGTTTAATAAATTTTTAAAAATTATAAAAAAATTAATATTTTTGGAGACAAGCTTATATAAAAAGAAAAATAGAGTAAACTACATTTTTTACCTTGGACTTTGTAAATCCTAGTTATGCCACCTATCTAATAATAATTTACTTAAGAGCCCCTAAGATAATCTTTGATACGCCACTGTACCCTAAACATAACAACTAAAACTACGTAATAACTTTATAATTTGATATTCTAGTTATGTATAATGTGTATAGTATCTATATCATAAAATACAAGGTGTCAAAATATTCCAATATTTGTAATCTACACAACCAACATAATACGAGTATATACTGACATTCTGGCATATACACATATTAAGTTAAGGAATATATCTGTTGAAATACATAAACATAATTAGAATTTAAAACTAAATTAACAAAACAATTTTATAATACACAGCAACATTTATTTTTAATTTAAGTTTTTTTCTAGTTATTATTTATAAGCTAAATAATTTTAAATTTAGTTTAAGCTATCATATTATACAAGGCGTATCAAAAATAATTGTGTATAGAATAAAAAAAGATGGAAATTGATTCATCAGTAATCGTTCACAAACCAGAAATAAAGTACGAGTACTTAAATTATAACTACGAGAGTTTTGTTTTATTAGTATATTATATTAGAAACAATCTACGTATATGACAATTTCATTATTTATAAAATTAATCATATTGTGTTAAAGAGGGCATGGCTATCTAAACATCAAAGTCTATATATTTCATTTTTATAAGTAAAAGAAAATGTATAAATAAATATATGAATTCTGAGAACAATATGAAATTTCAAGTTATAAGCATATTATTATGTACAGTGTACATAAATAAATATATTGTTTAACACATAAAAGTTTATTTTATAATTTTAAATTTTAAAATGCTTTTAATTTGCTTCTAAATAAAAGCTTCATAAAAATCATACGTGAATAATATATAATATATTTATCCTTATTTAATAATAGGACTATTCACTATAATATTAAAAAATAAAAAGTAGAAAAAGTGAATTATCATTCTGCTGTACAGTATAGTGTTAAGTGTATTTTAATATTGAGTAAATCACTATTACAGTGACGTATTTATTTTTATTATAAAAGTGTTAAATTTTAATTCAATGATAAATCATTGTCTAAAAAAAATAATTACGAACAGAAAAGATTTGTCAATCTATACTGCCAAGAAATATATTATTTTATTATTATATATTTGAATTGTTATTAAAATTGTTATAAAAGTATTCTATATTACATGTATCATTATATCATTATTATCAACTTTTGAGTCAATACTGATTTAGCGTTGGACGGTGTAAATAGATCGTGGTGTAACAAAGCATTAGCTTAAAGTTAGACTAAATATTTTTTTTTTTAATATTACTGTATAATACATTTTGCAAGTAAAATGTTCTATAGTTAAAAACTATAAGCCCCCATCAATGATAGTTTTGAACGACAACAAATTAACTAATAAAAAAGAAATACGAATTGTGATTCTTCGTTTAAGTAACCATTTCGTCAAAATATGAACTTAAAAAAAAAGTCATGTTTATTTATATTTAGATTTTGGTATAAAGTAAAAATTACCAATAAGGAACTTTGTATTAAATTGTCAAGCTTAAATTATGACAATGGGCATTTTATAAATTTTTAACTACAAAATAATTTACACATTTTTTCAATTTTGATTGAAAATGTATTATAAATAAAAATATTTCTCAAGACAACCATTTGAAATAAATGCATCTAAAAAATAATATAATTTATTGAAAATTTGTAGAAAATTCTTTGAAAAATAAGTGCAAAATTTTGAAAAAGACATTGATTCGGTGTCGAATTTAATTTCCTTGTTATTAAACTATACAATCATGCTAATTATTTATACATTTACCATAATCCATTAAAAAAACATTAAAAATTAAAATATTTTCTGAATTAAAAATATATAATTTAAAAAGATACAAATATTTGTTCAATATGAAGAATAACAGAACGAACTAAATCGTTAAAATCACTGTTTGTACTGACTGTAGAGGTTTTTTTGTGTTAGATAATATTAAATATTATATCTAATATTTAAATAAATTTATAAATTATGATACCTAGTGATTTTTATTTTATAAAAATGTATCATTGAATACCACCGAGTATCACAAAACTACAGTTATTATTTTTTTAAGTGATTTTATTTTTCCTGAAATACATTTTACTTATTCTAGTTTTACGATAATAATTGTAGTAAATAATAAATGTCTAAAATGAAAATAAAATAAGATGTATTATAATTGTAATAAGTTTCCATAACACAGAGTTATTAAGAAGCACGGGTACGAACAATAAAGTTGTTTTAAGGTTAAAACCCCTAAAATAAATCGAGATACAAAATAAATTATTTTCTTCGTACCAATAAATTATGGTGCAAATGGTACAATACTAATTTCTTTTTAAAATTCACTTACTATAAATTACAAAATTGATTAATGTAATTGTTAGAATAAGAAAATGACATAAAATATGTAAGCAATATGTGTTTATAAAAATGACTTGGAAATTTTAAGTTAGATAAACCACCTAATAATGCATAATATACATGTATACCTGCAGCTATTTAAATTTAAAATAAATAATTTGATGCACTATAATATATTGTTTTATACTTATTAAATGAATAGTTTTTATTTGCAACAATACATAATATAAACGTACGTGAAAATAATGAGACTTTTTAAAATATAATTTAAAAATTAATAGATAATCCATATAAAACTGTTTATATGCATTTATTCTTACCACCAATTCCCACAAAATAATGCATTTTCATCAACAGGAGTTTCTTGTTAATCTGGAAATAAATCATTTTTTATTTGTTTAATGTATACTTATTAAATCAATGAGTATGTGCAACTGTTAGTGTTATAAACTTATAAATTATAATAATTAATAACCAACACTTAACAGTTATATTATAATTAGATAAAATTGCATATAACCTAATTGACTTAATATAGAAATATATATTTGCATTGTGGGTATTTATTGTACCTACACATAATATTATAATAAACTGAAAACATGATATGAAATACCAAACGCTTATAGCCCATAGATAATCATAAAAATTTAATCATTATTTTCTGAAAAAAAGCTGAATGTGATAACCAGGGCTATGAATTTAATAATTGTACATAATGTAGATCAATTTAATCCAATAATCATAATAATTAGTGAATTGTAAATCAAATTCAAGTTAGATAATATAATATATATATATATATGTAAGAAACTTGCTTCTATATAAATTTGCAGTTTTTAATATCTAAATGATATTATGATAAAGCATATGATAAATAAATTTATAAATATTTTTGTTTATATTGCCTTTTTCATAGGTATCTTGCAATTTTTTGTATTTTAACACATCTCGTATCTTAAAAATAAATTATATGATTCTGGGTAAGTTTGTATAAATTACCTACTGTTTTCGATGGTTAACTTTAAATAAATTACACAAATTTTTGAAACTAAAATTTATTAAAGTTTCTTTTTTGAAAAAATATATGTTCTTAAAGAGAAAACTTATTTTTATTTATTTTTGCTATACATTAAGATAATATTACCAAAAAAACATAAAATAAATTTTCATAGTTTAATACGTATGTAACTTAGTTATACGCATAATTTAAGATATCTTAAACCATGGTTAGGTATACCTAATTTTGTTGCAATAATTTTAGTCGCACGTCAATCTGTCAATAATTTGAACGCATAGCATTTGGATGCGTGTACGATATAATATTATTGCGTAGAATTTCAAATTTTCAAAACATGTTTCATTTCATCATACGTCTGTATTTTGTCACAAATATAACATTGATAATAAATTAAATATTCATATAACTTTAATAAATTTTGTTTTTAACATTGAATGTATTTATTAAATTAAAATAAATATTATAAATACTTGTTAGTTGTTACGACCAAAATATGAATCATTTATAAATAGTATAATCAAATTAAAATAAAGATAGGTAGGTACATAGGCGCCAGGTTTTCAAAAAGCTATTGGGTGCTCTTACCAATGTAAAACAGCAGTGACGCACTCATTGGGGGGGAGGAATATGGGTTGTACCCCCCCCCCCCACCCGAAAAAAAATCATGTACATGCCACTGATGTCAATAAGTATTTGTGAGGAGCTTTTCCCCCTCACTCCGTATACTAAATTTTCTACAAACTGGTAACAAAACATATTTATAATATAATATAAGACAATTTTTAATGAATACCGAGTACATTATAATAAAATAAAAGTTTTTAGTGACACACTAACACATATTATAATATTATAAGCTTAAACAATTAAAATAAAAACATTTTACATTACAATGCAAATTTGTTTTGACGAACTTTGGCTTTATTTATAAAAGTATTAGTGACTTTTTCAATATCCACATCTTCGTTTCGATGGACATGAAGAATAGCTATATCATTGAGACGATTTTATGTCATTGTTGATCTTAAAAATGTCTTCAACCTCCTTAATGCTGAGAAATACTTTTCTGCAGTGCAAGATGATACTGGAATAGTTAAGACAATTTGTAGGAGTTTGGAAAATTCTGATAACATATCATTTAAATTATCAGATTAATGTAATGAATGTAATGATAATGTATTAATAATTTTTACCTTAATTTGGTTATTGAGAACAACATTAATAGCTTTTGCACACTTTTGGTACGATCAATGAAACCTACCGTAGGTACATTCAATAATTAAAATTATCGATAATATCACTAATATTAAGTATTTTATCCACATGTTTGATTATTAATATTTGAACATATTTAGAATAATTTATCGATTGGGTCGTTATACTTTATTTTTTAACATCTTTCCAGCAAGTACGATTTATAGGTCATAATTTTCTGATACCATTTTAGTTAAACTACCTTCTTTTTTAGACAAATTATACATTTTCAAGTAATTGGTTTTGTAGATCTTAAATTCTTAACATTAATGAAAATGCAGTATTCTAACCTCTATTTTATTATTTGTTATTGTTGATATCCTTAATGACGCCCAGGATAGTACCATATATTTAAATTGGAATCAATAGAAGTCGCTGATTTTTTTTCTACAAAAAAAAACCATACTACGTTCCTTCAAAATCAGTGATTAAGAATGATAACGTTTCTTCATTTTCTTCATAATATAGGCTGTCTTATAGTATCTCAAATTATTGTATTATCTTATTGGCAAGAATAAAATTAAGAGTTGCTAACTTTCATTCCCATTAATCCATTAATGCAAACTTGACAATTTTACATCATAATTGTACCTATTATTTTGTAAGACTATAAGTGTTGTATTTGTATACAAATTTATTGACTCAAATAAAAGAAATATCCGTGAATCCATATACTTAGAAATTCAATTTTAAACGCATTAATTGCTACTCTTTCGAAGTTTAACACAAATTATTTTTGATTTTAATCAAATTTCAATGATTTTAAAGTTTAAAATAATTTTATTTACGTTATTTCTTTTTAATATGATAACAAAATGTATACCTTTAAATTGTAATATGTTAAGTATTATATCATTATACCAGTTGCGTGAGGTGATATTTTAAATTGGGTAAGCGCTGAAATAAAATTTAAAATTTAAATTTAAAAACAGTGGTTAAGTGAGTAACACTCTACTGTATAGTAGGTCACTTTAATTTATGTATTAAATTTGAATCCAATAATGGGTATCATTGTATACGAAAAAAAATTCTGAACGAAGATGATTTGTCAGCCTAGGATAATATATGAAAAGTGAATGTGTCAAACGACTCAAACGTTTTAAGTGCCAAAAAAAAACGAAAAATTGTTTTATTTCTGATTTATGTTCTATGTGCCAAAGGCAATAATCCTGTATGTGTTCCGAGTATCAATTCGATTTATTACAAGTTCAAAATTGCGTTCATAGATGGCATCCGTTTGTTGTATGTATACCTTTTATATTGAATGTTTTTTGTTTTTTGTGTTTTTTGTGTCAATAATTGAACTTCAAACGCTAATAAAAAAAATGTGCCTATGTATTCTTATAATTTTTGAATCACTATAAAACTAACTCAAGATGAACTTTGTATTAGATTTTCCAATATTTTTACTCGGACAAAAAGTTTATTGATATTTATAAGAAAAAATTAAACAAAAATAAATATTTCAGATGTTTATAAATAAACTTAAAATAAGTGAAATATTTTGAAAATTTAATTATGTAAAGAAAATGCCAATCTAAATAACTGGTGAAATTTTCAAGTATCTACGACTTATGCTTTTTGAATAATAACAAATATTAAAAATCGTTTGAAGATAAATCGTTATTATTACGCGATTTCGTAAAAATTTAAAATTCCATCACTCATAAGTCATAACAGTTATGATAAGTTATAACGTAAGCTAATGAAGTTGTCTGTCGGTTTCCTATCTTGCATCTCAGTGATCGGTTGTTTCTGAAGCTTGTATTGTCATTTTATTTTGTGCTAATTCGGTAGAAATACCGATCGATATTTTTTTAGTAGGCATAACAGCATAGAAATGGAGTTATTATTACAAAATTTCAATAAAATCTTTTTATGCCATAGAATAATTACGTGCCATGAAAACAAAAAATAACAAATTCAGGGATAATAATTTCTTTCGCACTAATTATTATTATTATTGAAACTAATAGCAACTATCAATAAACAAAAATTTCCATCGTAAATCTCAAAATATCTATTTGAGCACCTACCGGGGTTGGGCCTATCACATTTAAACCTATTTTTGCAGTTCTGCCCACAGGTCTAATATATCCTTGTACCAAATTTCATCGCAACGGTCTAGCCGTTTAGAAATTCATAAAGGACAAACAGGTAGAAATCTATTTTCATATAATATATAAATCAAGGATATTCACTTTGCCATCGGAAACCACCCTGAAGTTTGAAATCGAAGAATTATTTCGACAAATTATGCTGTATACAGACATAAAAAAAATATATATCATTGTAAAATCAAAATCAGTTCGTTAAAAATTTAAAAGGTATTTTGTTGATAAAAATTAAAGTTGCCGATATGCAACAGCAAAATATTGGAATTACGTGTTTTTAAAAATATCAACAATATTAACTGGACACAGCGCTTTCAATTGCCACATAAAAACATAGATATCCCCTCCTACCACAATAGGTCATTTGGATTTTTATAATAACTATACGGGTCTGGCAATCTAAAATACGAGATCTCTGTAAAGAAATTACGTATACGAAAAAAATGCATTTAATTTCTTTTGAAGAAAACTGATAAATTGCATTCTGTATTCATGAATACTCGAATAACAATATTAACAATTAATAAATAGTTGTAATTTTAATATTTAAGACTCATTGTCATTTAATATAATAAATGTTTAAATAAACTTATTATTTCTTCCTTTTTGGCCTGGCCCTGACCACACGCCACTGCAATGGTGTCCCGTCATTTCGACGCGGCAATCTTGACGCGCGTCAAATGGACGCGGCCATTTGGACGAACGACAATTGGACGCATACGTCATTTCGACGCATGCAATTTTGACGCCACCACTTTTAGGTGCAAGTCAATTTTGACGCAAAACAAAAATATAATTTTATACTTATTAATATAATATTAAGTAAAATAATACCACGTTTTTTTTTTTTACTATTTGTAACTTTTTATACTATATTATATTATATACTATAATATTATTATATTATACTTTGTTAAGTTTGAATTTGCTTCTTAATATTGAGCCACATAAATATAGGTTAATAAAATAGTTTATAGTTTATAAAAATATATCATTTGTAGAAAATATTATTCAATTTAATTATTTATAAAATTTTAAATTGTGCGCAATCCCTCGAAGCACTTCGTCGGTTGTAATGTCACTTGCATTTGTACATATTTGAATTAATCTTTTGGATGAGTCTATTTGTACTTCTTATTTTTAGTTGGTGCATACCCAGCAATTAGTTGTTCTTTTATTACTTTTGTTAAACTTTCATCTCTTTGCAATGCACTTATAAACTTCCATATGACTGGTTTTTTACAATTTATTAATGCCGAAAATGCATTATGCCAGCCCTCAATACTATAAATGGTTTTCGGCAGATCAGATTGAAGACGTTCTGAACAATTCCATATTTCGATAGGATATTGTGGTTGTCGACGTCGACCTCTCCTGTCCAAAATTCCGATCCACGTAGTTTCGAAATAGGTGATTAGTAGAGTTAACACATTTTCATTTGGTGTGATTTGATTACGTGCTGTGGCCCGCTGGGGGGCTTAATATTTATATAAATATAAATAATAATATTTTATTACCTGTGCTGACGTTTCTCCCAGTATAGCTCTTGTAGTTGTTACTGTTGTTATTGCATATTCTTTTATTAAATTTATAGTTTTCTTAGCTTAAATTTTTGCAACGTCTTTTACATGATTATGATCTATGGATTTTATTATATCTCCTACAAGTACAATTGAGTGTTAAAAATGGTCACTAATAGTCTACAATATGTAGGTACTTATAAAAAAAACCATAACTATTCGAGTAAGTTATATTTATAATCAATTATTAATAATAATTTTGGATTTTTTTCCTTAGTTCTTTTAACAGACACAGAAGTGTCTAACATTATCAAAATATGAAAAATAAAAATAAATACATAAAGAAATAATATATACCTTGCATTGTATGTGCTCGTCCTGGACAATTTTTAATTTCGTTGCATCTCCATATCATTTTTTCTTTACCTTCTCTACCTTTTTTATAAACAAATCCACCATGAACAAGGAGATCTTTTCCCCGTTAGCTTTTTACAAACTCCAATGGCATGTTATAATTTTTTTTTTAATTTACAAGTTAAAATATATAAAGCACACTAACAGATGTAGGTATAGGTAGTTGATAATTTTTAAAAGCGTACGACTCACTGCACGATATAAAGCACACTAACGCACCCATGTATTAATGTACAGGTATAATTGAACGGCAAACCGTAATATTAAGATAATGATAAAATGTGTACCATTTATGTGACCATATAGATTAACAAACTACAGTATAAAGATTAAATATATGACCGTAATCGGTCAAAAAGTCTTTTCGTCTGAGATTCAGATTACAGATATACAGATACTAGGTTTTTACGTTGAAATTGTCTAATACCCATGTATGTTATAAATATTTTATTTTTATAAACTATTTTTTTTAACCTATACTTATAGTTAAATTTTCAAAGAATTTTGACTTTTTTAAAGCTATTTATAGACAAATGAAATTTTCAATTTTCCTAAGAATTTTTTTTTTTTGAAGTGTCGATAAAATTTTTTTGGCGGAGTCAAAATATTTGAAAAATTAATACAAAGTTCCTCATAAGTTATTCTTATAGCGATAAAAAAATTATAAGAATACATAGGCACAATTTTTTTTTATTAGCATTTAAAGTTCAAATTTTGACAAAAATTCGTCAAAATAATCATGAATATTTGCAAATTATTTTGTAGTTCAAAATTCATAAAATTGTTTATATTTATATCTAATGTTAAATATTCTAGACTGACAAATCATCTCCGTTAGAATCGTTTTTCGTTTACAATGATTCCTATCATTGCATTCAAATTTAACCTACCCTAGTCCGAGGTCCACCCCACCCCCTAATGTACAGCAGAGCGGTACCCACTTGCCAACTTTTTAGATTCTGAACGGAGTGATGAATGTATTGATTTTACAATGATGTATGTTTTTTTTTTTGTTTTTGTGTCTGTTTACAGCATACTAGTCGAAATAATGCTTCAATTTCAAACTTCGGGGGTGGTTTCCGATGGAAAAGTGAATATCCTTGGTGCATTATAAAGGTAAAAAGTAAACATTTTTCAACAGTTTTCAAAAAAATCGAGAAAAACAAAAAAAAAAAAGTCAGCAAGTGGGTACCGCTCTGCTGTACATTAGGGGGTAGATTGCACCTCGGACTAGGGTAGATTAAATTTGAATGCAATGATAGGTATCATTGTATACGAAAAACGATTCTGAACGGAGATGATTTGTCAGTCTAGGATATATTTTATTTAAAAATTGTCATATATTCTATTTTGAAACAAATAATTTATTTTTCTATTAGGTAGGACCAGGGGCGGACGAAGACATTTTTTTTTCGGTGGGGGGGGGGGTGGGTTTGAACAAATTAGAATTTTTTGAATATTCATTAGTGAGAATAACTACGTTTGAAATTAATCATCCATTCATTATAACAAATATTTAAATTCATTTGACTCGTTTGAGGATAAAATATCGTTAGCGTTACACGATTTCGTAAAAATTTAAAACTCAAACGCTAATAACATTTTTCCTCTAATGACGCTTCAAGTTTTCTCTATAGCTATTTGAAGGAAAACTTAGAGGTTTAATTTTTTAACCTTGCATAATAAAAAACAATTTAATGAATTTTCAACTCCAAAATAATTTGCAAATATTCATGGTTTTGATGAATTTTTGTCAATATTTGAACTTCAAATGCTAATAAAAAAAAAATTGTGCCTATGTATTCTTATAATTTTTTAATCACTATAAGAATAACTTATGAGGAATTTTGTATTACATTTTCAAGTATTTTTATAGGGCCAAAAAAATTTTATCGACACTTCAAAAATATTTTTTTAGAAAAATTGAAAATTTCAGTTGTCTATAAATAGCTCAAAAAAATTCAAAATATTTTAAAAATTAAATCACGTAAAGAAAACGTGAATCTTAATAACTGGTAAAATTTTCAAGTATCTACGACTTATACTTTTTGAATAATAACAAATATTTAAAATCGTTTAGGATAAATCGTTGTCGTTACGCTATTTCGTAAAAATTTAAAATTCAAACGCACATACAATTTTTCCTATAATGATGTTATGAGTTTTCTCTATAGCTACTTCAAGGAAAACTTATGGAGAACTTAGTGTTATAATTTTAATCCTTAGTTATGAACACAAAAAATTTTATGATTTTTCAACTTCAAAATTACTTGCAAATTTTCGCGTTTTCGACAGATTTCGTAAAAATTTGAACTATAAACGCTTATAAAAAAAAATTGTGACTAACGATTTTTAATTTTTTTTAGCTACAATAAAAATAACTCATAAAGAACCTTGTATTAAATTTTAAAGTTTTTTTGGTCATCCAAATTTTTTTTACCGACACTAACATAAACGTTTATTTCAAATATTTACAGTGATTAGTTTTTGAATTACAAGCATATAAAAAAATCGATTCGGTTGAAAACTGGTTTTGCGTAAAAATTCCCATTTTTCGGTCATTTTTTTTTTGTTTTTCTCGATTTTTTTGAAAACTGTTGAAAAATGTTTACTTTTTACCTCTATAATGTACCAAGGATATTCACTTTTCCATCGGAAACCACCCTCGAAGTTTGAAAGTGAAGCATTATTTCGACTAGTTATGCTGTAAACAAGACACAAAAAAAAAAAAAAAAACACACATCATTGTAAAATCAATACATTCATCACTTCGTTCAGAATCTAAAACAAACAAAAAAAAAAAAAAACATACATCTTTGTAAAATCAATACATTCATCACTCCGTTCAGAATCTAAAATGGCGGAAAACGAAAATTTTTACGCAAAACCAGTTTTTGACCGATTCGATTTTTTATATGGTTGTTATTCAAAAACTAATCACTGTAAATACTTGAAATTTTCACCAAATGTTTATGTTAGTGTTATCTATATACAGTTAAATTTTCAAAAAATTTTGACTTTTTTTGAGTTGTTTATAAACCACTGAAATTTTCGATTTTTATGCGAATTTTTTTTTAAAGTGTCGGTAAAATTTTTACCTTACCTAACCTATAGAATCAAGAATCTGAGATAGCGTTTCAAGCTTTTGTCAAATGTATTCATTAGTATTAATAGTTGATACAAAACTAAACATATACTTCTATAATATTATATATTATACATTTATATTTCTTACAATTTTTATCATTATAATTTTTAAGCTAAATAGATTATTTACTTTTTTGAATGATTAAATTTTTAATTTCTTACTCCTAAGCAGGATATTTTTCCATGTATTTTAATGTACCAAAATCAAATTCTAAACTCGTAGTTATAAATTACCTATTAAATTATATAATATATTATATACATAATTATAATTATAACGGTGAAACATTGTGCCAAACTGCACTTAATTAATCAAGTATTACATTTTTAAAAAAATATATACCTACTACTTTTAAAAAAAACATCATATTTTTTTATCTATTTCATTATTAGTCATTTTGAGATCCATATTCGTTGATTCAGAGTTAATATTTAATGTAATGGATTCTTTTGTCAATCCAAAATAATTGATTACTATGTTTATAAAACACATAAAAATAGACATGTAGGCGAAAAACCGAAACGACCATACTCCACCATATGTATCGAATAAATATCCACCCAGTAGACTACCTATAGATTCACCTGCGAAACAAAAATAATTAATTAATACATTTCTTATTCAACAAATACATAAAATATTTAATACATGCATTGTTAAACTGTAATAATGGCATAGAAATCATGTCATAAGTACAAAAATATCACATAATATAATATAATATATTGCTAAATAAATATAACTATAATTAAAAAGGTAAGCAAGTGGATACCATTAGGTGGGTAAGTAAGTGGGCTACTATTATGAGTGTGATGATTTTAATTCAATGATTTAGGTATTATCATTGTACATAAAAAACCATTCTGACCGTAGACAGTCTATTAGAGGGTAAGCCATTCACAAAATATATTTTATGATATATTTAAGTCATTTATTTTACTAGTAGTATGATAAGTTGATTTAATTTTTGTAAAAAATATTGCACTTATTATATTATTTATTAGTATTTAATTATTTTAATAATATAATATATTTATACCCTATTATATAACTCCAAATTATAATATCTTTCTATAAATACCGTAAAAGAGTAAAAATAGATGCATAGTGTGAATAGATAATACTATCTTAATAAAAATCAAAAATATCATTTTTTAAATGTTTATAAATTTCTACAGAATAATAATTTATATATTTTTGTGATTTTGACGAATTTTATAAAAATTTTAAATTTAAACATTTATAAATAAATATTATGACTATTGATTTTCAATATATTTTAATTAAACAATTATTAACTTATATGGAGCTTTATATTGAATTTTCATTTCTTTCTACCCAGTGAATAATTTTTAACAATATTAACAAATAAAACAATGATTTCTCATTAACCGATTTTATTATTTTGTTGTAATTGAAAAACAAATTATCTTAAGTTAGATACATGCAATTTTTACCAAATACTTATAATTTTCTACACATGGCATAATTCTTAAAATATTAATAGCTATTAATACACATTTTACATTTTTGATTATTATTATTGTCTTTTTTTTATATATGTAGGTACTTAAAATAATATTAATATAAAAAATTTTTGCTCTGTCAATAAGTTTGAAAATTTAATACAAAGTTTCTTATGAGTTTTTATTATAGCCGTTTAAAAATATTTAAAAATGAATATGCACAATTTTTTTTTATATATAAGTACTTGAATTTTAAATGTTGACAAGATCAATCAAAATCTTGAACATTTCAAACTATTTTATAATTAAAAATATAATATAAAGTGTTAAATTGAATTTAATCTAGATAATGATCTTCACGAGTATTTTATACTTTTACTAAAAGTCTAAAAATTAATTATACTTAATTTTTCAAAAATTATATTTAAATAAAGAATAACGATTTTAATTATTTTGTTGTAATTCAAAACATTTAATTAGATTACTTAGATATTTATATTTTATACACTATATGACGGTTTCCAAACATTTAGATTAATTTTATATTATTACCAATTTATAGTATATTATTATAACAAATTGTAAAATAAATTAACATAATAATTAATAGTAATAAATGAATATGTCATATTATGATAAAAGACTGACATGCCGTCTCCGCTTAGAATCATTTTTCGTATGCAATAATTTATTAGTAAATTTTTAATTTAAAACATCCATTATAATTTTTAGTGACCTACACAATGACGTGTTACACTCGAATCTAGCTACTTTCCCCGTTTCTATTACTATCGCAAAAGTCAATTTATCTTTAAATCTATACTCATAATAGTCACTGAATACTCTGTGTAACTTTAAGGGGTCATTCATTATACAGGTAATAATCATAGTTTGAAAACACAGAATATGAACTTTTGGTTTATAGTAACACAATATATTGTAGTTTATCACAGTACCTATATAATAATGGATATAGGACAATGAGTAAAAAAGTATGTTAGTGAAATGTTTATTATCAGCTCCAATAAATATGATTTTATCAGTTTAGACTTTAACCTATAGCCTTTAAGGGTTTCTATTTTTAGAACTATATACTTTAAACCTCTAATGTCTAGTGAAAATTTGCACTCCGTACATAATGATAAGTATTTTTATCCAAAATATAATTCATCACTCTCAGTCTCTCTATCATTGATTAATAATATTTTTTTTAAATATATTTTAATACTTCAAGTTATTAAAATGTAATTTGGGTAGTAGCAAAAAAAACTAGCTTAATATTTATCTAATCAAAATATTGTTGGCAGTAAGGTCTATAGTATACCTAGTACCTAGTATGACTGACTATTACCATCACATTATAATATACACTATTTTCACATGTATAAATTCTATTATTGCTCAGAAATCAGAGGATATCTAAATTCTAAAAAAATTTAACAATAATCTTCATTACGTGCACCATCATTTTGGAAAGCTCACATTTTCTACATACCATATAAATATTTGTATACTACATTTTTGCTATTATATTTTTATATTTATGAAATTTTTTACTGTAACATTATTATCACAATATTTCTACTTAAAACATTTTTCAGTGATATAATGACAATAATCTTAATATATTATATTATAGGATATTTTTAAAAAGGTAATATTTTTAATAAACTCAAATAAATAGTTTAGTTTAAGATATTAAAATATTAAAATATTTAGATTCAGTGTATAAGGTATATATACATAAAAATATTCGTTAAAATTAAAAGTAATTGTATAATTTAAAAAGTTTATAAAACAGAGATGATTTTGGATTTTAATATCTTACTGTTATGTGTATGAGGAATAGGGATACCAGTAGTTAATTTTTCAATTCCCAAAATTATCTAATGAAAAATCCCGTTAAATGATTAATAATTAGTTCATTTTAAATAAATACTATCTATTCAATAAAATAACTGACGACTGCTTTCCGGTATAAATGTTAGTGCTTAAATTAATATAAAAAGTATATCGTAGCATACCTATACAATCGAACAATCCTATAAACCCAATAATGGTGTTTAGTGTGTCAGAAGGTGCCAGCATTTTTGCATATGACATTTTCACCGAGAATCCTAACGCATACGATACTCCGTTCAATAATTCTATTGCTATAATCCAGATTGGATTCCATATGACTGTGTAGAGATACATCCTGAGAGCCATAGATCCCAGCACTAGAGCCATGCAGTTACCATAACCCAACTTTCTAATTATCCAACCAGACCAAAAAAAAAATGGTATTTCACCGCCAAAACACTGGATGCCTTGAGCTAAACCTTGAAGCGATTTTATCCATGCCCGTTGGTTGTGGTCATTGTTAGCAATAACTAAATCTTCCATGTACCTTAATTAATGATTAAAAATGTTATACATTTAATAACTTTCTTACAATATTCTATAAAACTTTTAAAAAATATATTACACAATCATAAATAAACGAACTATTAAGGTGCTGATCCACAAAATAAGCTCACATTTTTTCATTTAATAATGCATTTATTCAAATCTTAATTTTTTGTATTTTTAAATGTACTTTAAGATCATAATATTTTAAAATTCTTGAAATATATTACGTACTACTTAAGAAGTGTCCTAAGGTTATTCAACTTTGTATTTTTTAAATAACAAATACAAACTTCTTTTAAACTTAAGCAGATAATTTTTTTGAAAATGTTTATATTCCTAATAAAAAATTCGTATGAGTTGTTTTTCAGTTATTAAAATATTTTTATTAAAGATAAAATATTTTACAAAAATATAAAATAGATGTATCAAATCCGATACCATAACTATTAATTATCATGAATCTATTATTAAAAATATACAAAGTTAAATAACTCAAATACTATTCGTTTAAATTTTTATTTTGATACAAATAATATAATACGTCAACATTTTCAAAAAAATTACCCATCTACCAAATAATTTACTGTTTAAATGATGTTTTTATAATAATTATGAAAAATAGAAGTTTCTCAACATGACACTTCATAAATAATATGCAAAATTCAAAAAATTAGATTTTAAATAAATGTATTATTGAAAAATAAAAAAGAAAGGTAAGCATGCTTAGCTAATGTTAGGTTAACCTAACCTAACCTAACCTAGCTGATTCACTCTGTATAACGAATACAAAAATAGTTAATACTTATAAGTTCGAGTTAAATTGACATTACAATATATAACAAAAATAATATTTTCTGTATTTTCTGAAACTCACCAGAATAGAAAGTGAGTTACAATTGTATGGAAAAGAGTGTTAAATATTGACCATATACAAAAGAAAATCATATAATATTTAGTGAATAGACCATACATATTCTTCCATCTATCTTTGGATTTATTTGTTTCGACGACCTATGAATAACAGTAATTTATTTAAGTAATACAATAATTAGTTTATTAAATTATAATTTTTTTTTTTTAATTATTAATTAAAGCGTTGAAATAGAAAAAGTACCTACAAGGTAAAAAAATTGTTAATAAAATTTAACTTTTATAACTTAGTACATTTTCCATGTCAACCCCTTAATAATTATTATCATTATTTATTATTATTAGGTTTTATTCAATTAAAATAGGAGTTACGTACTTTAATTTTATTTGCTAATCCAAAATTGAAAATTGTGATAATGATGTTTGAATAAAATACTGGTGAATAATCTTTATCTTTTTTATTAATACTAACTATATCCACGAGCCACCCAATAAATATAGAAAAACTTCCCCAACCAATTGATGCCCAACATTTTTGTTTTCCAAAATCCTCCGAAGATTTTTCTCCTAAAAACATGCCATGTGTAATTAATTAAAATTAGAATTAATCATATCGTTATTAACTATTTTACCCAAAGCGTCAAGACAAATAGGATTTATTAATGCATTTGTAATCGTAGTACAAGCCCAATATGCCGCCACAAGTATGAAAAAAATCCAAAATTGATATAAATTAAGAACGTTTCCTCTGTATGTTGTAACGGTAGCTAATTCCGTTATTTTATTATTTGAACAATTCATAATATGACAAAATGTTTTTAAATTGCATTGACAAGTCGGTGAAAGTATTTGAGAACCATTTATTTGGACAGATAATACTTGAAATACGTATGACTTTGCAATCTATGACAAAATACATACACAAATTAAAATTTAAACATAGATACATAATAATATGATTAATCACTTGTTCCATATTTTGTTCCATGTTTTTAAATTTTAATTTCAAGTCAATTTGGTTGTATTTATTTTGATTTGTATTATCGTCAATCATAGTAATCCATGAATCGCTCAAGTCAGATTGATTCTTTAAATTAACTATTTCATAATCACTACATAACTCTGTATATCGACATTTTAACTAAGCAAAATCAATCATATGAATAAATTATACATTTTTTTACATAAATAAAAAAAATGATTTTTCAATAAAAAAACAATTCAATTTTCAATATGTGTGTACTTTATTGCGATCTACAACAATTTTTAATGTATTTAAAATTAAGCTAATAGATTTTATAATATGATATTATTGTTCAGAGCCGTGCCGTTAAGATTTAGCGCCTGGTGCAAAATTAAAAATATTAGCCTCCTTATATTCTAGAAAAAATTTTTGGCGCCCCCCCCCCTCCCCACGGCACGGCTTTGATAGTTCATATTAAAAAAATAAACAATTTATTTCTGAAATAAGTATAGAATAATAGTATGTTATATTTAAATATTAAATATATTTCGTTAACCTGTTTTTTACGCGTCATAATTTTATAATATTTAGTGAAATAAAATTAATTATAATAAGCAGCTTATAAAATAAATCCAGTTATTACTAATTTTATAAGTGGCGTAAGTAAGCTTTCTCAATTTTCAAAACGATAGCATTCAATTAAACCAGAACACCCGTAGATAATTTTACTCTGTACATATTTATACGAAATAAATACTATGTATTAAAGTTTTTAGTGATATATAATATTATTCTCACCTTGCACATCATTATTTCATCACTTCTATTATAGTTTTCAATAGTAAAATAAGTGTTATTACTCGTCATTTGTAAATTGTTCTCGTTGAAAACGGTAAAAGTAGTTTCCGTGTCGCATATTAATTCGGTTGTATCCACATCCAAAGGTACTTTCGGTACGAACAAAAACAATAATGAAACCACTCCTATTCCAAGTATGACCACTAAAAATAATATTTTTTTTATCCGGAATTTGTCGACAATTACACCAGACAAAGGTACAAGAATCGTCGATACTATCGACATGAACGTCATAGTCACGCCGTAAGTTGTTAATGAGTATCCTAATTGTCTGGCTATTGTAGGCAAAAATCCAATTGTAGGTCCCATTACTATAAGAAGAAAAATAACATTTACTTATATAAATATTCATTATAAATATATTATACATAGGATTACACTAATACAATATCCACGCCTATTAAATTTTTATTACAACATTCTAAATTTTCTTTAATTTTTAAGTATTTATAATTAGGTAATAGTGTAATACATAGTATAAATCAAACAATATTACGAATATTATTAAAGCTAAATTGTAAACGTACATTTTTTTCTTATTGTTCACGTTACTAACCATAATAAATAATTTTTACTTTAAAAAATCCCAATTATATTTATATTTATTTAAAAATGTAATATAACACTTACATGCAAATATCAAGAAGAAGCACATTTTCAAAGGTAACAGCTGTTTATTTATTTTTAGATGAAACATGATTTTAATTTAAAAATTATATATAAGCAAAAAAAAAATTATATTGTTTCACTTTTAATTAAATTAAATACAACATTATAAGGTTATGTTAAATAAAATTAACTATAATGAACTATTTTCTCCTGGTAAACACTGAAAGTCTTCTTATACACTAAAAGGATGTGAGTAGATATGCAATTATTGTTGTCAAAATTAATATTGTAATAATCCTGATAGCCTTGATAAATTACTCGTGTATTATATTGTTATGTATGTATATAAAAATGATGATGATGAATTACACTGTTCACATGCAACTGTACATAGTCTGTAATTATAAAACAATTATAGTAATTTAAAATAAAAACTAGAAAAATGTATAAAATATTTAATATAAATGAGTAACTTACGACTGTTATAAACAATCCAACATAGATGCCTATGTTAGATGTTGAATAAATTTATCTATTTGTATAAATGTTTGGAATGTTGTATTTAGGGATAACAACTGGCTGAAATCTATAACTATATAGGTACCTGCTCGACGCTTGTAATAATTTGAATTTTAAGAGGTGGTAAAAAGTGGTCAATAATAATAAATACTAGCATCACCTACTTTATTTCGATGTAATGGTTTTTTATAATAAAGAACCTTGTATCACGAATAATATAAGTCAGAGGTTCCCAAACTTTTTTTTTTTTAGTGCCACCCATGTATAGGTAATACGCATCAGCTACGTACTACTAATGACTAAAAATAGAACTGTTCAGTATTTTCACATAATTACATTTATCAAAAGAATACTTAATAATATTTACTCAAACTACAAAAATCAAAACGTAATAATATTAAATTTTCGTGTTCTTAGAAACATTAAAAAATAAAAATAAAAAAATAAAAATTCAAATTATTTTCCGTGCTTTCGTGTAGTTTTCCACGTATCACCATGTGTTTTTTTGCGTATCGCTAGTGATACGCGTACCATAGTTTGGGAACTACTGATCTAAATAGATTATTTTAGTGTTTTAATAATTCAATTACTATCAATTAGTTATTCATTAGTGAGGCAGAGTATAGCAGGATAGTTTTCTTTATTGAATTAGTGATTTTTTTATGTTTCAACACTTGAGAAATCTATAAAACGATGATTCAGAAGAAATTAAATAAATGTTTCTTTAAAATTAATGAAAAGAATAAAAATCATTATTAAAATTAATTTGTTTTGTAAATTGAAAACAACAATGAGATAAGATTTTCATGTATAATCAATTTTAATTGTTTTATTTTAATGATTATTCATTTTTAAGCTAGTCATAAACATTAAATATATATTATACCCTACTAGTTTCTAATAGTTCAATAGGAGATAATAATCTATTTTTATACAGAAAGATCGCCCTTCTCATACGATAGTTAAGACAATAAAATTACCACTTCCTATATTATATTGGTTTATCTGTAACGTAGCTCACAGCCCGTTGCGCTACCACGGCCACATCGAAGGTGTGCCTCACGGATTTTCTATATTATAATCTAAAATTCCAAACAACGCATGAATACATCACTTTGAGTAGCTGCTAGCCTCATATTACACAATAAAAATTCTAGATGGTATATTATTCTGAGTTTGTGAATTTTTGATTTATATCGATTTAAAACGATGCTGTAGTCATTACAGGTTAGATTACTACAGTGTAGTTGGTCGGCTATAGTATTGAAATACGCGTGTGTCTCTAACTTTACCCAAGCTAAAAAGTGTAATACGTAAATTTTAAAAAAATTTTAAAAAAATATTATACGATTGTTTAGTATGTAACTAGCAAGCATTTGCACGAAACATTTCAAAATGTGCATGTGTTTAGCTTAATCGTAAATAAAAGTTTAATAATGGTGGGATCAGCAAAATGTGACTTCAGCCCCTCAATTATTAAATAGGTATTTCACAATTTATTTAACACCAATATTTAGCACATCATTGACAGGTGTTTACATCTAAGGCTGGTCCAATACTTCTAAGTTCTAACATCACCCATTAGCTCATAAAATAAAAGTTTTCTTATTCGCATAATATATCCTTACTTCACCGCGGCGTAAAATATTTGGATTTCCAATATTTTTTTTTCTGTGCTATTATTTTGTGCGTAAATTAGATGAAAATTGTAAAATTTGTCATGCAAATTCTTGTTAATTACGTGCTAAATAATCGTTTGAAAAATTACACATTTTTCTTAGTAATGATAATGGAGGCATACATTTATTACAATAATACTACTACGATAATAAGCAACAACCTCAGTTACTACAGCTTAGATCGTACTCAGCTCTTTGATACTGGTACTCAATTTCTTATTATATTAACAATATTATAGTCGATAATAATAAAATATTTAATACAATGAAAAGTAGTCCAATATTCAACATTTCAGTCTAAAATAATATGTTTGTAATGTAGATAAATGTAGATGTTATATCGAATCTAGTGTTTATTATACTTAGTCCGTTCTTACAAATTATAAATGTAGATAGATTAATACTAATCACTAGGGCGTGGATTTTAGTGTAAATACATAATTTTATTAAATACAAATTTCTTTATTCTGATTTAAAATAAACAGTTTCATTACACCCTGAATACAATGAGACTTTTTTTATTTTACATATTTTCACATATTTTTAGGTATTTCACCAATATTTACATATTGTGTAAGTATTTTGATTTTTATACCTAGGTATACAGTTTTTATTTGTATTAAAATTATTATACTGGAATTTGGAAACGTTGATCTATCAGCTTCTATTATTATATAGAGTTATTTAAGTTGTTATAAATAAGAGATAGGTAAGTGATAATGTTGTTAAC
This sequence comes from Aphis gossypii, assembly GCF_020184175.1. NCBI lineage: Eukaryota > Metazoa > Arthropoda > Insecta > Hemiptera > Aphididae > Aphis > Aphis gossypii. The sequence continues at coordinate 88,075,684 of NC_065531.1, forward strand.
GGTAGATTACAATCTGTAATGTAGCAATAATCTCCTAATGTATATTTTATCAAATTTTTTCGAAAAAGACAACAATGAAAATAATTTGATGAAATAAATTAAATCAAATACATTTTTTTAATGTAAAATACCGATTTTTTTTTTTTTTTTGTAGTTTTGTAATATTTTTTTAATATTTTACGTTTCTTAAAACATATTTTTCCAAAAATAAAAACACAAGTATTTACATATTTTGACTTTTTTATTACATAAAAATCCACGCCCTACAAATCACTAAAATTGTCGACTCAGTGTATAGTCTCTATATCTTCTAAACCCATTATCATGGACCTATTATCCTTGGTTAAAAATAACTCAAAAATTAGTTATAACATCATATTTTAATAAAAATGCTATTACGAGTATATCGTATACATAGCACTAACTACAGACAATTAAAATGACTGCCATTTCAAAGGCCGTAACTGGAAATTAATTTCAGGAGGGGGGGGGAGATTAAGCTAAAAAAATTGTATTTATATACAATGTTATAGCCAATGTAATATTTTATTATAATATTTTATATGTAATTTAATATAATATAAAATTCATTTCAAAATTTGGGGGGGTGAACCCCTAATACCCCCCCAGGTACGGCCTTGGCCAATTCCTCTTCGTGGTATCATACATAACAAAAATGCTGAATGTCATTGAATACGTAATTCAATACCTACTTTTCGTACATCGGTGTTGAACGATATTGTGCTATCGCCAAAAGCTTGTTATTTCTCCTAGTAAATATTTTCTCATTTTATTTTTTATGTATTCAATTTTCATAATCTAATTTTATGATAAACGTAAAAAATAAGAATATTATAACTTATTATAAAACTTAGTATTATTATAATAAGTTTCCGTGACAATTAATTTCCAGGAAGGACATACAGACGAACAAGACCAACTTATAACTGTAAAAGGGTTAAAACCCTAAACTATTTAACTACGAAGATTATTCAATAGTAACCAATCTAACAAAATAAATTAGTAGGTAAATTATTCTTGCAAGAACATAAATTCTTAATAAATTATACATAAATCATAATCAATAACTGTTAAGTAGACCCTTTTAATGAATTCTGTACAATAAAAAAAATCTTATTTAAATAATTATAATAATCTAATAGTGTTAAAACAAAATAATATAATTAAATTTTAATAATATAGATATAGTCTTTTAATTTGACTTTGTTAACAAATTGTAGATAATTTGTAAAACACACATCATAGCTGAACCATAAGTAAATAATTTGAATAACCACACTCCTCCGTAAAAGTCATATATATGTGAAGCTAGCACACCACCTAATGATAAACCTATAATAAATAGAATATTTAATTTAAAAACACGAGAAGTTGTTCTGCTATTTAGTAAATTTTGTGTATAACGTGAAATTGATTGTAAACTTTACAGTTCAATTTTATAATGTAAAGGATGTACTAAATTTGAATTCAATGATAAATAATTGTAAATAAAAAACGATTCTAAGCATAGAGCAAAAATTGCGTAATAATTTATTTTTTTTTAATGCGTAGGCCAATTTCATTCCAAATATATTTTTATATTATTAACTATTATAATGTTATATAATTATATATTATTATTGATACTAAAATTTATTTATTAAACATATATATTTTAAGTTAATGTATAGAGTACCATTTAATTACATGAATAGTCTAAATATTTTTAAAATTGTATTGCATATACAAGTCAATAATATAGGTAATGTTGAAAAGTTTTAAACCAGTACAATTTATATTTTTTGAATTTCAATAAAATAAATAAAGTAGATAGTAAAAATATTGTTATTTATCGTTAACATATCGTTAAATACCTATTCTGTGTCATTAAAATTTAAACTTCAACAAAAATTAAATAATTAATAAAATGTTATCACTAATAGCTATTATTGAATTAAATGTTTATGAGGTTATGGTTTTTATGAAGTTCCAAATTCAAAGAAATAGGTTAGATACATTCATTATATAATTTTTGACAAAATATACGTTTCAAATATCTGATGATTAATACCTAAATAATACATATTTAGTAATAAAGTGCATAAAAAATTTGCAGCTATTAAATTTTCATACAACGAATTACAATATACCTACTAGAGTGGTAAATATATACATGATTTTAACGAATTATATAAATAAAAAAATATATACTTACCAATGCAATCGAATAGTCCTACTAGTCCTAAGACCGTATGATGCGCACTAGGTGGCGAAATCCTTCTGGAGTATGATACCATCACTGCACGGCCTAATGCGTATGCCATGCCATTTAGAATTTCTATCAACAGCACCCAAACGGGATTTGTCATGATGGAATAAAAAAAAAATCTAACAGTAAATGCGAATAAAACTAGCGACATGCAGTGTTTATGACCTATGTGTTTTATTATCCAACCAGAACAGAAGAAAATCGGCATTTCACCGCCGAAACTTTGAAGACCTTGAGAAAATCCCTGTAGTGTTTTTATCCATGCTACTTGGTTACATTGATATTCTGAAGCCAAGTCTTCTAGGTACCTGTAAATGTAATGTAAGTTAATATACGTATATCATATTCGTCATGCAGTCGTAGTTATATGGACATGCTTAAATTGTGCCAAATAAAGTAGGGATAATTGTAAATTACGCCTATTACACTAAATATATATAAATTTAAATGTAATGCACCCGGTGTTTTTTTTTTTTTTAGTACAATTTTACAATTTTTATAATTTTATTATTTCCATATATTATCCAAGTCCCGGAAAACATCATGAGAATATTAGGTAAAACTAAAAAAAATTTTTTTTTTGTTCTGTTAAGACGAACAATTGCAAGTACAAAATATGTATGTCTTAGATTAATTAATATAAAATGAGATTAAAAAATAGTTTTATTTTTATTATTATTTCATTTATAATATAAAATTATTTTTTATTTTATACATCACTATTCACTATAGTGATAATAATATTTGTATACTGATGAGCTCCATTTATATCATTTTCTTTCGTATATAAATCGTATTCTAAACTTTAGAAGACTTGTCTAAACTATTTATTTGTATATAAATATTTAATTAAAGCTTAATAGTTGTACTTACATAAATATTATGAAATATGGATACAAATGATTATAATTATAGTAGAAATCAAAAATGCCGTTCGTAATTATTTACTATAATCTTCTTACTATCTTTTTACTATGAACGCAATTTACAATCGTTATTTTATAATATGCAATTTTTAGAAGTAATAGAAAAATATTAGGTTTAACCTACCAAAACAGATAACTCATTGTCATTGAGCTATATACGCCCAGCATTAAGATCCAAGCAAAAAAACTAATAACGTGGAGTCTTGCAAATAATTTAAAAACATTATGGAACGTGTTTTGTGAAACTTTGAACTCGACAACCTATATGTATCCAAAAAATAATTACTATTAATATTAACAAATAATAATATCGAGCAAATGTATACCGTACTGAGATGTTAGAAGCAACAATTAAATTCAAAATCATAAATGATAATATTAAATAAGATAATGGTGTGTAGTCTTTTTGAACTTTGTCGTAGCTGAAATAATCCACAAGCCAACCGCTAAACATTGTGACGAATCCCCATCCAATGGACGTCCAGCATCTTTGCTTACCAAAATCATTGGGTTTATCTTCTAAAGACAAATACGTGAAATATACTAAGATACCATTTTAGACAATATTTTATCGAAAAAACTTACCTAAGAGATCAAAACAAATTGGATCTTGTATAGCCCATATACCCGATTGACTGATCCAAAATATACACAATAATGAAAAAAATTCCCAAAATTCGGGCATAGAAATTATCATTTTTTGAGATTGTGGTATTGCTGCTAATTCCATAATTGTTGGACTGGGACAGTACAATTGACAAAGCATTTTTACTGGTTGATGACAAACTGGAGACATTATTCTACTATGATTTATATCTACGTATCCAACTCGAAAATTATAGGAACCATTCTATAGATGATCATAATTTAAAATAAATAATAATATTTCTGATGATTTTATTTTTATTTATTACCTGTTTAGTATTAAAATTATACAAATGTATTAATATAGGTAAATCGGTTATTTTAGTTGCTAGATTATCGACAATACTAGAGTTTTTAGTAAGTTCATTAATCGATGTCAGTTTAGTCCCAGTGAACATTTCAGAAAATAATATGTCGTCATCATTACAGTTTAACTAGAAAAAAATGATTATAATCAATAATGTTTATACGGTAAAGCCAAAATCCAAAAATCAAGATTATTTTTATAAAATACCAAATATAATTTAATTTCGGTATCATATTTACAGGAAGACTCAGCATATTTATCACTTTTTCTTCTTCAATATTTCAATAATGCAACAATTCAAAATCTTATTTTTGGAATTTTCAAATATTACCCTTAAAAACTATATTTTCCAATTTATTGAGTTATATTTATTAAATATTTAATTTGTTGAATTTTTTGATCTTATAATCTTATAGAGATACAAACTTTTCTATTTTTAAATGACAACACCCTTTTTAAAGATAAAATATTTAGCCTATCATTTTTAAGAATATTTTGACGTGTTAATATCTAAATTTAAACAATTAGTTTTTTAACTATTCTAACGTTACAAACTGAATATAATAGGTTCATGATAATGGAGTTGGGGTCGCAGCCGTGCGACCGTCCTCGGCTTAATATATAGAACTAAGGTAATTTGAAAATTTTAGTTTCTAGTTTATAAATATTTATAATTTTTTAAAAAAAATGGTTTAAGTACAATAAATATTATACTTGATATTGCATCTATTTTATGTTTTTATAAATATATTAACCATTTCAATTACTCAAAAATTTCTTGTTCAAATTTTGGATTAAGTATCTAATACTTCCAAAAGGTAAAAGATAATATTCACTGAATAATCAGCGGTAAAAAGAGGGGTTCGTTTGAAAAACAGAAGTTTGTACCGCTACAGGATACTCATTAGTCAATATGAAGTATGTATCTCAATAATTTGAAAATATTATCTTAAAGTATATTATTTGAATATTTCCAAAATCCATTTTTTTTTGGAAATCAATTATTAAAAAAAAAATTCCGATCATGGTGAATCATTTTGTAAATATAGGATTATAAGGACCTTTTGTTTTATTAAGGATTTATCTATACCTATTTAGGAAAATTAAATAAATATACTTTACAGATCTTACAGAACAAAATCAAACATTTGTAATATCCTTTATAATTAAATACCTTGCAATTGACCAACCTCTCTCCGTTGTTTCCCATTAGTACTTTTTGATCACAGTCTGAAAGTTTATTAGTATGGTCGAAATATATTTTTACATTTGTAATGTTTATATCACATTCCAGCTCTATGGACGTCTCTAAAGATAGTCTGGACACAAACATCAGAAAGAATGCAGAAATACCAGTCAAAAATATGAATAATATAAAAATGTATTTCTTTACACGGAACTTATCGACTACGGCGCCAACTACTGGTTTTGTTAACATTGATATGATAAAAAGACTCATCATTATATATCCAACAGTAATTTTTGAATATCCTAATTGTTTAGCATACGTGGAACCAAAACTGAGAATTGTCGCTATACCTGAAAATACCAATAGATTCGTATTATTTTAATACGTTATAAATTGAGTACTAATAAACTAAAATTAGTATTTTACAAAAGTAAAATGATAAAATGTCAAAACTATATGAATCAAAATAAATTAAAACCCATAAGAGTTTAATAATTAATTAATTCAACTACTCGTATTTATATGATATTATTATTATATATAGTTTAGAATTAATTTAAAATGTATTATGTAATGTAAATATTATTATATTATTTATTATTAATATTTTTTGTACAAAGTATAGGTTAACATTGGCATGTATTATATAAAAAAAAAACGTATTTAAAACTCTCCATTTTCAGGTTTAAGACTGACAATATAATTTTATTAATATTGGTATGGTAAATAAATTTTGGTTTAGCTGTTTATGTTATTTACGGTTTAAAAATAAGTAACTAAGTTACTATTGAGTCTTAAGTAACTGGTTGAATGTGTTGATAATTCTCACTTAGTCAGACTGCTTGAGACAGTATATACAAAACAAATAATTGTTTTTGTTCGCCATCTAAGCAATGTTTCTTGTTTATAGTTTATACTTCTCTTTTCATTATTTTTACAGTTTTTGTTCCCTAACTTTAAAACTAATGCATCATTTTTATGTTTTTAAAATATCCCTGAACACAATTTATGTAGATATTATAATATGACTATGTCCATTTTTGAGGATGCGATATTTACGTATACATTTATATAAGTTATAACTAATGTAAAAAAATTATAAAAATCGAAATGCATCTAAAACCTTGGGTACGTACTTACTTTATTAATTTATGATAAAACGCATTTATATTATATTATTATCATTTCATTTCATTTAAATATTGGAAAAAATATATAATATAAATTTAGTGTCTCCAATTGTAACCACTCAAAATTCCACTCTCAGTCGTATCGTTCTCAATTATATTTTACCAAATCCACCTAATACCTTTAAGGGTGGAAACCTGACTAATAAATTTACATAACTATCTAAATATTACGTTTATCGTGTTTATAATAATATTTTTAATACTTACATCCCGAGTAAAGGAAATAATGCATTTTCATAAGTAGTAGCTTTTTGTTCACACTTATCAACCACATCTTGAAGTGTTTATTGAATTATATACACTTTTATATGAAGATACCTAATCAAACATATGAAATATTTTAATAGTAGATGATATAATTATAAATTAATTGTTATAAAGAAAAAAATAAGTATTATTTCATTATTTGTTAATGATTAAATAGAAGATATTAATATTGTTATCGAATATTGAGAAGAATATAATAGGTATATAAGTATTATAGTTATCTATACCAAAATAAATTTTATATTTATCAAAGATAAAGAAATTGATGTTAAAAAGTATATAATCAGCTCTAGATAGTCTATTACTAGGTAATCAAAAATAAATAAAATATCATAATTCTAATATTATCACGTAGGCATTAATAATGATCAGTAACATACTTAATACAATAAACAAATTAAAAATAAATAAGTATTAATGTTTTAAGTCCAAGGTCCACGTTTAAACCAAATAATCTATTATTAACTTGTTGGTTTTGAATTATATTAATTTCACTAATAAAAACAATTAATATTTTAAAAAAAAATCTAAATTTTATAGTGATGATATAAAATAATATTTTACTTTTGACGTAATGCGTAGAGGATCTTCTTATTAGATGCTTTTCGTTGAAATTAAACTGCGCCACATGTCGTTATAGATTCCAAGTAGATCAAACCACATTGCATTTTTATATTTTAACACCTTAGTATCGAACATTCCATTCTTAGATTCGAACAATATAATTATCGCAAGGAAGTTATCTAATGTCTAATGATTACCTAATTACGAAAATAAACCACTATCTACTACAGTTAATTTTTGAATGATATCTTATTTGTTCTCATTTTTTGCAATTTTTAAAAGTTCTAATCTTAAAAAATAAATTATATAAGTGAAGGTTAATGATAAAATTAGTTTCTTTCTCTATTCTATAAGTCATATGTAGTTTATTGAATAACTTTTAACTGTAGATTTATTGAATTAGAAATTTGATATTTTTATATACATATATTTTATAACTTACCATTGAATATAATATATTTTACATATTGCAATATATATTAATATTAATATATAAAAATATTTTACACTACTCAATAATACGCATTATACAAATAGATATATAATTAAACCTAGTATAAACATGTATAATATAAGTAATTCCTAAGAGAACGTCATACCCTCATGTGTTGTCTCCGTCTTACATATGTACGACATAGACAAAACGCGTTTACGCAGTCTGAGTAGAACTCGCTCAATTTTGGTATTAGAGTAAATATACCTATAAGGTATAAAATTGAATTGTAACAATATTTCGGAGGATAGACGTTGCGTTTTTTCCATTATTCTCAATATAACATTCATTATATCGTTTAGAAATGTAAAAATGTCAACATTTATAAATTACTTTTAACTTTTAAAAATTTAAATGTTTTAAAAAAACGCAGCGTCTATCCTCAGAAATATTGTTACAATTCAATTTTATAATAGCTGGTTTATTTACTCTGTACCAAAATTGAGCGAGTTATACTCGGACTGCGTAAAGGCGTTTAGTCTATATCGTACGTGTGTAATACGGAGACAACACATGAGGGTATGACAACGCATTTTTTTACCTTATTATGTACATAAAATATAGATAGGACAAATCCTTAATATATCTGTGTCTGTTTGACGGTTATTTAGATTTTATTTGTAATCTGTACTAAAAAATTAAACTGTTATCATTAACATAAATAATATTAAATTTATAAACGCCAGAATAAATACATTTTGAACACGTGTCTTCTATTGAATATGTATTTATGAAGTTATAGGTAAAAATTATACATTACTACTATATGTATTAAAAATTAATTTTTCAGATCATTTCTCACAATAAAATCATAAATAATTAAAAAGAAAGAACGAATAACGTCTACACAAGAACATAATAGGTGCCTAATATTAAAGTTATACATAATTGATGATAAGATGAAGATCCCTTGCTAGAATTAAACCACTATTACATATTTATATGCAAATAGTCTACATCTTTACCTCATTTCCTCATTTTGAATCATGGTCACTTACTTAATATACTAATTTATGCCATTCTTTTATTATCCATGAACAAAATATTCAATTTTGATAAAACAAATCTTGCACAATTTTTTTTTAACCTAATAACTATTTCACGGATATTATGATTCTCTGATTAAACATACCGTTTAATATTATATAAATATTCATTATCAATTAATTTTTCATCTAATAAAATAGATTATACAAAGAAAATTAAGTAGTTGAAACAAACAGTAACATTAATAATCAGATACCAACTATCATGCCATTCTATATACATTTGTGTTACAGGTTAACAAATATTTTTTACTAAGCTTTTAAAATAAAATAAATATTTACCAATTAATAATTAATAGTCTGAAGTATTAGGTTATCAATATCGAACTTTAAAAGTAGGTACCTATTTATGAATAAATAAACCGAAGCTTTTTAATAAATTACCTAATAAATACCTAAGAACTTTCGATGAGCAAAAAGTTTTAATCATAATGGCTAAATAAATTGTACAAATACATAAATTGTGTAAAATAAATATTATGCCTAATAAATGATATTTCTATTTTTTAATTAAAATGTATGTTAGTATAAAAATTTTTAGCAGTACTTAAATTGTTACCATATAACAATATATATTATAAAACTTACGTAACTAGTTTAATTATTGCTTAACAATCAACAGTACCTATTTTTAATAATTGTATAGTTTTCCGATTAAATTTACTCAAAAATAATAATTATTATTTATGGACGATTTTTTCCACCCCTAAATTTTAACGTTTATACATCGAATCAATTTCTACACAGAACGCACTTGTAGTTGACTATGCTATCGACAAACCTGTCATATTAATATACATTACATTGATAGAGAACATTCGGTATCCATTAATTATGCACTAATGAATTATTTTTTCTTCATAATTTACAGTGTTATCAAAATTATTTCACACAAACTATTTATCTCTGTCTGGCGTCTGCACTATTGGACTATCCAAACACTGAATGTCTTACTACATGACAATCGTAATCAGTAGAAGAATTTTGTAATACGTAATAATCTAGTTTAAGATAAAATTTGTTATTTATTATTATAATATTCATGACTTTTTAAATTTATCTTTTTTAAAAAAATATATAATTTTACAACTTTATTTTTAGTTTTACATCTAACCACAACGGTGTCGTGAACTATTTTTCAAATTACATAAGATAATTTGGGGTAAAGGATCAGGTTAACCTATCAGAGGCGTAATTGGGTCATGTTTGTAAGGAGGACGAAATGTTTTTACATTTTACCTATAACCTCCCCATCCTAAAAAAAAATTGTGTATAAAATAAGCATCTCCTTACATGCTATAATTGTACATACCCATGTGACACGAAAACAAATAGTTACAAAATATTCAATAGTATATAATAATATCAGTAAATATATATATATAGTTGATCATATTTTTTTTTTAAAAAAAAAAGGTCATGGAGGAGGTCAAATTTTGACTCTTTTTGAAATATTTTTATACATTGCTAAGAGCTTAAACATCAAGGCTATGTGACAGTTTTTTTTTCGTAATAATAAAAATTATTTTTAAACTATATTATATAGGTAATATTGTAATTTTTTTTATATTAATATAAAAGAATTATTCAAAAAATGCTTCAAATACACAACTAGGCCAAATTGAAAAATCAATCTATGATAATCTAAAAATATGTTAAAAATTTAAATAAATTTTCAAAAAATGAAATAATGAAGTCTTTTTTCTTGTTTTGTACATTATTTATTTTAATAATTCTTTTTTTAATTATTAAATTATTTACAAATTAGTTTTAATGCCTAGGGAAGTCGCAATAACTGAATAGATATTTATCTTAATTTACAAATGGAATTATTCTTTTTTTTTTATTTCAAGATTTAAATATTAATTTGACTTAATAGTTAACTTAATAAACATTACATGAAGAATACCCATAATTAATGAACCATAAGAGAATAGTTTAAATGTTCGCTCTCCTCCATATGTTTGGTACAGAAATCCACCAACCACACCACCAAGAGAAATACCTGTGAAATGAAATGAAATAATATTATAAAAATTATAGTAATATTTTACATAAAAATATTAAAAAAAAAAATTAAATTCATAATTTTGTTTTCTAAAATTGGAAAAACTACATTAATAACTAATAAGTTATTATTTTTTTTTATTGAGAAATGCTTAATTTACTATCTATAATCTATACAAATGAGCATAATAAGTAAATGATAAAATTATATTAAAATATAATGAATAAAATAATTAATAAAATATTAATTTTAATAAGCTATAATTTAGCGGTTTCCTAACCTTTTTAATTGTGCGTACTACCAATTTTGTAAAAAAATCTTTGAGGCCCACATATATCACACCTATATAATATATATACGTATTCATATAATTTATTATACTAAATAGTATATATGAGATAAAACTACATTCGATACTGTCAATTGTACGCTGTTGATAATATTAATTAAATATATTATAACCAGAAATATTATTAGGTATATAACAAAAATATATAATAATATTAAATATTATATAATATGGTTCATGGCCTAGTAGCATACTGCTATGCAGCATATGGGTTGGGAACCACTGAGCTATATAGTTATATATATATTTTAAATTTAATAAAATATAAGGTATTTAAGGTAATATAAAGAAAAAATGCTAGGGGAAGACCACAAATGGTATATATGCAACAAATAATAGAGGACCAAGGGTGTACTTCTTATAAAGAGACAAAGAGGAAGGCAAATAACAGGGAAGAGTGGAGAATTGCTACAAACCAATCTCAGGATTGAATGCTAAAGAAGAAGAAGAAGGTATTTACAAAATTCTCCTCAGTCGAATCCTGAAACTTATTATTTTTGTAAAAAAAATATAGGCGTAAAAAAGTATAAAACCATAATTTTCCAAACTATAACATATCTACGATATATTATATTTTTTTTTCTGTTTTTAGAAGACCACAAAACATTTTTCAAAACATTAGAGAAAATGTTGGATATTTTATTTAAATAGTTCATTTTAAAGTCCTATTATTAATCAGTAGATATGATACCTACTTTTATGAAAATAAAAAATTTTAAGCTATATACCTAAAATATATTTACAAAAAACAAATGTAAATATATATTTAAGTTTTAGATTAGGTAAACGATTTAAAATTAACTGACTCGTTAGAATAATTTAAATAAAATATTCATTAGTAATCATCAAATACAATTGCACCTATGAAACAAACACATCATTATGTTTCTCATAATATATAGTTGCATTTTATACTACTCAGTGAAACATAATGTAACACTTACCGGCACCTTCGAATAGAGCTCCTGTTAATGCAACTACTGTTGTGGCAGAATTTTGAGGAGCTATAAGTCTAGCATATGCTACCAAGACGGCATGACACAATCCAAATGTAATGCCGTTAGTGAATTCAACTGGCAGTATCCAAATAGGGTTAGTTATCATGGAGTATAAATAGAATCTAAGAGCAAAAGTGAAAAGACCTAAGGTCATGCAATACGTATGACCAATTCTTTTGATCAACCAACCGGAAAAAAATAAGAACGGCATTTCACCGCCAATACATTGAATTCCTATGGCCAAACCTTGTAAAGTTTTTATCCAAGATTGTTTATCACTGTGATACTTTTGGGTTAAATCCTCCATGTACCTAAAATACAAACAAACTATTTTCTAAAATCTAATAAAATTTGATACACTTTGTAATTTATTAAAATCAATTAAATTTAATATTTAAAATTTAATTGTTTCGAAATTATTAATTATTTATAGTTAAACGTAATATATACATTTTTTATACAACCATAATATCAAATATTATCCAATAAACATAATTCGTTGCAAATATTCAACTAAATAAATATTTAAAATCACATAAAAAGTACACAAGGTACCTCATACGTTATTCTTACTAAAAATATTTGTAGTTAAAATGTTGATGGTATTATGTATGTGAACTATTATTATACATAGGTGCACGAAACTTTTACAATTTACTAAGTAATTGCAGGTATTCTATTAATATATTTTATAATGATATTTTCAAAAATATAAATAATTATTCTAATATATAATGAATTCTATATTCTCGGAAAAACAAAAAATTAACCTACCATGTAACTGCTGCAGAAAAATAAATTACTATGATAATTGATAGAAATATTAAAACCTAATTAAATATACTAATAATTAAGTTATAATATAGGCTGACAGTCTGTCAATCTTTTTTCATATAAGGTACAGTGATTTATCATAAAATTCAAATTTAACGCATCCATTACAGTAATTTACTCAATATTGAGGTATATTCAGCTGTACAGCAATGGCCTACTTCTCAAAATTGTATTTACTTATCTAACATTAATACAAACTTAATTTAATAATAAAACAATCACTTATTCATCCATAGAGTTTAGATCACGAAAATGTGTAGTTAATATGGTTGGGCAATGAATTATGATAATTATTCTATGTAATCAGTAATTCTATCAGAGAGGACGATTGTAACACAAAAAAAAATGATAATTAATATTAGAACATATTTTTCCTTTGCAATTTCAAATCAATTAATATAGGCCATTGCGGCGTTGCGCAATGATATTTATAGTGGTAATATAATAGGCATTTGTCTCTTATGGCTTTATAGGCATAGAATAACCATAGACACTATACTGTTTTTCTTGTACACCAGCCCTGCCAATATTATTTTAACATTACGCGATATGATTCAAGATAGAGGGTACTAACAAGTGACTAAGTGACCGATACACGCAATATTATAAAATACTTAATATTTATTAAGTATAAGGCGTTTATAGTTTAAACCATCATCAACGCTGTTTATCACAATTCACAGATCTTATTTGAATTCACAGTTCTAGTCTATGAAAAGTTAATCAGGCTACTGGCTAACCCAATTCCGTATAAAAAATATAAATAATAATGAAATGGATGTTTTTGATACATCCAATCCATTGTCGATAAATATTTTATTTTTAAAAATAATTTTATAATATCAATCACGATTCAAGATAAAAGATTTCATAATATTTGAAATTTATACTTGAAAAACTTTGGCACAGTATATTATTATGACAATAACTTGATTTTAAACAAAATCTCTTACATTTTTACTGTGATAATGTTGTATACCTACAATATAGCTACTATAATATTATTATCTTACATTCTTACCTACCAAAATAGATAATTCCAAGGCATCGATGTGCAAATTCCCATTACTATAATCCATATCAAATAGATTATAACATTCATATTAGTTATTAATTTGAATACGTCTGAAAATGTGTTCTTAGATCCAACTGTTTCAGTTATCTTAAATATAAAATGTAACTATTAAAAACGGTTACATAATGCTAATAGTCTACTTTACATTAGGTATTTTATATTTTTTTATGCTACAAAAATATGTAAAGTAATACAACAAACTTACTTCTATTTTGTAAGCCAAGGAAAAATCCCATAGTATTATTATAAGACACAAATAATAAATTGGAACATAGTTTTTTTGGTAATTACTATTACTGAAATAATCAACAAGTACTCCGCCCAAAACCGAGAAAAGTCCCCAGCTTATGGATCCCCAACACCTTTGTTTGCCAAAATCTTCAGGCTTATTATCTATTAATTAACATTAATCGGATACACAATAATGGTAAAAAAAATACTAATATACCAGATAGTATTAATAAAAAATAAAATAAATAAACTACTTATAATGAATTAAAAGCAAAATAAATTTAAAATAAAAACTATACTAAGTTGGTGCATATGAATATACTAATGTCTAATATACTAGGTACCTATAATAATGAATTTCAATTAAATTTTTTAGGTGCCATATATGATAACAGATATACGAGTATTTAATTCTAAAATTTTACAATATAATATAACAACGATTAGTGTAGAACTTGTATAGTATCACACTATACCACGTGGAACTGTGTATGTACGTACTATAGGTACAGAGAGTATGTTACCTTATGTCGTTATCGTGGAGTTTTTTAATGATTATGGATCGAAAAAATGGTTTTAAAAAAATATACAAAAAAAAGTCGTGTTTCTTTATTTTAAACGACTTATTTTTGAATAAAAATTTTAAAATTTTTAGCAAGCAGTTGTACCAACATTAATATCAATTTTTTGTTTCAAATAATGATAACAACTATATTTTTTATTGGATTATTATACCTGGTGGTTTTTAAAAAAAAATGTTGATGTTCAAATCATACATTTTAGTTCACTGATTTATTTACTACTGGGACCCTACACTTTAATAGATCGATTAATCGATTAAAAGTTTAAATTAATTGTATTTCTAGAGCTAAATACGTTTTAACGACATAATATACCCTGTATATACTAACAAATTTTAGAACAAATTCAAAATAAAACAAAATACTATACAATATTTAAAATTTTTAAATAACTGTTCTGTTTTTAATCCCTAATTTTGTTTATTAATAATCAAGAACTACTAGTAATAACTAAAGTTAAATTATTCGAAAATGTACACATTTTAAATTATAAATAAATTTCATAAACTTAAGTATTAATTATATTTTTATAATTTTCATCATTGAATTAATTTTTATGATATCAGATAAACAGTATAATATTATGTAGACATATAGCATCATTAAAACACAATCTATATATTATTATCTTAAAGTAAAATCAGAAATTCAACACAAACATTTATTGGTGAAATAAAAAAAAAAAAGTTAATTAATTTTATGTTTAGAATTACTCACCTAAAAGATCAAAGCATATAGGGTCTTGGAGACTCCAAGTGATCGCTTGGCTAATCCAAAATAAGCTCATAACAATTAAATATTTCCAGAACTGATGCAAGCCAAAAATACTTCCTTCAAACTTTTGAACACTTGCCAATTCCATTATGACATCGTCCGAGCAATCCATCTTACACCGAGTACTAACCGGTCTCTTACAGAATGGTAATACAATTTCTGTTTTCATGATATGTACTGATTTCACTTGAAAAATATTGTTAAGTTCAATCTAATCACAAAGTAATAAATGAAACATCACTACAAGCTATAGTTATACACCTACTTGTGTCTCGTAATTTACAGCGACGTCTGGGACCATTAGAAATTTTAATATTTTACCTGATCTGTTGCATTGATAATCAAAGTAACATTGAGATACTTGAGTTCTTTGTTTTTATACGTAATATTTGGAGTTATATTATAACTTATGATATTCCAGGATCTATTAATTTCGTCCAGAAACGATTCGTTTTGATCACAGCGTAACTGATAAAAATATTGACAAAACACATTTTATTCAAAAATGTATTAAATAATAAAATTATTTTTATTTATACATGAAAAATGTATTGTGTATTAAAATTCATTCATAATGCATAAACAGCATAGATTACCAAATAATTAGAAGCTGGAAAAAAGGTATCGTAACACTTACAAAATACTAAGAGTAATATATATTTTTATGTTCCTATATATATTTTAAAGACTTTCAGACTTATGAAAAATTTTCAGAAATAATACTGTTAAATTATTTTTAACAAGTATTAAGATATAATATTGTAATTAAGCTTCTGAATATATTATAAATATAATACATAAAATTATATATGCATTATTTAAATTCATTTTAACAAATTCTATACCTATCATAAATTCATAACAAATTCATAATAATACAAATTACTCAATGCAAGTATAATTATGATCAATTTTACTAAATAATGTAAATATATAATAGGTATTATATAGGTTCAAAAATGTGTAATGGATAATATAAATAATATAATTGAGTCGTTTAAATAAAAATTATTAAATATTTTGTAATAAATAGATACGATAGTATAATCACCGATTTAATTACATTTTTCTATATTTTTGACTTATAAGTTTATTACTTATTTATAACTTACTTGACATTCTATGGGTTCAGTACTATTTTTTATTAGCTTAAATACACTGTCATCACATTGAGACAAATGGTCATCATTGGTTGAACAAATTTGTAATCCTGTAGTTGTATTACAACTTAAATTTGCAACAGCTTCGGTGGGTATTTTTGGAATGAATTTTAAAGCGAACGCTGTAAGACCACATAACAAAACAAATGCGAGAAACATAATTCTTTTCACGCGAAATTTATCAACAATAATTCCTGTGATGGGTTTCACGAAAAAGGATAGCATAGATAAATATGTGAAAACAAAACCAACTACCATCGGCGAATAACCTAGTTGTTTCGCTATTGTAGGTGCAAATCCTTGAACTGACGCAACACCTGCAGAAATAAATAATAATAGAATGTATTAAGTCAATTTAACATAAATAGTGTATTTAGCGTAAGTGGTTAAAGTACAATACAAGATAAAAAAAAATTTGTTTTTGATCATAATACTGGTTATACAACAACGTGTATATACACAGAATTTTAAGTATAAATAATCCTTTTTATTATTATCAATACTAGTACTAAGTAAACTTACCTACTTAGCTACAAATAGTAAATATAAACTATCTATGTATTTATTAAAATATTATAGTAACCATGTAGATGTTTACGTTGAAATATTTTTTAAAATACAATTTTGAATTTTAAGATACACAAATATAAATAACAATGCTATCTAATAATGTTGGTACTTACCGCCCATATAAAGAAAATAATGAAATTTCATTCGTAGCGTGCGTTTATTCACTCGAATATGTATTGGAAGCATTTTTGATTCAATTGATATTTTTGGCGCCTTATATTTAAATGCCAAAATACCTAATGAATAACGAGTAGTAACTGCAAATTACTAAACACAATTAAAGATTAATTTAATTTGGTGCCTACATAATAATTAATGTTAAAAACAAAATGAGTATACCTATGTAATTAAATAATTTTTGTTTTCTAAACATCTAAATAAATAAATTCATTTTTAGTCCTTAGCTATTAGATGTTACAAAGTACAAAAAATGCCATGTAAAAGTTATACAACTAATTAAAAATGTGTATGAATGAATACTTACGTGTAATTATAATATCTAGCTCTGCACACAATTCGACATATTTTAAAGAACTCATCGATCAGAAACTAATTCGTATGGATACATTATTTTATTTTTTTTTTTTCTTACTAACAATATTATGTGATAATCATATTATAATTAAATAGTATTATAAAATTAATAATAATTACTGACCTCTAGATACGATATAATGACACCATATTTGTGACGTTTAATATGAGTCAAACTTGTTATTTTTATTGTTTATACTCCATAACGTATATTACATATTTTACTATAATGTATAAAATAAATAATAAAATATATATTATATATAATTTCGAGGGATAAAGACAAAATTCATCTTATACAACTGAATAGTATATATTCCAAATATTTAATATAATATATTATACACCACGAGTACAAAATAATTATAAATAAATAAATTCTAACCAGATCCGACTCCGACTGTATCAATGTATCATTAATACATTTAATGCTTTTCTTAGAGATTTAATGAAGTATATAAAGTATTAAATCTTAAAAAAATGATTTTTTTTAATTTTAAAAGTCACAGGAGATTTTAGGTTTTCAAATTTTTATCACATGTTACGTACCTAGATTACTCAAGACATTTATGCATAGTCGATTATGTATTTTATAATTGATTAATCACACAATTATTAATTGTTTTTAAATATTAAACTGTGTAGTTTATTTTACGTAAGTAAAAGTACTCGTAATATTAAATATTTTAAGTAATTCAGATAACTATAATATTCTTTGATTTATAATTCACTAATTTTATATTTTTTAACCATGTTTCTCTGCAACCAAATCAAAAATTATTTAATACATATAATGTTTAATAAACGAGATAAGTCTGTTAAATTTTCCTATATTGAACGTCATAACAAAAATAATAATTAGGTAATTAAATTAACTACAAGACAGCCTGACTTTTAGTTTCTTTTTACTTTTATAGATGTATTTTAAATTATAAAAAAACCTTATATTTAACAATGAAAACATCTATCGAAATAATAATATTAATAATAACATTTAAATAATGAAACTTTTGTAATATAATTTTTATTAATTTTTAAATAATATAAATGAATAATTATTAATACACTGAAACTATTTTCTATTATTAGTTTTATTGTTTATACTAAAGTTCAAACTATAAATTATAAACAAATATTAGTAGCATAGTTTATAAATTATATACAATTAAAGGTATAAATAATTAATATAAATAAAGGTACATACATTACTTTACATTGTTATTTATAGTTTGATAGAAACATTAAATTTGGTAACTTAAACTTAAACAGATATCATATCAATTTATGGTGCTCTATTTATATTTTTCTTGCTGAACACAATAAATAATACATGAAGAATACCCATCAATAAGGAGCCGCTAGAAAATATCTTAAATGTTGATACTCCTCCAAATTTTTCGTAAAAAAATCCACCTATCACACCACCTAAAGATACACCTAAAAATAGAATTTATAAGCAGCATTAAATACACAATGAAAATGAATTTCAAACATAATTATAAAATAAATTTATATACCTATATATTTAAAAAATAATTAATTTAATATTCCATAAACAATAAATTAACAGTTAGCCATATATATTAGTTGATTGGTTATACAAATTATTTTTAACTTACATATTCTGAAATGGAAGAAAGAAAAGTTGATAATTGTATTAATAACCTCAACATAAACTATGCTGATATACATGGGCTCTAATAATAATATTAATATATTATATTAAATTTCTGGTTATTGTCATAAATATAGGTATCCAAAGATTTGATTAGAAGACAGCCTTTTAAAAACTTCAAGAATCAATCTTAAGATCGAAAATTGCTTAAAATGTTGATATGTAATACAATTACTATTGAATGACACAATATTATTATTTTTCTACATTTATGTAAACATTTTAGTTATATCTATAATATAAATGTATAATTAATAATATATTAAGGTTATCAACATAAACTTTACACGCCAGAAATACATTTTGTTCGTCAAAATATATCGTAATACCTATATAAATTTTAAAAAATATATAACAACTTGAATAAATAAATACACTCAATACGCAGTTAAAGTGAATCAATAAATCAATAAATTAATATCAAAAAAATATCGTTAACAGTTATACTTATACACATACCTACACCTTCAAATAGTGCTCCGGAAAATCCTACCACAGTGGTGACAGCACTTGCAGGAGCAATAATTCTTGCGTATTCCATCAATACAGCGTGGCACAATCCGAAAGTTATGCCATTGGTGAATTCAATTGGTAGTATCCAAATAGGATTAGTTATAATAGAATACAAGTAAAACCTAACAGCAAAAGTGATAAGACCTAAGGCCATGCAATATGTATGACCAATTCGTTTAATAATCCAGCCGGAAAAAAATAAAAATGGCATTTCACCACCAATACATTGAATTCCTATAGCTGAACCTTGTAATGTTTTTATCCACAATTGTTTTTCACTGTGGTACTTCTGAGTTAAATCCTCCATATACCTATAAAACAAAAAAGTTAAATTCAAGAAATATTTACCATTTAATAGGCATAAATAAAAAGAACCGTATTTCAAATAATAGGCATAAAATAATATTATGTTTATAAGTCCATAACGTATGAACTACAAATATATAACATTAACCTAAGTTTAAACTAAGTCAAAAAATAATTATTTAATGTCAAACATTAAAATAACATTTTAAAATATATTTATTATATTACCAAAAAAGGTAATTCCACACCATAGATGTACAAATACCCATCGATATGATCCATACAAAGAATATTACTACATTCACATTAGTTAGTAATTTGAATATGTCTGATAATGTATTTTTAGATCCAATTGTCTCAGTTATCTTCAATAAATCATATAAACATTAAGTAATAATATTACTAAATTTCTACAGTTTACTATTCAAGTATCATTAAGTACAGTATTGCATTGAACATTAGTAATTTATAATTATTATTAATTATTCATTAGGTAAAGTTACAAAATGGAATAAATATAAAAAAAACTTACTTTTATTTTATAAGCTACCACAAAATCACACAATATGATTATAAGACATAGATAGTAAATTGGAAAGTAGTTCTTGTGAATATCACTATCACTAAAATAATCAACGAGTGCTCCGCCAAATATCGAGAAAAGTCCCCAACTAATAGATCCCCAACACCTTTGTTTACCAAAATCTTCAAGTTTATCACCTGAATAAAATGACAATAATAAGATAGGTTAAAATATTATTTTTGCATGACTATCCATAAACTTTACCAATAGTATGACGATATACACTGTACTTTACGTCTTTACGGATAGGATTACTTTACGTTTTCTAAATTGTAACTTTTTTTTTTTGAAATAAATGAATATTAATCAACTTTAAAATATAAAAACAATCACCTAAGAGATCAAAGCAAATTGGGTCTTGAAGACTCCAAGTTATAGCTTGACTTATCCAAAATAAACTCATAACAATGAAATATTCCCAAAATTGATGTAAGCCAAAAATGTTCCCTTCGAACACTGTAATAGTAGCTAATTCCATAATAAAATCATTCGAACAGTCAATCTTACATCGACTGCTCACTGGTTTTAGACACGTAGGAAAAAATACTTGAGTTTCCTTGAATTGCATCGATTTTACTTCAAACCCGTAATTATTTTCTATCTAATAACATATATATAAATGTATTATATAATAAGAAAAAATACAAATAACAACATCCAATATTTTGATTTTTGGTTAAAAATAATAAAACATTGATCAAAAAAAATGCGTAAATCAGTCACTGTGATGGATGTGTTAAATATTTGTATTCAATTATAAATCATGGAATTCGAAAAAAGATTCTGAGAGAAGGCAATCTATCAGCCTATACTAATATACATTTAGTCTATATTGTTTAGCTTATATTTTATGTTATATTATTTTATGTTGCTATTAGGTATTTAGATAAAGTAATTTACTACTGTAGGTAGCGATTATATTTTTGGTGGGTCACATTATATTTTTAAATGATACATTTTTTTAAACATGAGTTAAAATTTAAAAAAAAATCCAAAATGGGTTGTACAATAGAAAGTTTGGGAACCTCTGCAGCAGGTTAATTAATTTCATGGATTCTTAACCACAAAATAGTTTGAAAATGAAACTCTAAATTTTAATTATTTTAAAAAGAATATTGTGACTATACATTTTGAAATTATTATTTTATTGATAAATGAACAACTTACAAGAAGTGATACATAAATACCATGGTTATAGATACTATTAATAACCGTGATAAATACTATCGCTCTGCTCAGAATATAAAATTGATATTAAATAAATTGATAAACAACATTTTTTATAATTTATTTTTATTTAGGTATATCTATTTTTATATTTCCCATCAACTTTGTAACTATAAATTATAATAAGTATTAATAAACACCATTCATCAACCAATTTGTTTATATTTGCTTATTGATTCATCTTTACACAGTGGGGAAGAAAAATCTGTTATTAAAAAACACAAATAATTTTAAGAACTGACCAACTGAGATCCTATTAATTATTATAACAATGTCTTATGCAAATAACATAATATTACAATTTACCTCATCTGTTAAACTTTTAAACAATGATACATTGAGATGTACAAGATTATTGCTTGTATTCGTGTTGTATTGGGGTGCACAATAATCCATACTCCAAGATTTACACATCTCATCCCAAAATGATTTGTTTGGTTGACAATACAACTAAAAAGGTTAAAAAAAAATGTGTCATTAATTCATTCATAAATTTAGCTTTTTAATTTATTTTAAATAAAACTATTACAAATTATATTCAATACTTTATTACCCACACACTATTATACAATAAAATACAAAGACACCGTTATAAAATGATTGTACTATTTTACTAATTTATTACGCACTTGACATGTAATCGACATAGAATTATTCATCAAGAGTTGTTTTAAACTATCATCGCATTGAGGTAACTGGCCATTAATGTTTGAACCAACATCTAATACTGTTTTAGAGTTGCAACTTAAAATCGCAGCCGTTTCCGTTGGTAGTTTCTGAATAAAATTTAACACAAATGCTGTTAAACCACATGTCAAAACAAATGCTAGAAACGTAATTCTCTTCACGCGAAATTTATCAACTATTAATCCAATAATAGGCTTGACTAAAAAGGATAAAATAGATAAATATGTGTAAAGATAACCAACTAATATTGGTGAATAGCCCATTTGTTTAGCTATGGTCGGTGAAAATCCTACGATTGAAGCAATACCTGAAAAATCAAAGTTATAATTTAATCCAAAGTTGATAGGTAAAGGTTTATTTTGGACTATCTAAAATTAAAATGTTAAGATATGGAACGATGATCAAATTAATATTATTGAACATAACTACAAGAGGCATAAATTATAGTACCTATTAACCTACATAATCAACAATCAACTATAGTTATATATGTATTTTAATTTAAACTAATCATTGACTATTAGGAACCAGATTTATATGCACTTGAAAATTTGAAAAACCTATACTTCAATTTTCAAATATAATTTAACGGATTTGATAAATACAATTTTATTATGCATAAAATTGCCTACTTGAATAAGGGTTACATATGGTAAATTTTTCATAGATAAATATACTCTCCATTTTCCATACATTCTTATAGTAAATATGTGTTTTATTTATGCCTACATTTCTGAATATTTAATTACTTAAAAGTTACAACAAGATATTACTAATCTAATAGTTTACATTTGAAGACTATTACTTAATAATAAAACACCAGTTTTCAAATTTATCAAGGTAAACTGACCCATCACCCATGTACGACCAATAGACAACTTACGATATAACAAATTTTAGGAGACCGAGAAAAAAGTTTGTTGCCTCGAGAATTTATTATATCGATATTTGTATTAGATATCACTACATTTTCAAGGAAAGGACATTTTCATTAGTTTTATTTAGATTTTCGTCATGCTAAGCTTTGTTAGGGAGATATATTTGATAAAATCAAAAGTTGCTTTTAAATACAGATGTAATTTCCTATAATTTCAAAATTATTTTTTTGTTAACAAATTATAAAGCTATAATATTTATTTAGTATTTGTTTAAATATATATTATATATTATACCTATCTTACATCTATTGTAAACGAAAATCAATTATTATATCATTTATATATCATTATATATTTTTCATATATTATATATGAAAGGTGGAATCAACGTACAGTCAAAACTACTGAACCGATTCACTTGAAATTTTCAGTAAATGTACTTATAATATATAGGCGCACTAAGAAAGGATTTTTCAAAATTCGCGTATTAAAGGGTAAAAAGAACATAAAATCGACAGACATTTTGAGATTTATGAATTTACGATGGAAATTTTTGTTTATAGATGATTGCTATAATATTTTCAATAACTGTGTACCTATCTGTCCTTTGTTTGTTGCCATGGAAAAAATCATGCCTAACAATCTATAAACAAAAATTTTCATCTTAAATCTCAAAATGATAATGATAATATATATTATATATATTATATATATTATCATTATATCTTTTATAATGGTGTATATAATAAATTTTTAATATGTCCTATTGATTTACACGATCTATAATATAAACATAACCACGGCCGCGGCATGCGATTCAAAACGTTTCATAGGTGTAAATGATCAGTGGATTCAGATTATTTTCTGTTAAATGTACTTCTAAACATAAATGTTTTTTAAATAAATTTTATTATACGCACTTATTGGCTTGAGCAACAATTCAAACCATAAAATTATAAAATGTTTTAACGGGTGAATCAGAACTTGAAAATATTATCAAATTTACTTAATTATTATTAATATTTCTATACTTAAACTCCACCACCACTTAAAACCGACAACGAGAAGTAATTCAGCTAATTTTATATATATTTAAATTTTAAATTTAAGTACCTGCCTGCCTACATAATATATTGGTTTATAGAAAAACTACGAATTACCAACGAATGAATAAAGCTACCTATAAATTGTACGAGTATTAAGTATAAAAAACTTAAATTAATTAATTTAACGAAACTAACTCTTTTATATAAGAAAAGTATATACCTACTACATTATTTTAATAATTCAAATTAATATTACAACCATAATAAAGACAAAAAACCATTGAATTACTTCTAAAACAAATAGATTTTTTTAGTTATTATTTCATTATTGGTGTACATGTATTAGTATTAGTACCTACTATAGGTACCAACATATTATTTCATCAATCTTTGCTTGTAGTTGAGGACTTTTGCAATGCATATTTGCATCTTATTTTATACATTTTTAGTGCATACGAGTATAATTTTAGTCTCTACTTGTAGAACATTATTTGAGATTATGCAGCTATTTACCAATAATATTTAGGTATTCATATCTTAAAAACCTACATAAATACTGATACTAGTTAAATACTTATACTTACCACCCAAATAAAGAAAATAGTGAAATTTCATTCGCAGCATACTTTTATTTACTGAAAACATTTTTAACAGTTTTAAAATTTGTTGAACTTCTTAAATTTTTATCCTTAGCAACTGAAAACCTGAAAAAAATAAAAATTCCTATAAAATTTCTTTGATTATTAAAACAATAATAGGTTTTTCTTCAAGTAGCTATAGAAAAAACTCGAAGCATTATTATAGGAAAAATTTTAAGTGCGTTTGAATTTTAAATTTTTACGAAATCGCGTAACGATAACGATTTATTCTCAAACAATTTTAAATATTTGTTATTATTCAAAAAGTATAAGTCGTAGATACTTGATAATTTTACCAGTTGTTTAGATTGGCATTTTCTTTACATGATTTTATTTTCAAAATATTTTGAGTTTTTTGAGCTATTTATAGACAACTGAAATTTTCAATTTTTCTGAAAACATTTTTTTAAAGTGTCGATAAATTTTTTTAGGCCCAATTAAAATACTTGAAAATTTTATAAAAAGTTCCTCATATGTTATTCTTAAAGTGATTAAAAAATTATAAGAATACATAGGCACAATTTTTTTTATTAGCATTTGAAGTTCAAATTTTGACAAAAATTCGTCAAAATCATGAATATTTGCAAATTATTTTGTAGTTCAAAATTCATAAAATTGTTTGAATTTATATCTAACGTTAAATATTCTAGACTGACAAATCAACTCCGTTCAGAATCGTTTTTCGTATACAATGATACCTATCATTGCATTCAAATTTAACCTACCCTAGTCCGAGGTCACCCCACCCCCTAATGTACAGCAGAGCGGTACCCACTTGCCGACTTTTTTTTAGATTTGAACTGTTTGTTATTATGGAGTTTATGTTTAATGAAAAAGAAACAAAATTGTTAATTATTATTTTTAACCAAGCCTACTTTCAAGTTGATAGTCCTAAGCCTATAAAATTGAGAAGGAAAATGTGCGTAATTAAACAAGAACCAATACTTCTTATCTTGATAAAACAATTTTTTCAAACGGGAACCATTCGGCATGTGGGGTTGGAGCTCGGAAACCAATTCGGTACCAGTCATTCGATATTCTCCTCGACGATTTTTGATAATATAGGTACTTCATTGTATTCCCAAAAAAAAAAAAAATTAATACTTAAAATTTTCACGAAATGTGTTTATTATCATTTTCATTATACGATAAAATGTTTAATTATTTTGAATTTTTTTTGAATTTTTATAGGCATAAGAAATTTTCAATTTTTTTTTTAGTTTTTTATCTGTAAATGTCGATAAAAAATGATTTCCTGGATCAAAATTCTTGAAAATTGAATACAAGATTCCACAAAAATTATTCTTATATCTATATGAAAATATTAAAAATACATAAAGGCGAAACGTTTCCCCCGCCCCACCCATGGAAAATTGAGTTTTCCGGGCGAACCGGTGCCGTACAAATTTCGGGGACAGTCGTGCGAATTCATGCAAATCACGTGCTAAACATTGGCGTAGAAAAATTTGGAAAATTTAAAATGGGTGGGGTTGGGGAAACGTACGTCAATTTTTTTTATTTGCATCTATTCTGTTCGAATATTGACGAATTTTATCAAAATTGAAAAATTAAAAACTGTTATAAATTTATTAAAACTTTGCTTTTTATATCTAAGTTTTGAAAATTATATACAAAATTCCTCAGGAGTAGAAGTTGATATTTAAAACATAAAATTTTAAAAATATATAAAGACAATTATATTTTATAGACATTTTAAGTTCCAATTTTAACGACTAATAACGATGTTAATTATTTTGTTATAATTCAAAAACATTATTCAAGCCGTCAAGGGAACTTAAACTTTTAATTATTTTATATTATTATGAATTTTACTATACGCAATTTTTGACATAATAAATATGAATTTATATAAATATAATATTCGACATTTTTGATTTATTTTAAAATATTATATATATATATATGTAGGTACAATGAATCTATTTTTACTGTTTTACGGTAATCACGAGAAAATATTACCTATTACATTATTACATTTTTAGTTATAAATTATGACATAAAATGGTATAAATAGGTATATAAATTATTTTAGTAATTAAATACTAATAACATAATGAATGCAATATTTTCAGCAAAAATGAAATCAACCTACCTAACTAAAAATTAAATAATAGGTATACCTATGTAACATGGTCTTTTATCTTGTCGACTATCAAGTAGGTACTAGCACAGAACAATACATTAGAAATTGTGAAAGTGTCGTACCCCTGGTACTAGGTAGGTACCTAAGTAATCATCAGGACTTAACGTGGTATATTTATAAATTTATATAACTATTAAATGAATACTATAATATAGTCATATTATAGTATGTTTAGGTAGGTATATAATATATTTAATCAATGAAGTATAACATTATCTGTTAATTAAAAACTAAAATGTACAAGAAGTTAGGTTGAATAATAATAATAATAATAATAGACTGGTATCGCCTAGAGCACTATCGTCTAGAACCTATTCATTTGGTAAGTACTTAGGTATCTAACCTACCTATTCTATGATTATAATTATGTTATTAAGTTGTTATAAGCTTTGATAACTTTGTTTCTTATAACATTTCTTTTTCAATAGTTTATTTTGTGATGTGAATTGTTTCATTCTCATAGTGATGTAGTATTGGAAAATATTAGTCATTAGGTACTTCAGTTTTATGATCACTACAAGGAAATGTTAGTAAATCACTATGTTCTTCAAGATTTTAATATAAATATAAATTAAAATTAAAGTTAGTATGCCGATTTATTGATTACTTAATATACTGTATAGCGACATAGCGCTAGTGTTGACAAAAGCTCGAAGCCTATCTGTATACTCCGTTTATTCGATTCATTAACGCACCTCTCATACTCTCCAATCATATCGTATCCAGTCCTGTATATCTTAATCCGTACACTACACTAATCATTACTTATAATCATTAGTTTGCGTATTAGGGATAAAGATTTGATTATAATTAAATAGGTATATTTGAAGTACTTAAGCCTATTAATCATTGTTTATACAACTCATACCTATTATATAATACATACACTTGCACACCCTCTGGTGAGTGTAATATTATACTATACCTACTTATGTGTAAAAGTATAAACACTTCAAGTTAAGATTTAAAAGCGTATCCGATGTACCATACAACGATAAGATATTTATAATTTATATTGTTTTTTTATACATGAACATGTAGAATTTCTGTATATATTAATATGGAATACACTAATACCGATACTTAAGATTTGTTTTAATTAAATATACCTAGGTACCAAGTATCCAAATACGTAAACTACTACGCTATACAGTTATTTTTTAGATATGTGAATATTAGGCACATTTAGTAGGTAGATACATTATTTCAACACCTAAAGGAAATGCTTGTGATAAATACATTTTTTTTTGTAGGGGAGGGAATTATAGGTAAAATTTAAAAATATTTAATCCCTCCCCCCGCAAACATGACCAAATTACGCCACTGGTACCTATATCTTACTATTATAGAATACAATCTATTATTTTTATTTTTAATAGCTTCCAATATATGAATTAATATACAACTCAACGATTATAACTAAATACAAAAAACGGTAGTTACAAATAATACCTATATAGTATATAAAAATACAATAGACAACGTAATTATATTAAGATCAAATTAAGAATCCAAGAAATTCAAAAAACTAATATTTTAACAGCAACACTACAACAGCATGTTCTAGAAGACGAATTTTAAGCAATCTAGGGGTCCATTTAGATGATATTGTTACTATATTATTATTACTAGTTAATATTATAAATATGTTGTAAAAAATATTGATACCTACAAGTAGTAAAAGTATCCTATTATTCTTATTTAACTAGAAATAATTTTATCTAAAATAAAATTAAATGCATTATTTTAATAGAAAATATTATTTTACATACCTGTAGAGTTATAATTTTCATGCTATTTTTTTTTTATAGATTTATACACAGTAAACTGGAATAAAAGTAGTTACTTATAATTTTCACCGAACTTGTATGACATATTCGTAAAAATAAAAATAGTTTACATTATCACATACAAATCAAATTATACACCAAATAAAAGATACCTAATACACTATACAAATACAACTGTCTATAGTACAATTATTATTATTATAGTAACATAATTAATGATAATATTATCAAGTTTTAAAATCCGTTGCCATTAAAATTTCAAAGTAAGAGAGTATTCATAGAGAGCGCTAATATCGCCTAGAGCAATATTGTCTAATTAATAGGTACCTATAAACAATGATGGATATTAACTTGTTAAAAAGTTAAAGTTAAGTTAGTTATTTTAATTTTAAACTTATTAACTTATTCAGTTATAATTGATATTATTCTAATTGAGCTTTTTATAGTTAATTATCATTATTGTACATTTAGGTAAATTTAAATTTTTTTATGTACAGATGTAGCCTATAAGTTTCTAGTAACAATGTAGTGTATACTAAAATTATAATTTTAAATTTTATATTTACACAGTACTAAGCGTCTTGGTAAATGTTTGTACATATCAAAATAATAGTGCAATTTATGACTTATGAATGTTATGATTTGAAAAAAAAATTTTTTTCAACTGAGTTAAGTTAATTTTATTTTCTATTTTAACTTTTAACTTATCTAGTTAATAATTTTCATTAACTAGCCCACTTTGTCCTATCAACTAGATAAGTACCTACTAAGGTCTAAGATATCTACCTACCTATTCTATATCTAATTTATATATTACCTATCTAAGCAATAGCACAGAATAGAACAATAGGCAATAGGCACTAGGCAGCATAATATTCATCAAAACAACATAAAATTGTTATTGTTCTTTGGACAAGTCAACTTATATTCTATCAAATAACGTACAATATAAAATATATAGCTAAAAAAAAATAGTGGTCCACTAAATAACGCTCTGTTGTATATTAGGTAACTATAATTGATGTATTAAATTTGAATTCAATGAGAGATATTATTATATACGAAAAACGATTCTGAACGGGATTGATTTGTCAACCTATAATATAATTTCCAGTGGTTAGTGAAAAGGTGGTTAATGTTTTAATGGCCTGAATGCACCAACATTTAAGCCTTAAGGTCTTTTATAATTATTGTAAGTCAAGCTTTTGGAAATTTTGTATTAAATTTTCAACTCTTAGCTACTTATACGAAAATTTTTATAATTTTACCTACAAAATAATTTTCAAGTATTCATGATTTTGACAAATTGTTGTCAATATTTGAACTTCAAATACTAATAAAAATAAATTGTGCCTATGTATTCTAAATTCTTATAATTTTTGAATCACTATATAAGACTAACCTATGAGACACTTTGTATTCAATTTCCAAGTATTTTGTCGATATTTATAAAAAAAAAAAAACGAATATTTCATAAATAGCATTAAAATAAACGAAATATTTTTAAAATTAAATCACGTAAAGAAAATGTCAACCTAAATAACTGGTAACATTTTCAAGTATCTATATGACTTATACTTTTTGAATAATAACAAATATTTAAAACCGTTTGTGGATAAAATATAAATCTTTATCGTTACGGGACTTCATAAAAATTTTAAATTCAAATACTCACAACATTTTTCCTAT
This sequence comes from Aphis gossypii, assembly GCF_020184175.1. Taxonomy (NCBI): domain Eukaryota; kingdom Metazoa; phylum Arthropoda; class Insecta; order Hemiptera; family Aphididae; genus Aphis; species Aphis gossypii. Next base: position 88,106,890 of record NC_065531.1, read on the forward strand.
AATAACTCTTCGAGTTATCTTTAAAGCTATTTGAAGGAAAACTTATGGAAAATTTAGTGTTGAATTTTTTAATCTTAGATATAAACATAAAAAAATTTTTGATTTTTCAACTACAAAATTACTTGCAAATTTTCGCGACTATGACATAATTCGTAAAAATTTGAACTAGGTACTCGTATAAACGCTTATAAAAAAAAATTGTGAATAACTACAATAAGAAAAACTCATAAGAAACCTTTAACTTTGTATTATATTTTCAAGTTTTATTGGTAATTCAAATTTTTTTTATCGACACTTCAAAAAAATCGAAAATTTCAGTTGTCTATAAATAACGCTAATATTAACATATGGTGAAAATTTCAAGTAGTGACAGCGATTAGTTTTTGAGTTACAATCATATAAAAAAGTCAATTTTATCGAAAATTGGTTTCCCGTTTTTCCGTTACTCTTTTTTTTTGTTTTTCTCGATTTTTTTGAAAATTGTTGGAAAATGTTTAATTTTGACCTCTATAATGCACCAAGAATATCAACTTTGCCATCGGAAACCACCCCCGAAGTTTGAAATTGAAACATTATTTCGACGAGTTATGCTGTACAGACACACACGAAAAAAAACACATTGTAGAATCAAATGTTTATAATTAACACTCCCCTTCAGAAAATCTTAGCTACGCCACTGGTCTGATTCATGATTGTCATTTAATAAATAAATGTTTAACTATTTATTTCTTCTTTTTTGGCCGCTTACTAAGCTTGCCCTCATCCAGGGGCGGATCTTGGATATTTTGATAGGGGAGGCACATATAAATTATATAGGTAATGATTTTTCAATCATAATTAATAATAGGTACATAATATGTACTCTTACTTTCAAACAAAATTAATATTTGGTAATATATTTAAAATGTTGATTCCATAACATCATACACCAAAATAATAATTTATACATATAGGCAAGTTATTACACATATTATAATATGTAGTCATTAATATAAGTACGAATACTTTTATAGAATCACATACTTTATTGCCTCATAGATCGAATTGAAGTTTGTAACTCATTTTATCAGTTTAAAATTTTAAATGTAAATAATGATTATATAAGTAGGTAGTACCTATAATTCTTATTTACTGTATTTTTCATTTATATGATACTCGTAGTAACATAAGAAAAATTGTCGATAAAAAATTGACAGGAGGGGGCACGTGCCTGTGTGCCCCTCTCCTCAATTCGCCACTACCCTCATCGCACACCACTGTTATATATGTGGTACTTGCCACTTGATAAATAAATAATACTACGAATACCTACCTAGTTGACGATTGACAGTCTCTGCTTAGAATTGTATTAATTAATTTGTAAATAATGATTTAACATTGAATTTACATTCATATTGTACTTAATAGTTAATATCAACTAACTAGCGGCTAGATTCACTTTTCTAGTTTTCTACCAGAAAACAATAAACATACAGAAATTGAAAATGAAGTATTTTACTACTTCAACATAAGATAAGAGTTAATACTTAGGTATTAGTTAGAACTTCCTACCTAATATTAATAAAATAAATGCATATAATTATAAATTATAATATAAATATTAAATATATAATAAAATATAGGTAGGTTAACTAAACCTAGTTATTATTTACTTAGTAATAAGAATATTAAAATAAAAGTCGTTTTACATGGATATGCAATGATTTATCATACTGAATTTAAATTTAACACATAGGTACCTCGTACTTTACATTACAATGACGAGTTACACTCGATACTTATTGGGTAAACAATATTGTCAAACAAAAAATAACATTATAATACAGATAATCATGATTATTGGTTAAGTTCGCCTCAACGCCCTCAACTCAAAACTTAATAAGAATATTTCAAATTCTGAAAATAACAGTATAACTTGGTATGTTATAAGTTATAATAGTACTTAATTTTAATAACTTTAAAGAAAATAAGTGGATCTTTTGTAAAATTATAATTTATAAGTAATGATTAAAAATTTAATGTTGTATAGGTAGTTTGATTGCAATCACTTTCAATTAAATTAATTATACTTTCTACATGATACGTTTTTTTTTCTATTTTCTACAAAAACAATTATAATTTTATAATAAAAGAATGTATTAGTTATTAATGTTTGTTTTAATATAAATGAAGTGAATCATTCTAAACATTATACTAGGTATAAAACTATAAACACAATATATTCAATGTATTTTTATTATTTTTTTTTTTTATAAAAAAACAAAAAGTAATAATGTAACTAATACTAGAGAACAAAATATAATATTTTAAATAAAATAGTTTTTGATATTGATGATTAATATAAATTGTGAAGAATCTTTGAATTACACCATATCACCAAGAATATATTATTAATAACTTTAATACTAGTTACGACTTAAATTAATCAGAGGTAATAATTAATTAAAAATAAATACATATTAATAATGTTTGTCTTATTTAAATATCCCTGTAAATATGTTGTGCTTCAAGCGAATTACAAAATTTATCTATAGCACCATATTAAACCAAAACTTTAACAATCAATGAATTAAAACATAAGTATAATATTTTACACAAAAATAATATAAGTACAAAAAACCAAAGTTACATCTTACACTGATACTATTGGGTAAAAACTGAATATTAAAAATAAAAGTTTTATCGTTTTATAAATGAAAAATCATAAAAATATAAAAAGAATAAAGTAAATATTGAATTCTAGGAAATTTTAAAATTTTGTGTATAAACTTTAATGTAGGTAACTAACAAGTCATTTAACTATTTAAGTGTAATATGATTTATATAATGATAATAAAATAAAATAAAGTAACATAATGATACAAAGAAAGCAATGTAATCATTAATTTTAAATTTTAATTGGCTGATACATAATTTCAGAGTTAAATTGATAAAAATTAATTAAATAATTTAAATAATAATAAGAAATTAAGTATTAATAAATAATTATACATATACCATAGTACCAATTTTTGTAGGTTAAGTATTTTTTGGTTCAGTAGAATTTTTTAAAATAACAATTTATAATTAGAAATAATTTACAAAAATTATAATAAAATTTAAAATTGTAAACATTCTTTGAAAAAGTATTTTAAATAACTCCTAACCAATACTATGCTCATTGCTCGATTTATATCATTAGCCATTTATGTTTTTTATACTAAAAATGTCATTTATTTCAATATTCACCTACTCCATTAATAATAGTTTAAAAGCAAAATGTTATATTATACTAGGAATAAGTGACTGTAAATTAAGTATTTCCTTCTTTAGTTTAAAATAAGATAGAACAATAAAGTAGGAACATTAAAAAAATAAATTTAGTTATCAATTAACATATGAATAGCTTCATTTGGACTGGCATATTCAGTTGATCCACTAATAAAACCTGAAAAAATACACACAATTCATAACTGTTCAATTAAAATAGTTAATCAACTTGGTAATAGTAATAAGTAGAATAATCAAATATGTATAATAATCTTAATTATGATTTATAATATAAGAGTTGGGAAAAATAAAACAAAATAGTTATACATATTTAAATATTTTACAAGATAAGTATCTACTATCTAGCTCAATTTTAGTGACTTTTTATATTATAATATTTGATATGGTAAAACATATACATTTTTTGTTACTTTTAAAAATTAATATTTTCAGAATTATTTTCTAAATAGTCAAATATTTTTTTTTAATATATAATGTAAATAAGTTTCTGTAATTAATATCATTTAAAAATAATAATTTATAATAATATAGACAAGTAGGTTTGCCAATGTATTTTTAATAGTTTAATACAATCATAAGAACAACTTATGTGGGATCTTGTATTTAACTTTCAAGAATTTTGACTAAATGAATAATTTTTAATTGCCATTTATAGAATAAAAAACTCTATAATTTAAAAATAACATCCCTCATTTAAATTATTTTTCAATGGGAAAATCAAACAATAATTAATTTTTAAATTATATTAAAAAAAATATTTTTTTCCAATGCATCAATGCTATTGTAACACTTAAACAAAACTTAAGTTAACAAATACAAATTCAAATAATTTAGTATAGGTATAGGTACTATGAATACCTATTTGACAAAACTATAATATTAACAGTGATGGAAAAAAAATCAAATGAAAATAACATGTTACTTTAATTTTAACACATATTATAATTTTGTTAGAATTTTTTTCTAAGTAAAATAATGTAATAATATTATTTTTGACAAGTAATTCCTAAAATTTAAGGAATGAAAAAATAATACAACTATAAATAAATATAATGGGTGAATATTATTTTAAATTTTTACTTGCAATATTATTATTATTTTTCTTTTTTTTTGGCAATATTTAATAAAAGTTATACTTGAACTAAGTTGGATATATATGTATATATCCACCGTGACTTAAACTGTAAATTATCATTTCTACTAATAATGAAAGTGGATTAATATGAAAAAATGAAAATCACGTAACAATAACAATTTTCAATGTTTGTTATTATTTAAAAAGCATAAGTGGTAGATACTTGAAAATTTCACTAGTTATTTAGATTGGCATTTTCTTTACACGATTTAATTTTTTTTAAATATTTTGCTTATTTTAAGGCTGTTTATAAGCATTTTAAATATTCAGTTTTTTTTTATAAATGTCAATAAAATATTTTTTGCGATATCGAAATACTTGAAAATTTAATACATAGTTTCTCATGAGTTAGTCTTATAGTGATTTAAACTTTATAAGAATACATAGTGACAATTATTTTTTATTAGCTTTTGAAGTTCAATTATTGACAATATTTGTTAAAATTGTAAATATTGCAAATTATTTTGTAGTTTAAAATTTATAAACAATTTTGTAAAGTAGCTAAGAATTGAAAATTTAATATAAGACTTTCCATACGTTTGACTTACAATAATTATAAAAGAAGTTGAGCGTTGGTCAATTAAAATAATTTTTTCTAAGTTTGAATTTTTTTTTATGAAATTAAATATTCACAATTATATAATTTTAGAATAATGTTACAGTGAAAAATAACTAGTTGTAGAAACTTGAAACATAGACTATAAAAAAATAGTTACTTAAATTGAAAGTTTTTTTACATGATTTAATTTTAGAATATACAAGTCATTAAAACATAAGCCATATTTTTCACTACCCCTCAGTGGAAAATATATCCTAGGCCCTAGGGTGACAAATAATCTCCATTCAGAATCATTTAGTATACAATGATAGGTACTTATCATTGCATTCAAATTTAACATATCTATTATAGTGACCTACTCTATGTCTGTGGTCCCCTCAATACCTAATCTACAGCAGAGTATTACCTACTTGACCACCCTTTTTTTTTTTTTTTTTTTTTTTTTTTTTGGAACAAGTAACAAATTTACTTTTTTATTAACAATTTAAATTATTTAATCACCTTTTTAAACTAGCCAACACTGAATATTTAAAACTATAGCATTCAATATTACAATACAGTCAATGACAAAAAAATGAAGTAATATAAATACACAACACAAATCATAAATTCAACTTAATTAAATAAACCCTGCTAGGTACCTGTTTCTTTAAAATGGGATATGTTGTTTTGAACTTCATCAAAATTGTGACCTAATAAATAATAATATAATTGTTGAATGTAAATGTAAATAGTTGGCTATATTTTTTAAACTAATTACTATTAAATTTAGATATAGGTTTAAACAGTATTTTGTACACTTAAATAATAAATATCAATACAGAGAGTTAAAAATTAAAGGTAATACTAAATATTATTAAGAAATATAAAGCCATTTTTTTTTATAAAGTAGGTACCTAATACATATTTTGGGAAAATTTCAAACTTTTTTACCTTATAATGTGCACACAAAATTTTACTTTTTAAACTAACCTTCAAATAGCGACCTAATAAATAATAATGTAATTGTTGCATGTAATTGTAAATGGTTTGCTATATTTTTTAACCTGTACAATTTAATTTGCAAATTATTGAGAATTAATTTAAGATTGAAGTTATAACATATATTATTATCAATATTTGTTTTTTCATTAAAAATAAAATAATTAGTATTTAAATTAATATTTTAATTAAATAAATCTAAATAACAAAGATCTAACTTACAAAAATTATTTTTTAGTTTAATTTAGTGTATATTTGTAAAAGCCAAACAATTTAAGTAATAAGAAGGCAAGGTTTTATTCAAAACAAATAACTCACAATCTCACAAATAATTCATTAGTTTAAATAAATATATACCTAATTGGTAACAAGCAATTTTTAGTATAATATATAAAATTTCAGTTAAAAATGTGTATTTATGATGGAATTGTGTTTTATTTGTTTTGATATAAGAGAATAAATGTTGAAAAAAAAATAAGCAAATACATTAAATACTAGTATAATGCAGATTATGTAACACCGAGTAAAAACTTGAAATTTTAAATAGATTACAAAATTAACATCCATCCTAATATGCAATCAAAACAGTATTGTTTATACAAAAATGTATAAAACAATTAACATCAAATGAACTTCTGGTCCAAAGAGTTTGATTTTTTTTTTTAATTACAATAATTACACTCTTAATTTATACTCAAAAAAAAACCCTAACATAAAATTACTTTTAATTTGTAATGCACTGTACATAACTTATACCTATTAGGGGAACTTATCTGTTATCTCAACAGACAACAACCAATCATGCTTTTATTTAATACACAATAACAATATTATGCATTTAATATTTATATTACTTGTATATAATTCAAAATATCAAACATAAAATCATCATACAAACTATCATAACAATTAAGGCAGAGGTAAAAAGTTATAAATAAAATATCTCAAGTTATCTAAAATTACGTTATAGAAGTCCAATTTTTAGTAATATTTATCAACAAAATATCTTATTAATCGCCATCAACATTGTATCTCATAATTAACCTCTGCTAGATAGACCTCTAAAATATGGAGTATGATTTCCAGATACATTTTTTTCTCTATTAAGTAGAACTAAAAACATTTGAAGTGTTGAGTATAGGCTTAACTGGATTTACAAAATTATATGTATGATTAACTATATTGTATATATATCTACGTATCTACCTCTAGTTAGTTCATCTAAATCAAAACTAAGCTAACAGAATGTTGAGGCATTGAACAGTAGTCGAAATAACGGATAAGTACCATAATAGCTTAAATTAAAATTTACTTACTAGGAAAACTTAATTTTTTATTTGATTTCAAAACTTTTTGGCATAACAAATGAATAGCACACATTAATGCAGAACCATATGCAAATAATCTGAACGTTTGAGCTCCACCATATTTGTCATATAAGCAACCACCTATTAGACTACCCAAAGACACACCTATGATAAGAAATTGTACAATATTAATTATTCTATATCTATACATTTAATAATAGATTAAAATATTTACCTATGCCCTCAAAAACTCCACCAACAAGTCCTATCATAGTACTTTCACTACCAGGTAGTGCTAGTATACTTGCATATGACATAAGTACAGCATATGCTAACCCAAAAGTAATTCCATTAGTTAACTCAATAACAAGTACCCAAATTGGGTTTGTAAGAATTGAATAAGCAAAAAATCTAAATGCAAAAACTCCCAAAACGAGAGACATGCAATTTAAGTGTCCTAAACGTTTCATAATCCAGCCTGACCAGAAAAAAAATGGCACTTCACCACCAAAACATTGAACTCCTGAAATTAAACCTTGTAGCGTTTTAATCCAATGTTGAGTATTACACTCATTCATAGAAGCTACATCTTCAATATACCTAAAATAAGTGAAAATAGGATATTAAACTATAAAAATATATAATGTTGTTCATACAAATTGATAACTAAATAATAATTACAAAGATTTTATACCAAAATTCCCAAGCATTAAAACAACATTTTCTATTTCATGAATTAGGTAGGCAAAAATGTAGTTATTTTATGAATTAAATAATATTAAATCCTATAAAATTAAGTTAAGTTAGCTTTAACTATTACCTAATAAAAAATACTTAATTTAGGTTATTATATACTGCTATAATAATTTGTTATTGCTATGATTAATTACTTACCAAAAAAGATATTGCCAAATCATTCCAGTGCAAATACCTACTACTATTGCCCAAGAAAGAAATCCTAGAACCTTAATTTCTGTTAACAGTTTTCCAAAATCTTTAAATATATTAGTTGATATTTTTGTTTCTGTCACCTTTTATATAAAATTTTTAATAAAATATATTATATATTATATCAATTGTTATAGTTTTTAAATTTGGTCAAAAAAATAATTACCCCAAGTTTTGATGCAACAAAAAAATTGCAAAGTAGTACCAGTAGACATAAAAAGTATATTGGTAAATAGTTTTTATTTACATCACTGGAACTAAAAATATCTAAAAGCCATCCAGCAAATATTGAAAAAATTCCCCATCCAATAGCACCCCAACATCTTTGTTTGCCATAAAGGTTAGGTTTGTTACCTATTATTAAATACATATACATAGGTACATTAAAATTTGAAATTGTAGATATTATATAAAATATATTTATTTAAATCCTTACCAAGTAAATCAAAACAAATAGAATCACCAAGACTATAAATAACTGCTTGACCTACCCAAAAAAGACTAATTAACAGAAAAAATATCCAGAATTGATTTAATTCCAAGACACTGCCTTTAAACTTTTGGGGAGTTATTAAATCCATAATGACTTCACTAGAACATTGTACTTGGCATTGTGATCTTAAACTAGTATTACAAACAGGTGTATGGTTCACTATTTCAGAATCATTAAAAAAGAAACTTGCAGATTTTATTCGAAAGTAAAAACAATTATGAACCTATAATTTATAAAATTATTAAATGTTATTATTTAACTCACAAAATCAAAATATATGTTAATAACAATACAAAATTATATACTTACATTAACAGAATGCATCATTTCTATCAACACAAATAAGTAAACATGATCATCATTAAAATACTTTTTATTTGATTTTGTTCTAATTATTTGGGAATTTTTTGGTTCATAATAATCTATGGTTTTTACACTAGATGAATTTGAAAATAAGCAATAGTCATTAAATCCCCAATTTGAACACATTTCATTCCGAAAATGTATACTGTTATCACATTTTAACTAAAATCAAATAGATATTCAATACAATAATTAATAAAATAGTGAATAACAACAAATTAAATCTAGAAATAAAAATGGATCTAATTAAAATATAAACATCAATATTTACCTCACATCCAAATTGATCGCCAACATTTTCCTTAACTCGTTTTATAGAACACTTTGACAAAGGTACATTATTCTCAGGACAAACATTTAAATATGTGACATCGTGACAATTAAATTCCACTGTAGTGTTAAAAGGTAGTTCAGGAACAAACATAAGTGAAAATGCTGTTAGGCCAGATAACAATATGAATGTTAAGAAGATTAATTTTTTAACTCGGAATTGATCCACAATTGCACCAACTATAGGCTTTATTATTAAACTTAAAATTGGTAATATACTATAGATAGTACCAACTACAATTGTTGAATACCCCAATTGTTTTGCAATTGTTGGTAAAAAAGTTGTCATTGGTGCAACACCTAAAAAAAAAAGTAATAAAAAAAATAATAATGAATTAAAAATGTGAAAAAATTAATTTAATTAATTGATTTGGCAAAATAGATATAAAAGGATATGGAAAAAAATATGCAGTTTAACACCCATTCTCAGTCCTCATTATTTTCTTTCAAAATATATTTCAAGATATTGAACCTAACAATGTTTTAAAAATTTCTCAGTGATTTTCACATTGGAAGTCTTATTTCTTGTATAGTACTGAATTTTATTTTTTAAATTATTATTTTTATTTAATAAATACCTAGATACAACTATCGAAGGAGAGGGAAAAAATAAAAATAAACTCATTATTAAAGAGCCTACAGTAATTTTTAACTATCAATTAATATAACATTTTAAAAGAATATAATGAAATATAATATAATATACATAATAAAAAAGTAAGACAAGATAGTTCAAATATTAAAATTGTTTTATTGTATTCAAAATGAGTTTACTGAGAACTTTACTAAGCTACCACTTTTTTTTAAAAAAAATGTTGGTATAATTTCCAATAAAAAAATTGAATCTTACTAATAATATAATGTATATATATATAATACTTTCTGATTAATTCCTTTAAACAAATATCAAAAAAATACTAATTGCTATTTATTAGAATTTAGAACTTATGCCATATATTTTTGAAAATATTTTTCTAACATACTTTCCAGTTAAAATAAAATAATTTTTTTTAAAAATTATATATTTATCATTATAATTTTTTAAGCTTATACCTACTTTTGTAAATATTGGGGGAAATGATACCAGATACCTGTCGACATTTTGTCTATTACTCTGATTATTTCAATTTGAAATAAGTACTTATAACACAAAAATTACTTATCCAAAGATTTTTATGTATTAAATGGTACTCCAAAATCTATTAAACTTCAAAACATGAAATTAAAAACTTAATGAATATTGTTATTCAAAAATGTAAAACCATAGAAAAGAGATTAAAACTATACAATGTATTTTTTTATATTTGATTTAAAATTATGTAAAAAAAAAAAATAAATATATTTTCAAAAACATTAATAAATTTTGAATTTGAAATAATGAGTATTGTTTATCTATGTAATAAAAAATTAATAGTGATACACATTACACATAAATCATTATATATTAATATATAGCAGTGACGTATTTACCGGGGAGGGGCTTCGAGTTCAACCCCTCCCCCCCCCCAAGAATAAAAAAAGTTATTTAATGTTAAATAAATATCTTAATATCGGTTTTTTAATAATTTAACGATGGAGAGAGACATGGACGCTAAACTGTCTATATTACTATCTAAGACAGGTTGGTTGGGATATTTTGGTGTAAAGTATCTTAATTGCAATTTGTGTTACCCAGATAGGGTTTTTAAAATTTAAACCCCCCTTCCCTCCCAAGAAATAATTGAAAATACTCCACTGATATATAGTATATACTATATAGGTACTAGAGAGCCTATATAGGCTTTCTACTATATACTAAATGAAACCTAGAGGCTATAGGCCAGAAGAATGTCTGTATAGTGTATTATTATTATATATTAGAATAGTATCAATAATTCATAATTCAAATAAATTTTTTTTTTTTTATTTAATTTTAGTTATAGTAATTTTATTTCCTCTCAACGCACATCAAACTTAACGTGTTTATTACTGTTTTCTCCCTAAATTACCTTCAATGTAGGAATTTCTAATGTGAAACTTTTACTCATTGTTTTTTTTTCTCACCGCCTCTTTTTAATTATTTCATTCATATTTAATCGTACCATTCTTGTATAGATTGTAAATTAAAATTTTCATAAATAAACGACATTTATTAAATAAAAAATTTAAAAAGTTATTTTACTTCCCATCGAAATTTCAAATAAACGATACAATTCCAAAGATGTTTCATATACTATACACAACAATCACAGCAAGCTATGGTATCTACATTGAACCATAGAGTACTGAGTAACTCTATGCATTGACCACTATATGATAACCACGTTCGTTAGTTATCATATAGTTCCATGGTATCTACAACCATAGATAATAATCTATGTCTACAACTGCCATGATATCATGGTTTTATCAGACCACATGGACAAGGATAATAATTTAAGGTTATCATAATTCATAATATTAAATTTTCATTCTTAACAAAAACAATACTTTTTAAATATACTAGTACTTTGAAAGTTCAAAATATCAGTTGAGTTATAAAACAACGACAAAAATGCCCAAGTCAAAGAGAGATAAAAAAAGTAAGTTATTCTGTTATATTAAGCGTTATTTTGGATTCATAGAACAGTTGAACTATCCAAATTATAATATTAGTTGCATACATTTCTCTTAGTTTGATACAGTAAACATAATATATTCAAAATGAAAAACAATAATTTGTGAATTTCATGAATTGTATTTTAAAATATATAAATTATTTTTTTTTATCAACATATTTATGGAATAATAATATAATAATTGAGATTATCTTAAAGTGTTGTGTTATTAAATACTGATAAATATGTATTTATTTAAATGTTTTGTGTTTTACAATAGTTTCATTAACCAAGACTACCAAATTGGGTTCTAAATTGAAACAATCTGTTATGGAAAATCTCCGGGAAGCTGTTAACAAATATGAACACATATTTGTATTCCATACTGATAATATGCGTAATGGTAAATTAAAAGATGTGCGAAATGAATGGAAAGATAGCAGGTACCTAATTTCTATCTAAATTATACTAAAATGTTTTTAACTTATAATTTTTTTGTATTAAATACTTTAGGTTCTTTTTTGGGAAGAATAAAGTGATGTCATATGCTCTTGGAAAATCAGCTCAAGAAGAAATTCAAACTAATTTACACAAATTAGCTCTTAAAATTGAAGGGCAATGTGGATTATTATTTACAAACAGACCCGTTGATAAAGTTATAGAGTAAGATACCTATTCTATTTTATTATTGGTAATTATATCTATTAGTTTTTTATGTTTGATGTACATCTAATGTTAAGGTGGTTTGATAACTACTCAGAGCCAGAATTTCCCAGGGCTGGTATTAGAGCTGCATACACTGTGACATTAGATGAAGGCCCTTTACCAGACACGTTTATCCATTCAATGGAACCTTCATTAAGACAACTTGGTTTACCAACAAGTTTACAACGCGGTGTTATTCAAGTTCTAAAAAGTCATACAATATGTAAAGAAGGAAGCATTATCACACCCGAGCAGTCTAGACTACTTGTAAATAACTCACATTAAAATTTATAAATATCAAACAAATCATTTATCAACTAATATTTTACTTTTAGAAACTTTTTGGACACAAAATGGCACAATTCAAAATAGTATTAAGGTATGTTTGGTCTAAAGATGGACAATTTCGACCTTTACTTGATGAGTAATATTTTATTACAAACAGAAAAAACATCATAAATTAATTTAATTTACAAGATCATGAAAAAAATGTACTTGATAAATTTCAAATATACTCAATTGTTTTAAGAATTAAATAATAATTTTTGTTTTAATTTTCCATATTTTGAATTTAATAGAAATCAAAATATCTGTTATTTACTTCCATACATTAGTGTTAAATGTATAATACTTATTTATAAAAGTAACTGGTATATATAAAAACATAAACAGCTATTAAGTATAAATTAAACTCATTAATTAACATTGATATTTTTCAAAAGTAAATTAACCACTAATATGTATTATGTAGCATACATAATGCATAACAAAACTTGGATGATTGTTAATATTCAATTAACATAATTTGATTAGTATGTAATAGAAATTACACATAGACTCAGTAAACGCGTATTTATTTTTTAATTAACAAAAATATGCTCCTTTCAGTAGATAACTGTTCTGCTGTACAGTACATGTCAAGTATTTCCCATAGAATAGGTCATTACTTATTGTTATGGATGTATTACATTTGAATTCAATGATAAATCATATACTCATGTACAATAAAAAACAATTCTCAGCTAAGATGATCACTCCACTCAAAATTTAAATTATACATCAGAATGTTAAATGTGTTCTGTCGGCCATATAATTAAAAGACTTAAATAAATAATATCTGTTAAGTATTAATTCAACTTGATGTGTATCATTTAAGTATATTTTAGTGGAAACACTTTATTCATTAGTCCATTACTTGATCCACAATAATTACAATTACTAAATTCTTTTAAGCATTTTGAGAATATCTGATTTTAATTGTTAAGGGTCCTTGTGATTCAACAATTTTTAAAGTTTAGATTACCTACTTAAAATTGTAGTATTGTTTTATTAAAAACTGAAAAAATGTTAATATTTCAAATTTAAATTAAATATAACAATAATAAATATTCCAACTCAAACATTTTTGGCATACATTCTTTAGTTTTGTTTTATTCTATTTTAATCAAATATCATCCACATAAATATTCCCCTATCTTACATAGACACTTTATGGGCATATTTATTAGTGGTTCTATTGATGCGCCTGAACTTCTAACAGAAATAAATATATGTAAATTAAATTTAAAAAAAAAGTTGAATTATTTTCTTTTAGATTTTGTGTATAATTTAATATTAATTTCAAAATTTTAAGGTATTGGTCAACATTATAATATTACAATATTAAATGTAAAAACATTACTATGCAACTAAACATTTGATTTATAAATTAATAACTTCACAGACTATTTCCGATATATGTATACATCACTATCATTTTAATATAGTAACCATTCTGTGATTCTGTGTTTTATATGATTATACTCGTATAATTAAAATAAAATTAAATAAATAATATAATAATAGTGATGTATTTGTTTGAAGAAACTATTACTTATCATGAAACCCTTTTTAAGGAAGTCATACCCACAAACGTTTCAATCATACAAATTGTCCATACATTTGTATAGCAAATTTGTGTTCTGTTATTTTAAATTTTATAGTAACCTAATAAAAGAGTGAATTGATCTATTATCAAACTAAAAGGTAAGACTATCTGTGTTTACCCATAAGTTTTCATAATATTTTAGATTTTAATCAAGTTGTGACTTAGTGAGTATGTAAAATATAACAGTTTAAAAATTTTTATAACTTGCTTTAACATTAAAATATCAATAAATGTTTAAGATTATGATATTATTTTTAAGTTACATTTGTATGCACAATGATTTTTATAATAGTTAACATTCATAATTTTTTAAAGTAATTATGATTTAGTGTAGTAAATATATTTATTTTTTTTTTACATAATTTTAAGTTACTATAAAATATTTTTTTTTGATAGGTTATACTTAAAAAAAGTATTATTGTCATCATTTTTTAAAATTTTTATTTCATATACTTAGCAGAATATTTTTATAAAATTTTGATGCATGTATAATAATTAAATTTTTAAACAAGTACTGAATAAGTTATGAGTTGTTACTTATTATAATATATATTTGAAGTTTATATGATCGGTAAAATGGAGGAATAACCTTGCAAAATACTTTTCTGTTACTCCTCTCATATAAACTTTAGATATCTACTTATAACTAGGGTTTGAAACCTTTTGCACTTGCATATTTTTTTTGTAAAGTATGTTAAACATTTTTTTTCTAAAATAGTTGATCTTGATGTAAATATTATGATTATTTATATCTATCAGTAATTGAAGGTCTTGTTATCAACATATGACTATTGCTATTTATTTTATTTGAAAATTTTAAATTAGAAACATCTTAACATAATCATTACACTATATCAGAGGTGGGCAACTGGCAGCTCGCGAGCATTTTTACTGGCCCACCCTACATTTCTAAATTGCATCATACAATTTTAAAGTTTATAATATATACTCTATATTCTATAATCTATATATATGTACAGTCTATCTTATCGATATAATAACTGTTATCTGGTATTGAACATTGTTAAATGTCTTAATGTCATAATATAGTATATATACACATATGTATACATATAGCTTTTATCCATAGCTATTTGCAGTGGCATAGTTATGGTTTTGTTCTGGGGGGGGGATATACAATTTATTGGTTAAACATAAAGTGGGGGGCTCCAATAAGTCAATGATTTAAACATTAAAAAAAAGGCTCTGGGGGGGGATCTATCCCCATATCCCCCCCCATAACTACGCCACTGGGCCTATTTGTATTGTGCTGCCATTAAATTTATTATTTTCGTGTTTTTGTAGTTCTTAATAATGTGATGTCATGTCCGCAAAAAAGCGTAAAATTGATGATGAAAATAAAAATGTTGACACCTCATGGGATTATTATTAACAAAATAAATGCTAATTAAAATTGATTATTAACATCAATTCTGTATTCAAATGAAAAAAAAAAACTTATACAAATGTTGTGTACTTAGATTATTTTTAATAATATATATTTTATTTTTTAACAAGTCTGAAGCTTATAAACTTATAAAAAATTAACAGCTTATTAAAACCCTGTTTTTTTTTTAAAAAACATCAACATTCTCAGAAACATATTTTACTTCAGAATAAAAATGATTCATAACAAACAAGTTATGTAATGGCTTCAAATTAGGTAAAAAAAACTTTTTGAGAAAGAAAAAATGTATGTTTAAAATAATCACCCTATATATTCTTAAAAAATTAACAGTTATTAATATCACATTGCACTTTGGCCTATCCATTTTTTGCATACTTATTATTTAAATAGAAAAAATAATATTCAAAGATTTTATTATTTTGTAAAAAATTGTATACTCTAAAATATTTTAGAAATCAATTTCTTTAAATATTATCTAAAATTATACATTTTTGGAAGACATACAAATTAATTTTATTTTTATGCTCAAAGATAGATTTATCTTAGTCTCCCAAAACAGTATTAATGGTCTAGTATTCTCTGAGTCCTTGGTGGAAAAAAATCCATCAAAATTCACTATAAATTAATACAAAAATTACTTAATGCTAATAGTTAATATTATGTAAAAATAAGGCATTTCGGCTGTGAATAAATTAATAATAATATAGTAAATACATTTATCATTAATATTTTTAAGAAAAAAATATATTTCCTTCTATATTACATACTTACAAACTGAAAAAAAAATAGAAACTAAACATGTACCAATTTAGTTTAAAAATAATTCATCATTTTGTAGATGAATTACCAATCAAAAATTGAAATAATATTTAATAAAATTAAGATTAACTGAACACAATAGGTACGACATATTATATAAATATAACTATTGTACATCAAAGAAAATAAATACTAACAAAATCCTATAGCATTATAATGAAAATTTTAATTTATCGACTGTAACATTTAATAATTTAAAATGAAGTAGGTAGGTACATGTTTAAAAAAAAATTTTAGGCTTATAACTACTGAATGAATTCTTGTGTATGTTATCAATTATATTTCTAAAAGTTCTTGGCTCTATACATAATTAATTATACATAAAATAATATAAATTTTTTAATAATCTGTTTAACTTAAGAAATGTACTTAGTAGTCAAATTGTATGTAACGATATGGCTCCAATATGCAACAGGCCTACAGATGGCTGATTTAGCAAAATATTTTTTGTATTAACAACTCAAACTGTAAAATAATATATTTTTTCTTTTATTCTATTGAGTTTTTAAAAGTTTTGTTAAAATTCTGATTTTTTTATTTTTTATAGATTATTTCAATTGTTTTTTGTTTTGTTTGTTTACATTTTGAAATGTATTTTAAATAGTTAATTTTTAAATAAATTCCATTTGTATATTTTCGTAAATATTATAAATGGTAACTATTATTGAATACCAATATTAGATTTCCCTTTTAATTAACTATTTTAATTATACTACACCTTACTAAATAATTATGTTATTGTACTACCAAATTTTAATCATACAAATTAGGTTATTAGGTCAGGTTATAAAACAGAAGATTTTCAATGATTAACTATACAATAATAATGCATGTTTTGATTTTAACAATATTTTTAAGATTATTTAATATAAAGCATTAGCACTTACCTCCCATAAACAGAAAATAGTGCACTTTCATTGGTAACATTTTTACATCTACTTGTATTAACGGCATCTTGTAATAATTATTCTTTTCACTGAATCAATAACTAAAAATACAACATAAATATCATCAATAATAATTTTTATATATTTGATAAATTATTATTCACAGAATTATAAATATTATACCTTTTATATAAAGTTTCTTTAGGCTAATAATATATAATTAGTTATAATATTCACCAATAATATGCGAAACTAAAATATCAAAGAAATATAAAACTCATATTGTTAAGTAATTAATTGCTTAACATGTAAATTTGTTTTTTAATCATATAATATGGTTTCATTATTCTATAATTGTTAAACCTAGTTATGTTGTTTTAATTTTTAAAATAGTTTGAAATTTACATAAAAAATTATAAACTAAATATTTAACAATAACAGTTTAACTTGATTCAGATTATAAGTTATGTTTTAAAAACGATTTAAAACATGAGTGAAAAGTAATTAAAAATAATTACTAGTGCATCGATGAAAAACAATTAACACTAATTATTAAAATTAAAATATTAATCTACAACACAGCGACAGATTGTCTGCTTTGTACTACACGATTTTTTATAGTGAATGGTGATAACTGATAACTGATATAAATAATCGATTTGATAAAAAAAAAATAGATACCACCATCGAGATAGATAAGATATACATGCAAGGTGGATATTATATATCTATATAATATTATACAGGGTGTATCTTATGTCGTTGTACGCGGGTTTTTTTAACGATTATGGATCGACAACTTGGAATTTTAAAAAAAAGAAAAAATACGTGTTTCTTTATTTTAAACGGCCAATTTTTTTATAACAATTTTAAAATTTTTAAGCAAGCAGTTGTACCAACATCAAAATCAACATTTTTTTTTCAAATGGTAACAAATATATTTTTTGATCGATACTTATAGAGCTTTTTTTAAAAAAAAAATTGATGTTAAAATCATACATTTTGGTTCACTGGTTTATTTATTACGGGCATCCTAAACTTTAATAAATTGATTTAAATGGATTGTATTTCTAGAGATATGAATAATTTTTTTTTAAACTTTCTTTTAATAAAATTCTACACTTTTTTATAAACTTAATCAAAATCTTATCATACACGTGTAAAAACAAAATAGAAGTAGAAGTATTTTTCTGGGATGATTGCCTACAAAACTGTTGAACATATTTTAACATACAATTATAAAATAAGTGAGTACATACATACTTGCTATTATTGTATGATCCTCATAACTCGATTAATTTAGATTTTTTCTAGATAGTTATTTTGTTTATTTAAAATAATCTAAGTTTGGATACTTAATTAGGCAGATAAGTATTATAATAATATTCGGTTATTATTATAATAACATTGGAAGTCTTTAATTAACACATGATACAGATACCTATATTGATAAATTAACTATTTATGTAAATAATTATGCAAGTTGTTTATTTAAAATCATGATTATTTAAAGATTCTAGTTATATCTAACTTTATTTTTATTATTTGCAAATGTACAAATATATTTATTACAAATCAGTTTAAGTTTTTACTCGATCAAGACGTTTTTATAGAGAAGTTTAGTTCAATAAACACTTTATTGTGCGAGTTATAATGCATTCGATTGAGGAGCGTGTGGAAATAATTTTTTTGTATGGTTCTACCAAATGTCTTGCCGAAACTGCTAGACAATTTAATGTTTTACATCCAGGTAAAAATTAGACACATTTAATTATTTAAAATACGTAATTAATTCGTCTACAAAAATGTATGTAATAGTAATAGTTTTAAAATTAATAAATTTATTTTTTTCAAATAGAAAATAATGTTCAAAAATCATATGTCAAACATCTTGTTGACAAGTTTCGAGAAACTGGAAGTGTTAATGATAAAAAAAAACCAGGACGAATCGCAGAAGTAGTTCAAAACGAAAATACGAAAATAACGGTTTTAGGTATGGTTGCTAATGACCCTACGCAGTCATTAAAAACCTTATCGGAAAATTTGGGAATTTCAAGGCAAAGTGTTTGGCGTATATTAAAAAACCATAAGTATAAACCATTCAAAATGAGTATTGTTCAGGAATTAGGAGAAGGTGACGAAGACAGACGCTTAGAATTTTGTGAGACTATTTTGGAAAAAATAAATGCTAATGCAGATTTAATAAAGCACATCGTATTTAGCGACGAATCGTCATTTTCCCTTTCTGGGGAAGTTAATACACAAAACTGCCGTTATTGGTCCGATAGTAATCCACATGTCTTGAGACATGGACATACACAATGGCCCCAAAAAATAAATGTCTGGGCTGGTATTTTTGGTGACCATGTTATCGGGCCAATATTTTTTGAAGGTAATTAACTGGGGAAAAGTACCTTGCTATGCTTCAGAATGTCATTCAGCCATTAGTTGTTCGGGCAATAGAGGACAATGATAATCATACAGAGTTAGATGAAGAAAATGTATTTTTTCAACAAGATGGTGCACCAGCTCATTATACAATTCCAGTCAGAGAGTACTTGGATCGCGAATATCCAGGAAAGTGGATTGGACGTCGTGGACCTATTGAATGGCCCCCAAGATCACCAGATTTAACACCAATTGATTTTTTTCTTTGGGGACATTTAAAAACAGTAGTCTATAAAACTCCAAACGACAACATTGAAATGTTAAAAACAAGAATTTTTGATGAATGCCATAAATTAACACCTGCCAATTTTAAAAATATTCGTCAGGAATTCCAAGACCGATTATACTACTGTCAAGAAGTAAATGGTATGCAATTTGAACATTTAATTTAAATTTTATAGTCATTTTAATTTTTTTTTATTTTAAAATAAACCAAAAAAATGTTTAAAATATTTTTATTTAGTTCATTAGATAATGTATTTCCCAAGTTTTATGTGTCTGATAAGATCTTTGATTTAAGTTTATAAAAAGGTGTAGAATATTGCATTAAAAGAAAAATTTAAAAAAATTATTTATAGCTCTAGAAATACAATTTATTTAATAGCTTAGGGTGCCCGTAGTAAATAAACCAGTGAATCAAAATGTATGATTTTAACATCATTTTTTTTTTTAAAAAAAGCTCTATAAGTATCGATTAAAAAATATATTTGTTACCATTTGAAAAAAAAATGTTGATTTTGATGTTGGTACAACTGCTTGCTTAAAAATTTTAAAATTGTTATAAAAAAATTGGCCGTTTAAATTAAAGAAACACGTATTTTTTCTTTTTTTTAAAATTCCAAGTTGTCGATCCATAATCGTTAAAAAACCCCGCGTACAACGACATAAGATACACCCTGTATATTATATATCCACCTGACACCTTGTATACATGACATAATCTTATCTATTTCAGTGGATCACGAATTAAGATATTATTATTATTCGTGGTTTCAATGTTGAATATAAAATGAACATATCTATTTACTAGATATCTTTTAACATTATAACACTACACATAATGATTAATTTAACACTCAACACTCATTATTTCGAATATTATTATTAATATAAAAATTAATAAAAAAAAAAACAAATTTTTTAAAATAATGAGTGTTGTTTGATAAATAAATCAATATGTATAGAGTGTTATAACGTTAAAAGGTATTTGGTAAGTAGATGTGTTCATTTTATACCTATTCAACATTGAAACACATCATATCATAATAACCACTCTGCATATATTAAAAAAATATTTTAAAAAGAGTAACTGGTAAAGTAGATGTCAGTGATGTCACATAATATGACTACTATAAAATATACAATATAATATTGTTCTATGTCCACTTTCAAAATAATCTCGATTCAACAAGTGTTTAGTTTTTATGTGACGTCTTATAGTATCTTTCCGTAAGAACTTTTTGTTACAATCATGATAATCCTATAAAGATTATATTAGGTATATTAAATATTAATATAATAATATATACCATTTTAAAATCTATTAATAAATTAGGTACTTACAAAAAAATCGTTGACACCAAAATTTGTCTCTTCTAGAGTTCGTTTGGGATGAATACTTTTCTTATGAAATTTCAAATTTTCAACAGTAGCAAATTGTTTTCGACAGAGATTGCACACCTATTCATTAAAATCATGCCTAAATATATTTAGCCATGAATAAAATGATGAAAGTTTATTATTTTATAATAGTAAATAAAAGTACCTAAGGTAGTAAGGTACCAGTGGCGAATTCTTCAGGTATACTCAGCATGCACCGCATGCTTAAAAATAAAAACGTTATTAATCAAAGTACAAAAATTATTTTATAATCAATAAAATATTACATATTTAAAAAAATATATAATATATTAATTCATTTATTTCTGTTATACTTAGGTATTTGTGTTTATCTTTATTCTAACATTTAATGACAGAGCATGCAATACGAGTAGATGTGTGCGCACTGCGCAAGCTATACGACCCTTGTTATCGCTGTAAAAAAAACCAGTTAATCCGAGACCCCCTCTACTAGCAGCCGTGTATTAATCACCCGGGGCATGCTAATTCTGTTGTGCTTCGTCATTGAATTTATAAAATTTACGTGTACGAGTAAATGACAATTTTTTTAATTTTAGTTAAAAGAGTTAGTCCAGTGACTAGTTCCAATTAAAATAATTAAAGTAATATTTAAGTAAGTACTTTTGTATATAACATATATTAAATTAAAGTCTTATTTATAAATTAATACAAATTTGTGTATTATTTATTAATTATAAATTAAATAGAACTATAATACATTATGATAAATGAGCATGCCCATACATCAGTCAGCATTCGCCACTGTAAGGGTCATAGACCTATTGTAAATAGGTCTATGGTAAGGTACCTAATTTTATATGTTTATACAAATATTTACCTTATAATCTCTATTAGATTTTTTTCTTCTCAATTCGTGAGATGTTATTTATAATATTATGTGCAACTCGAATATGCTGCGCTTGGCTATATTTGTTTGTAAATATTTTTGAATATTGAGAACATTTCTAAAATATTCAACATATATAAACATAAAATAAGTTATTCTGATATCAAAAAATATATGCAATAAATAAATAGGTATAGATACTGCATTATAAATTTTATATACGTGCAAAAGAATCACGTTTACATTTATGTACCTATAGATTTTCTATATGACGTATTAAAATATCATTACGATTGAACTTTCGATTACATTCATTGCATTCCTACGAATTTAAAACAAATAAAGTTATATATTATATATACAGAAATTGTAACTCTAAAATGCTTATGAATTTATTTTCAACATTATTTTATTGATGGTGTGTCAATTGATGCCGGCTCAAATTATATTTTTTGGTAAAATTTGCATTACAATTTTTGCAAACAAAAGTCATATTTTAAATAGTTTAAAATTTAAAATAAAAAATTAGTATTAAACACCTATAATTATAATTTTAATAATTTTATGATATTATTGACGATTATACACTAACAAAAAAATACATTTTGAAATAATTTGAAGATTTTCAATGATTAACTATATACAATAATAATGCATGTTTTGATTTTAACAATGCATTCCAGATTATTTACTTTAAAGATTATTGACTTCCTCGTATACTTTTACTATTATAACAAATATTTAAAATCATTTGAGGATAAATCGTTGTCGTCAGCTGTTACGCGATTTCGTAAACATTTTAAATTCAAACGCTTATAAAAAGCATTTCATTTTGTCATCGGAAATTCGGAAACCACCACCAAAGTTTGATAATTAAAGCATTATTTCGACAAGTTATGTTGTACAACAAGACACAAAAAAAAATATATATTATTGTAAAATCAATACATTTATCAGTTTGTTCAAAATCTAAAAATCAACAGAAAAAAATCAAAATGATAATATTATAATCAATATAATATAAACATAGAATATTTCTATGCATAAATTTTCCAGCATATTTATGTATATATACTTATAAAACCTTTTATTTAACTTTATATTAACCAATTTTTTTATAAGCGTTAAAAGTTCAAATTGTATACTTAATATGCTAAAATTGTGAAAATGTACAAGTAATTTAGAAGTTGAAAATTCATAAAATTGTTTTTATTTATATCTAAGGTTAAACAATTCAACACTATGTTTTTTATAAGTTTTTCTTCAAATAGCTATAGAGAAAACTCGAAACGTTACTATAGGAAAAATGTTATGAACGTTTGAATTTTAAATTTTTACGAAATTGCGTTTCGATAACGATTTATTAGCTTTTGAAGTTCTAATATTGACAAAATTCATCAAAATCATCAAAATTTGTAAATAATTTTGTAGTTAAAAATTTGTAAAAAAATTCGTATATGTAGCGCTAAGAGTTGAAAATTTAATACAAGATTCTCCATATGTGTGGCTTACAATATTATAAAACAACTTGAACGTTGGACAATTAAAAACATTTTATCTTTAGTTTAAATTTTTATAAAATCCAAAATTCACTTATAAAATAAGAATTTAATATCAAATTATTTTAGATTTTTGTTATACCAAACTAAACCAGTCGTAAAAACTTGAAACATAAATCATTAAAATGTACCTAATATATTTTTAATAAATAATATCCTAAGCTGAAAAATCATCTCAGCTTAAAATCGTTTTTTGTATACAATGATACCTATGATTGGATTCAAATTTAACACTCCTATATATTATTATAGGTATAATAGTGACCCGTATAAGGCACCTAATGTACTAATGTACAGCAAAGCGGTACCTACCCACTAGGCCACGCTTTTTTTTTCATATATTGTAATGATATGCTCACATTCACATATCATGATTGTAAATTTATTATTTTCATCCAATAAAATAAATAACAGTAAAGTTGTCGCAAGCAGATAAAACCTATAACCCTAATAAATATATTAAATTACTGATGAATGGAATGTCTAACGGTTCACATTGTTTAGTCACGTTTAGGACACTACACGTGATTATAACGATACGACGCAACACATGTAATCCTTTTAATATTTATATATTTATACAATTTTACATATTATACTTTATTTATTAAATTTAGTGTAATTTAATAATTAATATTTTTATTATTACAGTGTATTAATTGATCATTCTCGAATCACGACCTTGAGAATCCTCCGACGATCAGGAGGAAGGTAATAATCTAAATAACTTAAAATAAATCCAGCATTCATTCAAGGCTTGTATAAAGGCTTGTGTTTGCCTAGTATTTATTTAAAATACATAACCATCACATGACTAAATTACAAGCCGTTTGAGGATCCCAGATAACAGAGCCATATTCTAAGATAGGCCTAACAAGAGAGCAATAAAGTGCTTTCAAAGGGGATACTAATTTAAATTCGGCAGCTACCTACTTGATAAAACCGAGAGTTTTGAGAGCTTTGTAGCAGATCTGTTCTATATGCAAGCAAAGATTTAATTTTGGATCAAAGACAAAATCTAAATCATTAACAGATTTGTCGAGTGGAATCAAAGAAGAACCACTTACAGTGAAATTGAATCTAATAGGAGAACTCTTACGCGTAAAGATCATTGAATGGCATTGAGAGGTATTAAGTGGAAGAAGGGGAAGAGGGAGGGAAATATGCAGCAAAGATAATAAAGTGATGGGACCCAAAATGTAATCGTATAAATATAGCTGTTCCACAGCAGAACTGGTCACAGGCAAGATACTGGAAAATAGATCATTGTGAACAGCAATTAAGACCTCCTCCTCGCGTACAAGTTCTGGTTATTTTACTTCTATCAAATCTGTGCACATTATAATTATTTATTAATTAAGCTTAAGATTCATTAAACCAAGTTTCAGTTAAAATAATGAAATAATAATTAAAATTAAGAACATTACACTTAACATTTAAAAGTTTGGTACGAAGACCTTTATAATTCTGATAGTAACCAGAAACTGGTAGATAACTTAACTTACTACTTTTACTTAAGCCTTGAGTTGAAGTAGCAAGCGGTGTTCGTTTTTTGAGATGTCTGAAACAACCTTTGGTACACCATTAACGTATCAAATGTGAAGCCCAGATTCGCCACGATTAACTCGCTTGTCAAGTTCTGAGTGGCACAATCTCAGTAGCTCACGTTGAAGAGAAGTCTTGTCCTTGACAATACGAAAGTTTTGAGGAAATTCTACACCACCCAGTTTTGCTTCATTAAATGATTCTAATAATGCATATGCTTCATCTTTAAACTTTAGAATGATTTTCAGTGGACGTGGGTTTTCTGTTCGTATTTTTCCAAGACGAATGACTTTTGAGAAAGCCGGGGAGATATTTAACTTCTCAAGAATAACGAGCAGTATGGTCTTGTCATCTTCAATACGCTGGGGTATTTTAGAAGACATAGATTCAGGGAGGCCGTACACTAAGACATTAGAAAGGCACTTTTCACGTTCAACATTTTCCTGCATCACTTGCGAAACAATTGTTGACGTGTTATCTGACGGTAACTGTTACTCGAATTTCTCGACTTTTTACTTGAGAACATCGACTTCAACACGTAGTGCTGAATTTTCCTTTTTAAGTTCAGTAACAAGACTAGACAGACCCTTAAGGTCATTTCTACATTTCTAAGACTATTAAATTGCTTGGCTTGTGCTTCAGTTTGAGCTTTTATAGATGAAGAGAAGTCTTCCCGGAAGGACAGAAGGGTAGCCATGACATCATTGATAGAAATTATTCCTTGTTCCGCCTGAGTCGTATGTTTGGTGAAAGAAGTAGACATATTTGAACTGTTGCGTAGTTTGTGGTCAAGGATCTGAGTGTTTCTCGAATTAGAGGTAATAATTGTGGGACAACTGTCGTTTAAGGCTCCAGAGATATTTCCGCAATCGATGGCACAATCGATGAAGTGTTTGTCAAAGTGTAGAATGTAGATAGGCAATAAACGAAAAATATGTGATACAAGAAGGCAGTCACTGTGTCGCTTTGTATACCTGGGATTACTGTGCACACAGTGTATAAAGTGTGCACGACAACGGATGTAATCGTACCGATAAGTAAATGACGTTGCGGCGCAAGATAACACGTTCGGTGTTACGGGCTTAGCGAACTTAGGGCACTATAGATAATAAGTATGCTAAACCACCATTTTTCAACTCATTTTTCACATATAATATTATGGAACTACGAAGTTGCCCCGTTTATTTTATCATTGATAAACGAGTAGCAAATGATGGTTTAGCATACCCATATATTTAGTGCCTTAGTGAACTTTGTGCCGATAAAAATAAGATTAAAGGCTTACTTTTGACGTTTCCACCGTGGCCGTGTGTAAAGTTGGAGTTGCTAAAAACTGCCCTTAGTGGGAAAATTATTGGTCAGATCGACTCAAAAGCGACATCGATCTGAACGCGCACTTTTTATGAATCGGTAGAAACAAAGAACGTAAAAACTGTTCACTATTACAGAGACATTTGGAGAAAACCTCAGGAGCGAATGTTACGCGTGCAGCACTTACATAGTATTTATATTTATAATCTTATTTATATTATTATACTTATTTTTATATTTCTTTTACTTTTCTCATATATTTGCGTTATTACAATGTTATATTCAATATTGATTTTTAGTTTTTGTCCCAGAATTTTCAAAGGACTGTTGATTTTAGGCGATGCACAGTGGTGCCGCCAGATATTTTTTATTGGGAGGGGGGGATTAAAAAAGATTTTCTGGTGGGACACTTATGTAAGACTACACAGAAGTCAGTAAAAAAAAAATACACGGAAAAAACGACAGGTAAAAAACGTTAATTTTGGTTAAAATGTATTAAAATAATTGCAGTTTCTAATTTAAATTTTGTCATGAGAATAGGTTGCTCAAAAATATTTATTAATTATTTTTCTAAAAAATATAAAAAATAATGTTATCTAGAGTAAACTGAGTATAGTTAACGACCGGAACCAAAATTTAATTAAAACAACACATTATGAAACCGAGTAATATAGATTTAAAATAAGTTCGTACAATACAATATTATATTAATATCATTATAAAATATATTCGTGATGTAGGAATATATTAAACTATATTTTGTTTTTATTTATATCACTGTTCACATGTATCCAATAGGAATAAATGATAAAAGTTACAGTATCATTCAGTAAAAATAGGTAATATCAGTAGTCAAGTTAAGTTACAGTTAAGTTTGTAAGTTCATCATTTTACGTTGAAATTATTTTCCAGATTGACTTTATTATATTATAGTATTCATAATAAGACAAACTATGGTGATAGATAATAGAGGTATTGTGTATAATTCTTAAAATATTATACCTACAATTAGGATGTGACCAATAAAAACAGATGGACTCCATTTATACTATATAGTTATATTACGCACTAGAATGTTAAAAAATTAAGTTAAATTAAGTTTTTAAGTTCGCCGGGTGAATTTTATGAATATATCTATGAAAAATATAGCAGTAGTAAAATGTTACCGGGTCATCTAGTGGTAAATAAGTTTTACAAAATTTAATATACTTATAAAAAAATAATTAATCTTAAAAACTTTTTTTGAAAATAATAATTATGATGACTTTTAATTATTTGCTTTCATTATTATGGACATATTTTATGTATTTCAAGTACATTAAGACAATTAATATCAATATTGAATTCTTCGGCTTTAAGCACTAATTGAATATGTCTTGATTTTTTTTTGTGTTATCATTAAAAATATATCAAAGATAAAGGATTAGAAAAATCATTTTAATTGTGTTGTATTATATAATTTAAACAAAGTAAAACGGAAAATGATAGATTAATTTTAATCAAAATGAAGTAGACTAATACAATAATATTAGTGTTATATAAAATAATATTTGGCTGAAAAACAGGAAACCAGAGTTAAGTAATATTAGTTTGTTATACTGAATAAAATAGACAAATATAATCTATCTAATCACATATAATTGGTACTTCGTTTATTAAATTATACACTTAGTAATATTGCTACACCAGCTAAAATCCATTTGGATGACTTTTGCCGTGTTTTTAAATTAAATGTCCACACATATGTTGGGCCTCTTTGTTTGATTTTGTAAACTGGGCATTCGTAAATATTTCGCAAATCTTGCTTGTCTTTGATTATAGCTTTTATATGTATCACTGGCATTATTGGAAACAATTCTTTTGGAATCGATTCAACAATACAACCCGTGGTTAAGTCCCAACGAGCACCTTCTAGTATCAATCCATTTATCATAGCGCCTTCTCTAGGTGCTACCCTAAAAAATCACAAGACGACGTAATTTATAGTATTATAATATTTAATATCGGTTTGTTGAATTTCTAGGATTATCTAATAGCTTACATGATTTCTTCTTGGTATCTTTTTGTCACATCACATTGTAAGCACATCTTATCTAAAGGCCATCCCATTTTTCGAGCTGTGGACTGCATTATAGCAGTTAAGAATGATTGTGGGTTAAAAAATCCACCTAACCATACCGACGACGGAAGCTAAAACAAAAATTAAGGAAATATGCTTATAATATTTGAAATGATTTTGATTTTTAATTAATTTAAATAACTTTACCTGAAATTCGCTAACCCACGATTCTAGTTCACGTAATCTTTTTAATAAATCAGCATGCCAACCTGCTAAAGACAATAACGACGGATAAGCAAGCTTTTCCCAGCTGGGCGGCACTTTATCCATAAACAAACATTCTTCTAATGCCTCCATATCTGCTGTTATTGTCAGTTCACCCTAAATTTTGGGAAACACCAATTATTTATTTAGTACAATTCAAAAATATGAGTAGTGGAAAATACATAAAAATGAAAATACGGATAAGATGTTTACATTGATTCTAAACTATTTTTATTTATTCTATTGGTTCTATAAAAAATATATAAAATCATTGTCTAATGTAGGATTTATAAAAAGATATTAATTCTAAATTATTTGATTCCGTTGAATATACATTTCGCTTTCAACCACCCAAATTGTAAGACCATCTCAATTAATTGGTAATATACAGTAAAACTTATGCAAACCAATTAGAATTAGTTCAAAATTATTTAATTGAATTTATGTGTTATGTTTATATATTTATTAAGTAATATTCAATGACTACCACACATTGATTATAACACTATTCTTGGACTCTTAAAATCACAATAAATTATTAATTTGTTCAGAAAATATTAAATTATAAAGTAGATACCTAACTTGTATATATTGGGTAAAAAAAGCGGTTAAGTGGGTACCGCTCTGTACATTAGGTGCCATGTGGATCACTATTATATTATAGGAGTGTTATATTTGTATCCAATGATAGGTATCATAGTAAACGAAAAACGATTCTGAACTAAGATGATTTGTCAGCCTAGGAAATAATTTTCATTGGTTGGCGAAAAAGATGGTTTGTTTTAATGTCCTGAATACACCAAAATTTAAGTTGTTTTATAATAATTATTATAAGCTAAACTTATGGGAAATCTTGTATTAAATTATTAACTCTTAGTTACTTAAACAAACATTTTTATGCATTATGCCTGCAAAATAATTTGCAATTATTCATGATTTTGACGAATTTTTGTCAATATTTGAACTTCAAATGCCAATAAAAGAAAATTATGCCAATGTATTCTTATAATTTTTTAATCACTATAAGAATAATTTATGAGAAACTTTGTATTACATTTTGAAGTAAATAAATTTTATCAACATATCAAAAAAAAATTATCAGAAAAATCAAAAATTTCAGTTGTCAATAAATAGCTTAAAATATTTGGAAAATTAAATCTTGTAAAGAAAATACAAATCTAAATACCTAATTGGTGAAATTTTCAAGCATCTACTACTTATACTTTTTGAATAATAACAAATATTTAATATTGTTTAAGAATAAATCGTTATCGTTACGCAATTTCGTAAAAATTTAAAATTCAAACGCATTTAAAATTTTTCCTTTTAATGATGCTTCGAGTTTTCTCTATAGCTACTTGAATGAAAACTTATGGAAAACTTAGTGTTGAATTTTTTAACGTTAGATATAAACATAAAAAATTTTTAAAATTTTTCAACTACAAAATTACTTGCAAATTTTCGCGATTTTGACATAAGTCGTAAAAATTTGAACTATAAAATAAACGCTTATAAAAAAAAACTGTGACTAACGATTGTTAATTTTTTTTAACTATAATACGAACAACTCATTAGGAACTTTGTATTGAATTTTCTAGGTTTTTTGACCATCCAACATTTTTTTATTGACACTTAAAAACAAAATTTTCAGAAAAATCAAAAACTGTAGTTGTCTATAAATAACTCAAAACATGTCAAAATATTTTGAAAATTTAACCGTGTATATATAACGCTAATATAAATATATGGTGAAAATTTCAAGTATATACAGCGATTAGTTTTTGAGATACAACCATATCAAAAAATCGATTTGGTCAAAAACTGGTTTTGCGTAAAAATTACCGTTTTTCCGTCATTTTTTTTTTGTTTTTCTCGATTTTTTGGAAAATGTTTACTTTTGAACTCTATAATTCACCAAAGATATTCACTTTGCAATTAGAAACCACCCCCAAGTTTGACATTGAAGCATTATTTAGACTAGTAATGTTGTAAACAGACACAAAAAAAAACAAACAATTAAAAAAAAAAAAAAAACACCCATCAATGTAGAATCGATACATTCATCACTCCGTTCAGGATCTAAAAAAATACCAAAAATAATGATTTATTTTATATTATTTCTAATAATAACACCATCTATATATTTTTTTCAATAAATATTATTTGAAACCATATGTGATTAATATTGAATTTTTTGCTAATCTAATTGCTTGTTATTCTTTTTCTATTTAATTTAAATTAAACTAATTATTTTAATACTATGATTGCTGTGTTCTGTGTTCTGTTAACTATTTTATTATCATCCGTGTTATTAAATCATTTAAATCATTAATGAACAATTATACCTTACCTTTAATCCTAAATGAAGTTCTTTTAAAGACCGTCTAAGTTCGTTCATTAGCGCATTCATACGCTCACACTCTTGGAATGATACGATTACATATGGAGTTTGTTCTTCGACCTTACCCATCATATCTATTAAATTAAATGGTTCTGGAACTTTATCAAGAACGTCGTCCAAAGCTTGCCTAACCTGGAAATCAATTGCCCACCATTGTCAATTTATAATGATATGTCTAATAAATTTGGTTATTTCTGAAAGTAAAGTCCAATTTACTTTTTCGTCCCTCGACATACCAGTCCCGCCAGATGACCCTGAATCTCTGGGTTGCATTTCAAATAAAGTTTGGAATAAGTTTTCAGATCTTGTAGTGAGTGTGCCAATTTCAGCGTTTGAATGAAGTCCATATAGTATAGGACTTTCTGATGGCAGTAAATCATCTATATATTCATGATATGACTTATAGTCCGTATTTGGTGGAGCTACAAAACCAGGTGCAAATAACAGATCTCCTTCCATCTATTTTTTTGAATAACAAAATTTTATTAAACCAAATTGCATATATAAATGTATAAATATATATATATTTAATAGTACTAAATCTGGATTCATGTAGACTTCAAGATAAGTTCGACATAATCTTCTATCCCAATCATCAGTAATGTGTCCACCATACATGATCTCTCCAAAAAGATATCTTAAGTCCTCCCAAGGAACTTTATTGTTGGCTTCTAGGTAATTATATAAAACATTCACAGAAATAGTCAAATCACCTACATTAAATGGATACGATCTATTCCATCCTTGAGCACCAAACTTTGATCTTTCTTGTATAGATGCATGAAAATAACACAAACTAAACAAGATCGCTTTAAATTCTGCTTCTTTTGCACACATCTCAAGAGTGTCTTGGTTGAAATTATCTAAAGCTTTGTGTAAATTTGCCATCATCCCTGTTGGTGGTTCGTTAGTTATTTTGATTGAAGAATCCAAAACACCCTAAAGAGGCAAACAAAAATTTTGCAGTTAAAATTTATATTATTAAATTTATAATGAAAATACTTGAGGAATAATGTGATAGAGCGGATCAGCGGCCGGTTCAGCGCTGATGAATATTCTATAATTGATATGTGGATGTTCAAATGATGCTTCCATCTTTTTATCCAAAGAAGGCAACCATTTTTGTACTAAATGCACATTCTTTTGAACATACATAACGATATCGTGTATTATAATGAATTAATGATTAGTTATAATTTCATATTTACTTGTAACATGACCCAGTTCCCCAACCGAGAACTTAACTCTATAGCATCTTCTGCCACTTGTTCCTGACCTTGTCCTAAAGATATATTGTGGAAGTTCTTTTTTTCAATTGTAAATCCTTTTATTTTACCAACAGCTTCAACATCCTTCAACAAAATATAGTTGTAGTGAAGTATTTAATTGTGTATTTAGAACCATTTAAAACATAGCATAGTATAACTATGATATTTCTAGCATATATAGTTAAAAGTAATTTAACTCGTTTTACTATTTTACATAATAGAAATAATAAATAAAAATAAATTATAATATAATATTTACACGTGTTGGATCAACTCCTGCAGATAATATAAAAAAAACAGGAGTTTTAGAAGTAGTTTCTTTGAATGAATCAATAAACTCTGGAGGTCTAAAATTGATATATTTGAGACCAAGAACTTCATGGACGTATACTTTGGTAGCATAAGTCATTCGATCGGTTCTTAAAGCTCTTATTATGCAAAGTCTCTGGAATGGAGTTTTATTTTTCCATTCTTGCGGTAGTTTATCTTTCTCTGGAGCTTCACTATCAATATATAATTGCCATCGTTTACCGGAAGTCTCAATGTCTTTGTCTAGACCTCTTTAATAGTAAATACATTTTTTTAAATTAAATTCTTGTTGTACCGATAACTTAATATAATATAAGTTAAGCAATTCATTAAAAGAAAAAAATTTTTTCTTACACAAATTCATCATCAGCTAAAACAAGTGATTTTATAGCTCCCCATACATTTGATGAAATAAAATCAAATGGACTAGCTAATCCAGCAACTGCTGGTCTTCTCAACAAATATTCTAACTCTATTGGTTTTATCTTATTTGCTTGAAGTTGTATCTAAAATACAATAAATTTATTATTTGTTTTTTAAAATGTTATCATCAATCAATAATTATAAAAAATAATAATGAGTTTTAATTATGAAATAAGTGTTAACATCATTCAAAATTAAAAACGTATCATCATTGTATATTTATATATGTACCTGAATAGTCACTTGACAGATGAATATTAACTTATCCTTTTCAAATAATCCTCTACTAGTATAAATGAATGTCTGATAAGTTATATTATCAATCAAATTAGTTATTCGCTTATTTAAAGTATCCGCAATTTCCGCGTTTTTCATAGCTCGTTGAAAGACAACACTGAAAGCCTATTGAAATAAAAATTTGAAATATTAATCGATCCAAGTGCTGAGTTTATATGTAATTCATTTGAAAAACAATAACTAAATAAATTTAATAAGGCGATAGAAGTAAAATATAACTACTTCTGTAGTCTGTACCTAAACTAATAAATTTAAATGGTACGAATCCACCTTAAAACGATTAACCAGTATTAAATTTAACAATTTACCTCCAGAGAAAATTGATACATTGGATTAATTTTTATCAAATCATTCATTATAAAGTAAATTATTGATGCTCGTGTTGCAGCGACGCGATATTCTTCACGGGCAGAATTAATTTCTTTTGATGTTATTTTCGCTTCAGCTACTTTTAATTCGATTTCTGTTGCAGTCTTTTTGGACTTTTCAAGATTCAAAACAAGTTCTTTGTCACCAAGTATCTGATCGCCATCAGCTGAAGATAGTCTCTGCAATAAATCATCTTCGAGTTGTTTCAATGTTATTTTAAAACTATTTTGTTGTTTGGTCAAATCGATTCTCATTTTTTCTAAATCAGGTCTTTCAACTTTCACTACTTCAGCCAATAATTGATCTTCAAGTTGATCACGGTTGACAGTAAAGTTGATTAGTGTTGTTTGTGCTTGCATTTCTGGTTTGTAATGAGGATTAGATAATTTTGTATGCAATATAAGACGGAAATTCGGATTGTAATCAATCTCTTTTTCGCCAATTTTTACAGCACTATAATTGCATATTAACAAAAATTAAACATACAAATTATACATAAATTAATAGCAGTTTAATAGCAATTGTTTACCTTCCTTTTTTTATTAAATTTCGACCAATAATATTGTCCAAGACAGGGTCAATGTTTTCTCCTATATTTTCAATCAATAAAGCGTTCCCATCTCTAACACAAATTTCTATATCTAATAAATAATTTTTGTAGTTCAGTCTGGTAATTCTTAAATTTCTTCCGTATTTTGTTTTAATCCATTTAATTCCTTGGAGCTATTCAAAAATAAACTTAACTATTTAATATGTATTCAAATATTGCTTAAAAATTAAAATGGTTCATACCTGAGGATCAACCATTAATGGCCATCGAACAGAATTAGTTAAAATTGTTGCATTTTCAGATGACATCCTATCATTTGGCAAACCTTCATTATTCCAAGCTGCAATTTGTGCATCATCAGTGAGCAAAGATAGTGGATCTAAATTTTCTGTTATAAGTATCTCAGGCTGAAAAATTGAATTTTATTACACTTAGTGCTTAAGGTATAATAAAATACATATTTTGATTTGTTTGTATATATGTATATGATAAATTTACTTTAACTTCTTTGAAAAAAGGTAACCATGCATTTTGAATAAGTTCTTGACGATAAATTTTCGTAAAGTAACCAACATATGAAACAAAAGCAGAAACCATAAGGGTATCCCCAGGTAAAGTTTGCAAACTTTTTTGCAATCTAAAATATAAAATAAAATATTTAATAGTTATATTCTTTTAATAAATATAATATTAAAATAATTTACATCGAAACGCTTTCTTTCCACCGGACATTTTCCGATGCTAATCCATTGACAAGTCGGTTTGCTAAATCGATCCTCATAGATGTTTCATCAGCTTGATTTTGACAATTCGTTTTTTCAGCTACGGCGCCATCAAACTCATCTGTTAAAATTTTTTGTTTTCTTTCCAATTCCTAAAATCATAGCTTATATAATATATTATGTAATTAATCATTGAATTAAACTTTACAATTATCATATTCCTAAGCTCCATAAGTTTACTCCTTGCTGCACTTAATTCTTCATTTGCTTGATCTCGAGCTTTTCGTTTTGGCTCCACAACTTGCCAAACGTTATTAAACTTCATTATATTTATTACCCATTTACATAAACCTTAAATATGAAAGCTCATTATTATAAATTATAATAAATATTAAAATATAAAATATATTATAAATAATATACTGTTTTAAAAATGTCTCTGAAACTAGTTATACATTCACATAATAATCATAACATTATAATAATTTGTATCCACCATTCATAATTTTTTATAAATTACATAATTTATAAAAAATTACATATTATTGAATAATTTAAATATACGTATATGATTATTACTAGGGCTCGGATTAATATGTATTTATGAAGACTAAACATGTATTTATGCTACCAAAGTATATATATAAATAGGTACCAGGTACTTATGCACTAAAAAACTCAAAATATGTTTTTTACTAACATGATTTATTTATTAATATTTAATTATATAATACATCCATATTAGATACTATTGAAACAAATTATACTTTAAATAGTAAAATTATTAAAAAAAGGATATTAAAAATTATAAAATATAAATAAAAATAATAATAAAAATATTAATTATCTTAATTGGAGTTTATGATAACATGCATTTTATATTTTCAATCGTTATCTATCGTTAGTCGAGGTCATACATATCGAACATAAACAAATTGTAGAAATATGAAGGAAAAAATGGAATTATTGAGAAATATGTAAAAATATGTAAAATAAAATATAGTTCATCATTGGAACAAATTTATCACTTACCTAAATTAATTTATCAAGTCACAGTAAAAATATGTATTTACTTATAAATCCGAGCCCTAGTTATTGCATGAAAAATAATAATACTTAATATTAACTACACAGTTAGATAATTTGAATTCCTTAGGTTATATTTTATTTTTACTCACCAGCAGCAGCAGAAGACTTAGCAGCAATTAGATCTGGGTCAAATTCAGGATCTTTCAAATAAGGTTGAATTGCTTTGACTACATCCAGGTGTATATGTTCCTTATCATAGTTTATAAGTGAATCCAAAAATCCATCAACTTTTGCCATCATAACCTATAATATTATTATACATACAAAAATAAATTATGTATTGTGTTTAATGCGGAATATAAATAGGTATATTATAATAGGCTTATTTGTTATACCAATGACAAAAAAAAAAAAAAAAAAAATTGTAAGAAAATAAAATTGTTAATGATTAAAGTAGATATAATATAAGTACATACATTTTATAATACACAATTTCGATACTCCGATAAAAAAATATGGAATATTTTCTTTTATACAATATGTTAAAAAAGTAGTATATAATTTGAAATTACCTTCACTAAATATTATTTCATTTCAATAATATTAAATTATTTAAATTAATAGGTACCTTGCAAGCTTTCCAGCTCCTGTCTTTTGGAACTTTTCCTTTTTTGGCTTGTAATACCATAACTGCCGATAATACATTTATTACAGCTAATGGGGGAGATCCAAATGATTTTAGTTCTGTTAAATTATTCTACAAAATTATATAAAAATCGGTTAAATATTACTTTAATAAATATATAAATATAGGCTTTATAAATATTTAAATGAATATTATTATTATTATTAGTTTACGAAATGATACACCGTTACCCTATGCAGTTGAATACATACGAGTACGTAAAATTAAAATTTATAAAAATAACGACTACTAAAAATTTAAAAAAAAAAAATGTAGTTTGATTTATGTATTATATTTATGTAGTTAGTATTAATGTATGAATATGATTTTTTCTTAAAATTTATCTTTATAAATTATTTTCTCTTCTTTTACTCTTGTATCTACTGTATATATTTTATATAAATTGATTTATCGACTGTTATAAATGTATTTATTCTCAGATTTTGTGATGATGTTATTAAGATAGTGTATTTACTTTATTTAATGTATCTAAAGCACTTTGTGCTGCAACCAATGCTGGTTCTGCTTTCTCTAAATCTTCTGCACACAATCGTTGTTTCAAACCAACATCTTCTTCAATCAATTTTACTTTGTCTTCTTCTTCGGCAGCTGTAAAAAAAAAGGAATTGTATATCTCAAAATCGTGAATTTTATTTTAAATTAATATAAATACCTTTGTATTTTTCATACTTCACTTTCTCTGTTTCTTTTTGGACCACTTTTATGAGCTCTTCAGCTTTAGTATTCTTCTTAGTTAATTCAATCTCTTGTACATCTAATTCAACTTTTAAAACATCGACCTATGTTTATAAAAAAAAGCACTTAACTATGTTAACTATTAATAATAATAATAATCTTTATTTTTGAAGAACAACAATATATATATATATGATATAATAAAATACATTACAAGTTGCAAACTCCCCTATAAGCATAATGCTTGTGTTGGGGATGAAATAATGAATATTATTGTTAAATATTTATAAATACAATTTTTTTTTTAAAACTTACTTGAGCTGCACATGATAAAAGTTGTTTAATACCATTTTGGAATCGATAGATCCCATGTTTAATATCATTAGTCTTCGACACTAATAGTTTCATATAGAGATTAATTTGTTCCAAAAATGTTTTTGGTGTTGTATAATTGTAACGACGATCATTTGTTAAATATCTTAGCGACATATCATTTACTGAACTATGTACGTGAGCCATAAATAGAGATACTGGTTTCCTTAGTTTGACTGGCAGTTCGATCAAATCGCTTAAAAACCTAAACGATACGGATTCCAAAGCCTCTTTAGGCCATTCGTAAAACCAGTTGATAGAAGTGCAAGTGACTAGAGCAGGAAACCGTCTGGATCGAATTCTTAATGTGTTACCAACAGGTGAAAAACACAAAACAATCTTGATTAATGATCTCACTTTGTTAATGAAAAAATGCCAGCAGTTTTCTTTAGTTTCAGGTAAACCAGCTGCTTTAACCTGAAATTATGGTTTGTCAATTTAAAATTATTTATAAATTAAGCTAACCTATAATAAAACCTCTGGAGCAATTGTTTGAATTATATTATCGACTTCGTCATCGGCAAATAGCTCTGGAATCTCGCCACTAGCAAGCATGTCATTAATGAGCACTAGGAATTTCTCATCGGCCACTTGAGAGTCAGTCATTAGGAACATGATGCCAATGTTTTTTAACCCAGCTTTTATGTACAAAGTTGCTAGATCAGCTTTCAAATCAGAAATACCATATGAAGACCTCAACTGTAATTGGAACGGTTCTAACGAAGATATAAAAGCTGAAAGTCGGGCCAACGACTGTTTACCACTGCCACCCACTCCAACGAGCAATGCGTTGCCTCTAGGAAGTTCAAGTATACGGTTTATACGGCAAACGTGTGACATTGCGTCTTCAAATAGCACCAAGTTAATAGCCCCCAGAAATTCGTTGTAGGACTGCATCGCATCATTTAGTAATTTTTGGAGTATGGTCCACGATCGCACTGGCATGTATTTTTGATCACCAATACCATCCGAGAAGTGTGAAAATATCAATGGGCTTATCAAGTATTCATTTTCCGGAATGTCCTGTATACATACGTTCATCGTAAGATAATAGTGATGAACCAATTTTATAAAAACTTTTTGAAAAAATAAATTAATATAACATTATAAAGTTAATTCCTTAATAATTTCTTTTAGGTACTTATAACATTTCAGGTATATCAATATCATGTTAATTTATTATGTTTAATTAAAATATTATATTTTTATTATATTACAATAAAAATAATATATTAAATTGTAAATGATAGGTATGCTATAGTATGATTGATTTATTTATTTATTTCAACGGAATAATGTCCACCCCCACTGAGCACGCTAAAGTGGTGTCATGAAGACTCAAAACAAATGTTTTTCTTAGTATTAATATGATATTTACATAGATCTCGAAAAACAAACAATAAAAATATTTATATGATTAACATACAGTCAAAATAATTTATGGTAAATATTAAAAGTTAAAATTATGATAATATTTTCATAAAGTTCAGTTATGGTTGCATTTATTTAAGCATATTTTAAAGTTTAATTTAAACTAATAATTAAAGAAAAAACGCAATGCTTCCTGCATGAAAATTCTAAATTACAATGAATACTTTTTTACTACAAATTAAATACAAATTATTGTTTTTATTATTTTCAAATACTTTAAAATAAATTCACTATTTTCAAATAATAAGTATTTTTATATTAGTTAATATATAGTTATATAGTTTTGTAATTCCAATATATTTCTCGTAAAACTTGTAAACTAAACTAAACACATCTTATTAAAGTATAATAATCTTACCTCAATTACTAAGTTCTGCATGAAAACATTTTTTAAGTGTTAGAATTAAACACAAATCACTAACAAATAATATATAAAATACTCACACTAAAAGTTTTCTTTATTTGTTCAGTAATTGTTTTTGAAAAGGTTTCTTGATCTTTTTTTTCAATTAATTTATCACTATAAATTCGACTAGTTTCGTGAAGCCATAGGCGAATAAAAGAACTAGTTGTTGAGACACATTCACCGGTGGTAAACATGATTCCCTTTTTAAAAAAAAAAAATATTATTATAATTATTTTTAATGATTTTATTGAAAAATTTCTTATGCTTTAGTTAGATAAATAATAAGATTTTACTTGAAAAACATTGCTCATATCTCTAAGATTGAATATGTAATGAAATTTAATAGCTGTTGGCAAAAATACTGTAAGAATTTTGTCATGAAAATTGATAGCCAACTGCACAATTATATCAGCTAATTTCAATACAGTACTGTTGAATTTATTTACTGGGTTTTTTAAATGTTGAGTTAAAATTGAAAAGTAAATTGTGTATAATGCATCACGTGATGGAAATCTAAAGAACATATAATAAAATATATAAATAAAGAACTTTATAAAATCCTAAAGACTCACCCTAAAGCAAACACATAAAAATGCCTCTGCAGTCGAGAATCAATAGTAAAACTTCCAGCAGTAGGATTCATACTCGAAGTAAACATAACGTTTTGTATATCTTTTAGACATAACTTAGTCCTATCATACCAATGATTATAATCCATAAATTGTCTGATGAGAGTATGAGGCTGAACAGTTCCATAAGGGTCAACCTTTAATTACATAAAAAAAAATGTATAGCAAAAACCAAATTTTGAAAAATCATTTTAAAACCTGTGAGAACTTATAATGTACTATTTTAATAGATTTTTCATCCAAACCATTAAATAATTTTTATCTGTATTATGTAGAAAATGTATAATTAATAGATATACTAGGTACTTAAAATAATTGGGATTGAAATTCTAATTTATTTGTTAGGTAACTAATACTATTCAAGTGATTCCTTCTCATTGCAATGACATTTGTTTTCATTACGTTAGTAGGTAATATATTAATTATACAATAGTTATTTAAAATACATTATATTATCCTTAGAATATTAACTTACTTCCGGCATATTTATATCATCAATAAAATATATTAGTATTTTTCCACCCGGTGGGCCAAAATTTCTTCCAGCTTTTTTTTCTAGTGGCTTTTCCAAAATCTTTTGTAACATTTCTGATAAAAATAAATTATAATATTAAGACATTTACCCTGTTTTAGTAATATTTAATAATGTATTTTATAAAAGATCCATTTTTTTAATAGTATTGACATTAATTATATTTATAAAAAATAATAATTAACAATACGAAACTATGCATTTATAGGTTGCTACTAATTAATTATGCATTGCTTATTTTTGTTGACAAAACACGTAGGTATTTACAAATTTAAGTAAAAAAATAACTATTTTTCTAAACATCTTCAATAAAAAACATAATTATCAAAATTGATGAATATTTAGTTAAAGTACCAGATGTTGTGTAGAAATTAAGCGGTACATTTGCAACAGCGTACAAATCATTAGAAAGTGATTTAAGTTTATCATTTATTATGACC
This sequence comes from Aphis gossypii, assembly GCF_020184175.1. Taxonomy (NCBI): domain Eukaryota; kingdom Metazoa; phylum Arthropoda; class Insecta; order Hemiptera; family Aphididae; genus Aphis; species Aphis gossypii. Next base: position 88,148,810 of record NC_065531.1, read on the forward strand.
GATTTTCCAGTACCAGCTGCTCCAACCAACATAATTGCCTTCTTTTTATCAACCAATAAGTCGAGGAAATATCTTATTCTAGTTGTTTCTATTGTATTTACGAGTGTTTGCTGTAATTAATTGTAATAACGTATTAGTAACAAATATAGATGATTAATTACAAGAAGGTCAAGAAAGGTTAGAACATAATATAACAAGACATAAATTATCATAGTTTTCAAGAAACACGGATATTAACAAAATAAGAAAACTTTTTAATACTTAAATTATACTTCTTTCAATTCATATAATTTATAATTATTATTTGTTATAATTAACTAACATAATAATTACTTGTAAAGGTATGTCTGGATTAAGTTCGAATGGCGAAACAAGATCTGACCAAGGAAGAAACTGTTTCGATTCAGAATCGATGAAATAATTGAAGACACTTCCTGATGATGGGATTTTAATAGTTTTAAACTCGGTTAACCACCATTTGGAAAATTCAACTCGCCAATCAATCAACTAAATGAAAACCGATTGAGCGTAATAATCACAAAGTAATGGAGAAATTATTATTATAAATATGTAATATATATTATTATGTTAATTATATGAAGCCCTAATTATAGTAAATAATAATACTATTGTAGGCACCTGATCTTGGAATGTTGCCGATCCGAAAGCCCAAAGACAAGCGAACACAAAGTACATTTCGTACACATCTCTAGTGGTTTCTGGAGGACAATTTATCGGAGTCAGAAGACAATCGAGTAACGTGCACAACATTTGTATGTGCGTTATTTCCGGTATGGGTGTTATAATTTTGAATTTTGTTTTCAGCGCCTCTAAACAGATTGGCACATATTTTTCAAATAATACCAAAAGAGCGGCTTTTTCGGTCGCATTATCCCTAGTGTCAATCCAACTAGCAACATAAGGGTTCCAGCCGAGATCTGCTGGGTTTAAGTAGAGTATACCAGCTCGAGAAACAGTGGCTGGCGTAGCCGACCGCAAATTAGATATCTCGAACAGTAGACGCATTGTTGGTGTAAGAGCAATACGTTCATTGCTCGCCAATGTCAACACCTGTATTGTATATAATAGCAATATAGTACGCATACATGGTTATGTAAGTCTAGGTTAGGTTATTGTTATTTAAAGAATTTATAATAATCGTATAAGACTGATAGAATTGTGTACCTTATTGTCATCCATTACTGTGTTTAATGACTCAATCCACATTGGATCTATGTCACCGTCCATTACCATCCATTTGGATCCATCGCCAGACATTTGTGATTGATCTCTTATCAAACACGAAAATAATCCTACTCAGATGTAAGCACAATGTTAGTATAATTACAAACAGGATTATATTGGTGTATGAAAACTCACCGTCTACCCATTCTCTGGTAGTCGGACTAATAACACCAAATAGTTCATCATTAGTAACTGCTTTTGGTTCGATGTCATTAAAATACGGTTTGAATTTCAAGTTTGCATAAGTCCTATACAATGTTTTCCAAACCTCAGACTTGCCCGTACCGGCCAAGCCAATTATGAAAACTGAATGTCTAACTTCTAATAACTCCACTAGTTGTACTACCTGAATGGACAAAATCCAAATTGTTATGAATAGAATGTTCCAAATAGTTATTTATTCATTTTTAAAAAAAAAATATTAACCTTGAGAATAAAATTATCCTCTGGTTGAAGTTTCAAATCAATCGCAGCTTGACGAACTTGTTTTTCGAAATCTAAATCGCGTTTTCGGGGCACATCTAGAGCAGGAAACAAGTCACCGATCAGTCCCATAAATATAGAAGTATCTTCCGTTACAATTTTTGGAGTATTGAAATCTCGAAGAGCTCGCATTAATACTTCATCTTCGGGACGATTTCTATCTGCCCGCTAAAATTAAAATGTAATAAATTTATGAAATTTATCTCAAAACATATATGCGTTTGAAACCTTTAAGATAAGTTATTATGTTTAATACAATTAATTTGGTTAAGATTAGTAATTTTATTATAAATAGTTCTACATAATAAAATATAATAAATACAAATATCTAAAAAATTATTATATAATAATAATAAATTATAGTTGTGTAAACTATAATATCATAATTAGATTTATACCTTTAACGACCCAGCAACAACCAATAGTGATTTGATAGCTCTTAGACCCCAATCATAATGATCTTGTTTGGATAGAAGTTCTTTGCAAAGCGAATATAACGTCAAGAATTTTCTAGCAAGTAACCTTGCGTTTTGGAATCCTTCAGCAATTAAGTTAATTTCACAAATCAATTCAAAATCTGGTACAACCATAGCACAAGGCCTGTATAAATACATTTAAAGATTAATGTCGATAATGTTAGAAATTATTGATCGACTTACCTAAACAACGCTTTAAGGTTCTCAGGAAGTTCAGCTCGTCCCGCGTACCCCGGGTTCATCGTAATAAACATGCCGATGGTTGGAATGAGATTAACATTGTCACCCAATAAAAAACATGTGTTCTTTTTTGATTTAATGGAGTCTAATACAGATTTAACTTGAGTTGCCACCACGGACAAAACTTCTACAGATATTCTATTGAATTCATCAAAACATCCCCAAGCACCGGTTTGAGCAAGGCCTTTGTAAATATTACCACATGACTAGAACCGAGGTTTTATTTTAAAAATATAAATATAATATTATATGTATGTTAGTAAAAAGTATAATATTTTGTTTAAAAATAAATAATATTAATCATTTACTCTATAATCCATTTGTTCGGAGCAATTAAAAACGTAAACCATCATTCCTATGGCTTTTCCTAAATCTTTGGTCGTCTCAGTTTTCCCGGTCCCGGCTGGTCCAGCTGGAGCGCCTCCCATTATTAAATGTAATGACTATTTTATAGCATATTTATTCAAAATAAATGTGATTATTAATCTTCACAATACAATTTAATAAATTATATTTTCATTGTATAATTGAAAAAACGAGTATATACGTAAATTTCTATATATGTCTAATCCAGATATAGTTAAAAATACCTGTGTTAATGTTATGTAACATCTATCGGTCAAAGGAGTGACAACCAATCTAGGAGTATTTCCTAAGTATTCATACCAATATCGAAATTGCGCGTCACAAATATTGGCAAAACAATCCGATTCTTTGAAATCCCATCTTTTATGAAATGCAAGAATTTATAGATTCCAAAATTAAATATATATTATTATTTTACCTGTGTCTTAGTTGACATTGCCATTGAAAAGCAGAAGCGGTTTCAATTTTCTGTTGAATCATTTTCGCCACAACATCCCGGCAGTGCACGTCAATAGTACAAATTGTATTCACTTTTTGTCGATCTCCTTTCGTTAAGTCGTCCAATAGCAAATCGATAAGTTCATTCAATTGCACTATCTAAAATCATAATAAAATATTAAAATTTATACGATAAAATATTAATTAACTTAAAATTACTTGTTTTTTGTTGTATTCTTTCAAAGCGTTTTCATGTCCTATTTCAAGCTGAGCAAATGCATCGTTAGTTTCAGCAGTCCACCATATTTGAACACCACATAAAGCTGCCTGAGCCGGATAATCAAATATCCATAGCCTTCTTGGTTTTTCATCATAGGATTTTACTGCTTTACTGAAGTACTGACGACCTGATGAACGCATTATATCCGTCAATTTATTTAGCCATTTTTCAACCTAGACATTTAAAACAAATTTTGATCAATTAAAAATATAAATTCATGATTTATCGTTCTTTTTACTTGTCCAGAACATTCACAGTTTCCATTAAACTCAACGTATTCTCCATCTTTAGCGTACATACCAACTCCTAATTTATCTTTGATAAACTTTATTTTTGCCATCGAATCGTATAACTTGATCAAATGTCTGCGATTATATGATAAATTATTAATTTTATAAAACAAATTTAATATATTAGTTTAAATTACTTGCAAACGGATTCCGGATTATTACCATTTGATATTATATCTAATAAATCGGCTGATGATATAAAATAAAACCTTGGATAAGTTAATCGTTTTGTTTCCAAATATTGTGCTAAAACTTTTTCACATTTAAACAACTCATTTTGTATATTAACAAGTTTATTATACAATCCGGGTTTACTAGTGCCCTTTACAACGTTCGGATTAGCTCTAATATCCACTAGTAATGACTATGTATAAAACATATTTAATAATTTTTATTATTATTAATATTTACATTTTATTTTTATTTTCATTCACCTTAAATTCCTTGTCAAGTAATTCGAATCGCCTCGTATCCTCTGGTAATTGTACCCGTATATCACCAGAACCAATAAAAATTGCTTCCAGATAAGCCCATATTCTTTGTACTTCCAACCACAAATTAATTACTCGATCAGCTGTATTTAATTTCAATTGCCAATTGGACACTTCATTATAAAAATATCCAACAAACTTTGAACTTAGCATATTTTGTAATTGGACTTGATTATCTTCTAATACTTCTACTACTTCCTCCTTAACTTTAAGCAAATTAACTTTTGTTCTAGGATGGAGCTGATACTCGAATGACATCGTATTCCAAGTTTCAGTAAATTCTTTCAAAGACTTTTCCATACTCATTTCTTTCACAGACTTATCTACAATATTTTTTATATCTTCTTCATACACGTGTAAATTAAGTGAAACTAAATCATTTAGTGTTGTCGATTTCTCAATAGAAAACCTGACCTAAAATAATTTAATGGTATAAATACACTATATTGATATCAAATGTAAATAATATTACATTTGTGACATTCATAAGTTCCGACCAGTGGCGTTCTTTCATTGCTGGGTTTTGTAGTTCACTTAATGCTCTTAAAGATGTCATCATGGTTTTGATCAAATCTTCGATGTATACATATACTGACCAATCACGAATAACTTTATCCATCACTTAAAATAAAATGTATGTCAATAACTTCGTATAATTTTTGAAAATATTTATTCAAAACCTTTAAATGTGGACATTTTAATACCTTTTAATTCTTTTGCAAATCGTTTAAGTTCCATGTCTATATTCTCAGTGTCTACGTTACTCCACAGTGTAGATTTCCACACATCTATCCAACCTCTTACTAGATACACAAAATCCCATAACTGTTTATTAAGACGTAGAGTTTTTTTAGTTGATAATAATATATTTGGCTCTGGTTGTGGAATTTCAAATAATACAGCTTGAGAGAGTAATTTTTCGTGCAAGTCTTCTAATTCCATTAAAGAATGATTTGCATTATCAATCTCTATGTAAGGGTTTTCACATTTTGCACTAAATAAATGAGATTATAAGTTTTAGTAGGTGTGTTAAAAGGGCACTATTAATTAGAAAGAGAATCTTGATATTTACTTAAATTGAGGCTGTTTTATAAAATTCATTTTGAAAAACGTTTCACGTACGTTTAACAAAATTATTCTCCCGATTATTATTGATCCTTCTGTTTGAATTAAAGGAATTACTTGAGATTTGACGTTCAACGCATTTTTCTTAGTTATACTCCATTTTTCTGGTAATTCCTAAAAAAAAGAATACAATTTTAAAATAAAAAAGATGGTTAAGTAGGTAACGCTCTGTTGTACAGCATGTATCGAGTAGACCACGGACTTAGAGTAGGTAGGTCACTATAATGGATATGATAAATTTGATCCAATGACAGGTATCACTGCAGGTATAGAAAAAATGAATCTGAACGGAGATAAAAGATATATTTTTCACTGGGTGGGGAAAAAGATGGTTTATGTTATAATGACCTGGATACTTCAAAATTAAATCATACACAGAAAATTCCAATTTAAACAACTGGTATATGTTTCGAGTTTTTATGACTAGTCATTTTTAACTATGAAAAAAATCTAAAATCATTTAATAGTAATTAATGGTTAGTTTACGCGTGAAATTTTGATTTCGTAAAAAATTTAAACTTTAGAAAAAAAAATTTTAACTAGCCAACGCTCAACATCATTAATAATTATTGTAAGCCAACCTTATAGAAAATTTTGCATTACATTTTCAACTCTTAGGTATCTACTTATGTTAAAAAAAATTTTTAATTTTTTAATACAAAATAATTTGCATATTCATGATTTTATCGAATTTCGTCAATATTTGAACTTTAAAAGATAATAAAGAATAATTGTAACCACGTATTCTTATAATTTTTGAATTACTATAAGATTAATTTATGGGGAACTTTTTATTAAATTTTCAAGTATTTTGACTCAGCCAAAAAAATGTTATCGATATTTATAAAAAAAAAACTAAACAAAACCGAATATTTCAAATGTCTATAAAATAAACGAAATATTTTGAAAATTAAATTATGTAAAGAAAATACCGATATAAATAATTGGTGAAACTTAGTATCTATAGCTTATACTTTTTGAATAAAAATAAGTATTGAATTTCGTTTGAGGATAATTATAGATTGTTATCGATACGTGATTTCATAAAAATTTAAAATTCAAACTCTCATATAACATGTTTTCCTATAATGAAGCTTCAAGTTTTATTTATAACTATTTGAAGATACATTTATGTAAAACTTAGTGTTGAATTTTTACGAATTTTCAACTACTTGCAAATTTTCGCGATTTGACCTATTTCGAAAAAATTTGAATTTTAAACGCTTATAAAAAAAAAATTGTGATCAACTGATGATCTTAATGACTTATGAAAAACCTTGTATTAAATTTTCAAGTTTTTTTGGGAACTCAAAATTTTTTATCGACACTTCAAAAAATATTACTCAGAAAATTTTTAAATTTCAGTTGTCTATAAATAACTTAAAAAAAGCTATAATCGTTTGAAAATTTAACTGTTTGTAGATAACATTAACAAAAAAATTTCGTGAAAACTTCAAGTATTTACAGTGATTCGTTTTTGAGTAACAACCATTTAAAAAATCAATTTTGTCGAAAACTGGTTTTGCGTAAAAATTCCCGTTTTCCGTCATTTTTTTTTTTTTTTGTTTTTCCCGATTTTTTTAAAAACTACAGAAAATTTCTTACTTTTGTTTTCTATAAGCCACCAAAGATATTCACTTTGAGGCAAGTTATGATGTACATTGTACACACAAAAAAAAAACACATTGAAAATTCAATATATTTATCACTTTGTTCTAAAATATTTTTTAATCTAAAATACGTAATACCCATTACTTAAAATCTAGTCATGCTAGAATCTTTCTTGTACTAAATGTCTAAATGAGCCTTTAAGACGCCTAATGTCGATTGTCAATGCAGAGCCTTCTTTTGACAATTTGCTAAATTTTTAATATATATATTCAATATAAGTTATTATTATCACCAGATAATAATATTTTATATAAATGTAAGCTGTATATATTTAATTTACTTTTTTCTTATTGTAAAAATTTCTGACATAAAAATATACATTGTAATGTCAAAAACGGCTAAGCTAACTAATAAAATAAATAAATAAATGTACTAAGACACACGGATAAATATATATGGTTAGTTATAAGTTTATAATATAATAATGAAAATGATCATTACCTGCTTCAAGATATACACATCTTCTGGCATTTCTACGTCATACACTTTTAGTAGATGTAATATTTCTCCAATTGGCTCGAACATTGAATCATATTCCTCTTGCCTCTCTCGAACATTAAATAAATGTCCCATAATTTTTACAAGTCCTTCATAGTCCCCTTCTTCCAATGGTTTTAAAAGACCAATGTCTGTTTCCATAGTGAAATCTCGTAATGAACGCAAACTAATAATTCAAATACAATATATATGAAGTATTATTTCTATCAAGTTTATATTATATTACCTATTCACTACTTTGTTAACCAAATATGTTTTGAATAAATCTGACCAACTGGTAATTAATTTTAAAAGATCTCTTTTAAAAGGTTTAATATCTATAGTTAACCAAACATCAAATGTCATGATTTCATCTATTTTGTCGACTTTTTGATAGATATTATCAAAAAGGTTAATCTAAATACAATATTATGATCAAGCTTAAAGTATATTTTATACAACGTATTAAATACAGGCTTATAATATTTTTGTACATACTTTGTTTTGAAAATCAATCAGTTTTGGGGAAGAATGTAAAACTAATGGATTACCATCTTCATCAACGTCATATTGAATTTCTAGTTCTTCTGATGATAGATCTCTACCGTATAATAAAAAAGTTGACAATGCATCATTTTGATTAGTTAGCCAAACCATAGAATAATCTTGGTACTGCACAATGTATTCAAGAGCCTGAAATACAACCGAAATACGAATTATCTAGTAAATGACATACAGATAATAAGTACAGTTAATTAGATCTAGTCTTACTTTATTGGTTGTAATCTTTACTTGTTCAAGTATATTATCTATGTATTCTACCACCGTTTCGACATTCTTTATATCTACCTACAATTATATATTAAAAATTACATTTAAATAAATACGTATTCAATATTTAAGTTTTTACATTATAAGATGGATAGCTATCAGCAATTCTTTCCATGTACGATCCCATTTCGACCATATCTTCAAGTAAAGAAGTAACCAATCCTAAGAAATTTGGTTCATCTTCAATTTCCAAATTAGGTGAGAAACGGGGGAAATTATCGTTATCGAGAAAGTATACAACCAAAAACATTGGTAAAGTTCCGTTGAGATTTGTTATTTCATCGTTGATATACTTGAGACTGTAATTGTTTTTAAAATTAGTTTAACTAAATTTGTATACAAATAAGGCCTGACGCTTGTAATTAATTAAAGAATTATTTTAAAATAACAGGAGGTACTTAGTCGTAGGTATACATACAAAGAAAACATCACTGCAAATAATCTAAAATAATTGACAAATTAAAAACTGTTGAATATTTTATGGAGAATTAAATTAAAATTATTTTTTATTAGGTATTATTGATTGATTTTAATTCTACATTCTAAAATTAAATAACATTTTTACTAATGGTAAAATAGTAAAATATACCATGGTAAAAACTTTTTAAATGTATTGATACATATAATTTCAGCCACTTTTCGCTACATTAACATTTAAAAACAATATTCAATTTTTTTTTTTCATAAATCTAAAAATATTTAATAATACTTAGAAAATAAGTAATATATTCTTACATTAATAATATGTTAACTATTTTATTATACATATTTTATAATTTTATAATTAATATTTTATACCTGCAAAGAGTTGCATCTTGTAACTCCGTAAATACTATTTCATCAACATAGTATTTATATTTATCCCACATTAACTTTCTTTCAATATTAGATAAAATAATTTCTGCCTGAATATCTATATAGTCTAGTTTTTCTTCACCGTTATATTCTTCTTCAAATATTTCTTCTGAAATAATTTCTTCTTGATTTTCTGTATAGTCTAATTTTTCTTCTCCGTTATATTCTTCTTCAAATATTTCTTCTGAAATAATTTCTTCTTGATTTTCTGTATAGTCTAATTTTTCTTCTTCGTTATTTTCTTCTTCCAATATTTCTTCTAAAATAATTGCTTCTTGATTTTCTATAACTATCATAATATTAACCATCAACGTTTGTCATCTTAACTTAATATTATTTTAAGAAAGTCCCTTAATGAGACAATATTTATGAATTTAAATAATACATCTATTTAAAAATAAACTATGTTTTATTCGTTACCGTTAAAGCACGGATTTCTATGCAATCGTATATTTTTTCCTTTTTACTTTTTTTTTAATTTTTGTCAGTTATCTTAGCGAATCATAATATTTTGAATCTAATGATAAATATTTTTGCGAAATTCAAAATATATTGAATATTAAAGCAAACATTTAAAAAAATAAAATAATGTAAAAAATAATTCATTGCCAACTTCACAATGTCAAATAAAATAATTTTGTTGGCATAAAATAATAACTGAATTAAAGATAAGATCAATAATCGATAACGATAAACTCTTGGGTCTACCTATAATCTTAATAATTGCTCTTGTTGTGTCAGTCAGTTATCAACGTACCACTCAGTATTACGCCGTTTGTCGTTTTGTTGTTGAAACTTTGAAAAGTATACTATTATTAATTTTAATAATAAATACAATTTTAAAAATATATTAGTTTATTCAGTAAATTTTTTTTCATTAAGCATTTAAGTGATTACCTAATTATTATAAGTTGTTTAATTTGTAAATTTCAGATAAATAAAAAAAAAATGTCTTGCATATTTTTTGCATATTTTATGATTTATGCTGCATATTATATGGCATGTTTCGATGCTTTTTAGTGCATAAAAATCCGTGCCCTAATTTATCATTTTAAAAATAAATGTGATGAAGTTAACTTACTCAAATTTGGATCTAATAATGGAACATTGTGAAATAATAAAAGATCTTCTTTAAGCAATCGTTGTATCTTAGTACTAGCGTCTTGCACTTCGGCGTACCTAGCGATTTTTTTTTCTGTCAATTTATGATCGAACGCTATTCGTTTTGTATTCTTATCACGCATATACATTGGCTTATTAATCCATTGACTACTTAAAATGATAATTTTTTCAAAATTTTCATGGGTTTGCATTACACGCTCGTAAATATGTTTAGTCAAATCATGAATAGTGCTAATTGTATTTTGTAAAGATATAGGTGACACAAATTGATCATTTTCAGATTCTTCGTCCAAATCATGTTCACTCGAGTAAACAATATCTATTTATAAGATGATATTAAACTTATTTAGTAATCTAATATTATATTTTATGTATAGGTACGTTATTACTTATAGCTTATTAGTTATTCAGAGATAAGAAACTGTTTTTTACCTTCCGAATTCCATGTAACAAACTTTTGAGCATCTTCAATAAGGTTATCAATATTCTCTATTTCTTGAATGATTAACTGTAATTCTGTAGGATGGGTTTCTGTTCTTAGCATATTATACCTAAATTTATTATGAAATGTAATTTTGTAATAAATTAATATTTAAAATCAAAGTATTTTTTTATTAGAACATAATTTTTGAATTTCACTTACACATTGAATATAACATTTAAAGGCTATAGTTTAAACACAATACACTTAAATACTTAAGCCTAATATTTAAATACTTTAATACCAAGTTACAAACAATTAATATTGTCTATAACATGTTATAAATCAATAAGTAGTGAACTAATGGTTCCTTAACCATAATTTAGTAGCCTATGATTAGTTTATTAGGTAAATTAATACATGTTTTTGCAACCTAGCACATAAGTTTTTTTTAATAATTGTTTATTTTATATTTATAGGTATAAAAAAAACAACTAATACAACAAACTTTTTAAACGATTTTTAAATACTATAAAAGTTGAAATCTTAAATAACATCACTAACCATTTAACTATTTCTTCAATATCTCTTTTATATTTTAAAATCAGATTTTCTCGTTTATAGAGCTTAATTGCATCGTATGGTATATCATCTATTCCAATCCCAAACATTGGATTTTTGAAATTATAATTGCAGAGAATTATGTATCTAGTTACTTTAATTGCTGCATCCAGCTTTAAAAAAATGAAAAATAAAAACAATTATAATTATTATTTGCATGATAATTGTTTATAAATTAAAAATGATTACTTCTTCAGAAAAGTTCAAACTGATTGTCTTATTATTGTTAATTGTGAAAAGCGGTTGTACTATTTTTTCCTGTATCTGTATTGGTACAACACGCTTCCATTCTTCAAACAAAGGACTTAAATAATTTTTAAATTTATCCTTTAATTGTTCAGCCTTTATATTGATTTGATCTCCTCTTGGAGTTTTCATGATTCTGTACAACAATAAAAAAGAATAATGAAAGTCTTAAGTACAAATCTAAATTTATTAAGGTATAGGTATTAAATAGTTACATAAGTTATTACTTATTACTTATGTAATACTTATTTGTCGTAAAATAAGTAATAATAATACTATTTATAATAATAAATACTATGTATACTATTATTATAATACTATTATAATACTTATTTATAACGAATTACTGGTTTAAAATAGTATAAATTATATATTATATTATGTGATATTTACGACAAGTCAAAAGACTGAATAGCTTTTAAATCTTCCAATAATCGATTATTTATCCGCGAGTTACCCCACATGATCGCTCTAGCCACGAGTGGATATTCTTGGTCCATTTCTTCTGGTATAAATCGCATTTCGTAATAATCACTTTTCTCGATTCCGGTATCTATCACCGTTCCTGATAGACGGTCAATAAGTTTCTAAGGACATTAAAAAAAAAATAGTTTCAACTTCTAAGTTGGAGTAATTTTAATATTAAAAAAATAAAGGGTTGATACTAACTAACTCCCGAGCCAATTCCAAGTCCAATAGATCTAACGCTTTTTCGAAATGCTTTTCCACAATACTCGCTACAATAGGACGATTTAGCACGGTCGAACCAAATATCATTATAAACTGTAAATTTAAGGTAAATACGATTGTAAAAGGATGGAAAAGTGGGTAGGTTCCACTCTTCTCTACAGTATATGCATATGGTGAGTCACTATAATGGATGTGTTGAATTTAAATTCAATGATATAGATACCTGCATCATTATTCGTTATAATATATGAAAATCTGATGATGGTATATTACTCTATTAGCCTATACCACGTATAATGTTATGATTTTTGTATTGCTATTAAAGTAATTTATTTTACTTTTAAGTAATATGATAGGTTGGTTTAATAATTCATAAAACCATTGAATTTTTCATAATTATATTAGTATTTCATTAATCATTATGTTGAAAAATGCATTATCACTTTAGTTTTGTGTACAATGTACAAATGATATACATCATGTACATGATACATTTCTTTACTTATATTTATATTTTTAATTTCATCGTTTTATTTATACTAATCATCATTAAATAATTACTTAAAGTATACCTAATTTATTTATAATCTTATAAAATAAATTGAGTATAAAAAATCCATATAGCAAAAAGACTGCTTTTATAATTCAAGTTGATAATTAAGAATTTAGATAATAATTAATTTTGAGGTTCCATCAAAAATTAGACTCGGGCCCCAAAATTTCTTAGTTGGGCTCTGGCTTTATATTTAAAAAAAGGTATATGTCAACCTTCAGTACTTCAATATAAGTATCTATTTAATAGGTACGTAATTAGTATTATTAGTTTGAATTATATTTCATAAGTTCAGTGTAAAAGCTTATGTGTGTATATTTTATAATCTAAATATAAAATTAAAAGAGAGTAATTTTACTTTGTGAAATGACATTAGATTGTCGATGTTTTCGAAACAGGCTTTTGAAACAGTGGCTAAACGATTGTCAATATCATTCGACATATTTAAATAGTAATTGTAGTCCTCCAGAAACGAGGCGTTATTTACGTCATTCAATAAATCCAATGGATCGTAAGCTATAGAAACCAACTTTTCCATATACTTTGTAAACCGAAGATACATGTTTTCAATCATTGGACTATACCAACAGCCAATGAGTCCACCCACATCCACTTTTTCCAATTTTTGATAATCAATAAAGTTTATTATCATCGACTAAAACAATATAATTTTAATACATAATAATTAATATTTGTGTAGCTATATGGCTGTATAAAATGCAATGAAATCGTACCTAGTTAAATTATAGTTTTAGTTTAAAATTATAATTTTTTTTTTCTTTAATATTGCCATAGTTCATAAATAATTAATAATTAATAACTAAACCAATTTTTCGCTCTGCGGTATAATTAATAGGTATATGACTTGCAAAGATTCGTGTTTTTGACAATTTTGTAAAACTTAGATTTCAAATACTTATAAAAAAAATCTATATATTATATATATTCGTTACTTTTAAACGGTTATATGTACAACTTATGAAGAATTTCATATTAAATTCTTAAACTTTTTGATTAAGAAAAAAATCTAAAAAAAATTAAAAATTGAAAATTCCCATTACAACAACTTTAAATATTACTCATACGAGGTTTAGAAAATGTTACTATAAATATTTACTAAAAATATCAAGTCGCTACAATAATAAATTTTTAATTTACAATTAATATCCAAATCAATTTCATCTCAAAAATTGGAGTTTCATAAATATTTCTATTTTCCACTGTTTCAGCTTTTTTTAGTTTTTACATAATTTTTAAGAATACTAGAATGTTTTTACTTTCTAAACTAACTAGATAAAATTTACTAAAAAACACCGATCAACGTTAAAGATTAAAGCATATTTTCTGCTCCAATACGAAATAACAAACACAAATAAAAATTAATAAAAAAAAACACATTATTGTAAAATAAATACATTGCTCCACTCAGAATTTAAAATACGAATTTTAGGAGGTACTATAGGTATTGACAATAAATACAATGATAACAAAATAATAGTTTTAATTTTTACAATAAAATTAATTAATGAACTAACTCAGAAAATATTAAAAAAACCACTCTTAATTTAATTTCAAAACTCAAATATGTAAGTATAGTAGTTATTAGTATTTTTTTTTTTTTTTAGTTATAGTATTTTGAAATAATACATAGCCACATAAATATACTAATATATAATATAACTACTATATTTCTAACATACTTTAATACAATTTAACCGATCTTCAAATGCGTCAAGACTCTGAAAAATATCATTTGTGTGGAAGTTCCAATAACGTGGTTTGTAATTACGTGAAACAGAATTTGACAATACAAATTTATCAAATTGTTTTTTGAAATATTCCGTTTGAATAACTTTGAATTGATTTCTATATAATATATTTTTAACGACATATTATGACATAATATACATGTAATGTATTAATATATAAATAAATATACAAATTAGTTACTTGAAATAACTTAATATATCTAGAATATCATAAATCTTTGCTAAATTTTCTGCTAGTTCGCCTTGAAACAGAGCAGTTGGCTCTAAATATCTCGATGACTGGAATATTAATGTGAGATAAAATAAATAAATACATGTTATAAGCTTGTTTTAATTACCTCAGCCATGACCATATTACATAATACTTTTATCAAGATAATTAGATAATTATAATTTTGAAAATTCGGACAATTTATCCATATACAAGCCAATTTCCTCCATAAAACACATATTTCTATCTTTGACTCGACCAAACCATCTCCTTCAATCGTATTGATGTGTTTAGTCAGTGTTGATAAAAACATATTTATTAGATTTGTTTCTCGTTTTTCTAAATAAAATCAAAACAAGTAAACATTTTTAGTACGGAAAACATAATAATTTGACAAATCAATTTACCAGACACTGTTGTTTCTATTATTTGCTTATAAATATCCAAACATGGACTTTTTGTAATGGTTAAAAAATGTCCAATCTGTTGATCAATTTGTTCATAAAAATGTATAAATTGTTTTTCTCGATTTTTCCAAAAATCGAGGTCTGTATAAAAAAAATTAATATAAAAATTAAACAAAATGTAACAATAATATAGTTTCATTTAGTGAATACATTGAACAGGCGACGCAGCGGGATTTTTCTCCAAAATCACATCTGGCTTGAGCGCTACCATTGTTTTCATTTCTTTGAACCAAGTGTACACTTTATTTTCTAATCTTTGTTTTAACACATCATCAATAATTTTTCCATCACTAAACATGTATTTAACCAATAAAATTAATATTCAATAGTTAATAAAATATTTTTTTTTTAGATTTTGAGCTGAACGAAAAATATATTGAATTTACAACTAAGTATGTATGTTTATTTTTAATTCTAAGGGGGGAGGGGAGATGTGTATGTATTTATTTTAAAATTACGTGAGTGTGTTTACTACTATGTTTACACGATAAGTAGGTAGTCGAAAAATAGTTATATTTTCAACTTAAAAGGTGTATATACTGCTTATCCACAAAAATGTTATCTAGTTGTAGACTTTTAGAGGCTGCATATTACAAGCGTCTGAAAAATAGGTAAGTACAGTAATAGTACAGTATACTCTCGATTGGGCGATTGTAAACTCCGCCAGAATACCGGTCAAGATAAAAAGGTATTAAAAGGTCTAATGTAAACTCCGTCAGTTTTTTTTCTTACCTGTAATGGGTATATGTAAACTCAGCCAGTTTCAAAATTCAAAAAAAAAAAAAAATGACAGTGTAACAGGATGCTATAAAAAGGTAGCACAAATGGAGTAATACAAGACTTAGAATATTTACAATTTGTATCACATCATTTTAGTTTATATATGTGACATATACCTAACTATATATTTTTGGATTATTAGGTGTAACGATTATTTAGGTTTTATGATTTTTTTACTATGATTTAAATATTTAATGTGAACAATATGATATTATATTTTATTATAATTTTTTTTTAATAATATATCATATTAATTTTATACTACTACTACTTGATTTTCTTCATTGACGAAGTTTACATGAGCCTTATTTTACCTGTTTTTTTTTCTGGCGAAGTTAGGTTTAAAAAAAAGGTACTTGTGGCGGAGTTACATACGCCCTCTCGATTATCTTTGAGTGTATTTATAAAAAAATAAATTTAAAAAAAAAACGGAAAACTTTAAATGTCTATAAATAGTTCAAAGAGAGTCCAAATACTAATAATATACCTAATATAATTATATGATGGATAAAAATTATTTGGCGTAAATGATGAAAATCTAAGGTTATCTCAAAAACTGAGTGCGTAAAAATTCCCCAATATATTTCCCTTTTCTTATTATATTTTTACCTTTTAAAAAAACAAATATTTTGAAAAATACTGGTAATTCTAATTTAAACTATTCTAAAGCCTAAAGGACAAAGTACATCCAATTTTCTATCAAAAATTACCTCTAAAGTTAAAAATCGAAGCTCTACTTTTCGTGTATAGGTACAGACACACAAAAAACACACATTGTAAAATAAAATAGCTTTGCTTAGAATCTATAATAAAACAGGAAATTTGTGAATAAATAAATTAAAAAGATCTAAACCACTTTGAAAATAGAATTAAGGTAATTTAAACATGTTTATATATTATGTTTATGTCATATTGCATATTATGATACTGCAACATTTTCCGTTGTGACACACGTTGTACTAAATTAAAAAAAAATTATTTTTGAATAAATAATTGCTACCTCATTTCGGCGGTTTTTAAAGCAGAAGTAATGTTGTCATATCCATAAGGTAAAGTCAATATTGAGCGATTTTTCATCTGTCCTGACATGTTATTTATGTTTGTAAGAAAATCATTAAGCCTGTCTTGTACTTCCACTATAATGTCATCGGAACAGTTTTTGAAGAAGTTTTCTTTGTTAGAAAATAAATTCAACAAAGCCTATTAAAGATAAACATAAATTAATTTAAATAAAACTACAATATTATTTAACAATTTTACTATATTTATATGTTTATCACTTACATTTTCAGTGATCGCTTTTAAATCTTCAAAAGGGTTTGGTGACACTTCTCCACACAAAAGTATCGAATCACAATTATCGTCTGTAACTTCAACTGGATCAAGTCTTATAATATAGGAAACTCTAGACTTATAACCATCAGGAAAATCATCATACATAGGTATCAATAAACCAGCAGAGTTCTGCATGAAAAAAATCGAATCACGATCCGGCGTGTTCAAAAATTCCATTACCAAAGCCTAAAAGTCGTTTGAAAAACAACACATTTTGCTTACTTTTTTATAAACAAGGTTGTAAATGTTTCTTTAATTTTCGTATTTATTTTTTTGATTACTTTTTTTTTGCTTGTTATATAATTATAATATTATATACCACAAAGGCCAAAATATCTTAGACGATGAACACAATTTAAGAATTTTCAATTATTTAAATAAAAACTATGCTATATGATCTGTATAACCAAATATATAAATTGCTATATTTAAAATATTGTATAAGTATTGATACCATATTCAGAAATAAAATCTATAACTATTTCAGAATAAATTTAATTTTAGAATACTTTTGTTATCATATTCAAAATATTTTACAAATGCTATTATTATAAATAAATATTGTAATTAATTAATAAAAGTTCTTATTCAATATCAACAAAAAATAATAGTATACTTACATGAAACTCTCGATTTCGCATCATTGTATCTATTACATCATTTTTAATCTTTAAAGATTTTATTAGAAAATTATACACATATACTAAACGTTTATCACTCAATTCTCCACTGTCTCCACTATTCATCTTAAATAAATTAAGTAAAGTTAAAAATTAAGTTCATAAATTGCATTTTAGATTATATAGATTATATGGTTTATTTTATATAAGCTTAGGTAAGTTACCTAGGTGACTATATAATTGCTATATCGAAGGTTGTTATGGATGTGTGAACAATTCGTGCAAGCAACCCATCAATCATTCAGTTTTTTTAGATTCGTACAATATTACAATACAATACAGTCTAACGCCTTGTAATTATTATCAAAAAAACAATCAATTTCTAAGATTTTTAATAATAACACACTGTTTTATAAGAAATAGAAATATAGTAAACTCTAATGATTTTTTATACTAAAGGTCACCAGTTAATCAATGTTAGACTATATATAACACTAAGTTAGTAAATAAAGTGTAGGCGAATAGCTATTTTTAATCAAATAATTTTCTCTCTTATTATTAATACATTTTTACCGCATTACAATGCATTACCTATTTATATGTGCACTTAATTGTATATTATAATATATGTTCAATAAAAAAAAAAACGTACTTCTAGTAAAATGTGAACATGAAGTGTTATAAGTAGTATACTAAGTAGGTATTATAAATTATAATTATTAATAAAAATTAATTCAGTCGTAACTTATTGTATATTTAAAAAGTTCAAAACTGAAAAAAATCACGACGATTTTATGTTTAATAAGTCATAAAATGTATTTTGTAAAAAAAATATAATATATTTAGTTTTTATAACCATTAAATAATATAAGTATTCATCATAATAATATTTGTAACAAAATGATAGTAACTCGTTCCTGTAGTAGTGTACGAGTATACGTACGTATAGTCGAACGGTACGATATTAAGGTACGCGACCATGGCTATAAAATAGTTGAGGTCGGTACCTGGCTAAATAACCACTTCCGCAATCCATTAACCATTAACATGAAATAAGATAAATAATATTACCATAATCCGTGATCTTCAACTTGAAATGTAATAAAATTACCAGGTAATATATTAGGTAATTATGTATATATTATACATTTTAGATTCTTAGAGAACAATGAATATATTGATTTTACCATGAGGTATAAATGCAGGTATAATTATAAATACGATTTATAATAAAAAAAATGCTAGTGAATCTAGTTGATACTATCGTAAAGTCAAAATTAAAAATTAACTGTACATCAAAATAATTTTTTAAGGTTTAGAGTGGAGCGATGAATTGATTTTATCATAATAATCTTTTTTTTTTTATAAAAAGTTTTTATATTTTATAGTACGCATAATTGTTCAATAATTCAATATGTATATTTTCTTAATTTATTATATTAAATATCATCATGCTACCAATTTTATTGATAATTCTACATTACATGTTTATCTGCCTGTTAAATAATTGTACAAAAGGTTGATCCCGTATATTTTATAATAAATAAATAAATAATATATTACATGTCTTGTATACAATCATACCGGTAAAGCACGATTCCGTACATTTTACCTTTTTAGGAACACGATTCTGTACGATTTTGATCAAACAATAGATTATTAAAAACGCCCCCAAAACAACACGATTACGTACGATTGTCTGTGCAATGCTGCCATTTAATATATATTGACAATTTGTTTAAAGTATAAAAAATTTTAAAATTTTAAAAATGTAAAAAAATAATTATATAATACTTGATAAATACTTATATACTTATGATAAACAACGAAAACTTATCTGATAGGTATATATCATTGTTGTACGTCAAGTATATAAATGTTACTAAACAGACGACCGGATTTACAGTCCGATTTTTTATATGTAGAGTTAGATTGTGGTAAATTGACAGTGCCGTTTTTCGCTGGAAGTTCACCCGGTACGCCGGACGTCGGTTCCGGCACACTGTACTTGAAGGAACAGGGCGATCGGCCGGCAAATTATAATTGTGTGTTTGGATCCCTACTTATAGTTAAGTATAAGCGAAACGTATGTAAAACGCTCTAATTAAGGCCGGGGCTGTACACGGCGTTTTCTGTCGCGGATTACAACGCGGCGTATAACGTAAGTCGTGTACAACTATTATAGTTATATAAACTTCCAATTGGACGGAAAGCGGCGTGGAATACGCAGCGTACGAAACGCGGCGGAAAACGACGTGTCTGGCTCCGGCCTAAGTCAAATAGACTAATACCATATGGAAATCTGGCAACATTGCGTCAAAATAATCTTGGGTACAAAACGTACGGAATCGTGTGTCTCAAAATGTACACGATTCCGTACGCTGATAAGGACCGTACGAAATCGTGTTCTACCCAATCATACAGCTAAGTATTTCTTCATTAATGCTTACAATTTTTGTTAGAAAAATGCCGATATTTTATAAAGTATCTGTTAAATATTTATAAATTTTTAAATTTAATAAAACAGATTAAAAAATCATACAAGTACTTCAAAATTCTCAAATACTTGAAATTTACACCAAATGTCTGTTTATTACTATATTAGTATTATTTATATACAGTTAAACCTAACCCCCAGAGAAATTGTCTGGATTCAACACATACTATCAAAATATCAAATAATTTTAGATTTTTGTTATAGTTAAAAATTACTAGTCGTAGTAGCTTGAACCATACACCAGTTGTTTAAATTGGCATTTTCTATAGTCTATACATGATTTAATTTTGGGGTATTCAGATCATTAAAACATAAACCACCTTTTTCATCACCACTGGAAAATATATCCCAGGTGAAAAATCATTTCCGTTCGGAATCGTTTTTCGTATACAATGATACCTATGATAGATAGTAGGTACCTATATCATTTGATTCAAATTTAACACATAAATAATAGTGACGTACTGTACAACAGAGCGTTACTCATTTGACCGAGCTTTTTGATATTACGCAGTATACATATTTAATTTCATATTCAATATATAATATTTTTCGTAGTATTTCAATACATACAAATCGAAAATCGGATGAGTCGCTCGCTTTAAAGTTATAATTTGAGCAACGACTTTCATGCATTTGCATATTTTTTTTTATTATAACTTCATCGTATACGAAACCTATATGTTTAGTAAGTATAGATACAATATAATTCATAATGTTTGTGATTAATACTCAGTTTTAACTTATAAGTGCACGTTTTTGTATACTTTGTCATTTTCTGATTGATTTTTGATTATAAGAGCATATTTTACATTACGCGGAGTATTTAGGTATATTGTATTAAAACGTTTAAAATAGATGTAGATATGCATCAAAAATTGATGAAATATTCCAAAAATATTATTAAAAAAAATTGATTGTAATAAATCGAAAACACCCCTCAACATTTTTTTCTGCGTACGTCCCTGACGATGACAAATTATAAACAAATAGTAAATAATATAGGTCCTATACTATAGGATAACTTTGTGTGTAAATACAATCAAGGCCGTATATAAGGAGGATTAAGGGGTTCAAACCCCCTCAAAATATTTTATAGTTAATAATATATAACTATATAAATAATAATTATTATAATTATAATTTTGTTTAAATTAAGTTTAGCTGGTTGTTTTTTTTAATTATCTACAATGAAAATATTATTTGATTAACCCCCCCTCTTCTGAAATGTGTTTCATCTGCGGTTTTGAATATAATAATAAGCTTAATAATAAAAGGTAATATTAGGTGGGTAGGTGGGCACCAGCATAACCATGCATAAATTTTCTTGCAACTTAAAATATTTTTGGGGGGGCTTAAGCCCCCCCCCTTCCTTAGGTTCGCCACTGCCCGTATACATATTTTAAAAAAAGTACACTTTAAAACTTAGAGCTCCTTCTCTGTCGTAATTGAATCTAGGACGTTTCCCCCCCCCATGCCTTTCCCCCCCGTTACAATGGACGTTTCCCCCCCGAACAGGACAATTCCCCCCCGAACAAAAAAAAAATAAGTAGACAATAATAATATACAATGCAAATAAATAAATGTAAAAACAAAAATGATTGAATTAATATATAAATATAATTGTATAAATGTAAATAGGTAAATCTACTGCAGCTTACGAAAATTAAATAATATAAATCAAAAATATCACGGAATATAATAAAAGTGTTTATCAAAAATACAAAACTAAATAATATTATAAAAAATATCACGGAATATAATAAAATTGTTAATATTAAAATACAAAATTAAATAATAATTATGAAAAATATCACTTTATTCTGGTAAGATAGCTCACGGAAATTAAAAAATTTAAAATATCATTTGAAAAACGTTCGCATAATTTTTTTAACCTATCGTCCTTACCTAAATTACTACGAAAAGCTCCTGATCTATAATTTAAAATTTTTATTGAAGCACTTGAGTGGCTCATTTGTAGAGCTTCAATAAAAAGCCAAATATTTGGATGGTTAATTCGCACTAGAGTTGCAAATTTATTATTCCACCCTTCCAAAATATTGTTTGTTCTACCTATACCAGCTTTAGTTAACTCAAACACGTTCCACATGGAAGGTGGAAATAATGGAGGTGTTCTGGTAAATATATACTTTAATTCTACATTTTCTTTATTCCTATAGCGACCGTTAACATAAGTTGTATCAAAGTACGTAAGAATTTGATCAGCATCTTGGTTATAAAATTTTTCATATAAAATTTCCATACCTAAAACACAACCACAATCTACATCTACCTATTTATGAAAAAAAAAAATAGTTATTAATCATAATGTAGTAATGTACATATCTTTTTTGACATAATTGACTGGTGAAAATGCATGACCAGTTATCATTGCGATATCTCATTGGAATTGTTTGTCTTCTTTATATTTTTTGACTAGCCCATACTCTTGGATTTTACGCCATACTGATTGACATAGATGAAAATAGTAACAGTGAATTTTTACTTTCGGTAGTACTTTTTCAATCGCAATAACGACAGCTTTCTCAAAATCTATTGTTATTTGTACCACTTCACAATTTGGACATTTTGCACAAATAACAGAAAGCATTTCGGTATATGTATTTTTTGTTTTATTTTGAAGAAGAATGTACACCAAAGGAACTGTTACTGAGCCCATTTTAACATGAATAATATAAACTTGGTTAAAGCCTGTAGGCGCAGTTGAAAATGTTCCATCCATGTACCAATATTTTGACGTTTTTAATAATTCCAAACTTTCTGGAGATGAAAAAATTATTATTCTATTTTCATTATTCTGATTGTCATATAATAAAAACGGTTGAGGATTTTCACCTCCTGTTGTTGCCCATATACCAGTCACTTTCAACTCATTTATTGGTACTAAGGGTGGATAAGATGCATTTTTAACTCTTCTTAAACTTCGTTTTATGCTGTTTTCGGCTGGCATTAACTTTGCTTCGTTGGATAAATTTATTGTAGCTTTGGAAAATATAATAGAAGGAGGCTCAGAATGATTTTTCGCATTATTTTTCATTAACGATAATGTTTTTGCTACTTCAACTTCAGCTGGGCAGGCACTATGATTGTGATCAGTTGTAGAAATAATAACTTTGATGCTCTCATCGGTTGTAATACTTCCCTGACAGCTATTTTCATTGTTCTTGGATTTTTTTACACAATTCCAACGTATACCCACTTTAACAAGTTTTTGTTTAAAATATACAAAATTTTCAAAAATTATTTTTTTACCACCCGTTTTAGTATTAATTATTTCCATTATAAATTTATTAAATTCACAAGTCACAAGAACGAACTGTTTACGCACAATGTTACGAACTTTACTAAGAGACATAAAATCAAGAAATGTAATATAGATAATTTGAGGTAGGTTTATCAATCATTGCCAATTAAATTGGATAATAAATAACCTAAGTGAATGATGATAATAAGGGATGGGATTTTACAAATTTTATATTTTATTTTTTATTTTTATAGTATTAAAGTTACCATTGTTACGTACTAATTGGTTACTAATTCAGTAATACTTATCGATGCCTATATGGCTATGAGAAAATTGTTATCGGCGATAACTTGTACTTACCAGTTACCTATGTAATACATACTATTATTATTATAATATATAATTACCAATTATAGGTATATAATAGTGGTAATTTGAGTGGAAAGGCCTAGCTATGATAAAATTGTTATCGACGATAATTTGTCGTACTATATAATTTAGTATTCGTACCTTAAACTAAGAAAACGCATTAAAATCGTCAAAAAATGCAAAAAAATATGTTTAAATAATCAATATCATACTTAAGATGATCGTATACTTCTGGTAAAACCAAAGTACCTATTTTCAAAATTATTATTATGTAAAAAAATATAAACATCAATTCGGGGGGGAAACGTCTCAGTCCGGGGGAGAAATGTCCAGTACCGCTAAAATTCTCGGGGGGGGAAGGCACGGGGGGGAAACGTCCATATACCGTCGTAATTACTGCGTATACCTACTTAATGCGTATACTACTCTACCATTTCTACCAATTTTGCTTTGTCATAGTCCATAGGTAGATATAATCTTCTATAAAAATTTTTTTTTTTTCATCTAATTACTTTATTTTATTTATTTATTTATTTTATCAACTGTAAAAACTAATTATATATTTGAAGTTATAATGCCAACTAATTTAGTGTTTGTCTATATAATGAAAATACTTTGAAATTTAAGTAGGTAGGTAATTTTAAGTAAACTTAAACTTGAGAATAATTATTAAATTATTTTATCACATTACCAAGTACCAACCAATCAAAATACATTAGGATTAGGTTGAACCATAAAATATAAATTATAAAAAATTATAACATGTATTAGCCCATTATATTTTCAAAAAAATAGTACAATTCCATGTAGGTACTAGGCCAATCAATTTCCAGATGCACACCACTCAAACCTTTATGTCTATACCTATTCGTATAATCGTATCAATACCTATAGATACGAATACAACTCTGCTGTACCTATATTAGTTAAGTGTATTATAGGTCACTGTTGTGTTAAATTTGATTTCAATGATAAATCATTCTAAGCGGAAAGAGTTAGTCAGCCTATGTAACACATATAATTTAATATTTATTTTCATGATATAGTTATCAAAAATCACCTAGTCAAAAATGTCATTAAAATTCTAGATTTTTTTTTTTTTTTGGAGGAAAATTAGGTCTTATAAAAATATTCAACAGTAGGTAATTATTTAGTTTTACCATTTCTATTATACAGAGTGCGGCAGTCAAACACTCAAACCCGACGATTTAAAAAGAACTGGTGGGCAGGGCTAAAGTGGTAGAGATTTCGGGAATGTTCTTATCGCTTTTAAATACTCGGAATTCAGACAATTCAGTAAACATGGAGCATTGGTCGAGTGAACAGCGTACGTTCGTGGTAAAAGCGTATTACAAAAATAATGATAATATATGTATAATATAATATTATGACAATATGACGTGTGGCTAACCAAGGAAGGAATTTGTGTGACATAATTTTTAAAAAATGAAGTTTTTAAACACATAACATAAAATTCTGCTTGTGTAGTTTTAATTTGTTTGGCAAAAAATTAACAAAAATTTTTTTTTCTATTTTTTTTTAATTTTTTTAATCATCGGATTTGACTGCCGCACCCTATATTTATTTAATAAATAATAATAATAAAAACCAATAAATTCCCTCATAGGCGTTTCAGGGTATGTATAGCAACACCTGCGGGCTGCAAACACTCACAATTTTTATTTTTACTAACTAAAAATAGTTAGTAACGTAGTAGTTAAAATTTACAAAATAAGAAACATTACAAAAGACGTCTAGCATTGTAATAATAATAGTAATACGTAATGACGTATCGTATAAAATAAATAACATTTTTGTATTGATCAAATAAATAATATGTATTGACTTATTAAATATAATTTTTAGCAACACCTACCACTAAGTCCTGCGCACGCCTATGCAATTCCCTATCTCATCTCTATACATTACAATAATATGTAAAAAAGACATCACAACAATCCGACGCGCATTCTGATGGATGCGTTTATTCCAGACCATAATTTTTTGTTCCGGCCGGTCAGGTTCAGCATACTTCCTTTATCACAATTTACAGCGGTTCCTAAACTGGGAGTCGCAAGCCATGTTATTTTGCCATAACAACAAAAATATTTGTAAATTTAAATACTATAAATTTGTTACCTACTTATTTATTCATGGGAGCAAAATTTTTTTTTTATTTTTAGTGTGGCGTAAACTAAAAAAGTTTGGGAACTACACTGCAATCTATCAGATAGATTCTATAGTCGGTCAGTTATTTTATATCAAAAACCATGGAATAATCTTAATAATAATGGTAAAACGGTAACACCGAAATTTGTTATCGATAACATTTGATAACTGCCTGTAATGTGTAAATAAAGATGATGTGTTTGCCGCCACAACCAGTAAAAGTTCTTTATCTATGGCTACAACTTACTGTCTACAACCTATAATATCGTTTTACCGCGTAAAATCGTTTCGAGGTCTTTGTGAAACGCGTGTGCGTGCGGGTGAGCACCCGCTTTGAATGGTTTACCACTTACTAGACTGTAGGCGTTATATTATTTTGCCTCCAAATTCACGGAATACGTCTACTGTTGTTCAGACCAAACACGTATCGTTTTCGTTCTCATTTCACGTTTGCCGACTGCCGTTTCCGCTCGACAACTACTCTCTGTGTCTAACTTTATTTGATTGACTATCGACCATAATATTTTCAACGATGATGACGATGAACAAAGAAAATGTGATGGACAATTCGCAGCAGCCACAGGTAATTTTACCCTCACGGTTATCGTTGGACATAAAACCATACAGGAAGTGTCGTCTATGGACTTTGTTTCGTTTTCTGTTTGCAATAATCGTAATGCAATTTAACTTTTAAATCGCATGCCTATATTATATTTAATTGTATTGTTGTTGATCGTGGCTATTCAATTCTTCAGTCTTATATTTTCTATAGTGTACAGTGTACTTAATTATCTATTCATAGTTCATGCCTATATTAATAACCAAGACACTAAGTATGTATTAAGAGTGATTATTTTGTCTAGAACCAATCGTCATTTCGAAAACTATTATTATTGAAAATATATGTAATTTACTGTCCAATTACAACATTGGTATAAATGCGGTTTAGTTCCCACGCGATTTTTTCAATTTTTCTCACCCAAAAATTCGTATTTTAAAGCACTGAACACAATAGTTTAATTCAAAAATTCTTGCGAATCATTCTTTTGAAAATTATATCAATCCAAAGTTTACGATTTTATGCATTTACGCATGGATGCGCGAATGTATACTTTGCTTTTCTCCGTTTGTTGGAAGGTAGGTTGAGTGATAAATACATTAATATATTTAATTTTTACCCTATAACCTACATGAGGTTTTACATAGCAAGTTGAGAGGGATAATTTTGATTTGTGGAGCGGAGCGACGAGTGCCTTAACACGCGTAGTCACATTTTTGGTTTCAATTTTTTTGCATATTTCCACCCATTGTTAAAAACATAATTTTTAAAAGAAATCAAAAAGTAGTTTTTTTATGATTTTATCGTGGATATTACGTAGTTTTGACGTATTTATTTAATCTATTTTATAATTTTTATAAAACATAATTTTTTAAGTAAAAAAATGTGAGAATTTTCGAATTAGACTTGTATTCAGTGCTTTAAAACACATTTGGAGGGGGGGGGAGAAATCACATGTGCACTAAACTGCATTTGTTCCAAAGTTTTTAAAGTAATGAGTGGTTCGTGATTAAAAAATCACCTTGTATTAAAGATTCATGCAAAATTATACTATATAATATCCGTAAGAGCAGGTGAATGAACCAGTAAACAACTCTATAGTACGGTTGTAGCTTACCTTGAATAACTTCCTAGTTTTTATTTAGGCATCCTTATATTAACTGATTTCCCTCATAGAATAATAACTGATCTGTAATGTAATTATTTTTATAGCAAGGTTTAGGTACCTAGATACTTAGAAAAACTGAATGGTTTTATTTTATTTTATAAAATACATGTCATTAATAGTACAACCCACATTGATCTACATACCAACATATTATTTCCCAATTGGATATCATGAAAAAATGGTATTGCTATCCCGTATTATTAAAAAAAATATATATTAACATTGAGAATAATGAACCATTCAAATTTAGCAGATGTCAATGGACATAGTTTTGGACATTTTACTGATTTAAAATACTACAATTTTCTATTAAGTTGATAATCTTAATGTATTACCTATGCTGTAAATCTAAATACCAAGGATTTCAAATGTATACTAGAAATACCTTCTAAAGAAAATTAATTTTTTTTTTTTTTGGAAAATAGTATGCAATTTGTTCTATACTTGTGATAATTTAAATGTGGTTGATTTAAGACATTTAAGTACATGTGATGCTAATGCAGTTTGGTTCTTATGTGATTTTTCAATTTATTTTTCAGGTATTCAGTTATCTTTTTCAGTGTTTTAAAATAATTGTGAAAACAAAACATGCTAATTTTGGATATGTAACAGTTTGAAATATGTTTTTATTATTGAAAATTTTTATATTATACAATTCTAGCTTTGACACCAATTTAGTGACTTGAGTTTATATTTTATACATAGTGACTTACCAAGCTCATTCCATTTTTTACTTCAATAATGCAGTTTTAAATACCAGATTTTTGAAATTTTTAATTACAAATTTTTACATATTTTTAAATTAAAGACCATATTCTATTCAAGTTATTGAGATTTTTTTATACTACTTATGTAGTTTCCTATGGAGATAAAAACTTTATTCTTCATTTTTTCACTCATTAAAATTTGTGCTGAATAACTTACAATAAAAAAGGAAGATTGTGTCATTTGAAACAGATGTTTCTATCATTAAGTAGGTAGTACAAAAAACCTCTCAAAAATTTTAATAAATTCATTATCAAACCAAAAAAAAAAAAGATGAATTATTCCATGTAAATTAAACAAATGAATTAAATAATAAATATCTGGAAGATAGGAGTACTTTTTTTTTTTATTATATATCAAAATTTAAAACCAACACATTGTACAACCTGTATCTTTATTATTCAAATTCAAAAAAAAAAAAAATAAAATCATGTTAATAAATTATGTATTTTTATTATTTTTATTTATTTATTATTTTTTTTTTTCAGAAGACTAAACATTTTTTAGAATCTGTGACTGAATATAGAACAAATTTTGATGCCACAATCGAACCCTTATTGAAAGATAATCCCAGACGTTTTGTCATATTCCCTATTATATATGATGATATCTGGGCTATGTATAAAAAACAAGAAGCTTCTTTTTGGAATGTAGAGGAAGTTAATTTGAAAAATGTAACATTCTAGTTCATTAAAGTTATTAATTAAGCATTTTCTGATTAAAAATTAATTTTTGATTCTAGGATCTTGATGATTGGATTAGATTGACTGATGAAGAACGTCACTTCGTATCCCATGTATTAGCATTTTTTGCTGCTTCGGATGGTATTGTTAATGAAAATCTTGTTGAACGATTTTCTCAAGAAGTTCAAGTAACTGAAGCTAGATGTTTTTATGGATTTCAAATAATGATGGAGAATATACATTCAGAAATGTATAGCTTATTAATTGATACATATATTCAGGATCCGAAAGAAAAGTAATTAATTCTTTCATTATACAAACTGATTTATATTAATATTATTATTTTTTAAATTTAGAGATTTTTTATTTAATGCTATTGAAACCATGCCATGTGTTAAAAAAAAGGCAGACTGGGCTCTTAAATGGATAAGTGATAGTAAAGCAACTTTTGGTGAAAGGTTAGTGGCCTTTGCTGCTGTTGAAGGTATATTTTTCTCTGGAAGTTTTGCTGCATTATTTTGGTTAAAGAAAAGAGGATTAATGCCCGGCTTAACTTTTAGCAATGAGTTAATTTCTAGAGATGAGGTATGTTAATTTTTTTTATCAATATAATATTTTTATATTATATACCTAATTTATTATTTTAATATTTTTAGGGTTTACATACAGATTTTGCTTGTCTTTTGTTTAAACACTTGGTTCAAAAACCACCTCAAGATGTAATTACACACATAATTCGTGAAGCAGTTACTATTGAACAAGATTTTTTGACTAATGCTTTACCTGTTAGAATGGTTGGAATGAACTGTGAAAAGATGGCTATATATATTGAATTTGTTGCTGATAGGCTGTTAGTTGAATTGGGATGTCCTACAGTACGTACAATTTATATCATAATAATACTTATTATTCAAATTTAAAAATTTAATTAAATATGTAATTATAGGTTTTCAGATCGTCAAATCCATTCCCATTTATGGAACTTATATCTCAACAAGGAAAGACAAACTTTTTTGAAAAGAGAGTTGGTGATTATCAAAAGGCTTCGGTGGCTGTTACTGAAACTCCTCATCTATCGACAATGGATATAACTGATAAGGACTTTTAAATTATATTTTAATAGTGGTTTTTTTTCCTTTTTTTTCCTTTTATTTGTGTATTTTTTATTTAATGATTTTTCTCCTTCTCGTAAGAGGGTAATAAGTTACTTTATTTAACCAAAAAGCACTAAAAGCACTCTGTATTTTGTTTGTGAATAAAATTATTTTGTCAATGACATATTTATAATTAAAAGAACTTTATTTTAAATTGTATAACTTAAAGAAAAAGTATTTAAAATTTTAATAAATTACACTATCATACTTTTCATAATTGTCGTATTTATAGTTGTAATTGTAATTTAAAATTTAGAAATGTATGTCGAATGTGTTGTAATTGTTTTACTTATGACTTATTTTACCTTAATCTTTAATTTTTAATTCCCATATAATGAGTTTTGTGTATGCTACATAAAAAAATGAAATTTTTATCCAGCATTAGTTTTGGTATATTTTATATCCTACAAGATATAAATTAAGCTTATGCTTGTTTATCGAATCATCGTTCTTTACTTCAATTGCTGATTTTGCTGAAATTTTAGACTTCAAGTCTGAAAATAAATTGCATCCAAGTTATAATTATAAACAGTTGGTGAAAATTTAGTCTATATTTTTGAGTTTTATTACTTCAAATAAAAGTAAACCGATTTTCTCGAAATCTGGATTAGCATAGGTAATAATTCCTGTTTTTTCGACTGCATGTTACTTGCGTCCCAAAAAAAAATATATTTTTCAGGTAGTAAATTTGACCGGTAAGTTGCGTCCCGTTTTGGGGGACTCAAGTCAGCCATATTATCATCGATATTATCATTATAATCGATAATTCATAAATTGTAATGTAATAGTATATTATATTAATAACTTAATTAATACATATGTCTTAATTAATAGCGTTAATACTCAAAAGAAAGATTATAGAAAAAAAAAACATTTAAAATTAGATTACTTAAATAAACAAATTGAAAGTTTTAAAAAAACGATATTTCATCATTCAATTTTATAATTAACGTTTCATTTAAATTTCAACCAATATAATAATTCATAACATATGATTTTTTTATTATTTTTTATTATATTATACCTACTATATTTATTATGACAAATGTATAACATGAATTTTTATATTATTATTATTGCAATTGAATTGAACTGATAATTTATTATAACCATTTTTATTTGTATTAAATTTGTATCATCAATGTACATTTTTATATCGATTATATCGATATTTTCGGGACGCAATTAGGTCATAGAAAAAGGTATACCGGGACGCAAATACGCTATGACCTTTTTAAATCTTTTTTTTGCTGGACGCAACTCACCTACTGTTAATAATTTCGGACGCAAGTAGTATGCTCCCGTTTTTTCTTATTTAGTGTTAGGTAAATAAGTTTTACCCGATTATTATGAAAAAACCAGTAATTTTTAATTTTGGCCTGCCAAAAATATAAATTATGTTATCCAAAAATTACCCTCAGTACCTAGATAGTCGATAGACTGTACAAAATAACAGTTTGAGTTAGTGTAAAAAAGAATTGTATAAAACAAAGTACCTAGGTAATTAAAAGACAAAAGTGTCATCAGTGGGTGCAGTGTTGAATCTAGAAAATTTTTCTAGGGGGGGCTTACTTTTTTTTTCATTGGTGAATGATGATACTGTCAGTAGATAGTTATTAGTTCCTATATTGACAATACGGTAAAAAAACATTGATATAAATAAATTATATTTTAATACCTAACCTAACGCCATTAGATGATGTAATCGTAACGAGTATTGTGCATTTAATAAATATGTACATTTTGTTGAAAGTTGTATTCGTCAGGGGGTGCGAAAGAAATTTCAGGGGAGGCATTTGCGATTTGCCCTACCCCTGAAGTACATATACCTAGATTCAACACTGAGCGGGTGGCTTCTTCATTCAACATTTTTAATTTTCCTATCAACTAGCTTATACTCGATTGTGCCGATTGTTTATATTATAATAAGGATAAAAAAAAAAAGTTAAGAGTAATGTTCCAAATTTAATAAAATAATACCATTGATTATACCTAGTAGTATTTATTATCAATGATAATAATATAATATCTAAATAAATAATAAAAATCAGTTCAAGTCTTCAAGATAAACTTTAACTATTTTGTATTTTTTTTTTTTAGTTAACAAGATCGTATAATTACTCTATGGTCTTCATATTGCCTAAACTATACTCCTTAAAATTAAAGCGTTAGTAATTCTTCCCTTCCTAACGGACAATATTTTGTTTAACGCCACAACAAAGTACAAACCACATTGGCTACACTGAATTCAAACATTTCTAACTACTATTTCATTTGAATTTCCGTTGAATTTTATCACAGTTTTTTAGTAAGAAGTTCTTACTAATTCTTAAGAGTATAGTAAGTATTATAGTAACTGTAGTGTGTATACACCTTGGTTTCACTTATAATTTATTATACCACTATTAGTTATTACCACTATTCACTGTTACTGTTCAGTCTTCTGTGTACACTGTACAGTGTAGTGGATTTATGAGTTAAGACTTGTACTTTGTAGATACCAATTACAATTTACAAGCCATAGAATTATATTTTGTGGTTGTTATATAATTATATAATTTTGTGTATTATATATGACGGAGTACGAAAAAATTTTCATTAATTCGTTAATGTGTCATGGAGTCTTCAATACCTAACAGTAGTACGAGTAAGTTACCTATTTAAATTACTAATATTATTTATCAAAAATAAAGGTACAGTGTATTTTGTATTCATAATTATTGGAAAATCAGTAACCTTCTTATATTGTTCCATTGTAAATTTCAATAATAGTAATAATAGACAGTTAGTCTTATGTCGCATTAAAATAGACTATTATGAATTAAAGTAGATACTTAAATGTCTGTAACTATAAGTAATTAATGCATACCTATATAAAAAAAAACTAAATTTATTAATTTTAGCTAATTAGTAATCAATAACGATTAAAATAGGAGTTGGTTAATGTAAACCAGTTAGCATACTAATTATAGCCTTTAGGTAGGTATTCTAAAAACTTTGTTGACCCTCTGTTAATTTTTAAAAGTGTATAACAAAAATATGTGTTTTAAATTATTTAATAACTGTAAATAATGTAACCATTAAACAATCAATCATATTATTTATAATAAAATAAATTTAAGATATACTTTTAGTGCCTAAATGAAGCATAACATAGGTAACCAAACATTAGTGATGTGCTTTTATTCAATGGTGTTGCGAACTGAAAATATTCCAGAGGCAAGTAACATATATCCCAAGCACCCAACACTCTCCTATTATACTTAAATAGAGTTTTTTTTTTTACCTAACCCTCTAAAACTTAAAAAATCTAAGGCAATTGCCTCTGAAATTACCCTTCGCCGTGCTACTGCTTTTATTTCATTATCATAATAGTCAAATTTAAAATTAAATTATAATTTTAGTATTTAACACAAGAATATTGTAAAATAAATTTTATTAAATTTAAAATGGTATGAATCCTTTAAGAAAATACACAATAAACATTTTATTTTGTAACTAAGTTATCACAATATAGTACTCTCACGTAAAGTGTTACTGAACACGAATAAATAATTTTTTTTTGTAATTATAATTTATAACTATGTTTAAATTTTTAATCCCTATAATTTATAGGTTCGTCTAAGTCGATTACATTAAATTATGAAATGGATAGTTCCAATGAAGATATTGGTAAGTGATTTTTCAAAACTTTGAATATAGATAAATAATAAATTATAGGTAGTATGTTAACCAAGAACTTAGATTTGAAGTTATAAATAATGTTGTACAACACATTTTATTTGTTTTTATCATTCATATTATATATTTAAATACCAGGTTGAGAATATTATATTTTCATTAAGATTTATACAATTTTGATCAAACTTCTATTAATTTGTAAATTTTACATAAAAATTAGTATTGATACTGACTCAAGTATATCCTTCTTAGTAATTTATATTTCATGGTAATTTTTAATTAAAATAACATTTTGATAACTATTTTTATTTATTCTATCTACAACCATTTATAACATATGGTAAGTTTGATATTAAGTATTAATTTTTTCGGCGATGTTTAAATCAATTAGGTACCTAAATATTTCATATCATAACTAATAATGATCAGTGTTTATGTAGGTATATAACTACATTTTAATATTTTAATTTTAAAGAGATAATATATTAAATTAAAAATTAAATGTAATATGTATGTATAATAGCTATATTAGGTATAATATAATATTTATTAATAATTTAATATGTTTTCATTTATAATTTTTTATTGTTTTTAGATCAACAGGTTTTACGAGAAGCTGGGGAACAAACTATTAGTGCAGAATGGTCAGCTACAGTATCTGCATTAAATTCATTAGACACTACTTCAAGTAATTCTTATATTAATATTGAGACATTAAAATCGTGTTGTGCTAATCCGTCAGATACTCTTAAAGATAAAGAAGATTTTATGATTTTTGAATCTTCTTCTGCGGTAAACACGTCAAAGTTTAATGCCAATGACACAAAATATAATTTAGAATGTAAAACTACAGCATTTCAAAAAAAACCTAAACTAATTTCTCAAAATTTTAGTCGTGTGTTTGAGAATGTTTTAAATGATGATAGTCAGATGGAGATAACTCAGAATAGTATTTGTTTGAATCGCTTCCAAAAGCGTAAGAGATTGATACCTTCTAATGATGAAGATTTTATTGAAATTAACAATTCCAATTACAGTGGCTTAGATAATGTGGAAATTAGCATGATGAAATCTCCAAAATTTTGTTTTTCCAAAAAAAAAAAAAAGGAAAAATTTGATATGCCAGATTATAATTTGTCTGCCACAGAGAGTGTTTCAATTGCTGATGATACTAATATATCTAAAATAAAAGAAAATATCTCAAATTTGCCTCTTGTTGTAAATGATAATTCCAACAATATCATGGAAGTATCCAAAGCAGAAGTCTTAATACAAAAATTCAGTCGCAAAACAATTGGTGTACCTGATACTGCATTTGATAATATTATTAATGATTCAAGCTTGATATCTGATATTGCACCCAATAACAAAACGACATCCTTGAATGAAATTTCAGTTTCAAATATTAATAGCACTCCAATGTTTAGCAAAACTAGTATGTCAAATTTAAATTATACTTATGACGTACCTATTAATACTAATTATAGTACTGTCAAAAATTCAATTTCTGGTGATGTTGATGTATCTAGAGTAAAACAAAATATTGTTTTTAAAAAACCATTAAATTCTTCTATTCTTATAAATGATAGCTCCAATAATATGGATGCATCTAACACAGAAATCTTTATACACAAGTTTAATCGAAAAAAAATTGATATAACTAATTCTGCATTTGACAATATTCTTAATGATTCAAGCATGACATTTGATATTAGGATGAATAACAAAAATACATCTTTAA
Source organism: Aphis gossypii (assembly GCF_020184175.1). Taxonomy (NCBI): domain Eukaryota; kingdom Metazoa; phylum Arthropoda; class Insecta; order Hemiptera; family Aphididae; genus Aphis; species Aphis gossypii. Next base: position 88,184,964 of record NC_065531.1, read on the forward strand.
ACGAAAACTCAGTGTCAAATGTTAATAGCACTCCAATGTTTAGTAAAGCGAGTGTGCCAAATTTAAATTATACTTATGATGTACTTATTAATACTGATTCTACAACAGTTAAAGAATCAATTGCTGATGATGCTGATATATCTAAAGTAAAACAAAATACTGATTTTAAAATACCATCAAATTTATCTCTTGTAAATGATAACTCCAATAATATGGATGTATCTAACACAGAAATCTTTATAAACAAGTTCGGCCGAAAAACAATTGATGTAGCTGATTCAGTATTTGAAAATATTATTAATGATTCAAATATTACATCAGATAATTTATTAAATAACAAAGATACATCCTCAAATAAGATATTAGTGACCAATGTCTATGATACTCCAGGATTTAGTAAGATAAACATATCTAATTTAAACCATACCTATGATAAACCTATAAATATTGATAGTTCTAAAATTGATGTTTCTATCACTGCTGATAATAAAATAGTTAAAGTAAAACAAAATGCTGGTTTTAAAAAATCATCTACATTTGTTAATGATAGCTCTGACAACATTATGGATTTATCCAAAACAGAAGTCTTTACACACAAGTTCAGCCGAAAAACAATTGATGTAACTAATTCTGTATTTGACAATATTATTAATGATTCAAGTATGATTTCTGACAATACATTAAATAATAAGAAGTCCTTGATTCAGACACCAGTGTTAAATATTGATAGCACTCCAGTTTTTAATAAAATGGACTCTTCTAATTTAAATCATTACAGTAATAAATCCCAGAAAACTCAATCAAAAGAATCAATAATCTCTACTTCAAGTAATGAAGATTTATCATTAACAAATTCTTCTACTGGATTTTTAGAAAGACGTAGTTCATCTAGAAGTAAATCAAAATCATCTAAACATTCAACAAGTGCTATTTCAAACAATGATGCTTTGACATTATTAAATACTACTATGGAATCATTGGAAAGTAATGAATCTCAGAAATTACTGTCTGAGCATTCAATTAGTCCTACTAATAATGAAAGTTTAAAATCAACAAATTCCACTACTGGATTTTCAGAAAGACGTAGTTCGTCTAGAAATAAATCAAAATCATCCAAACACTCAACAAGTGCTATTTCAAACAATGATGCTTTGACATTATTAAATACTACTATGGAATCATTGGAAAGTAATGAATCTCAGAAATCACTGTCTGAGCGTTCAATTAGTCCTTCTACTAATAATGAAAGTTTAAAATCAACAAATTCCACTACTGGATTTTCAGAAAGACGTAGTTCGTCTAGAAATAAATCAAAATCATCCAAACACTCAACAAGTGCTATTTCAAACAATGATGCTTTGACATTATTAAATACTACTATGGAATCATTGGAAAGTAATGAATCTCAGAAATCACTGTCTGAGCGTTCAATTAGTCCTTCTACTAATAATGAAAGTTTAAAATCAACAAATTCCACTATAGGATTTTCAGAAAGACGTAGTTCTTCTAGAAATAAATCAAAATCATCTAAACATTCAACAAGTGCTATTTCAAACAATGATGCTTTGACATTATTAAATACTACTATGGAATCATTGGGAAGTAATGAATCTCAGAAATCACTCTTAAAACGTTCAATTAGTTCTACTAATAACAAAAGTTTAAAATCAACAAATTCTACTACTGGATTTTCAGAAAGACGTAGTTCTTCTCGAAATAAATCAAAATTATCTAAACATTCAACAAGTGCTATTTCAAACAATGATAGTTTGACATCATTAAATACTACTATGGAATCATTGGGAAGTAATGAATCTCAGAAATCGCAATCGAAGCGTTCAATTAGTCCTTCTACAAATAATGAAAGTTTCAAATCAACAAATTCTACTACTGAGATTTCAAAAAGATGTAGTTCGTCTAGAAATAAATCATCATTATTGACATCTAAACATTCAACAAGTGTTATCTCAAACAAAGACAGTACAGCATTGTTAAATTCTACTACTGGATTTTCAGAAAGATGTAGTTCTAGAAATCAATCAACATCATCTAAACATTCAACAAGTGCTATTTCAAATAATGATAATTTGACATCATTAAATACTAGTATGGAATCATTAGAAAGTAATGAATCTCAGAAATCGCAATCGAAGCGTTCAATTAGTCCTTCTACAAATAATGAAAGTTTAAAATCAACAAATTCTACTACTGAGATTTCAAAAAGACGTAGTTCATCTAGAAATAAATCATCATTATTGACATCTAAACATTCAACAAGTGTTATCTCAAACAAAGACAGTACAGCATTATTAAATTCTACTACTGGATTTTCAGAAAGATGTAGTTCTAGAAATCAATCAACATCATCTAAACATTCAACAAGTGCTATTTCAAACAATGATAGTTTGACATCATTAAATACTACTATGGAATCATTAGAAAGTAATGAATCTCAGAAATCGCAATTGAAGCGTTCAATTAGTCCTACAAATAATGAAAGTTTAAAATCAACAAATTCTACTACTGGATTTTTAGAAAGACGTAGTTCGTCTAGGAATAAATCATCATTATTGACATCTAAACATTCGACTAGTGTTATCTCAAGCAAGGACAGTACAGCATTGTTAAATTCTACTACAGGAATATCAGTAAATGATAAATCAGCTAAAAATAAATCTCAACATTGCACAAGTGTTATTTCAAAGAATGACAATTTAACATTGTTGAATGCCACTATAGAATCAGTTGAAAATTATAATGCTCAGAAAATTCAATCCAAACATTTAAAAAGTCCTACCTTTAATACTGAAACTTCAACAACTTTGAATACCACAACTGGATCATTAAAACAAAATATATTGGAACAAAAAAGTAATGGTCTGAGTAATGTAGAACCAGTAACTTCAATTGATATTGATAAATTAACCAATACTGATTGTTTAACAATTAAGGATACTACTACTTTGGAACAAAAAGTCATGTCAATAAATCAATCAAATTCTTCACCAAATAGTTCTATTAAAATGTCCATCAATAGATTAGAAGATGATCCTAATTATAATAATAAAATACATAGTTTATTATCAAAACAAGAAAACCATTCTCATGATAATATTGAACAAGTAATACCAAATATTACAGATGGCTCATTAGTGGAAAATAAATCATCTAAAACTAGAGTATTAAGATCTTCTTTGCGTAATAATAAAAACAAGTCTTTATTTACTAAATCATTGGCGTCAAAAAATATAAATAATTTATGTACGGGTTCTGCTAGATCTTCAAAAAATGTAGTTAATTTTGAAAATGAAAGTTTTAATAATAATTCTGATAATTCATTATTTTGGACAACATTACCTGATGAAACCACAAGCATATCAAGTACTCATAATGTAAATGTGAATACATTTCAAACGCCTATAAGTAATAAATTAATTATTGCAGAAAATATTGTCAACACAATTAAAATCATGTCTACAAATAAACAAAAATCTACTCATCCAGGTGCTTTTGTACTTGATGATCATAATAATGGGCCATTAACAAGATCATTTGTAACACGTTCATGTAACCACAGTCCTTCAATTCTAACTTTGGCTTTTGGTGGACAACAAATTTCTGAATCAACATCATCGCTCACACATTCTCTCTCAGAAACTATCATTGATCAATCACAGATTGAAGAAAATATAAAACAAAAGTTCAAATCACTGTATAAGAAAGAATCATGGATTACAAAACGTCTCTACAAATTCTTAATTATTAAATTGCAACCAAATTATAATATATATTCAGTGAAATATGCAGAAAAGTTTATTAAATACCTAGCAATGCTTTTAAAACAAATTTATAACGATAATGTAAATTTACAGTTGTATACAGATATGTTAAGATACCATATGGCGAGATATGGAATCATCAAAGATACATTTGATTACTTAGGGTTTTTGTCTGATTATATACCAATGGCTTATTATAAAAAATTAGTTCCTGGGTGGAACCTTGAAATTTCAGCAGTCAAATTTGATCCACAAAAATATTATATTCCTCTCATGGATGACGAAGAATTCTTAAATTATATTATGAAACACCTTAAAGAAGCTTAGTAAAACCCTGTTTACCTATTGATAATTAAAAATACATTAAATTGGTGTTATTTATATATTATATTATTATAATTTTGTATGAAGTGGAATGAAGAAAATATTTTATTTAGAAGTTAATTATTTATTTAGTTATCAGTTTAATTTAATGTACTAAATAAAAATATAGTTTGTAATTTTTTAAATATAATATTTAATATTTTACTACTGAACTTTTTAACAATAAAACTAAATCAATGTTATGTGAATTTATGCTTAAAAATATTTTTTTTTTTTACTGTAGTCAAATGAATGTAATTGTTAACTAAAATTTTATATTTTTTTTTTTTTTTTTGCATAATTAATTTCTACTTGTTAAGAAAATATGTTTGTAGCTTTTTTAACTGTTTAGTTATAAAACAAAAAAATATTTTTTTTTACTATTAGTAAATGCCAGTTTTTGGTACAATTAAAATAAAATTCCAGTTCTTTTTTAATATGTACAGTATAATATTGATTAATAACATGTATACGAAATTAGGGGGGGACTACCATATTTACGAAAAAGATAAATGGAAGTTCATATGATAATATTTATGAAAACATTTTAACATTGTATACAGTAATGTACTGTGTTATTCTTTTATCGAACATTAAAAAAAATTTTTTTTTTTTTACATAATTTTCTGCTGAAATAAAGTAACATTTTTTAACTTTTACTTTTTTGACTGACAACATACATTTAATAATAGTATTTATTATTTTTAGATACCAAATTTTAAATTAAATTTACATACATGTTATACAGCATAAATTATTTATTCTTTGGTTCCTAAGGTTTATATTTTGAAGCAGAATATTAACCTAAAAATGTACGACTTTAAAAAAAAGTAAAAAAAATTTTAATGTTAATAACATTAATGTATTTCAAAATAATAAGTACCTATTCGATAAAATAATTCTCGTATACTGTATACTGATTGGAAAGGTCTAAAAAAAAATATTAATTCTTTTCTTTATTTGAAATGATGAACATAAATAATAATAGTTTTATGGTTATTATAACTACCCTGGCCAGTTTACCAAAATTCTAATGTATTTTAAATTATATTTCTATTCAAATTATAGTAGATCTAGTATGTACTTGTATTGTCAAAAAGTTACCTAACTTTAGAAATGGTTGGAAAACTTATAAACGATGATTATAATAATAATGCTACATTTGTAGCAATGCTATTTGGTATTGCTCAACCTAAGTGTTAAAATATGCATAAGGTAATTTAAGTGTTCTAAACATTTTAAACCAATGGCATTTATAAATTAAATAGGATCTATCGGAATGATTTGACAATTTCAGTTAAAATTCAAATATCAAAATTGTCAAATCCTTGCAAATGAAACAATACATACATAAAATTATCAGCATACACCACATAGAAATAAATGTTAAGAATTAAAATCATATCTGAATTTCATGAAAATAAAAAACTATTATGTTTACATTTAGTAAGAATAAAAAACCACCATTTTACTTTCTATTATAATTTTAACTTTTATTTATTCATGAAACATTTGAATTTGTTTTAACAAATACATCATTATTAATTATTTTGTGTAATAACTAAATTATGTTTGGATTTAAAATTACTAGTATTCAAACACCTCTAATTACAATACATAATATATGAAATACATACAAAATAAAAATCATTATAATAAATGATTTAGTGTTAACTTAAAATTCAATCTTATAATACATAATAATATAATTGAAAATTTAAAAAAGTTAATTATTAATAATAATACAAATCAATGAACACAATTATTTGAGTTGTAAATTTCAAAAATATTTATTCTATTTTACAACTAAGGAAAATACTTTAACAAATATTCTGTCATTGTCGATATACACTCTGTACATAGACATTTATCATGATCTCAGCTTTGCTTAGGTAGATTATCCATGCTTACTTGATGCCTGGACGTTGGTATGTTTGGTGTTTCTTGCATTGTTTGATACATTGGATTTGATGTTTGATTATGGTTTCTATTATGTTGATTCCATGTGTCATGCCCAACACTTCCTCTAACAATAACTTGTGATTGAGCAGCAGGATTGGTTGAATAATGTTGGTGTTGCTGAGGATGTCTGGAAGAAGGTATTGCATAATTTTGATGATACCTATGTTGTTGCTGTAGAATCTGATTATCTATAGATGGTAAATAATTGGATCTGGGGGGTAATGAGGTTTCAACATGATTTGGAGGGGTTGGTGCAACTTGATTTGTCCTATTTTGAGGAACCAATGGAATAGCTAGTCTAGCATTAACAGCCAATAAATGGTCTCTACGTCTAGTAAATGTAGCCAATTCTTTTTCTAAGTCTGTATTTTCATTTTTCAGTTGATACAAACATGATAATAATGATGCTACATCAAAATGTTGTGCTTGTTCCATTAACAATGATCCACCTTGTTCCCATTGCCGTTCAAGTAAATCTTCTAAACTTTGGGAACTATTTCCAATCCCATTAGTAAACCATTCAGGGCCAGAAGTATTTGATTGAGGAGCATCAGTAGGAGGCTTCTGAACATGACGACATAACTGGGGACCCATTAACAACGGTGGTCGATTTGTTGGTATATTATTTTCATTAAACTGCTTATGTGTCTTAATTTCTTCATTCAATGTATCAGTCATTTGTTGAGCCATGGTAGAATTTGGATTTAAAGCATTTCCCAGCATATGCGGAGCATCAATACTAGATTCAAAATATTTTTGATCATTTGCTTCTTTAGTTTTTGCAGTGATTGAGTTGGATACATTCATCGTGTTTGGATCTTTAATCCATGTATTTGTCATGTTAACTGGGGGAACATTTGGATCTACACAAGATAAGTTTGGTTCATCAATAATTTTTAAACCATCAGACTGGAATCCATCATTGGTCATGCAAACTTCCATTGAATTATCAACATTTTCGCATTTAATCTCTTTTTCAGATTGTGTATCAATAGGATACTGTTTAATACTACCGACTGACACACTTTCCGTTTTACTTTTTGGATGACGAGTAGAAGCTTGAGAATTATTTGGAGTAGTACTTTGTGGTTTGTCTTTAAATTCTTCATAATTATTAAATGATGGAAGCTTTTTTTTTTGTTTGGCTTGACCATCATTGTCAATATTTTCATGAGCAAATTCATCTAATGATATTTCAGATGCATTTTGAGGTCGATATGGAGCAATGTGCTTTATTTTTAAATTGTTGCTCTTCTTAAGTTTTGAGTAATGGTGTTTACAATATCCAACATACTGTACATTACGTCCATGGTTTCCTGCTTCTTCACATAACAATCCAACATTTTGTGCACAAGTTACATGGAACCCTAATTTACAACCTCCTTTTTTACAAGTCATACAAGCTCCGTACGTCGAAACTTTATGTTCTCTATTCTTTTCTTCACAAATATAGCAATTTTTTTTAAACCTATCAGGTGGTATTTCATTTAATTTGATTGGTTCCATTGTATGAACATCGACAAAAGTCACTTCAGGAATAAATAAAGCACATACAACATGAGCCCAACTCCCATTTTCTGTCGGTTTAAGAGCACCATCTTTAGATGGACACAATTCACATGTTACTTTGGCAATTGGATTTTTTTTAAGAGCTACACATTTATTGCAGTACCATGATCCTTTTGGTACTACTCGAATTCCATAGCAAGCCTTATGTACAGCAACATTACAATTGCGACCATCACAATATACTAAAGGGTTATCATCAAATGCTTTATCTTCACTACATACACTACAGTTTCCCAACATTTCTTTCATTGCTTTACCTAGAAAAAAAAAATTAATTTAATTTCTCTACACTTGATGCATTCAAAACTGATTTTATCAAGAATAAAACATATAAACTGAGTTCAAAATATATGTTAAAAGATACAATTAATGTGTTCATAAATGTGAATAAACAGTAGAATAAGTCACCCTCATTTTGATTAAATTAACTTAAAACATTTTAAAATAAATATATGGAAATGCATGTACAAATAAAAATTAATTAACAACTAGTACCTATTTATTTGATTACATTAATGCACGGTAGAATATACTTCATGTAACCATATCACAATAAATTAATTAGTATTAAATAACATTTATGGAACATGAGACCTACTAACTGTAATACACTACATATATTGTGAAAAATATTAATACATATATCTGTTAACTAATAATCAATATAATATATTCTATCTAAAAAAAATATGTATGCTAGGCATAGTAATACTACATTAGTAATCAAATAATATACCTACAATACTTACGATTCATATGAGAAATCACTGATTATGAGCGAGTTGTTCATAATAACAATAAAAGTTTAATATTTTCGGGTTAAAAACAATAAGAAAATATCCAATATGACTAAGAAAATTAAAACTAACCGAGGAAATGAAAGAAAATAAATTATGAATTTCAAATATTCGAAAATTTAAAGACGACGATAGAACGAATGGAACACGAACCAACAAAAAGCATGCAATAAAAAAGGGAAATATTGAATAAAATAGTAAATGTTAGTAAAACTGGTTATTATCAGGTCGACGGGCCTCACCAGAACGCAAATTAGTCTCGTCCCGTCTTTCTAACTGCACCTGGGCACACTCCGACTATATAGTTCGAATGCAGCTGGTTGACCTCAACCACTAGCATGGTTAGTTGTATGACAGAGGTATCGACCATAATTTTATGTTCTGTGTTGTTAGTCGTTTCTTCCATGTACAATCGTTGGCCATCCCGTCGTAATCGGCTGTCGTGAAGTTGCAAAAAATAATTGAACGGGGATAAAGGAAAAAACGAACTATCATCCGTCTTGTTTTAATTTTAATTTATTATTATTATTTTTTCCCCATCTCATGACTTTAAAGTTTGATCTGAAGATCGACCAATGTCCGGTTGCGTTTCCATATTAGTTCAAAATCTGTGGGACACGCACGATCGGTCGCATTAATTTGTCAGGAATACGTACGGTATATATTACAAAATAAATTGTTAATGACTAGAATACACCGCGAGACGACGACTGTAGAGACGGAACCTGTGAAATGTCACGTCATGAAGGTAAGCATTCAATGTTATTGATATTTGATTTTCCTAAAAAATCTACTGTTTTTGGGTGTTTTACTCATAAAAACAAACCTGAATTAAATCATTTTTTTTTTTTGAATTCCTCTGTGGTGCTGATTAATCCTAGTCAGTTTTATATTTAAGACTGGTATCGACTTTTCAATGATAGTAAACCAATCGTTTAGGTGTATAACCTTTAATTATATGGTCATTAGTTTGTGTTCATAGAATGTGTGTTGAAGTACACTACTCTAATATTTTATGATATTAAATAACTGCAATTAGGTTTATTTAGTATATCAAAATTATCAATCATTTGTAATGTTTTTAGCTATAACTAGGTAGTTACTTTATAACTGTATATTAGGAATAGGTACTAATTATATGTTGTTTTTTTTTTACAAATAGTATTTAGATATCACATACATACCTTGTAATTACATACCTAATCAAAAACATTGGTATTGTAAAATCAATCTATTTCCATGACAGAATAATGTGGTCATAATAACTATCTTATTGTTAGATTTCTAGTTAATACATTTTCCTTTAAATAACTATAAATATAAAAGTATTTTATAACTATTTTACTTTTTAATTCATATATTTGTTAATTAACCATTCGAATTAAGATCTGTATCAATTTTTTTAATTCAAAAAATTATTACCTATAAAATAGTTATATTTCTAACACTACAGTTACATGTACAGAAACAGTCAATATCTTGATTATAAATTTATAATACCTAGGTACATATTTTTTAATTTTAATTTATTAATCAAGTTGAATTAAAATTGTTAATTAACTTAAACAACATTAAAAAAGTAAGTGGGTACCACTCTGCTATATAATATTAAGTATTGAGTTAATAACTGTTATAGATGTGTAAATTATTTTAAGCGGACACAGTCTTATAGCCTATATAACTTGATGTAATAAATAAACTTAAAATAATTTTCGTGAACATGTATTTTTGATATACAGTAAGTTCCCCATTACAACAAATACCGATACAACAAAAAATCCCGTTATAACGAAAGTTAGAGAGGTCCCCTACAGAAAAGCTATTTCGTTACAGCAAAATTTCCGTTATAATGAAAAAAAAATCCGGTCTCTTGGTGTTTGTTGTAACGGAAACTTACTGTAGCTATTAAAGTTGTTTATTTAATAGCGAGTTTAATTGCTTAATGTATATTTTCTGAAAATAGTGTATTTATTATAATAACATATATTCACTTTTATGTCATATTTTTGTACGTATTGTAAAAAAGTACTAATGGGTTCATAGTAAAAATAGATTAGTATAAACAATTTTAGCCTAACAAATATTTTTTTTATTTATAACTTAATAATTTGTTACTAAGTATCAGATGGTTTCGGAGGGTTTAAAGTGAAATAATTTTTTTTATGGGTCAATATACAACATTCCATATAGGGTTGCATTAAAAATTGATCAATTTATTAAATGTATTATGATACATTACTAAATCATGTTTAAAAAACTATTAATTTATTATAAGTTCATGAGATATTTAGTGATTGTTTATACAACCCAGTATCTTGTCTAACTAATTATCAAAATAATGACAATAAATAACTCTTATTTTTATGATCACAAATTACTAAGTATAAGCGTAGAAAATGGAAAAAAATCTAAATTGCATATTATTACACAGCATCAATTGATGAACTGATTACAATTAATAATAATGTAAACAATTCTTATTAAATTTATTAATTTACCTATTCCAAGTAAAATATATTTCTTTTGAATATGATTTTATTTTTTCAATTTCATGTCTAAAATTTTAATAATCATTTATTTAAAATTATATGGTATCGTTATAGGTGTTAGCTGTGATGCGTGTATGAGAGGAAACTTTAAAGGACGTCGTTTCAAATGTTTAAAATGCTATGATTATGATCTTTGTGCTAATTGTTATGAAGCAGGCGCAACCACACCACGTCATTCAGTCGATCATCCAATGCAATGTATTTTAACACGTGCTGACTTTGAGCTATACTATGGAGGTGAATCATTGGCATCTGATCAGCCTCAAGCATTCACATGTCCATTTTGTGGACGTATGGGTCTTACAGAAGTAGTGCTAACAGAACATGTTACAGCTGAACATCCAGATTCTACTACTGAAGTTGTTAGTATATTTCTTAAAATAAGTTCTTGAAGTGATTCATAGGTCCACAAATGCCACTCCATCTTAAAAACTATATCCAGCCTGTTCTTAATAATTTTTTTTCTATTATGTACAGATTTAGTTAATAAAAAACGTTTTTAATAAATTATAAACATTATTCATTATTACCTATTTTACTATAAATAAGTATGAATATTTTGTTTTTTAACACTGACAAAATTTATTGATAGAGTTCTTAGATAAAAAAAAATGTTTAAGTTATATACTAGGTATATACATTTAATCTATTAATAACAATGTAGTAGTTTATTATAATCTAAAATTATTTTTTAAAGACCCCTAAATGACAAAATGTATACTCTAAATTGTAAGTACAACCCTAAATTATTGAAATTAATAATATAGAGTACTGCAAAAGTCGGTGTAAGGTTGACACACACCACTACATGTCTACTCAACAATTACAACACATTAACCATTTCTCGAGGCTAATCATTTGTACCAAAAATATAACCATCTGTCATTGTTATCATGCACTCTTCATATTCGTTGAGTGTTGAAAACAAAAACTGACAGAAACCAACTTTTGTCACACTATTTTAGTAGATATATTTTAAAAGTATACTTAAAATTCACATGTTTTTTCCAATAGTAAAAAAAAAAATTAATTAATGTGTACTTGAAGAATAGCATCAAAAAATTAGGATTAATGATTTTTATTAAACAGAAAATAATCTTAACATTACAATACTATATATTACACTCTTTATCATAAATTTTGATTTTCCCATTATGGTATAATACTAATTAGTTATTTATTATATGTAATATAGGTGTGTCCAGTTTGTGCAGCACACCCAGGAGGTGATCCAAATTTATTAACGGATGATTTTTCTGTTCATTTACAAATGCAACATCGTGCCAGTCCAAGTGTTCCCAGAGATTTAATTTCATTTTTAATATCCTTTTTATATCACAGTAAAGTTATTTTTTAAATTTATTATCTTATTAAAGTAAAAAAAAAAAACATAATAATTATGATAAATGTTTTATAACTTTCTAAGATAATCATATTTTCTCAATAAGGTTTATTATTTTTACTAGTTTGGTATGAGATAAGAAAGCGTGGGAGTATGGAAATTTAGGTTTAGGTGTAGCTGACTCCAATGAACTACAAAGCAAAAGAACAAAAAATATATACTAAGTAAATTATATGTTATTATCTAATTATATTTTACTATTTTTCCTTAATAAAAGTTATCAAGATGAACCTGTTGCAAGACATTCAGTACGGCGTATACCACAGTCTGCAAGAGGTATGGGAAGTACAAGAGTTCGAAGAGCTATCAATTTCAGGTACCGGGCAGCAAAGTACGGACAATTTAATTATATTTATATTCAAACAGTAGTCTTTTATGGCTTGAAGTTCAATAAAGAAAATAAAGAAATACCATTTTTATTAGTTTGGCTATGCATTTGTGTTTAATTGCTATAGATATTTATTTCTATTATTATTTGCTATTTTTGAATTACATATATTAAATTGACGCGTAAGAAATAGTTGTTTATATATTTTTTTTTTTCAAAATGTATAATTATTAATATTCTCCCAATGCATTCTAGTGGTGGAACAAGAGATGGTTCAGATCCAATTGCTGAGCTATTATCACAGTTGAGTGGAGTTCGTAGAGCACAATCAAATAGTGTGCCTGGATCGTCAGCAAGTAGCTCTCAAGGCACTCACAATGTTTCTTCACAGCTGCAACAGTTGCAAATGCAGCTGCAGCTTGAAAGACAACAAGTCAGGGTATTGTATATTAATAGTAACACCAATCATTGTTTCAAAAATAGTTTCATTTTAAACATATTATGTACAAGTTATAACAGTTGATTATAAAATATTGATCAATATTCTATGATTATAGGCTGCTAGACAACAATTAGAACGATTACCTCGACGCCAAGGACATGGTTCATCTGCAGCAGCTGCATCATTGGCTAACAACAATATAGTTGGATCTGGAGCACCAACACAAGCTGCTGGTACATCATCAAACTTACTTAGTATACAAGTAGTAGATTCAAACTCTAACCAAAATCAGTCTGCACGTAATAGTTCGTCACAATATCTTATCAAGTATGTATTTATTTTTAAATTTATTATTTAAGGACATCACGACACTAATTATTCATTGAGATAAAGGAGTTTGAAAATAAATGTGTGACGTCATAGAGCCGAAGTCTGAACAATGGTGTGTGTTTTATGTGCAAAAGTGTCTAGATTAATGCAGCGATTTCGATTAAACATAATATTTAAAAAAAAAAAAAAATTATGTAACCTTAAATTTATTGTGTTTATAACACTGATACAATTATAATTTTGATATATTTTCTAGTTTTTTTATTGTAAATAAAACTGATATCGTAAATTTCGTAAAAAAAACTTTAAATGAAAAAAAAATATAGTGTTGTGATGTTCTTTAACAGAAATAACTACACAAAAAATATTTCCATTTTTTTTGTTAATTCAATTGTAATCAGAATGTTGTATAAAATATATGGATAAAATATTATTTAATAATTTTAAGTGATATAAACTTATTACCTACAAGAAATTTAACTTGATATTTTGACCTTAAGTAACCAGAATATTTACACAGTGAGCTACTTAATAATAATTTATTAGTTTTAAGTTGAGCCCAGAACTTGATGACTTAATAAACATAAAAATGTTAAAAATACAGGAAGTTCATTTACTAACAATTTATAAACAAATACATATGTTATGAAAATGTTTTTGATTATTAAATGTGTTATATTAGACAACTAAAGGTTGTATAATATTTTAAAATAAAAAGGATTGACAATAATTGTAAGATAAGAGAGTTAAAATTGCAGGAAAACTTCTTTCAACTAGATGTGATGGGAGCGTAATATAACAAATAACTAATAAGTCATATTTCTTTTTGTATCCTCTAGAAAGCCATCTTTTGACACTTCTCGTCTTTCTAATATTTTTAAAATAATTGTCACTATTCTATTTCTTTTATAAAACAACTGAAAATTTATTTTGAATTTAAAATTCTACAATATTGCGAACTAGTTGAATCTTTTATTTTTCTCTTCCTTTACAACTTGTATAGCATCAGCAAGATTAGATTATAATAAGGTTATTTAAAATGTCACAGTCAACAGAAAACAATAATAAAATATTATAGGCTTGCATTATGATAAATTAATATTAATCTATTAGCACTGATCGATGCCGCATACGCGTTTAAATATAAACATTTTCTATATACTTTCTTTATTTTTTATATGTATATACATCTTTCCATTCAATTTTTCAACTGATTTTATTGATATAGTTTGTTTTTTTTTAATTAAATAAATTAGTATAATATTTTTACATAGTATGATAGCTCAGACTTTAAACGTTTTAAACTAAAATAATACCAACAAAAAGTTTTCAAACAGGTACATTTAATATTTCTTTAAATTAATTATTCTATCAATTTTTAAATAGATTCTGTTTATATTAAGCTTATCGATGCAGCATTTTATAAAAATCTGTTGGATAACACTACTGATACCATTATAAATTGTAATATTGTTCATGACTTTTTACTCTTGGTCAAATGTTAGTTATGATTATTGCTCAGAAGGGTCTGTGCAAATGAGAACCATAGTTTTACTCTCTTAAAGTCTTAACTGTGGGCCAAATAGCATATTTTTGTTCAGAAATATCCTGTCTATGTATTTATTAATTTATTATCAATGGCAATTTAAATATGTTTTCACTTACCATAAAACTATTAACAAATGGACTGTGGGGGTTAAAAGGTGTGCTCCATATATTAGTGCTTATGTTGAGTGTTGACTCTATTCTCTAGACCCTAGTCAATGGTTAGTAAATGTATTTATATTTAACTATTAGTACAATTATCACATTTTTATCATTTGTTAAAAAATAAAAACTGATTCCTTAATAGTAAAATAATACATCACAAGGACTTTTCAAAATTATGTATTGCTCTAAGTATAAAATGTTAAGTTTATTGCTGACTTGTTCTTACAGTAATTTATAAAGTTAAAAATATTTGAATTTACAAAGTGCATTAGTAAAATCAGTTATTAATATAGATAATTTTTTATCATGTGTTTTAAATATTAATTTTAGTGCCCAGTATGAACTTTAAGACATTAATTATGATTAAATAAAATTAATTATAACCACCTAACATTTTTAATTTTAAAGAAAATTTAGATTTTATACCTACAAATATAAATCATTATTTTTTTTTCTTATTATTATAGATATATTGATGCGCCTCTAAATGAATCCGAACAGCAGAAATTGGAAATAGATCGTGCTGACCGTAGCTTCTTTATGCAAGAATTATTATTATCTATGTTGACTCCAAATGAAGCTATGTCAGCAACAATAACTGCCAAAAAAGACCCATCGCCAATAGCCACAGTAGCTCAACCTCAAGTATCGCAAGCATTAGCTAAGACGATAGTACCAGATACCAAACAACGACAATCTAACAGCAGACCTTCACCACCTCCACAGCAATCAGCTAACCATGTAATTGGTGTTCCTCATAGATATTCTTCGCCACCCAGCCGCAATAGGCAAGCTGTGATGCAATCACAAATTCCACAGCCAGCAGCTAATGTTAGAAAACAGCCTAAAGTCTCTGATCCATCACCATCACATTGAACTAATATTGGTCAAAT
The DNA here is from genome assembly GCF_020184175.1 of Aphis gossypii. Taxonomy (NCBI): domain Eukaryota; kingdom Metazoa; phylum Arthropoda; class Insecta; order Hemiptera; family Aphididae; genus Aphis; species Aphis gossypii. The sequence goes on from NC_065531.1 coordinate 88,201,088, forward strand.
CCGGTTGCTGCTTAATAAATTCAACATGAAATATCTAGTCGTGTACTGGTGTGTAACACTTGAAATTAAAGTAAAATATTTAGGATGATTTTTTTCTATAGATTTCAGTTTAGTTATATACATATAAAAACAAATATTAATGATAACTAATTTGAAACTGTATATTATATATACATATATTTTTTTGCGTATTAAAAAAAAAACCTAAAAAAAGAATATACTGGTCTTTAAATAATTTAACATTGATTTATCGCTTAAGTTATTAAACTAATCGCTTGAATTCATATGTCTGGAATTTCAAATGCGATATTTCTCTATTGTGATATTGGAATTAATATTTTGTTAAGAACAAAATTGAAAATAAAGTTGGTAAACTTAGTAAATATATTGTAAATATGTTTAGCCATTGTTAATTTTCTTTTGAATTAAAAATTATATAAATATGTATTCAGTAATGTTTGTTCATTGTTTTTTTAATAAAATTTACTTTTAACTTTTATATTTTTCTGAGTATTTAATTACTCTTTATAACATTTCTTAACGATGGACTTAATTTAATCACATTATTTTACTATTCGTATAGGAAATAATAATATTCAATACTTGATGTATAGTTAAAAATAACCTTTTTTAATTAAAAACATACTGAGTAAGAATATTAATATAATATGACATAGATAAACAACCATAATTTTATTTAATTACACCTGTATGGTTTAGGTAAATGTTATTATTTGTTTTCAATCACTTCTAAAATCTGTTTAAAAATTAAATTTTTTGTTTTTGTTTATTTTTATTATTTTTTGTTACATAAACTATATATTTTGCTTTTCGCGTTTAATATGATTATTTATGTGTATTGAACACTTGAGACATTTTAATTAACATAATTCCATAATAAACTATAAAAATAAATGATTTACGAGTTATAACTGATATTATAACAATTCTAAAAGATTGATCTATTTCAAATATGTCCTACAATGATTAACTAAAATATTATATTTTTATTAACTACATTTTTACCAAAAATTTAATTGTTTATTCATTACTCATTAGTATACACTGTAAAAGAAGCTTATAAGTTATAACATAACTATCTTAATCTTCTATGACGTGCTCGGTTTCTAAACTAATAATCACGTGACGGGGTAAACATTTACCGAATTATTTAAGTAAAAAAAAACTTACATATTGTTTTGTGTCAATGAATACCAAAAATGTATTATAGAATATTTTAATATACCTATTATCATACATAATAATAATTAATACATTTGAGTAGTTTTTGACAAGTTAACTGTAATAAAATATATTTCAAAACATAGTTGAAAATGTTTTAAAATTATATTTAGGAAGCTAGATTAGATTATAGCATTCAGTTAATAAAGATAAAAAGTAATCCAACAATCACTATAAAATGTGGAGTAATAAATTACCCTGCATGCATGGTAAAAGGTTAATCAATAACATCATATGCATGAAATAAAATGCTATTATTCAATTAGAAAATAAAATATATATTTTTCAAAGAAAATAAATCTTTAATTTTCATAACAATACTAAAAGTTTATTTACTTCTACTAATAATAAAAATAAGTAATAACAACATATATTAATGTAAAAAAAATTTTAATACAAAATATTGAACATTAACCCGTATTTTTTTTTAAACTAATTGTTTTAAAAAAATTATTTAAGTATTAAAAGTTCAATGTTGAACATTGATTTTTTAATATATTATATAGTAATATTATAGACATTGCATAATGAGTTAAAAAATAAAATATCAAATTTATGTATATGTATGTGAACAATATTATCATAAAATAATATAATTAAATGAATAACAATTTTAAAATAGTCCCAATCATAATTATTATTTCCCATAATAGAAAAATAATTAATAGCTAATAATTTTTTTATGATTCATGACTTTCTCCAGAGATCTTAAATTGTCCCACCAGTTTGTCAATTCATTTTGTACAATTAGATTAAACCATGGTGTAATTGGATGATTTAAATTCTTTAAGAATTTTTCCATTTTCGATTTGGGAATATACAAGGCAGTACTCACTTCATCTGGATTGGGATCCAATGAAACATCTTTATGCAAAATAAATATATAATCTATTTCGTGTTCACCCCATGTTCCATCTCCTTCAGACATGTACCTAAATAATACATCAAGTAAGGCATCAATATTTGAATTCAAATAATTTAGTTGTTATTACCTTATTCTAGTTATATATTGCAAGTCTTTAGGTTGACACTGGCTTGTAGGAATCCCTAATTCAAACACAAGTCTACGACAAGCAGCAGCTTTAGCACCTTCTAAGTCTTTGCGTTCATGTTCAATCTCGTATAGTGGATGACTGCAGCAAGAATTAGTATAATGATCAGGGAATGTGATCTTAGTAGATGAACGTTGTTGTAATAGTAGTTCGTCCTTGGTGTTAAATAAAAAGACACTGAACGCACGATGTAATGGTAGGTTCCCATTTACTAGTCTGTGACAGTCTCGTTTACTGGCAAAGCCACATTCCTGGTCATGTTGGTCAACAAGAATACAGCGCTCTTCCAGGGCAGCTTCTTGTACAGGATTTAATGGTTTGGGTGCAGTTGATAGAAATCGGCGTAAGGGTAATGAGCCCAGTGACTTAAAAATCAACTTCATTATATATAACCTGTTGGTAAATAAATTTTAATTTATTAAAGTAAAACAAGGTGCTTGTACTAGCAATGTTAGTTCAACTGTGTTTAAAAAATTAAAAATTAACACTCATTAATAATATATTGTGTTGGTTTGAGAATAAATAATACATGACTGTTGATAAAAATAGGTTTACATAGAAATTATTTTAAACAATAATATAGACAAATTGAATGGACGCAATTACTCTAAAATAAAATATAATTGATGAAAATTCTACTTAACTTGTTAATTATTAATATACACATTATAGCATACCATTTAAATTCTCATGTAATTAATCAATTTTATTTTTAGAATAGTACAAATGTACATATGTTATATTAATAATTGAAAAACAAGAAAAAAACATTTAATAAGTTTGATATTATCAAATATAACTTATTTATTTTAATGATGATCATTAAAACATATAATTTTTCAATAAAAAAAAATATTCAAATTTTACAATAACTTTCTTTTTGAAAAATTAGTTTTTGTTATATATATATATATATATATATATATATATTTTTTTTTTTTGGTATGCAAGATTTTTTTTATTAATGATAACATCATATTACTTATAAATTAGGATGGCCAGAGTAAATTTTATGAAATCTGGGACACTAAAATTAAATTCTTTTCATAAAAAAAGTAGGCAATTATGTATTTGTACTTGGTTGGTATGGTTGAATGAGTTCCTAAGGTATGTATATAGTGATAAGAAGTAAATATTGATATTGTTGGTAAGTTGAGGTAATGGTGTAGAGTATGATTACTGACATACCAGAGAGCATTTGAAAGGACACTAAGGGTTATTGATTGGAATACTTAAAATTTATTTAGATTTGAATATTTAGAGATTCCCCAAAGTTAGATGATATTATATGTCATTGCAGGACATAGTTAAACAGGTGTAGGTATCAATACTTAAAAATAATTTCTTTTTGCCTTTTCGGTATTCGGTATGATAAATCTATGTCCCATAGAGTATAGACATTACACATAAACAGTTAATTAGGAATAAAAGAATATAAAATTAATAAACTAGTAAAAAAATTCAAATTAATATGACAAACTATTTTAAATAATTGTATAAAATATAAAAATTATAATATAATTTAATAAAATAATAAAAATGTAATTAAATACTCATGTCATGTAAAAATAATAATGTGTATGAACCTAATTTAAGTTAAAATTGAATAAATTTTAAAGAAGTAAAGAATATTCAAATAATTCATATAGCTGTCAATTTTATAAATAAGTAAATATGAATAAAAATAATGATTAATTTAGATAAGTGTATTTTTATTAATTTTGAGTTAATGTGATTATAACATTTATACAATTATTTTAACATAACTTAGGTTTTTTTATTCTACATAAAGCTATGAGATTTTTACACATGATTGTTGTTATACTAGTTAAGTTTCAATTAAACTAAAGAAGTATTATTAAATGAACAATTCAAATTAAATAATTTGGATACATATTATATTTTTACTAACTATATAAAAAAAAATTGTTAGAATAATAAGCTATAGCTTTGGCTGTAACTTTTATGGTGATCATAAAAAAAAGTACAAATTATAAATATAAGTATTAGATTGATATATTCGAGTTCTATAGTTATATAAGTTGCTTTCAACAGTACCTACCTACATACAAGTTAGGTTATTAGGCTTTAACTTAGGTTGTAATGCTAAGTTATTAGTTCTACATCAATTTTCTATACCTACTTTATTGCCCAAATTTTCTGCGTTTCTATTGCATGCTTCATAAATAAATATCTAGATTTATGAAACTAAATTTAAAATTTAAATATTAAAAATAATTAAACCTTAAAAATAAATAAATAAATAAGTATGCTTATACTATATCAAAAATAGACTTATTTATTTTTAAGAAATAAAACAAGAAGCTAATATTTATTGTGAAAAATTAATTTCATATAAAACATATAAACCTATTTGAAACAACTAACTACCTAATTAAGACTCAGTATAATATTTGCAACTTTAAAATTTGTAATGTCAAATGTCTGGATCAAAGTTATGTAATCATGTAATATTCGTTTTGTTTTTCAGTTTAAAAACCTAATATTAAAATAAATGTGTACCTATTTAATTTTTTTTATGTTTTATTTTAAATTATATTTATCTGATATCTGAATAATTATGAACCAACCTTCCATTAAAATAAATTAAAAAGCACATTAAGATATGAAAATTATTTTTGAATAGGTAACTAAAATCATAATTTATTAGTAGGTACAGTACTTACATCTATTAATAATTGTTCCTTGCTCTTCAATAATGTGTAGACAATAATGATTAGGTATGTTATTTAAATAATATTTATGTTGAAATTAATTAATTTAAAAATGATATGATCAAGTAGACTATAAACTATTTACTAGGTAGGTATCTATTATCTTTTATATCGAAATGCATAACCAGTAACCACATTCTAAATAGAAAACATTTTTATTAACTAAAAATGTAAGATAATTTTTTTTAAATATGTCTTATATAACATTTTACCTAAAAATACCATATTATATTAAATTTAATATTTTTAATACCTACTTTTAGGATAAGAAAATAATGAAAAAAAATAATTATAAATACCTTAGATACAAGATAATCACAAATAAAATTATTTTTTCAAAATGTAATATAATAAACATTTCTAGTGTGCTTGAAAAATTTAACAACCTATTGTAAGTTTTACCGAAGAAACAAAAAATAAAACAACTTACCTTAAACAAAAAATTGAAATCCGCTTAAGACAGACTATTTTGCAATAAAGACAACACGTTTAGATGAACAACACTGATCGTAGATTTGTAACATAATAGGCAAAAGACACCGTGTATACGTCTTAACAGTTAACACTAACAAGAAATAAGAAAATTAGAAATCGTTTATCTTTTTGTTGGAATTTATACCTACGGGGCAATAGGTCAATAGTGGCACAGTTCCATTACGATTAATGTAAATATGTAATGTTTTATTTAAAGCATCCGCTTTTTTTATCAATAATCTGCTACGTTATCAATTATGTGATATAATGATATTAATTGACCAATGCGATTACTTCCCTCTTAAATTTTCAGTTTAGGTTAACATATCAAGTTTGAATAATTATATAAGTTAAAATCACGATAACTTAATTAATGTTGTACTATTGTACTATATCTTGGATTGTATTAATATTTTTTCAAATCCAAATAATCTAATATTGTCTACTATAATAGTACTATATATTATCATAAATAATTAATATTATGTTAAATGCTGATTTTATTTTACTGTCTAAACTCTAAACTCTAGTCAATTTAACTATTTATTAAAAAAAAAATAGTTGCCACTTTTCTTTGTCATTTTGTCAGTTATCAGTTATCAAATATCGGCTTACCGCGCATAGAGTAAGACTACTCTATGACAGAGTACCGCGCCTGTTGAGTGTTGATCACGGTTTAAAACTTAAAAGTATATCTTTAATCGTGCTAGCTGACGTGCTGTTCATTCATTTATGGTTCAATCTCCTGGTGTCATTACTCATTAAGTTCTTTCTTCACTTTGTTATTTTTTCTTCTTTGTTGACAGCTTACAGTAGAAATAAAACATTATTTTTAAGATTTACTGTTTGCCGCATAAACTAGAGTCTTCATAGTTCACTGTTAAATGTTGAGAACTTGGCTACTTTTAATATTTTTTTATTATAGCTTCCAGTAACTCACTATAAGTACTACCAGTTGTGTAGCAAACTTTAAAAGTCGATCATAACTTATATATTTTTTTTGCCGAGTAAATAATCAATTTATTTAAGATTGATTAAAATTTTAAATTATAATGAACAGCAACTATATAGTTTGTCATAATATTTCTGATGTGAAATCGGCGATTTCATATGAAAATAATTCATTCGATGTTCGCATTGAATCTAAATTGCCTGAAACAACTAAAACTGAGAAATGTATTTTGGGAATTGACGAAGCTGGTCGTGGTCCTGTCCTTGGTATGTAAAAAAATAAAAATTTTTCCAATTATAAGTTTTATATTATATTAATTATAAGATTGGTAATAAATCAAGTAGGTTATTCATTTTAACAAGTTTGTGTCTAGACAATAGGTATAGATAATGATTAAATTATAAATTTTGAAAAATTAAAACAGTAAAATGTACTAAAAAAATGTATATATTTCTAATTTTCAATTTTAATTACTTATCTAAATATAACTATTTATTAGATAACCTGATACACACTCTTGTTCTAAATTCTACATTCTCATACTTACATACATTTAAATATTTTATACTTTACCTACTTAGATAAAGTTATGAACATGTATAGGTACTTTGTATTTAAACTATTTTTATTGTTATTTTACAATAGTATTGTTTACTATTATTGCTAAAATATCGAGTAAAATATGTACTTATATCTTACATTCATGTTCAATTCAAATATGGTAATTTTTGTATTGAATTTGGTTAAATACTAAATACTAATGTTTATTATATATATTATGTATTTAATAATCAACTCTATATACTTGATGATTTCTTAATATGTTGACTGTCACGTGGCAATTAAACTAAAAATGTAGTTGCCAGCTGTCACACTACCATATTAGGTAGTACCTGTTATATCTATATTAGTATTTACTACAGATTTATATACTATAGATTTATTTAATAACTTTCTGGAATAATGTATTTCTGTACATAACTATCTAGGTCCAATGGTATACGGTACATCTTACTGTTCAGTAGATAATCAAGCTATACTAAAATCATTAGGATGTGCCGATTCAAAAGTTTTGTCTGAACTAGCTCGAGATGAAATATTTGATGGAATAACCAAGCAATCTGAAATACTTGGATGGGCTGTACACATTATATCACCAACTACAATAAGCAATTGTAGTTTTAGAAGGTAGTTGTATAAGATGAAATATTTATTTATTTTATTTTTTTGTAGGTACTAGTGATTTTATCACAATTTTAGAGATTAGAAATCTAGTAACATAACTAATTTATATTGTTTTAATTAATTATTTTAAACTTTAAAAAATAATTTGTGTACATACATATCAGCAAATCAATAAAATAAATAAATATTGACATTGCTTACATAATACATAATATATCATACTGAATACTCATAATTTTTTTTTTAAATTAGGCAAAAGTGTTCTTTGAACGAAATTTCACATAATGCTGCAATTGGTTTAATACAGCGAGTTTTGGATAGAGGAGTAAATATTTGTGAAGTATTTGTTGATACTGTTGGACCCCCTGATAAATACCAAGTATGAATATTATTAGTTTTTATTTTTTAGATGCATGAATACTAGAAGAAACTTTAGTACATAATATCTCCTTTAAAATTGTTCTATTGTTTGAATAAAATGTGTACAATACATTTCTAATATTATGTTTATATGCTTGCAATTGGTAAAAACTTTAGGAACCAAAATTCTGTGAGCTCAGGACAATAACAATAATGTATAAATTATAAATACATAATAATAACATAAGTATACCCTACCTTTCCTTGTGCATCTTAATATTATATTATTGAATGTGTAGGCTAATTTTTTGTTATTATTTTAATATTATTATCTTGTTTTCATGTCTCAATTATTATAATTTATATTTTATTGTAGCCGTAAGTTCACTGTACTATTGGGCCTCCATCTGTTATATATGTTAAATAAATAAATAATATTTAATCATCATTTATCATAAATAATACATTTAGAATATTAATTTTAGAATTTTATACTAAATATCAAGTTGATTGTGGTGGTATTTAAAAATTTAACACAACTAATCAAATTAAATTATGTACTGTTTGTAATAACATATAGGTAGAATTCAAGTAATAATTTTATGCTTATATTATTGAAGTAAATATATATTTTGTAAATTCTATTTAAAAAATTAATATAAAATATTTAATATTATCAATGTACTTTTATAAAAATGTAGAATGTCAATGTGTTTATTTTTTAAATTATCTTATTGCTACTAATAATCTAGAATTATTTATGACTAAAATTATTTGAAGATATTTATATTGAGTATGTTAATTAGTTATTGAGTAATTGATTTATTGTTACTTTAATTTATGTATTAAGTATAAAGACCTAAAGTATAAACTGTTTCTAATACTCTAAAGATTACATTTAAAAATTTATATTTAGTTTTTTTTATTGTAATATAATGTTTTTCATATTTTAAACTCATTAATTATAATTTATTTTATTTTGTTATTTAATTTTTAGGAAAAATTATTATCAATATTTCCTCAATTAAAAATAACAGTTTCTAAAAAAGCTGATTCTTTGTTTCCAATTGTAAGTGCTGCTAGTATTTGTGCCAAAGTGACCCGTGATGCTGCGTTAAAAAATTGGAAATTTATTGAAAGGCCTGGAGAAGATATTGATTCTAATTGGGGAAGTGGATACCCAAATGGTAAGAAAAAAATATAATTATGATTATTACTTCAGAATCTAAAAACAAAGTGTTACATTTAAAATGATTTTTACTTTTTAGATCCTGTAACTAAAGAATATTTAAAAAAAAACATAGATCCAGTATTTGGATTTCCTAGTATTGTAAGATTTTCTTGGTCTACAGCTGAATTGGTATTAAAAAATAATGCAGCACTAATAGACTGGTAAGTATATATTAATGTATCATGGTACAGTGAAGTATTTTGTGTAATATTAATTAATGTTTCATAGTAAAAAATTAAAAAGTGAAATAAATAGCATTTAGCAAAATGTTTAATAATAATTTTTTTTTTTAGGTCTGACGAAGAAGAGGATGAAGATAAAAAATCATTACCTATTACATCATTTTTTGGTCAAAATAGTAAACAAGTTCATCAAAAAACACCTTTTTTTGATGATAGAGGTTTAATAGTTACAACTAAATTTTAGTAAATGATAAATCATTATTATATATACATTTATATTATTTTATCTAAATAATTTTAATAGTTATTAATGTATTTTTTCGACTTTTATAATGTTTACAATATTTTAAATTCACCGTTCAATAATAACATTTTACATGTAAATTAAAATTATGTTTATGGTTTTAACACTATTTTATAAATATAAATAAAAATTAACCTAACCTAACCTCAAGTATTACATAAGAATAATTTAATAAATCATAATAATTGTTAAACATAGTAATATTTTTTTATATTTGAAATACAGGAAGATTCTTTCTTTCTTATTATGTGATTTTAATCATTTATAGACTGTAAAAGCTCTAAAGAAATTACGCACAGATTTATAAAATTTTAATTTAATAGAGATTGAAAAAGTTATTTTTAAATTTGTTTTCAGGTATTTGAAAAAATATCTAAAAATTTTAAAAGATAGGCAAGCTTTTATTTTTAACTAGGTATGTTGTTTTTACTGTTCAGAAATATTTTAGAATGTAGTAGTTTATCATGTTTTTAAGTATTTCAACATCAGTCAGAACCCACCCAACTTGTTTTAATTATGGGTTGAACTACCATTATTGTCTTTGAAGTTTAAAGTTGATGAAAAATATAATATGGATGAACAAAATATGATGGTTAATGTTAATAAAAAATTAATCTCAATATTAATCTTAATATTCTATAAAAGTATTGGTAAGTACTTACTTTATCTTACCTGTGATGTGTACTATGTAATTATACTTAAATATTATGAGAGTACATTAGAATTGTTATTATTAATTAAGTTTCAAGGAATTTCAAGATTAATTTAACTTCATCACTATTGGTAATTAGTTCTTTCATTTTTATTTTTATTAATTAATGAATTTGATATTCTTACTTTTAAGTTTGATAATGAGTACATTTATTATAATGTTATAACTAACAACATAAAATTGATTCTGCTGAACGCAAATTTTCTATATTATTATGTATGTAAGATAAAGACAATAAATTTAGGTGTGGTCTTAAGTACATTATTTAAATTAGTAACAAAAGATTCAAAAGAAAAGCAGTGGCGGTTATAAGGGGGGGGCGATAGGTGGATCACCCCCTCTTGGGTTCTTCCTTGATCATATTTTACGTTTTAACCGCGGATAGTATAGGTACCTATATTATATGAGTCCATGGTTTTTTATGTTGTGTATGAACTGTGATTAGAAAATGCGATTAACTTGCTATAGAAATCAGTGGAAACACACAAGGGGTGGATAAAGCTATAATTATGTTATCGGGAATTAAATTTAAGGGCACAAAATTTTTTTTACTTGCTTCGCTCGCTCTGCATTTATAAAACAAGTATATCTTCTAATATTATTATACGCTTTGCCAAGAAAAAAAAAAAGCGGGCAAGTGGGTACCGTTCTGCTGTACATTAGGGAGTGGGGTGGACCTCGGACTAGGGTAGGTTGAATTTGAACGCAATGATAGGTATCATTGTATACGAAAAACGATTCTAAACGAAGATGATTTGTCAACCTAGGATATTATTTCCAGTGGTTGGTGAAAAAGGTGGTTTATGTTTTAATGGCCTGAATACACCAAAATTTAAGTTCTTTTATAATTATTGTAAGCTAAACTTATGAAAGATCTTGTATTAAATTTTCAACTCTTAGCTACCTATACAAACATTTTTATGAATTATACCTACAAAATAATTTGCAAATATTCATAATTTTGACGAATTTTCGTCAACATTTGAACTTCAAATGCTAATAAAAAAAAATTGTGTCTATGTATTCTTATAATTTTTTAATCAATATAAGAACAACATATGAGGAACTTTGTATAAAATTTTCAAGCATTTTGATAGGGCCAAAAAAATTTTATCGACACTTCAAAAAAAAATTTTCAGAAAAATTGAAAATTTCAGTTGTCTATAAATAGCTCAAAAAAACTCAAAATATTTTGAAAATTAAATCATGCAAAGAAAATGCCAATCTAAATAACTGATAAAATTTTCAAGTATCTACGACTTATACTTTTTGAATAATAACAAACATTTAAAATCGTTTGGGATAAATCGTTGTCGTTACGCTATTTCGTAAAAATTTAAAATTCAAACGCACTTAAATATTTTCCTATAATGATGCTTCAAGTTTTCTCTATAGATACTTGAAGAAAAACTTATGGAACACTTAGTGTTGTATTTTCAATTCTTAGTTATTAACACAAAAAATTTTATGATTTTTCAACTTCAAAATTACTTGCAAATTTTCGCGTTTCCAACAGATTTCGTAAAAATTTGAACTATAAACGCTTATGAAAAAAAATTGTGACTAACGATTTTTAATTTTTTTTAGCTACAATTAAAACAATTCATAAGGAACCTTGTATTAAATTTTCAAAACTTTTTGGTCATCCAAAAATTTTTTATCGACACTTTAAAAAACATTTCTCAAAAAAATCGAAAATTTCAGTGGTCTATGAATAACTCAAAAAAAGTCAACATTTTTTGAAAATTCAACTATATACAGATACCATTGACATTAACATTTGGTGAAAATTTCAATTATTTTCAGTGATTAGTTTTTGAATTACAACCATAAAAAAAAATCGATTTGGTCGAAAACTGGTTTTGCGTAAAAATTGCCGTTTTTCCGTCATTTTTTTTTTGTTTTTCTCGATTTTTTTGAAAACTGTTGGAAAATGTTAACTTTTTACCTCTATAATGCACCAAGGATATTCATTTTTACATCGGAAACCATCCCCATAGTTTGAAATTGGAGCATTATTTCGACTAGTTATGCTGTACACAGACACAAAAAAAAAAAAAAAAAAAAAACACACATCATTGTAAAATCAATACATTCATCACTTCGTTCAGAATCTAAAAGGGCATATGATTTTATTATAATTATTATAAGATATTTAAGTCAATATATTCATGGTACATAATTTATATCTGTTTTTTAATACATTAATATTGATAGTGTACCTATTATATTATTATTATTAAATATTTGAAATTTTCACTAAATATTTATGTTAGTGTTATCTGGTTTTCTTAAGATATTTTTAGACAACTGAAATTTTCGATTTTTTTGAGTATTTTTTTTGGAAGTGTCGATAAAAAACTGTTGGTTTCCCAAAAAAACTTGAAAATTTAATACAAGGATTCTTATAAGTCTTTCTTATTGTAGTTAATAGTATTATTACTTATAAGCGTTTAAAGTTCAAATTTTTACGAAATATGTCAAAATTGTGAAAATGTACTAGGTAGTAATTTTGTAGTTGAAAAATCATAAAATTTGTTGTGTATAACTAAAGTTAAAAAATTCAACACTAAGTTTTTCATAAGTTTTTTTTCGCGTAGCTATAGAGAAAACGAAACGTTATTATAGGAAAAATCACGTAACTATAACGATTTATTTTCAAACGATTATCAATATTTGTTATTGTTCAAAAAGTATAAGTCGTAGATACTTAAAAATTTCACCAGTTATTTAGATTGGCCTTTTTTTACATGATTTAATTTTCAAAATATTTCGCTTATATTAAGGCTATTTATAGGTATTTGAAGTATTCGTTTTTGTTTAGTTTTTTTTTTATAAGTAACAATAAAATTTTTTGGTTAATTCAAAATACTTGAAAACTGAATACGTGAGTTGTTGATTAAATGATTCAAAAATTATATGAATACATAGGCACAATTTTTTTTTATTAGTGTTTGAAGTTCAAATATTGACAAAATCATGAATATTTGCAAATTATTTTGAAGTTATAATTTATAAAAAATGTTGTTTAAGTAGCTAAGAGTTGAAAATGTAATACAAGATTTTTCATAAGTTTGGCTTGCGATAATTATAAAAGAAGGAACTTAAATTTTGGGGTATTCAGGTCATTAAAACATAAACCATCTTTTTCACTACCCACTGGGAAATATATGGTAGGTTGATAGATCATCTCCGTTCATAATTGTTTTTCGTATACTATGATACCTGTCATTGAATTCAAATTAAACACATAAATAATAGTGACCAACTTTACAACAGAGCGGTACCCACTTGACTACGTTTTTTTAAAATTTATTTTGTGATTTTTTTTTTAAAACTGTCAACAAGTCAAATGATCTAAAATTCGTCTCTTCAATGATCCAGTAGGTACTTATTATAATCGACTAAGAACTTAAAACTTTTTATATTAATTATTTTTACTTGGACTTCAACTACGTCGGAAATTACAAGTTAAATAGAATTTACTTCAAGGATGCTGTGTAACTTGCAGAAAATACAATAACTTTTTTAAAAAACATCAGAGAAAATATAGAACAAGAATTTCAAATTATATAATATATAACTCAGTGGAGGTAAATATTATACATCTGTAAAATTAAATCATACATTTTTGAATAAAATAAACTTATATTTTTTCCTCAGGAAATGGCAAACATTATTGATGTAGAAATAAAAATGAAAATAATTAAGAAAATGCAGAAACATCGAGCTAATTATAAGACTGAAAATGTTAAAAACATGAAATTAATTAATTTTTCAGAATTTCAATACCTATTTAATATTTATACCATACCTATATTGATCATTTTATTTCTCAACTAGAATTAAGATTTGTGGATCAGTGAATCATAAAAAAAATGTTTGAAGGTATAAAAATGCCGTTAAGCAGTTTATTTATTTAATTTTTTTTTTAGTAAGTTTGGTTTTGCGTAAACTAATGGTTCATTAATTTTACAGGTTTTGAATGTTTATTATTAAATCAATCCTTAGTATCTAAAGAAGAACTAAAATCATTCAACAGTTTATTAGAGTTTTATATGGCATATCACATATGCCTTTAATTGATTCCAATAATTCTACAGCAGAATAAAAGTTGTGGATAATTAAATTCACCAGGCTCAAATGCTAAATGTTGTTTCAAAAACTAATCTTGAAGCATTTTTAGTTAGATTTAACCCATTTTCAAACTTTAATAAATTATTAAAAATTGTATACACATTAGCCATTAGGTACTTATTAGTTTCAACAGCTACTCCTGAAAGAACGTTTTCAACACTCAATTAAAAACATATTTAAGGAACACTAGGGGTCAGGTAAATTTTAAAACAAATTTTACGCTTAACACTTACTGTTGGTTATAATGTGCTTTATTTTGTCTTTAGAATCAAATTTATGGACTTTGCATACTATCAGTGTACAAAAATATTACAGCGACACCTAATGCTGATGAGGTAATCAATGTACTTTTATTATCAATATTGTTTAAAAAATGGTTAGATACTTAGATATATAATGGGGATTTGTATCTCGTGGTTTGGATACTAGTTTAAATTAAGTACCTATATTGTGTAAGTTATAGATTAAATGTCATATTACTCATATTTTATTGTTTTTATGTATTTTAGATTTAAAATTAATTTATGATTTTTATTGTGATATTATGAAATTTACAAACTTTATTCAATGCCGCCCAATTGCTGTTTAAACCAATTCATGTTAATTTTTTCTTATTTATTAGATCATTCTCGAACCAAATCCAACTGTATTTAGTTACAATTCCATAAAAATATGCCAATCTAGCCAATATGTAGATAAGTATTTAATTTATATTAATTTATAATATTGTATAATAAGTCATTATAATTTATTCATTTGTTTTATTTTTTATACGTATTGTTTTATTGTGACGTCCAATGAAACTGTTCTATTGTTCATGTCATAGTGTAGGTACCAAATTATACATAGGTAGGTATTTAATATATGTGTATTATAATAAAATATAATATATTCGTTTGTTTTTTCTTTCACGAATTGATGCGGAAATTAAATATACGTGAAAATAATAGATAGTAAATATTAAATACCATGCAACTTATCCAGTGAATACCGTTAATTCAAATTCAATCGTAGAATTGATTATTATTATTTATTACCAGTGGTTTACCTAAGGTTATTGGTGCATGGGAACTTGTCGCTAGAGTATTGGTAGATAATCAAATTGTCCGTTCATACAACGTTACAAAGAAATAAAATAAAACAATAGAAAACCACAATTGGTCAATAGTTTCATGCAAGTGACGAAAAATGACATTTACAGTTTTGTGATATTGGACATTACGTAAAATAGATCGGGATCCAATACTCGGAAATATATTAATTTTTGCTCTAAATTAACGTTGTTCAATCAAGAATCAAAATTAATTCAAATAAATGATTTATATTTTGCTAACATAACTATTATTCTTATGAAAACAGCAACTTAATTTAATTTAACATAGTGGAAAATCAAAAAATAAAATTGCGTTTTATTAAAATTAAAGAAAAAATTAGAAAATTCATTCAATTGGAATCTTCTTACTAATTGCTGTAAAAACCGCATTTAAATAATTTTTTGAATTGGCACGGATATACATCGGGTGATACGAGGTTTCTGGAACATATTGTATTAGGTTCCTATAATTGCTCTACATCAGATTAATTATTAATAACTACTAATAAGACACAGCTGGATATTGTCGTTTTTTTTTAAACATTTAAAGAAAAAACGATAAAAATATATTAATATATCGTTATGAAATGATTGGTTATAAATTCTTGATTGTTTTTTCAATAATATAAAAATTATTTATATTTTATTGAAGTAGCGGTTAATATAATATAATATATTTAATTTCTGTTACTTCATTTTTTTTGTCAGTTTATATAGTTTATAGTCCCGTATATTATATGTTCATATCCTATGATGACCTTTTAGAGTTTATAAATATGTTGATTAGCAGCAATTATATATAAATATATTATAATACATATCACTTATCAATATTTCCCTTTGTGTGTAACAATTAAATTTAAAATTATTGACTTTTTTTCATTTTTTTTTTTATTAATGTGTTTAATTATTCATTAATACTGTTCATATTTTGTATTTAATGATTTTAGCTATTATTTCATTGCAATACGTACCTAATCCATTCATCTGACTTATTAATTATATTTATTTTTGAGTTAAGTTCATGGGCATTTGTTGTAATATATATTTTTTATCTATTATAGTTTATTTATTTATATGTATATACTCGTATATTATAGGTAATAAAAACAAACTTTACAGTGCTCAGGATAGGTTATGTGTAGGTAAGTGTATTGTGTAAGTAATGTTTAGAGACCACCGCATCTTTATAAATTATGTAATTAATAATTATATAAATTACATTTCTTCTAGTTAAATTGTATTTTATTATTATATCAAAATTTAATAGGTACAGATTTAAGCTTTAAGGAAATTGAAGAAACAGAAATGTTTAATTTAGTAGGTATTTAGTTTTTCAATGATGTTTGTTTTTCTATGAAATTTCCGTGAAAACCTTATCTTTATACATTTGTCTCGGTTAAGTGTTATAAAATATAAATACTGCTTCTACACCTATTATATTATTATCGTTTTGTTACAAAAAAACTTCAGTTGCTCAAATCCATCACAGAATAAATATAATTTTATTTATATGCTTATACAATAATAATTAATAATTAACGTCTTTCTATTATAACATTTAATTCAATATAGGTACCTACATTATTATTTAATAAACTTCTATCAATATCAATATGTATATGAGTATATAATATAATTCAATATTATATTTGTATCTGTATATTATATTATATATTGTGTACATTAATATGTGATTTATTGGTAGTTATATTAATTAATTTATGAATAATCAGGTCAACCGCAGGCGTGGTTCTAGGATTACATTTTCGTATGGGCAACATTAGATTTATAATTAAGTTTTAACTGCGAATAATATTTCTAAATTCCCCATTCTCATAACATTTTTAAAATAAGTGATACCACAAATTTTGATATGGCCGTATGGGCAGCTGCCCACCCTGGTTCTATGCTAGAACCGCCACTGGTCAACCGTTCATAAAATATTTTACGCTCAAGTCAATCAGCCAAGTGGTCGATGGACAATATCATAATATTATTATGTATGATGTAACTAGTATTTAATCTAAATATATTATTATTATTATACTAATCAGCAGCAGCAGTAGTAGCAGCTACATAATCATAATTATTTAATGTAGTTCATAATGTGTATAGATACAAAAAGTACAATTGTTAAGTCTTGTTAATCAGTGCCGGGAATGGCAGGAACTACGGTGGAATTATATAATATATTATTATTATGTTTGTGTGTCCTGGATGGACGCTTGTTTTATTGTGTTATATGTGCGGGCTTCATTTAAAGTATGACTCATCCCGCGCGTTTTACCAGCAACAAAACAGACAACACTAGGCACGACCATCCGTTTTAATGGTTACCTATCTAACGTCCGTTTTGATAATGCGTGTAAATAATTGTATTATAGCTGTACTTTTTCCCACCATATTATGATAATTTTATACCCAGTTAAATAATTATTATATACAGAGTGATTCACTTAGCATGCTCATGATCATTTCCATTTTTTCATTTAATAATGAATTTATTCAAATTCTGATTTTTTGGAATGTTTTAGTATAAGTAGGTACTTTAAAATATATTTTTAAATTCTTGAAATTTCTTGTACTACTATTAACAAGTTTGGTATACTGATATGGTAGTATAAACTGATTAATCTATGTAATAGGTGCTTATAGGTGTAAAAATAAAATTGTAATAATTACAATTTACAACTATGTACCTACTCCTTTATAATGTTAATAGAACCATTTCAAATTGGGCATGGATTATATCCAGCCAATAGATGTATTTGAACCTCGTCTGCTTATTCTTTTTCTTTTCATATAGTCATCAAATTTTTCACATTGCAGTTACATAAAATTAAAATTTAAACCATGATGGACATTAGTAATGCTGTATTAAACAAACGACATGTTTAGTATGTTTTTTTTTAATGATTAGTGATGCGAATACTCTACTATAACCTAGGTACTAAAATTCACTTACTCAATTTGAATTTTTTATATAAACATTTAAAAATACTATTTATTAAAAATATCATACTATCAGGGCCAGATTTATGGGGGGGGCGTGAGGGGGTGTTACACTCCCCCCTACTTGAGATACCTGGTAATTTTAGTCGGCAAATTTGTTATTTTGACATACTGATCGGCAAGTCGGCAATTATGATTTTGTTATGTCGTATGATTATATTTGAATATTAAATAAAATACTTATATTTAAAAATTACTGTCTGCCTGCTGACAAGCAACTTAGACGTATAATATTATAATATATTATATTATACGTCTACGGTCAGCAACATAACTAAAGATGTAATATTTTCTAAATATGGCGACACTGCCGACACTATTATTTAAACACCATCTATAAAAGCTGTGCGGGTTTCATTGGAAATAATAATTGAAACTTAACAAGAAATAATTGATTTGAAAAATGTGTAAAAAAAAATCCGAAGTCAAGCACTAGAACTTGTAAAAAAACTTCTTTCATTTGACTCTGTTGTTTCCTTATCATTCATGAAAAATATTATGTACAAGATCAAAATATTATAACTGAAAAACTTGAAGGTATTGAATTGAACGTAATTGATGGTTTAATGTTAATTGATTATTCAATAGCTAGCTTAACCGAAATGAATAAAGATGATATTATATCAATGAATAATTTAGTAAGCAGTGCAATTACATTTTCTGAACAGTTAGATATTGACCCAATATCAGATTTAATATAAGATTTGTACCAAAAAAAAAAAACAATTGATCAAAATCAATTAAATTTTTTTTTAAATACACAGTATTCAATTGATTTACTTACTTTTTATCGAGTTGAATTTAAAAAAGTTCTGAATACTTTATTAATGGGTTTGAATGAACATCTAAAAAAATGTTTAGTGATATTTGAACCTATTTACCTATGATTACTTTATTTAAAATGCGATGGAAACAAATTTGTTCAACAGAAGATATATTATACAAAAAAGGTAATTAAACTATTACCTCCGGGATGTTAAGATTTTAAAATGAATGATTATGACAGAGTTAGGTTAAAAGTCGCTACACTAGCGTATGTTGACTTACACACGCGTAATATAGCAAATTATGAGTTAAGTATATTTCACTCTATTATTTTTTAAATTAAAGTAAATTGGTTAATAACGTTTATACCATTAGCGTACAATTGAAAGCAAGGCTTGAAAATGTTATAATAACGTTATATTTGATAAAAAACGATTGAAATTTGTAAACGTAATTATAACGGAAAACGATAAGCATAAATAATTGAATAACACAAAACAAAACTTAACGTTTAACAAAATATATAGTAATGTAGTATATCATTAAACAAAACATAACGCAAAACATTTATATATTATAGTATACTATTAAAAAAAATAATTAATTTAAAATAATTTTAAAATTTAATCTGTAGGTATTAATAGAATAATTGTATTGCCAATAGCTAATAATAATACGCTCTGTTACTTTGAAACAGGTACGTAAATGCATTTAAAATTTAAATTCTGAAAAAAAAACGCAAAAGCTCTATAACGTTTTAACTCTAAATAACGATAAACGCAAAAGTTAGGAATAAAGTTTTAATTCTGAATAACGATAAATTCAAAATTTGTGTTACGTCTTTATTCAAAATAACGTAAAACGAATTTTTTTCAAATTCAAGCCTTGATTGAAAGTTAAGATTATTATTCAGGCCTTTTTGGAGGGTTTTATTGAAATATGAAACAAGTTATGATATTTTTAAAATCTACAAAATGATAACAATTATAAAATGCCAACTTGCTTCAAAATTAAAATATTAATAATACTTTCCAATATTCCCCGATAATAATTTTATCTTTAAGTATTACAATTTATAAATTTACTCCAGTTTAAAAGTAACACAAGTAATTAAATAGATTATAGATTATTCTGATTATTCCGAACGCAAAATTTGCCATGTTACTTGTGTGTAAGACAGTTGAGAGAGACTACACATACGGATTTTTTTTTAGAATGTAGTCGACAAATTCATGTATCTTGTATCTATACACCCCCCCCCCCATCGTCGATATTTGCTAGCGCCTGCCCTGCATATTATACCTATAGCTAGTACAAGTAAACTGTATAAGATATTATTGATGATATATTAATATCTATAAACTATGTAATATAAATATTAAAACAAACTAATTTTTGACGATTTTTGAATATTTAATAACATCTATATTATATATTTTTAATTTCATATTCTTGCAAATATGCACATAAAGATCTTTTTTCATTCATGTAATCAATTATTAGAAATGAGTAATTTAGTGATTACATCAATAGACAATAGTTGATGTAATGATGTAGTATAGAACAATATCTTCAAAACTTTTTTATTGTTTTTGGTTCGTACTATCATACTATTGAAACTTTGGGAAAATCTGATTGTTGGGTTCTGGGAATATTCAATTGTTTAAAATAAACACCAGTTGGGTCCATGGTGATATTTTGTCTTGATGTTTTCTTAATATACCAACTTAAGTTCAACGGTGTGGGTACACGGAAAAGTCGCCAGATAACATATTGTAACTTACTAATAGTCAGTAGACCGGCCGCGGCGTCAGGTACATCGCACGTATCAAGACTAGAAGTGTGCGTTTAATAAAATATAAAATAAAATAATTACCTATAATCATACCACAATTAGTTTTGAAAGTGTCCATGTAAAATTAAATGCTAGTTTTGGTACAGCTTACTCCAACATTTTTGTGTTATTAGGAAATTTACTTACAATTCAGAATGAAATTTATATTTCCCTTTGGAGCAGCCGATTAAAAAAACAACAGAAAAAGAACAATTTTTAATAGAAAAGATGGTTTGTTTTAACAGTAAAGAACTGACGCAATTAACTTTTGTGAAAGATGTGTCTTTTACATTTCTTCCCAAATTCAAACTATAGGTACTCACGAAAAAAAATTTAAGATTTAATCGTTAATTTAATTATAATTGTATACACTAATAAGAAAAAAAATGCTAATTGAATAATTATTTTAATATTGTAATAATCGTTATATCATTTGTATCAGACTGTTACCTTTGTGTAACCAAAAACTAATTTTTTTAGAAAACTTTCTAGCTAACCTCCATATGGTGTCTTCTGGGTAAAGTGAATTGGCTGGCTCAAATTCGCTCAATTAATGTACTCGATAAAATATATGGGGACTCAAATCATGTACTCGATAAAACGTGTCTCAATTCATGATATTTATGAAATTTGGGACCAAACTCGAGGTTGTCTGAAACTTTATGAGTTGTTGGTTTTTGGTCTAGAATGTAAAGAAAAATAAAATTTTAGTCGTCCAAGAAAAAGAAAAAATAATTTAAAAACATGGTGCTGTGAAAATGTAAAAAAAAAGTAACATTGGGCGGCTTGGGACAGCTATGTGAAGTTAATATGTTGGACGCGTTAGGCTAAATATTAGAATTAAGTAACCAAATTTAACATGGATGCATTTATTGTTTAGGCAAAAAGTACACGGAGGTAACTAGAAAAATATATTTTTCAAAATTATTTTTTCCATTTAGTATCCCTTTCAGCTGGATACATAATATATACATACGGTCTACGGAGCAATTTTTCGAATCGCTAATTATTAAGGATTTTGCGTTTGGCACGAGTTAACGATTTTAAATAAATAATAAATATTAATTAAAAACGTTCAGAAAATAAAAAAACATGTATATTTTATATTTAATTATTTTTATAATAAATACATTTATACATACAAATGGGGAATTAACATTTTAAAAATCATATGCAAAGATCGTGAATTGCGCATGTTTGATTTGGTCGTGATTGAATGTTAAAGTAAAATCGTGTATTTTCAATACAAATATTTACAAGGAATGCTCGTTATTAAATTTCGTATACATATACCTAATTGTATTATAAACATGATGGCACGTTATTTTAAAAACCGCACTAGTCCAGTTATGCGTTTGAATCGCTCCGATTTTTCATTGTGTGATTGGCTTTTATTGTTAAGCCTATGAAATCTAAAAATAAATAAAATGATTGGAAACTGCATATTATTATAATTAAAAAGATTTTAAAATCGAAATCTACATAAATACTTAAAATAATATATTAATATGCATGAGTAGGGTACATACAGGACTAACGAAAATACCTAGGAAATAATTAATTAGTTAAATAATTTATTTACAGCGTGGATCATTGTAGCTCTAAACTTTTTACTTTTTCAGCGATAGAAACTCTAATGTACCTACCAATTGTAATAGTAGTATACAGTTTATAATATTTTCTTTAAATAATAATAATAATAATAAAAAACTCGAATGTACATTATTTATATATGCTGTATTTTAATGTTAAGTACTGTTTCCCGCCTCATTACCACCGCTTTAAATTATTTTAAGTCGCACCACAGGAATAACCACGAAATCTGTTCTCTTATAACCTTCGGCCTTCTACATCTACGTAGTATCGTTCAGTGACCGCGTCCGATGTATGGATAGCTGTATGAGCTTAGGTACGCCCCACAAAATGCTAAATATTATTATTACAATTATTTATAAGACCCGCTCGCACTCTATATGCGCTTCAACTGCTTAACCTAAGTGCTTATCCACAAGGCGTGACGTCTATAATGGCGAATGTGTTGTGCGTATACTATGTGTGTACGACGGAGTTGGATTTTAATATGCCGGAAAATATGGCGTAAATATAAGTACTCGTTCAAAACGTACTATATGGCAAACCAGGTGGAACAAAGAAAAATATCTATCTTTTCATTCACGGTCCGTCTGTCCGTCTATAATGTTTATATACTTATGGAGTTCTATTTTGATTGCTCAATGCCCAAGGTCCCTTTTTATGTAGTTATGCGATATAAGTCGTAATATAATCGACAAAAATATAATGTTTCATCTCTGATTTCATGCATACTTTGGTATCTATTCTTAGACAGGGTTAGGTTATGGGTGTTTGTAAAGTTTACACTTAGGCAAAAAATAATTCAACACAATAACTCTGGGTTTACACAACATATATTATAGGAATATTATAGGTATATATTTGTAAAATAAATTGATATTTTCTATTTTAGCAGTTGGTAATTAAATATTGGAGTATGATTTTACTGTTAAATATTTTATGAAAACAAATTCACGACAACATTCTATACACATAAAAATAACTGAATCTGTTTGAAATGTAGAAATTCAAGCTTAAATAAGAAAATTTAATTCAGAAAAAAACTTTGTGAAGGAAACTCTACTTAAAATATTAAGAATATCAGGTGTATAGATAGAGCTTGAAGCGATTGCTTATTTTACGATTTTGGTAGTATATTTACATCAAATTGTTATTGTATTAATATAAAAACAATAAAATTTTCGTTGTTAAAATTGTAATAAATTTGTAATCAAAATTTGTCGACAATAGGAGATTAAAATTACAAATTTTAAATTAGGTACAATGAAAAGTCAACTGCAAAATTACTTGGTACAGTATAAATTATACTAATTAGTAGTTAGCTTATAATTTTCAAGTAAGAGTTTTTAAGTTTGTTAGTGTTGATAATATAGATTATAGTATTTATAGATATCCGATATCCAATTATAACATTAAAAAAACATTATATAATTAAAAGGTTAACAAACGTTAATATAACTGAGTTAGTGATACTTAGTAGAGAATGAACCATGGTAAATATTGAATGCGTTGTAAATTGTAATATTACAAATTTTAATAAAAATGTATAGATATTACTTTTACAACATATTTATAGGTATATATATAGTCGTATAAGTTTTATCGTATGTGTATGTGGTGCGTACGAACATTAAATATAATAATTATATTATCAGAGTTTATGGATTTTAACGATTTTTTACAATTAAAATAATAGTACGAAAACCTTAGATCTTTAAAAGTTACCTTATATTATTTCTAAATTATTTTCATAAACGATCATCCACTATCCACATTATAGTATTTATAGGCTTAAAGAGTCTAATGCAATGTATTTCAAGTATCTACGACTTGAGACGAAAAGTTGTGCCTATAGCCTATGTAATATTATAATTTTTGAATCACTTAACTACTAAATAGTAACTCATGAGCAACTTTGTATTAAATTTTCAAGTATTTTAACTTCTCCAAACATTTTTTATCGGTATTTATATGTAAAAAAAAACTAAACAAAAAGGAATATTTCAAATATATTAACAAATAGCATTAAAATAAGTGAAATATTTTTAAAATTAAATCATGAAGGTAAAAAAAATGACAATCTAAATAACTGGTGAAATTTTCAAATATCTACGACTTATACTTTTTGAATAATAACAAATACTTAAAATCGTTTGAGGATAAATCGTTATAGTTATGCAATTTCGTAAAAATTTAAAATTTAAACGCTCATAAAATTTTTCCTATAATGACGCTTCAAATTTACTCTATACCTATTTAAAGGAAAACTTATGGAAAACTGAGTGTTGAATTTTTTAACCTTAGATATAAATTTTTATGAGTTTTCAACTACAAAATGACTTGTACATTTTCATGATTTTGACATATTTGGTAAAAAATTGAACTTTCGTTTATAAAAGAAATTGTGACTAACGATTTTTGATTTTTTTTTTTTTTTTTAATTGCAATAAGAATAACTTATGAGAATCCTTGTATTAAATTTTCAAGATTTTTTCAAAAATTTTTTATCGACAATTCTAAAAAAAATTCTTTTAAAAATTGAAAATTTCAGTTGTCTATAAATAGCTCAAAAAAGCCATAATATTTGAAAATTTGACCGTATATATATAACACTAAAATAAACATTTGGTGAAAATTTCAAGCATTTACAATGATTTGTTTTTACTACCTTATAAAAAAATCAATTTTGTCAAAAACTGCAGGTTTTGCGTAGCTTAGGTTTAACCTTCACTTTTTATTTGTTTTTATCGATTTTTTTGAAAACTGTCAAAAATTTTTAATTTTGATCTCTATAATGTATCAAACCACCAAGGATATTCACTTTTACATCGGAAATCACCTTTGAAGTTTGAAATTGAAGCATTATTTCGACAAGTAATGCTGTACACAGACACAAAAAAAAACACATATCATCGTAAAAATCAATACTTTCATAAACCTAACCTCCGTTCAGAATCTAAAATAAAATTAGTGGTATTACAAATGTTAAACTTACATGCCTACTGAAAAAAAACCCTGGATATAAAATAATGAAGACAATTTCTATGATTTTGGAAGGAGAAATAAACGTTAACAATAAACTACCTGAAGATTTTAATGCAAGTGATACTGCATGTATGAAGTACGCTCCTATAATAGTATTGCTGACATCGATTGAAGTTTTTCAATCTATAAAAATTGTACATATTAAGCAACTTCTGATCATCCAGTGCAATAAGGTAAAATATTAATTCAATTTTTATTAATGTGGGTTAATATTTTTATAGATTAAAAAACGTTTTACATCTTTTTTAATACCTAATTAATTAATACTTATTTTTTACACAACTTTAAACAAAATGTTTTCGATTCAATTTTAAGTGCATATTTTTTAGCATATTACAGAATTTTTTAAGCATATTTTGAGGATTTTTTGTGCATATAAATCCGATTCCTAGTTGTATCTTTTATAAAATGTGTTCAGCAATGAAAAGCTATGAATTATTTCAAACGAAATTCAAATTTCAAAACGATTTTTTTTATGAATGGTTATCCCTAGTAAAATTCCCTACTGAAATTTTCAAGACATAACACTTTAGGTTTATGTCTTAAAAAATATTATGAAACATCCACATGTACTTTTTAAATTAATACAGTTATTAATTACTATATATTATTATATAGGCATTAGGCAGTGTCACCGATGGATGGCTTTTTCCATCAAAAATTTCACTTGTATATTATTTATTATACCCTTTCATACTTACTGTTCTTTAAAGAATACATTATTGTTTAACTTTTACTGCTTTTAAGACATTTATTGGTCTATATCATGTGGAAAAAAAATGATATAATTCAATAATTGTAAATATTGTTGTAAATTATATAGATATGTAATATGTATACAATGTGTCCCGCGAGAGAAGTAACCGGGTGGCGTCATATGATCGTTCATTTTAAATTATGAACAAATCGTCTTTAAAAGGGGAGTTTTACTCTTATAATTTTTAATTATTGCCAAATTTAACTTTTTTTTCAACAAAACTGAACTTATTTTACATTTGATGTTTAAATACGGACAATTAATTTTGACGAACATACCTACAACACTAAATTAACTTATCATGCTATTAATACATCGCAACTAACTATAGTACCTATGAAAAAATGTCTACTAAATGTCTTAATTGACTATACATAAATTAATAATAAACGATTTTGAGAATCCTAAGTAAATCACCATTAATAGCATATTACATAGAATTAATGAAAGATACAAATCTTTTTAGGTAGGTATTCATTAGTGTTATACAGTAAAATAATAAAAAAAAAACTGAAGTAAATATGGTGTTATTTGGAATTATAAGTTCTATCGTTATATGTACTTCCCGAAATGTTAATTTTTCTTTTTTAATTTTTTTAATATAATAATAATTTGACCATTTCTGGTCTAGTTGTGTACTATGTCAGTTGATATCACAATAAAATAACTTCAAAATTAAAAAAAAAATACGGTTAAAAGTTAAAAAGTTTTGAAGATATACATCAGCTAACGGCAATATAGGTTCGATGCCGTTTAAAAAAGTTTAATTGCCCATAACTCAAAAAATGAATTACACCCTTCCTTTAAAAGGTTTTTTCATAACTTAAGGTATACTATATCATATAACACTGGCCGGTCACTTCCCATGTGACAAATGTATTTATCTATTGTGTATATTTTTTAAAAAGAGAATCACTAATTTGTTATTACTTATAATTATCTATATTTGATTATTATATAGTTTTTTCTTTCTTTATCTTATTTCATTCATTCTCATATTGTAATAAATTTGTAGGTATACCTACATATATTTTACATTTACTTATTAGGTAATAAATAATTGTACATTTTATAAAAATAAACTATCATCATTGATTATCCTGTATTAGTATAACGTTTATATAATATAATAGATAAACCTGCAATTCTCATAATAAATAAAATATTATTGTAAGTTGGTATTTTTGTAGGATCAATATAATATAATATTAATCGATGAATTTTAGTTTAAAAGAAATTCAATTTGGCTTTTTATTTATAGAATTTTTTTTTTTTTTTTTGAAAATGTATTATATTTTGAAACAACTGTGTATTGAAACGTGTATTCGTACAATAGACTATTATATTGCATCAATTCGTAGAATACGTAAACATAATAATATGTAAGTAGGAATTGTTGTTGAAATAACCTAAAGTAAATAGTGCAGGTGCATGTTATATTACTATGTATTGTATGATATACGTATTCAACGAGTATTGCAGTGGCTAATTACAAACATATATTATAATATTTAATATTATGTCAGCCGCATATTACCTTATTATTTATTGCTTATAATTAATAATTACAGTGCATAATTCAATAACTTTCTTACTACAACAACAAAATATAATGAAAATTATGTTTCTCCAGTGTTATACATAGTTACGTTACTGTAATAAAGCAAACGAGCCTGATTCTTTGACAAAGTATTATATAAATTATAATGATAACATTGATAACACAAATATATAATCCAACTTCAAGCTGTCGGAGCACGTGTTATATTTTATAAAAATGTATAATATCATACTGGACGTCTGGACAATCGAACCCCTCCGACACGGACGCACTCCAGTCAGGATCTACGCCTGACAGTGCAGTTGTTTGTCCGCTCGCAGTAGCGGTGATTGGGAATGGTGATATACCGCAGGGGCCGCGTATGTTGGCGTTGTGCGTTTGGGTTTCGATTGCTCTTGTGTCGTACACCGTCCGTCGTTCAACGCGTATCTGCAGACGCAGGTTTATCTTTATGATACGTCATGTAGTGCGTATTTTATAAAATATAATATTACATATAGGCGTATCGTGATTTTTGTCGTTTCGTTTGTTAAAACTATACCTAGTATCGATTAGTTCACACTAGGTACGTTTATGTATTATTTTATTAAATAATTATCGTTCATTACAACATAATTTCAATTGTTCGATTTGCGCAAAACATTATGTATACATAAAATATATTCATACAAAAATGGCTGAAGTTCTACGATTACCGGAAGACAAGCGTAACTGCAGAACGGTGCAAACCGCTAGGCAGAAAGCAATTAAATTTGGACGAACTTTGGTGGGAAAAAAGACCGTGATCAGCAAAGCCATTGTAGACAGTTGGCACAGAAGAAAAGGACGTAAAGTCAGACCGTAAGTTATTATCATTCCCTTTATTATATTTTGAGAATATTTTTAAAATATATATTTAGTATGATTTAAAAATTACTAATATGCCGGCAAGAAACCGACACTATGCCGAACGTGTTCGTGAAAAATAACAATTTTGACAATATTGCGCGTATTTTAATTTATAATAATATATTATATCGTGTTAATTAGTGCTGACTGGAAGAATAAAAAAGTATATTTTTTGCTGTTAAAATTATATGTAAATTGTCTATGCAGACAACGCGCGAGTTATTATTTTTTCATAATTTCTCAATAAGTATATGATTAATCATTCGATTTTTTAACAATATTTACGTATAAATAAATGTATTTACAGTTAATTTTATAAAAATATAATCATAGATGTGGAATAATTGTAATAATTTGATAAATATCAATAAGTTGGTATAGATTAATCATATATTTATATGTTGTAATAGTATGGTCATGACGATTGATGATTTTATGCACTTTAACTTCTATACAGTTGTATATTAAATATACTTAATAATTATATATTTATCATATTATGTATATATAATAATTTATTATTTAATATAATAGATCATGCTTAGCTATAACTATTTATACAAATACAAATTAAAGTGTAAACGGTAACCATTAGCAACGAAATTAAACATAAAACCATAAATCGATATGTTTTCTAAAATAATTTTACAATACACATGTATTTTATGATGATAAAATATGAGTTTCCTGTGTATGAAATTACAGCCACACCATAAAGGTTAAAAGGTACAATTTCAGTGTCCTTTACAGGAGGACACCCTCTGAAAATATGAAACAGGTTTTATAAGATGCCGTATTTTAACACAGCAACAGCTGAAATATTTTTGTTGTTAAACGGAAATATTCTACCGTAGGTAATACAATAGTATTTAATATTTAAAACGTTAAAAAAATTTAACTATATCGAAGCTGTTTCAATTTTAGTATTGTAACAATATATCACACATACTACTATAGGCTTTGAAAAATAAACTATACTTTGTTAAGAATTTTGCAAAAATCAATAATTATGCATATTTTCTTTTTATTTAGGTATACATATTACATTTTACTAACTGTATTTATATTTTAATAAAATATTGAATGTTATTATTAAGGTAATGAATTATCTGAATATTTCGTTCAATATTATATTATTATCAATGTGCGATCGGTTGTCACGGTAAAGCGCAAACGTGAATGAATTAAACATGAAATTAAAATTCGTTATCACGCACGTGCACCTGGGAATTAGTTGGCACATTGTTGGATCGGATTGATTATAATATAGGTATATTATTATATTACATTAAATACATAATTTATATTATGCTAAATATATAAATGCAGCTGCCGCGTGTAACTAAATTGAGACATTTTTGTTATTTATTTAAAAAAAAATGAATATATAAGTAGCGTATCTATATTCACTGATACACTACACTGTTACATTATAAATTATTACACGTTAAGGTTAACTTAATACTATTATACCTAGTAAAATACTTCTGTTAATTGAATCTCAATAATGTATATATATACTAATATACTTATATATTATAACTTAATATTAATTATGTTACTATTCGTTGGTAATCACAATATATAATTTAAGTAACATATTGTATGTACATTGTACACATAACACATAATAATATGTATCGATATTATATATTATTTATAAGTATTCATTTATAGATTACCAAATCATTGCGATAATTGTCAATTTTTTATTCAATTTTAAGGCAACAAAATTTTGGTAATATGTTTTTTGTACATTATGTCAAAACTTATGTAGATTATATTAAATTATATGATGAGTAGTGAACGCACATCAATAAATAAATACCTAACCATGATATTTTGAATTTTCTAACAGAAAATCTCAGGAAAACTGTTACTATTGTTTGCTAACCATTATATCCACGCCATCCACAACATAAATATATACATTTTACATTTTAAATAAGCAGATAATCATTTTTAGTTTTTGTTTTATTAACTTACATCAATGGACATCTTTTTCTTCATTGGTTTATTACGTATAAAAATTAAAATTTACATGTAGAATGTACTGAATGTAGATATAATAGTATATGACATCTATTAAATTAAGTACCTAAATATTTAACACATTACATAAAACAAATAATAAATATATAGTATCTACCTACGGCTATGAATTAAATATCTTTAAGCTATAACCTGTTTGGAATTATTAAACTTTATTTAATTATTATATATTACCTATAATATTATATGCAACCAGAAAAATTTTAAAAACGTATTCTATAGCTGCATTTGAATATATAATGCAAAAACCCAACATATAATAGGTATAGATATTAAAACATCGATTTTATATTAATTTGTAAATAGTACTCATACCTAATAATTTTTTATTTTGGATATTTATACAGTTACGGCTTTCTTAAAAAATAAAAAACAAGTTAATTTTTTTTGCTCTAAATAATTTTCTTTGATTCTTCAGTTTGATTCTTATTAGTGTCACTGGTTACTTGCTTTTCTTACGCCAACATAATAATACATAGATTATTAATTATTATAAATATGAATACATATTGTAAATCTTAATAATATTCGAGATTTTAATAGAACTACGAATGTGTTCGTTTTACTATAATGTGTGTTTTTATGTATTTTTTATGATAAGAAAAAATTCTTCAATCTTCAATTTTGAGGATGGAGATTTTTTACTGCAATATTGATACAAGTAGGTTGTAAGTATAATAATTCGTAATTATGAGAGCCATAAAGAAAAAATTACTCATTTATTAAATCTCGTATAAATATTTATTAATTTGAGGGTGCTAGTTCGGTATGCGCTCTACAGTCAAGTTTCTTGTTTGTTATACGCTCTACATTTGGTGATTTACCGTCTTATGTACAAAACCTCAGATTGTGAGATTCCTATATGCAGCCCATTCATCAGAATAAATTTCTAATTCTGCTTACCATTCACGTTTTAATATTGATAGATGTGTTTCTCGATCACGTCGATGAACATAAAAATAACGGCAGGGCCCTCACATACAATTTCGGACTCTTGTAATAAATGTTTATCCGGGCTCTTTATTAAATTTCCAAAAATACAATTTACCATCTATATAACAATTTTTGGAATAATATTTGTTTTTTAATATAGGTAATATCAATACAAATTCAATATTCATTGTTAAGACAGGACAATGTTATCAACATCTGTTGGGTCAGCTAGTAAATTATAAAAAAAATCAAGATTCATAAGCATTTCAGCATTCTATTTTTATTTTACAATATTATCTTAATTAAAAAAAGAAAAACAAGTATATTTTAATTTATATTTAATATTTTTTTAAGTTAAAATATAATTTGTAGGCTTTGAGCTCAGCGTAATCAATGAACCATTAATATCAAATTAAATAGCATTAATCAATGACTATAAATATTTATTTCACAAAATGTTATTTTACAATATTATTTATTATAAAATAAGTATTTCTACCAATTTGAGTACGGAAAACCTGAATATTTATATAATTCAAAATTCAAATACGTACTATACTACTATAGGTATGTTATTACTATGTTAGGTGGTTCCTTCCCCCCTTGAAAATTCCTAGTTATGCATCTAAAATCTATTCAATTATAAGTTACATTCGACATTTTAAAACTACTATATAATAGAGCGACTTCTCCGACATTTTTTACTCTTTATTTAATTACTAAAATATAAAAAGCATGGTACTTATTAATAGTTATTATGATCAGTCATTTAAGATCAAATTGATTAATTTTAGATTCCGAGTAAAGTAAAAAATGTGTAGTTTGTAAATAAAATATTATGTGTTGTTATTTTAAGTTATTATGTATTTTTTTTTATTAGAATTTAATGCTTACATGCGCCTTAACATAGGTATGCGTGTATAGAAGTAGCAACTCATTCGACACTAACGTGCTGCACTGTTGTGTATGACTATTTTATCAAGGGGAACAACAGAATTCTTAGATACATAAATAACTAGTTAGCAATTAACATTTATAACGTTGTGCGTTTTATTTGTTCAAGAAGATGAAGTATTAGTATGGGCACATTATGTATTGGTATGTTCGATGTCCTCTTATGTTATCTACGTACATTTTTACGAAAAGAATAATAGTGGTTGGCAATCGGCATAACGCATTGGTATTAGAATATTATATTATATAACTTTATTTTATTTTTAAAAATTGGTAATAAAATCGAATTTGACTATAAAAATCTTTTATTTCTTTTATTATCTTTTAACTTTTCCCGATATAATATGCATTTATAAGATATGAAGGCGTTAATTACAATTTTTGATTGATATATTCAATATTCATTCATGTTGTTTTTACCGATACATTTATTGTAAAAAGTTTAAAACTTACTTAGTAGTCAGTTTAAATATTTAAAATTTAATTTAAGTTTACGTATTCATAAGAAATATTCAAAATTAACGAAGTGCATTGTTAATAGTTATAATACTTAATTGCTAACAAACCGTAAGACGTTTATATATAATATAAATCATTTATTATACATAATGTATTAATGTATAATACTATAATGTATTAAATTTATTGCAGTATTTAATATTATATATACAACTAGATTTTTATCTTCTTTCTTGATTATAGTGTAGAAAGAAATGAAAATTACTGCATAGTAAAAACTTCCCAACACTATAGTCTAAATACACTACCTAATAAAAACAGAGAATAGTTGTAAAATTAAAAAAAAAAAGAATTGTTATTGTATTGTGTTTTTTTACATTAACTAGTATGCTATTTGACATAGTTACTCATACAGATTACAGGCGTATGCGTATAATGTGCATACACTATAGTGTTATGTGATTGTTTTCATTGTCTTCTATCGACCTTCAACTTTCAAGTACTAATTTCATTTTTACCGAATAGAAAAAAAAATTCTGAAATCTTTCGTAAAATCTACCAAAATTATGTTTCATCTAATTATAATCTAATTTTATGTTTATCGATACAATATTGTTTATTGTTATTTATTCGAATATACTTATCTGTATAATATAATATATTATTTTCACTTATATATACAAATTTAAATCAACGCATAATTATTAGGTATAGTGCCCTACTGCTCTCCCACTTGAATCTTCTGACTAATTTTTTTAATACATAATATTACCATCCAACTTATAATTATGGTTTGAAGTCTTATGATTCGTTCAGCTTTAAGTTATTATATTATATGAAAATCAACCAATAGTACCTACCTTAGCCGGGCTACCTATACGTATATAAAATAAATATAAGTATTTAACTGGTTATTTTTTTCCTTCTTATTTTTATTATTAGGGTCATGACTCATGACTTTACAATATCGTAATTATATGACACGAAAATCAATTTAAGCATTAGGTTCAAGGACAAAGATTCTTAAAAACAAAAAAATACCCAAACCAATTTAACACTTGATTCCTCATATAGGTATTATAGAAATAATATAATATAATATACGGCATATTGCATTATTATTTTTAGTGAATTTTTTTTTTTATAACTTGTCTAACTATAATAACATATAAGTATATCATGTTTTAATAACAAATTATAATGTAAATATATTACAACATATTTAGTTAAATAACTACATTCATATTATAATTTAGTAACTATTTGATAAACAATAGTACCTATTTTACAACGATCTTTAAAGAAAACTTAATTTTTCTTTTTGGCATATTTATATAATTATATACAGCAAAATCAACATTTTTATTAGTTGTCAGGTACTTTCAGTTTCTTTTGGCTTTTGCTGAAAAGAGAAGAAAGTCAAAACTAAACCTTGAAAATCAAGCATTTAAAATGAAAACATTGTCAGATAAAACACTCAATCTAGCAGAAGTTGGTACTATAGTTTGAGTTCTTTGATGAATAAAACCAATAAAAATCGCAGGGATGATTAACATATTTTAGCTGTTATCATAGAAGTTAATATAAAAAATAATACATAATATTGTGTAGTATCATAATAATGACCCACATATTACACTGAATACAAGTATTCCAATTTAAAATTCTAAGGACAATATATAATGCTCCATGATTTGTTCATAATTTTTCACTCTACAAAGACAATAGGCGTGTTTACGGGAGGGGCCGGGTGGGCATTGCCCCCTCCCGGTAGATTGTGCCACCAACATTTTAGGGGGGTCCAAATAAAAAAATTCTTAAATGTAAGATAATAAAGCGGGTAAGTGAGTACCACTCTGCTGTACATTAAGTGCCATGTAGATCACTATTATACATTATAGGAGTATTAAATTTGAATCCAATGATAGTTATTGTATACGAAAAACGATTCTGAACAAAGATGATTTGTCAACCCAGGATATAATTTCCAGTGGTTGATGAAAAAGGTGGTTTATGTTGTAATGGCCTGAATACACCAAAATTTAAGTTCTTTTATAATTATTGTAAGCTAAACTTATGAAAAATCTTGTATTAAATTTTCAACTTTTAGCTACTTATGCAAAATTTTTTATGAATGATACCTACAAAATAATTTGCAAATATTTATGATTGTAACGAATTTTTGTCAATATTTGAACTGCAAATGCTGATAAAAAAAAATTGTGCCTATGTATTCTTATAACTTTTAAATCATTATAATAGTAACTCATGAGAAACTTTGTATTACATTTTCAAGTATTTTTATTGTGCCAAAAAAATTTTATCGACACTTCAAAAAAAATTTTTCAGAAAAATTGAAAATTTCAGTTGTCTATAAATATAGCTCAAAAAAAGTCAAAATATTTTGAAAATTAAATCATGTAAAGAAAATGCCAATCTAAATAACTGGTAAAATTTTCAAGTATCTATGACTTATATTTTTTGAATAATTACAAATATTTAAAATCGTTTGAGGATAAATCGTTATCGTTACGATATTTCGTAAAAATTAAAAATTCAAACGCACTTAAATATTTTCCTATAATGATGCTTCAAGTTTTCTCTATAGATACTTGAAGAAAAACTTATGGAAAACTTAGTGTTGTATTTTCAATTCTTAGTTATTAACACAAACAATTTTATGATTTTTTAACTTAAAAATTACTTGCAAATTTTTGCGTTTTTGACAGATTTCGTAAAAATTTGAACTATAAACGCTTATAAAAAAAAAATTGTGATTTGACTTACGATTTTTAATTTTTTTTTGCTACTATGAGAACAACTCATAAGGAACTTTGTATTAAATTTTCAAGTTTTTTTGGACATCCAAAATTTTTTTATCGACACTTTAAAAAAAAATCTTATAAAAATCGAAAATTTCAGTTGTCTATAAATAACTCAAAAAATGCCATAATAGTTTGAAAATTTAACTGTTTGTAGATAACATTAACGAAAAAATTTTGTGAAAACTTAAAGTATTTACAGTGATTAGTTGTTGAATTATAACCATATAAAAAAATCGATTTACTTGAAAACTGGTTTTGCGTAAAAATTTCCGTTTCTTATTCATTTTTTTTTTTGTTTATGAATGTTTCTTCATGTCAGCTTCATGGCCAACTCAATTATGAACGCTTATACGACTTTCTAATACCTATACATTTTTTTAAAATTGAAAATATTAAAATTTAAACGTGTTAAATTGTCACTAACATTATAGTTATTATAACTTAGATAATTTTTAAACATTATATAATTATCATCCTTATCAGTTATCAACTTAAAATACTATTATGGTTATCTATTTTCTAAATGGTAAAAATACATAAGTTTAGATGACTAGATTATCTAGATGTCACAGAAACTTTAATAAAAATATAAAAAATAAATATATTATCATCATTGAGTCATTTATGATTTAATCAAATACCCTTGCATTATTATGCAAGTTCAAATATCAAATCAAAAACTGCAGTTTGTATAAAAATTATATTTTATGCGAGCCAAAATGTCATCGTTTGTATCAATTACACGTATGCTGTATTAAATAAATAATTAATATAACTAAAAAAAATTCAAATTTAATAATAATAATAAATACATATTTTGATTCTTACTTTACTTAACATGCATACCAGCATTTCTAGTAATACATAGTAATAACTAATAAAATTCTATAGCAGGGGTTAAGTTAGGGGCCAACTCTTGGCTCGCGATCTGCATGTGGCTCTACGTCAGCGTTTCCCTAACCATGGGTCGGTTACGACTTTGGCGGTTACGATTACGGTTATTTTCATATTATACTAATTTTTTGTATATTTTTATAATTTATTTTATTTTTTTATTATGTTATTATTATTCAGTATGTTGTATTTTACATTTTATAATATATAAAAAAATATATATACATATACATAATTTTATTTATTTTTTTTTAGCGGGGGGTCGCGTATCCAATAAAGATTAAATTTATGGATCGCCATTGCAAAAATATTGGGAAACACTGCTCTACGTCATAGACAAATGTGGCTCGCGTTTTATTTATAAAATAAAAATTTATTCACTATTGTTATGAATTTTAATGTTTTTGATAAACATTTATAAAAAATTATCGAATAATAAAAAATTCATTTATAAACATTTTAACTCTTGGCATAATTGTATCTGACCACGCAACTCGCGAACACGTTCATGTTAGCCACCCTTGTTCTATAGAAATTCAAAATACCTAAATCATAGTTGGCCAAGGCATAATAATTTAGAATATCTAACATTGTAATGATGTTTTATACCATTTTAGTATTTTAATTTTATTATAAAATATCCTAGACACGTGTGTCATCTTAATTCCTAAGGTTATATTCTTTGTACCTATATTATTATGGAGTCCCACCATTTACCTACGTATAAATATTTTCGATTACTTAACGAATCATAATAAATAATAATCCTTTGGCCTACTACGTATTCGTTGGATTAGGATTCGCCGAATGAATCTCGTTTTATCGATTGTAACTATCTGGACTATCTGGTCATTGGTAAACAAAAATATAGGTATTATATTAACATTTTTTTTAAATATACGTTAAATTGTAACCCGTAGGTATAACTAAAAGTGTTATTTAATATTATTAATATTATTAATATTAAATTCCTCTCATACTTCCTCGTTCAATATTAATCAGTCACTAATATACAGTTGTACTGGAGATATACAACGTTTGTCGTTTTAATGGTTAGATTACCATATACCACGTATTACGCAACAACATTAAAGATTTAATAGATTGCCAAATAGTACAAAGGGTTCTATAGAATGTCTATATATTCAGCAATTTGTTAGTAACATACAGGTATCTCATATCTATATCAAATAAATAAATGATTAAAAATGAATAATAAGTAGATAACTATTAGGGATAGCAACGGGTACTATGATCAAGATGCATTTATTTTACTCACTATATAGGTAGTATAGTATAGTATAGTATAGTATAGTATAATATAGTATAGTATAGTATAGTATAGTATAGTATATATATTATATATAGTATTCTACTGATCCGTTATTATAAAATATACTGTAGAAAACCTCCATTATTATTTATTATTAATTATTACAATGCATATATGATATAGCCGATATCAATCATAAATGTGTTGCCTATTCATAAATTATGATTCATAATTACTTAATATTATTTTTAGTTTGAACTTTTGATATAGGCTATGTAAAATGCTTAGATGCGTGCAAATTACCCATGATTAGTCATTTATTTGTAATAGGTACTTATATACCTATAGGGTATATATTGCTATAATATTATTATATTTTATTATGTGCAAAGATAATTTACAACATTTGTTAGTAGGTATGTACAAATTAGTTATTGTATTGTTATTAATTTTTCTACGTTTAATATTAAGTTAAGGATTACTATTTTTAATACTATTATATTCAAATAAATGTTATGGTATACATTTAAATATACGGCGTACATAATAAATGAGTATAGATCACGGCTGTAGATAGTACAATACAATAATAGTTAAATAGACGTTCAATAAAATTAATTTAATATTATATTTTATGAACATTTATACGACCTACCCAATTAAAATAATATCGCGACAATGTCAATTCTAATTAATTTTGAATGCGATTTTAGTAATTTATAACTCATTAGTTATTAGTATACACTCTGCTTCTTGTGTATTTTTATGTGCTATATAGCGCGTTGCAGTTGTTAAAAAATATGTTCTACAAACAGATTATATTGGAATATTACATTTTAGTACAGTATACTATACATCAGCTGTTCTACTATTTATGTAAATTTTTAAATATCTATAATTGAGTAAAAAGTTTATTCTAAACAATAGAGATAAAGATAAAGCTTAGAGAAAGACGAAAGTCATAGTGTTTGATTATTATTTCTAATTATAGGCTATAACTTATAAATATGTACTCACGATAACAATATTATGTAAATAGATTACATAAAATTAAGTTTCTCTTTTTAGCGGTGGGAATATAATATTATTGAAAAACAAAGAAGCGCTGCAGTGGATACGCGAATATATAATGTACCACATCTACATTTAATAACTAATAATAAATAATGGTACCTACCTAACTTACAAAATAAAAAAATAAGCAACAAAACAAATTAATTTGATTTTAATTAGGTACATTTAAAATTCGTTGTCTTATAAACATTTTAGAAAATATATTAATGATGGAAAAATTACTGACTAATGACCGTAGGATAGGTTAGGTTACAAAAAAATAGAACAAATAATACATTTTAAAGGTGTTTCGAATAAATACATTTAGTTGTGTATTTTAGGGATTGATTTAGTTCAACACTTATAAGATTTACTTACAATATAAATATTTAAAATAATGCACACGTGACACGTAATAATATACACACATTGTATGAAAATATGAGGTACCTATAAACGTTTGTTAGCTCAGCAGCAACCCACGTTCTGAACTTAAATTAGAACATTAGTGTTGTATGTGTGTATACATAGAGAGTTTCTACCAATCTAATGGGTACAAAATAAATCTCAAAAAATATCTATTCCCTTCCCTAATCGCTCTTCTCCAGTCCCCTCTACTGCTTAGCGCATTCCAATATGATACGTTTTACCGCCGTCGCCATGTACTTTTGGTGAAGGTCGACCCCTCTAAAATAATATTTGTTGTTGTTATTATTATTATTGTAATCATGTCACGATACTCATATACTGAGAGTTTGGGTTCATTGGCAACCGGTTACAGCGGCGTACCGTTCAGTCGCTTCTTAGTTGTGCTTTGGTGTTATGTGTGCAGCAGTATAATATCTATTTACCTCTATTTCGTGTAAAACTTTCATCTGAATTAGCGTCACGGTCAAAGTCAAAAGCATTAATATTAATAAAACTAAAGATGGAGGACGAAGATTCAATATGGAAAGTGTTTTACAATCGTGTACAGCGAAAATTTAGCGCCCAGAGTATTTCGCCGGACATACAGTAATATATTGTATTTAAAAATCCGCAAATTAATCTTAATTATGCATAAATAATAGTATAATTATTTATC
The DNA here is from genome assembly GCF_020184175.1 of Aphis gossypii. Taxonomy (NCBI): domain Eukaryota; kingdom Metazoa; phylum Arthropoda; class Insecta; order Hemiptera; family Aphididae; genus Aphis; species Aphis gossypii. The sequence continues at coordinate 88,241,732 of NC_065531.1, forward strand.
TTATTATTATAATTATTAATATATTAGTTACTGTGGTCTGTGGCCGTGGCTAGTGCAAAGGATAACTGTCCAGTCGTAAAGTGTGTTATTAATTTTTACTTGTTTATATTTAGATATCGCATTCGCCTTAAGGCCAGTCTCATTACTATATAACAAACATTATAATTCAATATTAAAATTAAGTGATTTATACTATTATGTTATTTTAATATTAATACATAAAATATTACCATATTATAGTAGGTAGTTACAGACCACAGTTACAGAAAGTATTTAATTAAAAAAAAAATCATTAACAATTTTGGGCGTTTATAAATTATAATTCTCTAGCTTCACAGTTGTACAGTCGATAGCGGCATTGCATAATAAACCTATACTTAAAATTTACAAATATATCTTTTATATGGGTGAATGTATCCCAATACAAGGGAAAGCAATTGTTGCCACTACTGCTCTCCTGCTCTAAGAAAAGCTGTATTATCTAACTATACATATTATTATTTTTATCATTAATTTATTCTTCGTTTATTACATACTTAACAAATTGAATTGGTTAGACTTTTCTTTGCAAAATGTTATTTTTGTATTATTAAAAATTTCAATATTTTTTGAAATAATGAGTGTCTTACATGACAAAATGTGCTATACATATTGTCTAATTATAATTTAATTACCTATTATCCAAACTAGCACCCAAAAGCATGCAATTAGATGATTGGGCCAAATAATAAAATAATATTGTAGTTATAAGTACACAAATAAAAATTACGTATATAGGTTAGGTTAGGAAATAACGCATCAAAAAACTTATATGTACCTAACAAAAAATAGTAACTATCATTCATATATATTAAACATAGAATTATATAATATAGGTATTGCTAAAATAATTTATGGTGAAAAAATAATTTCTATAGTATCAACTTAATTTTCATTTACTATGCTTAGGTTAGGGTTATGCCCCCTTCCCTTGAAAATTTCAGTTATGTTACTGAATACTGATATGTAAGCCATTTTAATACTTAATTGAGGCATACAAATTTGATTATAGTTTGCATGGAACATTTTTTATTGTAATATAATATTGTGATATATTTTAATAACACATAATGTATATAGTAAGTAGTAATTATAGACAAATTATTATATTATTATACATCTTTATTATTATTAATTTTTCATTGTGCGTTAAAAAATATTAATAATAGATGATAGTACTATATACTACTATAGTAGTATAAATGTATAATACCTAGTTAGTAGGTATGTACCATGTTATTTTTATATGTAAGCTGTTTTTAGTTATTTATTATTAAATTATTTTTTGCGTTAACAACTTTATTGTCATTTGAAAGCTATTGTAAAACGTGTTTATTTTAAATAATTTAGAAACTGATTTCTAGTTATGTAATAAATTTACTGTATACGTTAAGTATTTAGTATAACCCATAAAAATTTTTTAAATAATAATTATTTATACACTTATCCATCTATAATTATTAGCAGCTGGTCTTTAGTAATCTGGTATTTTATTAATCCGGCTTTGTTGCTAGAGCTTAATGATTTACTGTTCAAGGGTATTCAACATTTTTATATATCAGGCTGAATCTATGATACATTTTAACATTGCAAACCAACATTTTTCGGGTTGAGGTAACGACATATTTAAGTCACAAAATATATGTATTATTTTATTATTTATTTTATTTCACCTTAGTTTTACAAAAGAAGAAAATAATTTTTTATTTTATTTTTATTGAATTGTTAATTTCCTCACAAAAATAACTCAGATGTCAGAGTGTAAGACCAAAATATCAGTTAACTTACCTTACCGAGACAATTCAAAAAGCGTTACGCGCTGTAAATTAGAGACCTCTGAATTATACACGATATGTTTAGTAAATAATTTTCCTGTCACTTGGCAAGTACTTAACAATACATTTTGTTAATTATTAATTGATGAATATAAACAACATTAGTAATATTTAAAATATCCAAAATCAATATGTATATATAATGTATATATTAGTACGTTATTTTGTTTATTTATCTATTATAAGTATTGTATATTTATATGGAAATTCCTACGCGTATTACGCACAAACATGAAAAGTGATAAAATAAATCATAATGATATAATCGCAAATTATACCTAAGTATGAAATATCTTATGTACAAAAGTGTATGTTGTAATTTATAATTGTTCATTCATTATTATTGTTTTTAATTAGTTTTTAAAATCGTCATTGCGAGAGATGTGTTGAGTAATGGAACAACGTAAACATGTAGTATTTGCTGTGTATCTATAACCAATTTCATATTACTACATATACAAGTAGAATAGTTAGGTTAGAATAGTTTAGAATAGTTTAGATAAGTTTTATTTTAAACTCCTGCAATCTTTGAGAAAAAGTTTCCAAGGAAGAAAGAAGGATAATATGTAGAGCATAGTTTGATGTTTTGCTAGTTATAACTTTTGATGGTTTTTTATTTATTTTATTTTTAAACTGGTTTTATGATTGAATTTTAATCAATGAACAATATACTATAGACACTAGTGGACTAGTGACAGATGACAGTAATTTTCAATAGTAAAGTGCAAGTAATACAATTATAAGTTACAAAAGTACCTAAATAGTAAATTAGGTAGAATAAAAATTATTATTATTTATAAAGAAGAACCTTATGCTCGTATTCGGGTTTTGCAAATTTACAAATTTAATTTAGGATACCTTCTTATTAGGTACTATTTCATATTAATATCGTCATACCGATACCTATTAATTATTATTGCCTATCAGTTATTAGTTATTAGTTATCACTTATTACATATTCTATATTCGTATTACTATCTGCTATTTTTTAAGTCAATAATAAATACCAAATTACCAACGTACTTGCCATAAAACGTTGAGAATATGTGTTAGTGGTAAAAATAGCTGAAAATTATCTAAAAATATTTTCAATATATTATAGTCGTGTACAATGCATCAATGCATAAACGTATAGTTCCTATGTTGTGGTAAAAAGCTTCAAGTCCGTATCAATACATTCAATATTAATTTTTTGAATTATAATAATATAATTAAAATAGTTTAGTCAAAGTTAAAATAACCACTGTCGACAAAAATTGAACTTTGAATGTAAAAAAATTTTTATATTTACTTTTGATATTTGTAAGTTGTTGTGAGAACTGTTTGTGAAGATGTATTAAGTATTTAAATTAAATATTTAAGTCATAGGTATCTATTCAAATATTTTATTAATTTTTAATTAAACATTAAAATATTGATACACATGTTACAACTCGTAAGTCATGGTTAGGTTAGCATGCACATAATCGTTAAGTAAATTTACAAAACCTCTTTTGTATTTCAGCATTATTGTATTTTTTCATGCGATGTATAACAAAAATTTAACAGCATTGTATTGTATCATAATTATCATGCGTATATGGAATGTTTGAAAAAAAAAAATTCGAAAATAATTGTTTCTTTTTATATAAATAATATAATTATAATATTAGTATAATATAATATGAACAATATTTACATAAACGGATTGTAGTATTAATAGATACAATTATACGTGTATGACATCATTCTATTGTTTTTTTATGTCTAAACTACAATAGGTATTACAGGCAAATAATAGGTAGATTACTTGGGAGATTTTATATTTACTATTATAGGTATGTGTGTACGTTTTTTAAGTTATAATATTGAAATTATAGATATTATAGGTAATTATTTCTAAGTTTGAAATATTTCAATACCTTAAGTATTATAACACGAAAAATAATTTTGTTAAAACACATAACATATAATATCCTTAATGATTTTACAAAGTATTTTGAGAATGAGTTTAGCCTAACTTCATACCAAAAACCATTCGGTGAATTTTGTAATCACTATTTGTTATAGTTGATAGCTATATAAACTATACTATCATACATTTATCTCTTTACGTTATAGCATACAGTGGCGTATTTAGGATTTTTTCTAGGGGGTGAATAACAAAAACTTTAGTTTACAGACCCGTGGGGCCCCCCAACAACACAACAATGAATTAATTACTTTGAATTGCATATAAATATTTGTTATTATAATATAAAAATTTAATTTCATTACATTTTAATATAATTAATAACAGTTCACTTATGCTATTAGCATAATAATATACGGAACATTGAGCGATAACAGACATACTACCTAAGTATTGATTATTGAGTATTAATTTGGTTTCGATATAGGTACCTATGATTTTCTCATTGGGAATATTGAAAACTAACCCGTTTTACCCAATTTAAGTGTCTGAGAATGTCTTACGTATACTATAATTCTACTAAATATAATCGGATTTTAGGTATTTTGAGTGTGTATGAGTCATGAATTAAAATATATGCATAGGTACATACTATAGGTATATACTTTATCTTATTCGTAGTGTGAGTACACCGTCTGTATACTATTATAGTTTTCTCCTTATTTGACTCGTCGCCAATTTCAATATCATATACTCGTTAATCTCACATAATTTCTACTTACCTTTTAATACAACTAGCTACCATCTACGTCATTTTCAATAAATATATTTTATTATTTATTTATAGTATACCGAAATAATACCTATAAAAATAATTATATACGCGCATTCTCCTACAAGATAGGTTAAGGGTTATAGAAAATAAACATAATATATTGCTTAGCTATACCTAAATGATATCCTTTTTTAGCTAAGCTAGCCAAAACTGTAATCTTCGAGTCATACGACCAAATATTAAATACAATAAAATAATAATTAGTTAGGTGCAGGCGTTTTCATTTAAACTCATATGACACATCCGTTAAGAATCGACTATGCTATACTGCAGCGCTACATTACACAAAGCTATAGAATACATTTTTTAATATTTACAATATACGTCTGCAAAATCTACTTTGATTGTTTACTAATGAGCACTTAATATAACTGAAAAAGTCTCCTTCCGGTGCGGAAACAAATTGTTAAGTTATAAAATGTTATTAAAAATAAAACTGCAATGTACATAGATAAAACGATTATAATTTATCAGTAAATATAAATTACATACTCAGAAAATTATTTGCTTAAAGTACTAACGTATGTACCTACCTAGGTTTTTTTCCATTGACAAATTATTGAATATGTTCTCAAAAGTCAGTCAAGAATTAATAATAAATTTGCATAATACTTTAATAGATAATTTCATAAAATAGTTGTATTATTGTACTGTCGTGAGTCGCATATAGCGAATAATATTTGTTCTCGTATTTATACGAGTATAATATTACATTATTGTAGTAAAAATATTATAAATAATTTTAAAACGCTCTTATTATTTTGTTGATTATATTGACTTTTGTCTTTGACGGTAGTTATGTGTACGAGTTATAGGAAGTGTTATGTTATATCACAGAATAAATGAGATATATTCTGTTGTTATATTAGGTGGACTGTTGCTTAATATAAATAGGTATATTTTTTACATTCATTTTCTAAGCAGTTAACCTTTCAGTCATTCATGATTTCCATATTCCTTATATCCAGCAATTGACATTTTTGTAAAATTTATTATTTTATTTTTACACTTAAAATGTCGGAAATGCATCAATAAGATCCGATAAAATTATTTTTTTTACAAATATTCAGTAAAGCTGAAAGCTTAAATCAGGAAAAAAATATCGTAATTCTAAGTTTTGATATTTTTTATTTAATATAATATATTATAATAATAAATATATAATATGAGATAAACACCGCGCGTATAATGTTAGGTAATATATGGTATATACTTGCTATATATTTATTTGGAATTCAAAATTAGTATAACAAAACTGAAAAACGTTTTAAACTTAGTTATCATATTAGTTATTAGTTATAATGTTCTTATACAAGTATTTTATAATACATATATAGGTACTTATTGATTTATATTAAATTTATGATGAAAAATTGTAAAATATTCGTGTAATACTTTAACAAACATTGTATTTAACATACATAATACACATATATTGCAATGTTAATATGTAGGTAGATAATATTATGTGATAAATTTATATTTTTTATTTTATTTCTGTATTCTGTACAATATACAATACAAATGTTAACTAACTCTGCTCCATCCCCATCTAAAGCTTAAAGAAGTAGATATATTGTTTATCTATACAATATAATGTATTTATAAGGATATTTATTAAAAAAGGATATATATATACTTACGCCTAAAACGATGTGTTTTGTATAAAATCAGCTTTCTAAAGAACTATATATTTTTTTCATTAACTATTCTATTTTCCAATTTTTAAATTAACCTACCGTGGGTAATGATAAAAGTAATTATTTAGGCCATGAACTATTCACATACAATTATACCGATTCACAAATATTGTGACTTCCTATTATTTAGTAATAGGTACTTTTTTAATATAAATTTATTTTATAAACGTTATAATCAGTAGGTATTAAAATACAATAAAAGTACACTGTAGTCTGTACACATAAAAATTATTGTAAATTATAAATTTTAATACAATAATGATAAACAGATAAAATAGTGCGTATAATAAAATTATTGTATTAGGATTATTAATAATACCGGTCGAAGTTTAATTTGTGGTATTATTAATTAGGGAAATATTTTTGTTCATAATTTTTAGATTTTTAATATTTTTTTAATGGAAATGTAGTTCCTTAGGTTGGGTTAGAATTTTAGAAATGTACCTATCTTATTTGGCGGAAACGGATATTGGTGGTAAAAAAAAGATAAACTTTATTAAAAACGGGTATCACCCATTATTTAGTACCTAGTAATATAAATTATAAAACAAATAATTACAGAATATAGAATATAATGAAATAAGGATTAGATGTATGTGTAAGATAATTGGAGAGAAGTGTGCAGAAAGGTTATGGGTGAAGAAAACGTAGGATGATTATGTGGATACTAAATAAGGAGCGTTTGGAGGTTTTCGTTTTAAGAATAGAGAGGGCAAAATACGTTAGACGTGAATTTTGTTTACATTGTTCCTTCTCTTACTTCATAGAGATTTGTGTGGGATCGAGAATCCTTTGAAATTGACAACATGAAGTCATGCAAGTTTCCAACGCATTGGGATATTTAGTAGAATTTTGTAAAGGATTTAATTTTAAATTTCACAACATTTAATTTTCAAAATTATTTTTTTCAATGATTTTAAAACAATAATATGAAGGAGCTCCGAACTAGGCCAAAAAATATTTTTGTAAAAATCAATATTGTTATATTAGTTATATCAAGTAATATTCTAACATGCCAAGAAGGTAATTAATAATTATAATGTCTCATAAAAGTAACGAAAAATAGATACAATAATACTATTTCATATTTAAAAAAAATTATATCATTATTTTATAATATTTTTAAGAATTTTTTTCACTGAGAAAACCAAAATATTTATAAGTATCTTTATACATACATTTTATGTTTATTTACGTGTATACTAAATATCTATGATTCATATATACGTAATGAACGTATGTATTTTATAATGCGATATATCGTCAATGTCGACATTTCGACAATCATGATCTAGATGTTATGTTGGTAAACGGAAAAAAGTCCTCGTTAATAAAATCATATGAAAAAATATAATTGTACGTAATTATTATTTTTATTAATTGTAAACATATTATTAAATTTATATCTTTTACAGCCTTATAGATATATAGTTTTGTTCTATATACTAGTTTATTTTACAAGATTTCATCCTTATTATATGCCTTATATTTGACAAGAATGTACATGACGTGGTATGATATTAATTAACCTTATAAGTTATGGGTAAGATTCAAAAACGGTTAGTAGTATATTATACTATAATAATATATTACTATATATTACATTATTACTTGGGTAATTTACGAAATAAATTTATATAAATAATATTTTTACTTTATCTTATAGGAATTAGATACTATTAATATACCTGTAACATATAAAATAGAAATATTAGATAATATGTTTACAAATTAAAATAATAACTCGTACAATTATGTTTTTTCATATCATGATTTTATTAATGGGAATTTTTTTCTTACATTCATTATATTATTATCAGCCAGCCATTTACTACACCTTTACTAAAGCATTTATGCATAATTTATTTTATCAATAATTTAATCGTATATTCATAGACATACAATGCGTTATTATAATTCCGTTGATATTAATTTTTTAGTATTTTATAATAATATCATATCCTTCATATCTTTTAGAAATATTTTCAATCAAAATTATTATGTTATTTTATACTTCATATGAAAGATATTAAGTATTAACCTAATTTATAATTTATATTGTATTGCCCTATTGGTTCCTCGACATTAAATTAATTAATTTCATTCTTACTGTTATATAAATAAATATATGTATATAATATATTATGTACCAATTTAGTTTAACAAAATTTGGTAAATTATAAAATTTTAAGTTAAGAATTTTATGTAGGACATCTCATAGGGTTTTATTAATGTAATATAATTTTATTAATAATTTTAAAGTGAGTTATAACCATTTTAAAATTGTAATATTTTACATTAAGTAGTAATTATAACATTAGGTTAGAAACTTATTTTGTTGTTTATTGCCTTTTATTCCTCCACAGATCTTCCACATAAAGGTACTACTAACATTGTTAGATAAAGGCTTAACTTCTCAAATTGAACATAACAATAATTAATATAAATTAATTATGAAATATCAATTCAAATAATCTAAGTGTTTGCTTAATTTTAAGAATTTTATTAAAGATGTAATTTAATTATTTTTATAGAGTTGAGCAAATAGACGGTGGATTTTTTGAACGTTATGGCTCTGGTTTCAAACACAATTTTGAAGAAGACACCATTATTGCTGAAAAGGATAAATTCGCTACTCTAAATGAAAGAGAAATTTCGATAGTTGACAATGATATTGCTGAGAGGACTCAACTATCTTACAAAGAGTTATTATCGTCATTGTTAGAATTAAATGCAAGTATTTTTTACTGTATCTATTAAAAGAAACATAACATAGCTAACCTAATTTCTTGGCTTTCTTGCGACTTGTATATTTAAAAACATCTTGTCCGCCTAAAAAAATTATACCTACTAGGTTTGGGGTGTGAAAATAAAACAATTCAAATCCGTACACCAAACTTATTCATTCTTCGTTGGAATAGCTGTCTACCTACTATGCTTAATGAACTAATTTTATCAATTGCGCAAAATATTCGTTAGATAGGTACTATTATTTACCTGGTCTTTGCTAGTTCGCTATAGATTTATGCAACAAACCCTTATCTTTCCGTTTCCTCAGGATTCCACAATATGTTAATTTTTTATCATGCTAAATTAGATACTTGATTATTTATCTAAATTTATTAACTTTTCATCAAACCAACCAACTAGAATACATCATGGACTCAATTCCGTAATGGGGCTTTCGTGCTCAATAAAACTTTCAAACACCAATCTTATACTTACAAGTAGTTACAACTTTTTTAATGTAAAATTCTAAACACTGAGCAATAACCAAAACACCTTGTTATATATCAAATCACTTCATAGTCCATACACAATTACCTTGGAATCTAACAAGTCCATGGCTTAACATAAACGTATAAAAATGTATAAACGATTTAACATAAATCTCTAGAATCACATAAATCTACTAATTAAATGACTTGCATCAATACACCCGGTAATTCCCAAAACAGGTTAAAGAGATGGTAGTGATGTTGTTACCTGCTAATTGATAGTACCGATAGAGATGTACTAATTGAATAATAATATAGTTGTATTTAATATATAGTTATTATAATTTATCTTATTATTCGCAAACATGTAATTAACGTATTGTTTAACTCATGTAGTCATGTCGAAGTTCCATCGATTTTTATTTTTTTTCCATAATATGTATTTATTGCTTATTAATGTATAATATAATATAATATTAATGAGTACGTTTTTTTTTTATATTTTGATGGTCAATACTAAATAATTAATTGAATTTAGCATTCAGTAGGTGTTATTAATTTTAAATAAACCTATTTTTAAATAAATACTGTATGAATGGTAAATAAAATTATTATCGACTATTAAAATATTATAAAAATCTTATTAATATTCTTAGTACATTAAATATATATTCTATACTTCTAACCAATTTTCTAAATCCACAGAATTTTGATTGATTAAACAAATCTTATTAATAAGAAAATAAAGTAAGTACCTACCTAAATTATATATAGGTCATACATCATTTTATAAATAAAAATAAGTATTTAAAGTTTAAACCTAACGAACGGAGCAGACGAATATTTTATTAAGTACCTATTACCTAGTGGCTATCATTATAAGTGTCAAACTACTCATATCTAACCTATCACATAATATGTACTCATTAAAAAATGAAATACTTATAATTATTCATTAAGAGGACGTCGTACCTGCATGTGTTGTCACCATCTTACACACGGACGACATAGCAAATTTTCATTCACTATTTTAAAAAGTATGCTGTTAGTTTTTATATTAGAGTGAATTGAGCTATTATATAATTTAAAGATAAGGTTATTATCTAGGGCCCCACGTAGCATTTTATTGATATTATTTTTTTTAAGTAAGTTATAACTTTTTTGAAACTCTAAATTTTAAAATTATCATAACTTACTTAAAAATAATAATATAAATAAAAGGCTACGTGGGGCCGTAGATAATAACCTTACCTTTAAATTATATAATAAGTCAACTCACTCTAATATCAAAACTAACAGCATACTTTTGAAACTGGTGAACGAAAATTTGCTATGTCATACGTGTGTAAGATGGAGACAGCACATGCGGGTACGATGTCCTCTTAAATACATATTAAAATACCTAATGTTAGTTCAAAATTTGATTTTTATGTACTGAAATATTGTAAACAATTAAATACATTACACATATCAAATTTCTCAAAAAAAAAAAAAAAAATCCTACATAGGATATAAAATCAAAAATGTGTTGTTTTTCAAAAAAGTAAAAAAAATTGTTTTATTATAACTTCAAGCTATTTAAAACAATATTATCAAAAACTATTAAACTCTTTTTGAGATAATTAGTGTTAGGTTAGGTTAGGTTGTATATCATAACTATATAAAAATTTATCAAGTATTATATAATTATTATTTTACAATTTTTTTTACATTTTAAACAAATTGACAATATATATTAAATGGCAGCATTGCACAGACAATCGTACGTAATCGTGTTATTTTTGGGGTGTTTTTGATAATCTATTGTTTGATCAAAATCGTACGGAATCGTTTTCCTAAAAAGGTAAAACGTACGGAATCATATTTTACCGAAATACATATAAATATATAATATACAATGACAATAATATATAAAAATTATGATGATTTTAAACTATTAAAGTTTAGCTTTTTAATGATTCTATATCTATATAGATTAAAAAAAAAATATTCATCTTATAAAAAATGATAGTCTCTATGATTTGACAATGATAGTTTTTAGTAAGTTTTTTTTTGTTGTACAATGTTTCACGTTAGATTGTAATTTATTTAAAAGTTGTTTTCAATACAAAACATCATAATTACATGTTATAATGTTATATCTACTCACTTTCCGGTTCGAAATTCTCTAGTTATTTCCTACTACCTACCTATATAATTAAAGTTAATAATGTGGTATTGTGAATAATCAACAGAATGCTAGAAAACTGTATAAAATGATTTATTGGAAAATTTAAATTTAAAAAATATATTTTTATTAATTAATTAAAGTAAAAAATCAGTTGTACTCGTATAAATAATTTACCATTTCTCAATACCTACATATTTTACTAGTATTATGTATACAATTGCACATTAAACAATCATGTCACTTAGGTTAACTTATAGGTATGTTGTACATAGAATATAGATATTTTATAAATTATTTACATAATACATTTTATAATTTAAATTGCTAGGTAGTAGACATTCTTAAAATGATAATTTATTAGACATAAAGATTTTGACACATATTATAGACATTACACAAGTACTTGATAATTTTATTATTATAACATAATTTAATAATATTTATTATAAATATAGAAACTAAAAATTAAATTTTAAAGGTAAAACAATTTAGAGGTTAAATAATTTAACACAGGAAAATACAAAATCTTATAGTAAACATATGTGGTGTTTTCAGCATACAAATCACTCATCCTGGATCCATGTTAAATACGACATCGCTGATTTGTTTTTAATTAGACACATGTGATTTAACTGATTTTAGAGTATAAGGCACTCAGAATGTCATGTTAAATAAAAATAACAATGTTCTATATCTTATGTGTAAATTACACCAGATGATGATACACATAAGACACCATTCCGTTAAACTAAGTTCATAAAAATATTATACATACATGAATGAATATAATAAAATTAACATTTTCTCGGAAATTGTAAAAGACTAATGACTTAATTACGCAAAAATATATAGTTATACATATATATATATATAGCTGAAATATAATAACCAAAAATAGCTTTAGGTACCTATATTATTAAAAAGTATAGCTTTTATTGTTATCGAGCTAAGTTGGCAACCTAAGTTTGTACAAAAAACATTAACAAATAATTTAATCATTAACATTGTTTTGCTATATTTTTATCTAGTTCAAGTAAAAAAAAAAATCATAAAATTATAAATTAAATAAATTAAAAACAACCTAACCAGTCACCATAAATACATTGGATATGTAAAGGTATTATACACGTCACACGTGTAATTAAAAAATGTTGGTCACATGAAGATATTTATTAATTAATATTTATTTACTAAAATATGTAAATATTAACAAAATAATATATAATACTTATAAAAATATAATCATTTAGAAACTATCTATTAATAATTTACAGCGATGATTGGTAAAATACCTATAACTTATAAGTTATAAGTATAGTATAATGTTAGGTTAAACTATAATTTTATTAATGTTTGCTATATAAATAAACAGTTATTACTAAAAAATTTTAAATATTTTTTACTCATATAATCATTGAAATAATGGACTTTGTTCTATTAGAAATATCAATGTTAACATTATTATGCTAGGTTAGGTTAGGTTATTAATACTAACATAAATTACATTACACATAAAATAAGAAAAATAATGATTTATCGTCACATTAAATAAACTGCATTTTTATTTATAAACAGTATTCAATAGTGACTTTGTATCTGTTTAGCATTATTATTTAATTATGTTAATGAACTGTCTTAATAAAATATTATCTGATTTTAAAACTAAATTAGTATTTATAATAATAAAACAATAAGGTCTCATAAATGGATTATATACATTTTTATATACTTCGTTATTTTGACGTTTATCGAGATCCATATTATAAAAATCTTAACATAAAATATACGGGGGCGGAGTTTGGTTTAGGTCACTGTTTGGCACTATAGCAGATTACCACAGAAATAGCACATTTGGCTTGGGCAGCACACGCATACGATTTATCTTTAGAAGTGCTATTTCATCTGAGTATTCAACACAGTTTTTTTACTCTCGAATAACTCATTCATTCTCCGAAAGTCCGAAATTTTGTATAAAATGAAGTCTAATTTTAAAGCAAAACATTTTAACTTTAGGGGTGTTAAAAAAGAAGAGATGCAAAGAAGAAATGAAAATCAAATACAGTTTATGACTGTTTGTCTAATTGATATTTGATAATAATTATACTACTTAGACGTTAAACGTTTAATGGTATAAATTTATGTTTCTATTACAGATAAACGAATTATACGAAGAAGTATTGCACGAAATATTACACTGCGTTGGGATGGAAAAAAATTGTTTAAATCAAGAAAATATAATTGAATTTGCTCGAAAAGCATTTAAAATTGAACAAGATACTCACGAAGCTATATATAAAGCAGTTATAGAAAAAGAAGTAAGCGTCTATTGATTTTATACTAATTAATAATTATTATGTATTTTAAATATTATGCAAACAAAGTTATAAGTATTACTAAGTAGTAATTATTACTGTTTAAAAGGCTCCAAACATAATGTTAAACATTGAAATCATCGAAGGGAAAGATATAAAACCAAAAGATGCAAATGGTTTCAGCGATCCGTTTTGTACCTTATTTTTGTCTTCTTCCCAACAACATAGATATAACACGTCGGTAAAAAGTCAAACTCTGCGGCCAGTCTGGGAAGAACACTTTTCACTGTAGGAATTTCTAAAAATATGTATTACATATATAAAATTATAAGACATAAGAAATCAAAACTTGGTGTTTAATTTAGGCCGGTTGAGACTCCTGCTGATGATATTTTATGCGTGGAAGTTTGGGACTTTGATCCGGCGGAAACAGTAAAGGAAAAAGTTACAAAGGTCGGCGATATTAAAGGATTTAAAGGAATGAGAAGATTTATGAAAGAAATCGCGGTAACTGCTACGAACGGTAAACACGATAATGAAATTATCGGCGGTACGCTAATACCACTTAAGGTAATTATTACATATTTTTTCACTTTTTCTTAACGACTGATGTTTAAACATATTTTTCGTTGCTATTATATACAGACAATACCTTCTCGAGGTCAAATAGCTTGGTACAGTTTGGAGAAAAAAGGCAAGGGCAAGCCGCAGGGGAATTTGTTATTAAAATTGTCGTTTGGCAGTGAAAAAAATAAACAAGTTGCCGCTCAAGAACATAGACATCTACTACGAGTATTATTAGCTTACCAAATGAATGTACAAAAGGTGAATTTATGTTTAATATAAATAAAACTATAACTTAATCAATCTAATATTTAACTTTAGCCTGAAATGAATTCGTGGAAGGGTGATTTTTTACCTGAGTCTAGCTTAATTATTCAACAACATGTTGCACAAAGTAATATAGGGGCCGTTGACGAGTGTTTGAGCCAATGGATAGAATATATTAACGCTCATGTACTGAGTCCTGTGGTCAATTTTAAAGTATTTTCGGATATATTGGACATTTTAGTTAAGTCCATAATTACCGGACACTTATCCAACGAAGAGGTAAATATTAAATATTACTGGCATTTTGATGTTTTGAATTTTTAATAAATGTGTATATTGTATTATTATTTAGTTAAAAATGTTCTGGCAATCATCTAAAAAAATATTACCATTTTGCTTCAATGCTATTCGAACGATACGTAAAAAATCTGCAGAAGACGAACAGTTATTGAATCAAATAGAAAACGTTTTAAAGTAAATTGAATGATATTATTTTAACGAGATAATGTTATTAAATACTATTTTGGAATTTTCAGTATACTACAAAATCTTACATTGTTGGAGTTACCAAATGACTTAGATCTCTTTCCATCGGATGTTTATGGTTGGCTATTACCATGCGAACACACCAGAGACATAAAGAGTACACTGCACGATGCTGTCGTCCATGGAGCTGTAGATTGGTTAGCATTTATTATGATTCTATAAAATCATTGGTTATTTCTCTATTGGGTTTAATATGTTTATACAGGCATGTTCACATATTAGAAAACAACAAACCCGATGACTTTACGGACGAAGGACAGATGAAACTTCAGCTTAAAATAATTCAACTTCTTAAATTAGATTTGCAGAGGGCCGTAGAGTTTCATAATAAGTTATTTATCAAGTAAGGTTCACCGTATACATATTATTTATAAAGTGTTAAAAAATATATTTTATGTTAATATAATTTATTAATTTAAAGGAAAATGCAATTTCCGTATGTCAGTACATTATTTTCAATATACGAAAATAAAATATCTGAAATGTGTGAACCATTTATCACTCGCATTTGTGTTAATATGAAACCAATTAATTTCGAAGAAAACGGACGGTTTCAAGTTGACAACGATCCGCTTGCAATGGGAACGTCACTTTTTGAACTTTATATGGGGATTCAGAAATTTGTCGAGTAATTTTTTAATATTCTCTATGTAATATACAAAAATAATAAAAGTAATACGATTTTTAAAAATATTTTTAGTTTAGGAAAAAATAACTGCAACGTAGACTTTGAAACGAATAGTCATTTAGTCAAGTATCATTTATGGTTCCAACAAGGTGTTGCTCGGTGGTTGGATATTGCCGCGTACAAAGCTATGCAACGCATCGAAAGAGCCGTAGATTTGGACAAATTAGTCAAAGTAGATATATCAGTTGAATATAGTTCGTCGGCAGTGGACACATTGGCAATATTCTACCAAATAAAAGTGTTTTGGCAACAACTAGCATGGCCTGATGCTGAAGGTTCTTATTCATTCGTGGCAAAGATAATTGATGACATTTGCAGATGTTCGGTATACTTTTCGGACAAAACGGCTTATAAAGTAAACAGTACTGTGATTGAAAACAAAAGATTCGAAGTCACCAAAGAAGTAATAAATTAATTTAAAAATATAAATGCAAAAAAACTTGTGTTTTGTTACTTATTTAATGTTGTATTAACGGTGGGCTTAAGGTCTGGATCACACTATGCGCTTTATCGATTCGACCGCAACATACTGTGGTTGGGAACTCTGCGGCTCAATCGTTAATTGATATGTGTAGTCCGACCCTTATATGGTCCTGCAAATCGGTATAGTACTATAGTCTATGGTCCTGATAACGCGTAATCATAGATGTTGCGGATCGGTTGCGTATAATCGATAACCGATAAAATGCATACCTAGTGTGATCCAGGCCTAAGGAGTTGGAAGCGGCGATTTTTTGTCTTTGTCTAACACACACTCGCCGGACTCGCAACATAGGATTATAGACGTGTTCTGTTTCCAACGTATGGAGTGATTCAATGAAGCGATAAGAATTCTGAAAATAAATATGAGTTTGTCGTCAAGTCTATTAAATATCAACTTTCTAAAATTTTTGATATTATCCCCCCAAAATACTAAAAACGGTATAATAAAAAATTGACATATTTCAATTTTTGGAGAAGTTTAAATCAAAAAATCAAAAATGTGGGAAAGTAGATCTCAAGAGGACTTGACGAAAAATTCAACTGTTTTTAGAATTTTTATCGCTTTATTATATTAATCGGTACGTAAGAACTACTTAAAAGACGTCTATAATCCTATTTTGCACGTGTGTTAGACAAAGACAGAAAATCGCAGCTTCCAATCCCCTAAAGAGGACGCTGAGGACATCACATCCGCATGTGATGTGTCCGTATACTAACGTACATAATCACAAAATTACATTCAGTAGAATCCATTTTATGCTGTTAGTTTCGATATAAGACTTAAATGACTCAATTGACTTATTGTCAAACTTAAAAGTAAGAACAGCATAAAATTAATTTTCGTCAGTAAAACGGAGATAATACATACGAGTATGACGTCCTCTTGATTACTTAAAAAGTTAATTTCGTTTTTAATTGTTTAACTTAACTAAATAGTTTATTTTTTAAATGAATCTAATTATAATTTATTAGTTAAAGAATCCTTTATATTAACTTGGCCTTTTCCAATAAAATAAAAAATATACATTTATTTCTTGAGATACCTAATAATTTTGTTGACACAAATTTGTAACTGCCTAAATCAATACAAATAGTGAACAATAAGTAAGAGTTGATAATATGATATATTTTTAGTAAAATGTTTGTTATTATTTAAACATTTTTAGATTTAACTCGATCATGTTAACATTTTTTTAGATTCTGAACGGAGTGATGAATGTATTGATTTTACAATGATGTGTGTTTTTTTTTTGTGTCTGTCGACAACATTTGGAGCAGTAAAAATGCTTCGATTTTTAACTTCAGCCCCTCTTTAAAAAGGAAATTGAATTTAGTTGGTAGTTGGTACTTTAGGGGGTTAAAAGTTAAAAGTTTTCAATGTTTTTTAAATGAATCGGGAAAAACCCTAAAAAAATGAGGGAAAACGGGATTTTTTACGCAAAACCAGTTTTCGTCAAAATAGAATTTTTTATTTTACTATAACTCAAAAACTAATCAATGTAAATACTTGAAATTTTCACCAAATGATCATATTAGCGTTTTCCATATACAGTTAAATTTTCAAAGAATTTTAACTTTTTTTGAACTATTTATAGACAGTTGAAATTTTCAATTTTTCTAAGTATTTTTTTTTTAAATAACGATAAAAAATTTATGGCTGACCAGAAAATCTTGAAAATTTAATACAAGGTTTCTTATAAGTTGTTCTTAAAGTGATAAAAAAAATCCGAAATCGTTTGTCACAATTTTTTTTTATAAGTGCTTTAAGTTCGAATTTATACGAAATATGTCAAAATTGAGAAAATTTGCAAGTAATTTTGTGGTTGGAAAATCGTAAAAATTTTTTCTTTTATAACTAAGTTTTGAAAATTTGGTACAAGGTTTTCCATAAATTTTTCTTCAAATATCTGTAAAAAAACTCTACCAGATTCAGACAAAAAATTTGTATGAGTGTTTGAAATTTAAATTTTTACAAAACCGCGTTAAATAACGGTTTAGCCTCAAACGATTTTTGATATTTGTTGTTATTCAAATAGTATAAGTCGTAAATACTTAAAAATTTTACCAGTTATTTAGATTGTCATTTTCTTTACGTGATTTGATTTCTTTTGAGCTATTTATAGACAAATGAAATTTTCAATTTTCTTAAGAATTTTTTTTTGAAGTGTCGATAAAATTTTTTTGGCGGAGTCAAAATATTTGAAAAATTAATACAAAGTTCCTCATAAGTTATTCTTATAGCGATGAAAAAATCATAAGAATACATAGGCACAATTTTTTTTTATTAGTATTTGAAGTTCAAATTTTGACAAAAACTCGTCAAAATCATGAATATTTGCAAATTATTTTGTATTTCAAAATTCATAAAATTGCTTATATTTATATCTAACGTTAAATATTCTATAGACTGAAAAATCATCTCCGTTCAGAATCGTTTTTCGTATACCTACAATGATAGCTATCATTGCATTCAAATTTAACCTACCCTAGTCCGAGGTCCACCCCACCCCCTAATGTACAGCAAAGCGGTACCCACTTGCCGACATTTTTTCATATTTACATTACATTTTTTGAGAAACATATTATTTGTAAACTATTTACATAATATGTATGAATAAGAATTAATTTAACTACCTAGTTAATTTTAGATTCTGAGCGGAGTGAGGAATGTATTGGTTTTACAATGATGTTTATTTCCTTTTTATTCTGTAAACACTTTTTCTCCTCCTAAACTTGTTCAAAAGTATAAGTGTAGCATATTTTCTGAAAGGTTATGTTTTTGAGCTGGTACTTTAGAGAGGTCATTTTTCGATTTTCGAAATGATACTCGAAATAAAAGCGGTTAAAGGAGAAAAAAGTACAACTTCACGATTATGTAGGTAATATAAAATAATTACGGCCTTGTTTATCACCATAGAAACGAATAAAATTAAATAAAAAAGATCTCCTCGTCCGCTCAGAATCGTTTTTTCATACGTAATCATATTGCATTCAAATTGAATATCTCAGTAAAATTACACTATCCTGTCCAAGGGACGATGGACAAATATCCACTACCGAAATGCGCTGACCTACTGTTTTTTCATTAACTTGCCCATCTTTGTGTATTGTGGGGTAACCTAGTTAGGTTACTAGGCGTGCTCATTCTTAATTCTAAATTAGTAATGAATATTATGTTTCTTATGATTTATAGTGGTGCCTAGCTGTAAACAATATAGATTATGTAAAACAATCTATTCGACCATTTGTAAATGACTTGGGCATAACACAATTGATGGACAGTTTAGCAAACTATAAGAGTGAAATTTCAGCAGATCATTGTAAAAAAACACTGGATTTAGTTGTTGATAATGCAATCGATACAGTAAACAACAAGATCATAGATCTTTTACAGACTGTTGTAAACAATGTATGTTTAAACTAAACATTTTAGAAAAAGATAATTGACATTTTTAACAGTCCTATTTTAGTTAATGTTTTTTTTTTAAATTTTTTTTTTCAGATGTCCCCTGAAATAAGTAAATTTTTGATTGAAGGTGCAGAAGTTATTAATACTAATAATAATCATTTGGACAATTTAATGTTATATTTGGATGAAAATCTATGTACCTTAAGTAAGGAACTTAATGAAGAAAATTTTCAACGTGTTCTTGACATTATAGTTGATCAGATAGCAACAATAATGTATAATCTTATACAAAATAATTTAGAAGTAAGAAATTTATATATTATCTAATGATTCAAAAGGTAATATTAATTTTTTTTTTGTATACTCATTTTATTAGAAAAAGAAACCACCTATATATTTTAGGAATTTAAGAGACAGTTTTCATATGTTGTTTGGATTTTTGCGAAAAGATAACAATACTGAATATAAGAGTGAAACAATTCAAAAACTTGAAGCATTATTGCATTTACATACATTGGATACTGTAAACCTTATACATGAATACTATTTAGAAAGACTTCAACAACAAAATGAAATGCAAGAGGCTAATGAAGGAGTATTAACTGTCAAATTAATATTTATTAACAATGTTCTCAAAGTAGATGTACTAAATGCAAATGGTATAAAAGCAATGGATTCTAATGGTATTTAAATATAAGTATTTACTAAACAAACATATATGTATTGATGTATAAACCAGAATTTTGACAAGACATTGTTCTTCCTTCAGGTTTTAGTGATCCATTTATTAAAGTACGTTTGCTGCCCAAAGACAAATTTCTACATGCCATAAAACCAACAACGGCAGTACAGAAAAAAACATTGTACCCTTTATTTGATGAATGTTTTAAAATGTTAGTATTGTAATAGATTACTAGCTTATATAAAAAATAGTATAGTATAGTATTCTAACTATTTTCTCATTGATTTGCTTACAGTCCTTTAACTCCTGAACAACGTGCTGAAGAAAATGGTTTAGTTATGTTTATAGTAAAAGACCAAGATTTTATGGGAATGACAAATGAGTTTGTATCTGAAACATTTGTACATTTTAAAGATATTCCATTTACACAGTTGGAAAACGACTTAGGTAGTGTACCGCAAATTAAATTAAAGCTGACGTCTCCTAAATCTTTAGGTAATTATCAATAAATTAATTTCTCATATTTTATAACCAAATGGACATAAATATTATTTATAATTTAACATATGTATGTATAATATATATACAAATATATTTATTGTATTGAACATAGATTCAAAAATTCTCAAAGCTCTTGATACTAGATCAACAGACAAATTGGCAAAAGAATTTCTTAAGCGAGAAAAAATAAAAATTGCAGCATCAAATTCAACACCAAAAAAATGACTACACTCCATTACAGGGCGAATTAAGCATAATACGTCCATATTGATACAAAAATTTAATAATTCATGTTGATTAATTGTATATATACATTAAGATTTAGTATTTATCAAAACAATTATAATGTAAGACTGAACTAGGGATGACATTCTTTTTATATATTTTAAATTTAAATACAGCATATGGCTGTGTTATTATATAAATAAAAGATAATATATAAAATAATTTTTAAGGTTAAGTATAAAATATGTTAATATGTAGAAGCATTTTAATTAATTAATTTTCAATTTTTATAAATAATTTGATATATTTCTTAATTTTCTTTTTGTGTTAAATAAAGATATTGCACTTAATTATAAATTTATAACAAATAATTGGGGCAATATTAACTTAATAGTAAATAAACGTACACATTTTATACCAATAAATATAAATTTTTGATACTAAAATAGTGTTTTATTTTAAGATGTAACTCTCACATGTATTGCTCTGCCTTACTAACACATTCCATACCAAAATATAAGTTTAGTTTAAATATAAGAATGATATGACCTATTATCTAATTTAAAGGTAAGAACATTATAAGTATGTATTTTCTTATTGATATTTTAATTTTTAAGTCATTTATAAGCATTTTTAAATACCTATGAATAAATTACACACTCATAACTTGCTAAAAAAACCAATAATTAGTTTGATAATAGGTTATTTAACTCTAATATTTAAGCACAAAATTAGAACTGCTGAATATATATTTTAGTATGGTAGGTCAATATTATTATTATTGTTATTATCTTAATGCAAAATTAAACAACATGAGTTGATACAACTTATATATTTGAACAGTTTTTTTTTATAAATAAAATACAACTAAACGTCAGAGTATATCTTTGACAGATAATACCTGTTTATAGAACCACAGATTAATTTAAAAGTCTGATATATTAGTAGTTCTTGTTTAAATTAGTTAATGAAACATGAATATAACTGTCAAAGTTCATTAAATTATTTGGCATGTTGACTATAATTCAAATCATTAAATTAAATAGTATTGCTTTGCAAGTGATGGACAAACTTATTGCTTAATGCTTAATGTGAGGCTTAATTTTAAAGAATACCATTGAAATTATAAAGGTGTTTTGATTTTAATGAAATTTAATTCAAACTTTTTGAATTTGCCTTTCTGCTTCTATTAATGTAAATAATACTTCCAACAGGTTAAACATAAAATTATGTCATAAGTAGTATAATAAAATATATCTATAATATATCTATATATCTAATATAGAGTTTTCTAAACTTTTTATGGTAACTCATTTTGGAAATTTTTTAAAATCTGGCGACCCACAATAATATCAATGGCCTTTTTTTATACATATTTAAAAAATGTATTATTTAAAAATATAACACAATATACTTTTGAGCCATGACTCACAGTTTGGAAACCTCTAGTTTAATATATTATATATATATATATATATATATATATATAATATATATTTAATTACAGTGGGTAGGTATGGAAAAGTAATAATTAGATAGGTATACAGAATAAAAATATTTTAAAAAATAAAGTAATTAAATTTATTGTTATACATAAATTCGTGAAAAAAAGTAACTCATTAAAAAAAATATATACATAATATAGTAATAATAATACAAATTCTATAAGCAAGACAAATATGAGTAGGCATAAGAAGTTGTATAATGTATTCAAAGATGAATGAATAACATATTTCATTAGCTTATTACTGGTATACATAATTTCTAACTATTAACTGTTATAACAAACCAAGTTATGAATAATTTATAAAAAACATTTTAGATTTTATAATAGTATGCATTATTCTAGATTCTAATTATTTAAAATAGCGTAAACAATAAAATCTCTTATTATTTCATACTTCATAAAATACAAAAATATATTTTTTAAGAATGTTTTAAAATCATAAGTTATTTTATAAATAAGTCCTTTTTACTCACAATTCATCCTTTTGATTATTTTTTTGATAAACAGGAAATGCCCAAAATTCACTAGGTAAACCATTTGAATCTCTCTCGCGTTTAACAAAAGCACTGAATGAAGATATACAATTGCCAATAAAATAATTTGCCTTGCCTAGTATTGCAAGATCTACATGTGGATTATCTTTATCATATTTTACAGTCTTCAAATTAAAACTTGATAATGCATGTGATAGTTCAGGAATTAGATGGTTATTATCAGAAGCTACAAAAACTGTACTTATGTCTTTGCCATATTTTCGAATAAGTCTTTTAAGTTGTTTCACAACTGTTTCAAAAGTTGGGTAGCATAATTCCTCTGTAGCTTTTCCATATTCATTTCTATAGCCTAAGCATTGTGGAGCTGAGAACAATAAAGAGTTCTTAGAGATATGTTCACAAGCCCTGACCCAATCAATACCATTACGCAAGTGAATACCGATAAATTTTCCAGGCTTTATTCTATTATTTATAAAAGAGTTTACCAAGTTATCAATTCCATCGTTCCATTTTAAGTACTTATGAATCTTTACATTTTCTTTTTGTATTGGAAAACTAGCTGGAGCACCAACAAATGCCAACACTGGCCATTCAGATGATGGATACTTCTCGTGCCATTTGGATGTCATATCGTGATGGTATACATCATAGTTTAAAGGGGCATAAAATTCAGAAGATGAAAAATCAATGCCATATGTATCCCAAAATGATTCAAAAGGGTTCCCTGCTTTGGCATTACATCCTTCTAATTCGCCTCTTTGCATATAACAAAATGATGTTCGACTTGCTGGAGGCCATACATCATTTGAATATTTAGTCATAAAGTCATTCATTAATTGAACTCTGTGATATTCTAAAAGTGGATCTACTTTGAAGTATGTATCAAATGAAATTTGTACAGACTTCTGCTGGCCATAACGGTATTCAATCCAATGAGGTAATAAGAGAGTGCGATTTAAAGCTTTAGCAAATCCAATGGCACCCAGGAAGTGATCAGCTTGATTTCCAAAACGACCCATGCATGGGCAGTAGGCTATGTAACCAGAAGGATCTTGAGTGAATGCAAAATTTAAAAAATACATACCAAAAAATAAAAACAATAGACAAGTAGCCATGTTAAATTGAAATTATGAGTAAAGGGAACTAAAATTCAGTAACTTAATACACTACATTACATTAAAACTAAAAAAGAACACAAGTATACATTTTCTAAGCTTACATGGAAAAATATATTTATTAAAAACTATTTAAGAAAAAATTATTTAAGTACTATACAAATAATAAAATTTAACAATAAATATTGAAATTTAATATTTATAACAAATTAATAACTAATAACTATTGACTATTAAAAATGCATTATTAACTATATACCTAACTTATATAGTAAATTTATTAATGTATTTATTTGCCCGTTATAAAGTCTTCGGTATGAACATTTGAAAACAAATTTAAGTTTTTGATAACAGTAAACTACAGAGATAGCATTCGAACAGTGGTAAGAACAGAATATAGAACAAAGAGTGTTAAATGTTTTTGATGTAATACACTGGTCATACTGTATAGTTCAATGGCATGGTGACGGTGGACGGGTGAAGAAGGAACTAAATAACATGATAAAAGTGTAAAAAAACTTGCTTCGTCGAATTTGTCGAATTGTTCACTGACTGGTTAGTGGTAAAATAAATAATAATATTAAATATGCCAACCATTTGGCAATTAAAGTAATGAAGTCAAAAACTGCCAAATTATTACCACACAGTAGTATCTATTTATTTTAAATTAATATATTTTTCTTATTAAAAACTGTTTTGTGTAATCGCGTAGTGTAAAAATGTCTTCTAAATCTGAAAAAGACAAACAGAAACAAATACAAGATAGATGTTTATCGTTGCTGAACCAAATGTTAAAAGATGACGATAACAAGTACTGTGTGGATTGCGATTCCAAAGGTAAATGAGCATATAATTTTACATCCATAATTAAATGTTTTATAATAGGTATAATATGCATATTTTATATTTTGTTGAAAGGGCTTGCCCGTAAATACACATAAAATAAAATAAATAGGTTAATATTACTGTTTACAAAATATTTACTAATTTAGGACCTAGATGGGCTTCTTGGAATTTGGGAATATTCCTGTGCATAAGATGTGCAGGTATTCATCGTAATCTTGGGGTACACATCAGCAAAGTAAAATCTGTGAATTTGGATTCTTGGACACCCGAACAAGTAGTGGTATGTATACAGTATTTATCTTAGGTAAATCAATTATATTATTTTTATAAGACAGTGAGTTCTATGATTACAGAATTTACAACAAATGGGAAATAGTCGAGCCAGAGCTGTGTATGAAGCAAACCTACCAGATAATTTTAGACGCCCACAAACTGATTCTGCATTAGAGGCATTCATTCGTTCAAAGTATGAGCACAAAAAGTACATTGCCAAAGAATGGGTGCCACCACCATTACCTAAAGTAAAAATTTCATTAATATTATTAGCTATATTAAATTATTGAAATATGGTTAACAAGTCTACTTCTTCTTCTTCTGCTGGCATTTATTACTCTTGAAGAGTTTTTGCCGCCATTGTGATCTGTCTCCATTCCTCCGTGTTATGAACTATTGTTCTACACTCTTCTACTCCAATTTTCTTTAGGTCTTCTTCCACTTTATCCAATCATCTCTTTCTAGGCTGTCCGTGAGGCCTCTTCCCTGTAGGTATGGTTAACAAGTAGTTCATTAAAATCATTTAATTTTTTGTTTCTATAATTCAATTAATTCATAATATGCTTATCAGAACAATTTTATACCTGATCATATAATAATTTTCTACATTTAATATTAAAATATTAATTATTTTTAAATAATATGGTTGGAGGTACCAACAATCAAATAATATCAACAAAAACTAAGTATTCGTTCAAACATTAATATTATAATTTTTTTACAGGGTGTTTCTGGAATGAATGAGGACATTAATATATGTGTACTTACTGTGATAACCCAATGAAGATTTTTTTAAAACTTTTTTTCTATCTTCAAAATCTGGGTTTCTTCAAGTTATTTTTAGAACATTCTCTTAAGTATAAAAATAAATGATCTAGTTGTATTTTTTGCAAAATTCTCATACGAATCGAGATATCACATCGTTTTTGAGCTTTTCGTGCGTTTTTGACGCTCGAATCGCTGACTAAAAAAAAAGTGGTGTGACATCGATTTGTATGAGAACACTGCAAGATTAACAGTGGTGTTAGTTATTTGTTGTTATTCAACATACATGATTAACTAACACATTATTTTACATTATAAACTAATTAAAACGATGAAATAATAACTTAATTATGATTAACAGAACTTTAAATGATTTAATTTATTGTGATGTTATGTGTTTTAGGTGTATAAATAAAATTCATAATGTCATAAGTTTGAGATAAAAGAAACTAACTATTTGTGTATTTAATACTGAATTTCTTGTTTTTATTCCAGCTCTGTTAATCATAATTATGTTATTATTTCATCGTTTAAATTAGTTTACAATGTAAAATAATGTGTTAGTTAATCATGTATGTTGAATAACAACAAATAACTAACACCACCGTTAATCTTGCAATGTTCTCATACAAATCGATGTGTCACACTAGTCAGCGATTCGAGCGTCAAAAACGGGCGACAAACTCTAAAACGATGTGATGTCTCGATTCGTATGAGAATTTTGCAAAAAATACAACTAGATTGTTTATTATTATATTTAAGAGAATGTTCTAAAAATAACTTGAAGATAGAAAAAAAGTTTTAAAAAAATCTTCATTGGGTTATCACAGTGAGCAAGCGTATACTAATGTCCTCATTCATTTCAGAAACAACCTGTATATTATATTTGTGACTGATACATTGTATTTTAAACAATTTTATTAATATACAACAAAATGTTTTTAAGAAATTATTATAATTATTATCATCTTATGATTAACCCGTCATAAGTTTCATGGTGAGCTTACTCTGTGAGTATATCAGCCACCACTTGCTTAATTTTATTTTTAAAACTCCAATATTTCCCATATCTTGTGCCAACATTTCTAAGAATTCACTATAATTAAAACAATTTGCATTATCTATTGTTGAAATAACAATCATCATAACTAATCAGTTCCGATATCGTGAGCATATATTACTTTTTATATTCACATACCTGTAAATTGAAATAAATGTTTTTATTCAGAAAATAATAGTTATTTATACTCAACTTTTATTCCATATTATAATCTTGAAGATTCATTAATGTTTTTTTTTCATATTTCATGTAATTTTCTTAACAAAAATCTCAATGTAAAATGTAATAGGTGAACGCTACTTATTCACGCCTAATCTGTTAAAAATAGGAACTTATGACAGGTAAAAAAAATGTTGAATACCTGTTTATTTACTATCATAAAATATAGTTATTTCCAATTGATATGTTAGTTATAAAAAATATTATGTAGATACCTTAATCTTTATAATAATTATTTTATGGAATTAAAATTAATTTTTTGACTTGTATCATAATGTTATATTTTAGGTTAATTGGGATAAAGATTTAGAAGAAGAAGCTGAAAAACAAAAGAAGAAAAAGCGAGAGCCAAAACCTGGGTCAATCATGCGCAGTGTGCCTTCAATTGTGCCAAATCCATTACCTAAACCTATTTCTTTAAGCCCTAAGTTGTCATCAAACAAGAAACCAATTTCAACTGATTCAAATCATTCCACAGATCTTCTTGGTTTGGGTAAAAATTAAATTTAGTTTAAAAATTTTTATTATTGCTTAAATTAAATAAATTATTACTATACAGATACTCCTACAAAAGATTCAAATCCTACATTGATAGATACATCCTTCACATCTTCCAGCTCAGATTCAACAGATCCGTTCAGTAGTTTTTTAAGTGCATCTGTTTCTTCTACTACAACTTCTTCTCCTCAAATTCAACAAACTATTGATCCAATGTTAGGCCGTTCCACTGAAGAGGAAAACTTTTTCAATCAACCAACGACTGCTACAAAAAATAAACTTACTACCGATTCTATTTTGGCATTATATGGAAAAACATCATCCCCAAATAACATAGCCTCAAACCAATATACAAGTAAATACATTTTAAGTATAATATTGTGTTGATGTTACAAACATTTTCATTTGTATTTTAGGTCAAAATAACGGTTTTGTTCCTCCTCAGCCACAACAGCCATTTTTCAATGCTTTCAATAACAATGGATTCCAAACTATGCAACAAACACAATCCATCAATAATCTTGTAAGATTAAATATAAATAATTAACTGTATTTTAATTGTGGTTAACAATAAAATTTTTGTATATTCATTTAGGGGAATTCTGTCAATTCACTATCCAATAACTCTATTGATTTTAACAATTTTCAGTCTTCAACAAATTCTAATTTTACATCAAATCCATTTTACAGTATGGCTGCGAAAAATGCACCAACTCAATATATTAATCATGTAAGTGATTTGTTAATTGATTATTAATATTTAGTGACTATGTGTTTATTGAATTCTTATGGTTTAAACTGTTTAGAGTATAAATAAGTTATTATTTAGGGTTTTTTTTCTCAAAGCACATTGTTTCCGAGTAATGTGTATGCCTGTAATTGATTTATTTTCTTTAAAATGAGAAACACAGTTCCACTTCATTATGCGTATAATAGATAATAACATGGTATAATTAAATTAGTATTGATATCTCATTAAAAAAACTAACTAACTATTTAAAATTATAGATTTTAATATTAATTTTGCAACCAAAATAAATAATTTTTTTTTCATTTTAAAATACAAAATAATCTATTATATAAATTCCACACATATTTAATAAATTATTTTATTTCATTTTAATATAGATAACATAACAACTATGTTAATTTTTAATAATACTATTTATTAATTTCTTAGTAATTGAAGTCCAGTTAATTAATTTACATATCTTTATTGAACAATCAAATATAGCCAAAAACAAATTTGAATTTGTCTTAATCATTTTTTATTATTATTTATTTTTGAAAACATTCATACTTAAATTATTTAATTATATTCACTTAAATATATTATAATTTTAAATTACATGTAGGTTATTAGTTATTATTGCATATTATTAATATATTATATATTTTTTATTATTATTAATTAAAAAAACAATTGGATGCATCATACGATAGGTATTATTTTGTCATAATATATATTACCATATTTTATGTCTTAATTTTATTTTTTTTAATGATATTTTCAATTTTTTATTTCATATTTCGAAGTAAAGTAGTTTATAGAGTATTTTTATGTATACAAATTGAATTTGAAATGAGTTAATTAGTTGTAACTGTTGTAAGTATTTAGAATTAAGAGAAATAAAGCAGTGGTCCAAAGGTAAAATGTCCACTACTTTGTTTTATCTTAACTTTAAATACTTATAAGCTATAATCATTAAATTACTTCTTAAAAATGTATAGAATGAAATACTCCAACTACTATTCTGCTTTGAAATATGAAAAATAACAGTGTATGTACAGTATCATTTTAAAAAGTAAAAACTTAATAAATGATTTTTTTTTCAGAAATGTTGTTTTGAAATAACATTTAACTATAGAAAACATATCTTTAAACAAATTAAAATTTTGCAATAATGAGTGCAGGCACTTAGATGAATCTTTTGGTAGAGTATATTATATTAAATTTAGGAATGGGCCGATACTAAACATCGGTCGATATCAGTAGTATCGGTTTTTTTTTAAACCAATACTTTAACCGATACAAAAAAAAAAAACGTAATTGATCAGCATAGTAACACAATTCATAATTACACAGGTTAGGTTATCATTATTTAAATACTATAGATTATTGGAATTTTTGACAAAACTGTGGTTGTTATCATATAACAATAATATTTTAACAGTAATATTGTTTTAAAAATTTAAAATGTTTTCACTTTTCTAGGTGTATTTGTAGTATCGGGTATTGTTTTTATATCGGAGTATCGGATATTGGTACTAAGTGGTATCGGCACGTCCCTAAATTTAAATTGTTACAGTTAATGCACAATATATGTTAAATATATAACCATATATTTGGTCTGGGGCGTATTCAAGGTGTATTAAAGTTTTTAAAGATATTGAGATTTAGTTGGTAGTATTTGGTTAATATGTGTTTAATGATATGACCTATACCACTGAATTATTCATATAACGGGTTTTTTTTTAGTCATTTCATAGACAATATTTTTAATTTTTGTTCAGAGTTGACAAACTATCTTTTAAAATCATTTGTTGCTTAATTGTTAATATATAATAGTCAAAATTTTTCAAATTTATTTACATTTTCTTTTGATTATGAATTAAAAATGTTCTAGCTATAGCAGATACAACAGCTATTCCTTTTTTTATGCATAGTTGTTTGTCTAAATTCACTTGAATTTATATTGTTAACTTTGTATACCTACCTAATTATGAATTTTATAATAATTGAATTAAAACTATTTATTTTGAGTTGTCCATGATTAGTTACCATACTGTAACCATGTTTACTCATTTTTAGTTAATAACCTATACATTTTGTTTGTAAATATATTTTTAGGAGAACCCTGTAATGAAAAATAATCAGTTTTCAACATTTGATTCTATGAATGATGTAGTACATGTAAGTAAATTTACTTCTAAATAATATGCCTTAATTATTTAATTTTTTTTTAAACAAAATTTTATGTTTCTAGTTGCCGCAACAAATGACAATGCTGAATTTGGGACATCCAAAAACAGTTCCGTCAACTGTAAACGGTTTTACAGATCTTTCTAATGGATTTACAGACCTCTCTAACGGCTTTACAGACCTTGCCAAACCATCACAGGCTGGTCAAACACTTTCACCTAATTTATGGCAGTAGTTACAGCTAGTTGAATGTTCACAATAATTTTGTTAAATTAACGTTTTAAATTTAATACAAGTGTAATTGAAATACCTTTTTATAGGAAAAATGTATTTATAATTTTAACTTGTAAATTATGAGATGATATATTTACATTTTATGCGTATTTATAACACTCTGCTTTACCTATATATTCATGGAACCGTCCAATAAATTGAGCTCGGTATGTAAATAAATGTATCAATGTAAACCATGCTTAAATGTTTAAAATTATCTACTGCTCTATTTGAAATAAAAAAATTTACGATTACTCTTTAATGATAATTGGTTTACATATTATAATGAAATTGTATTTCAATGAATCGCTCTATAAAATTGTACACTTATATGAAATATTCATAAAATTATCATGCTATTATGATTCATGAACCTCTTTAATATGCTGTGTGATAATAACAAAGACGAGTAAGCTATTTATAATTTATATACACATTCTTAATCAATTTAAATACCTATATAATAACTATATTAATTTATGTTTTATTATTTAACCATAGCAAAAATTATTCAAATTAAATTAATTATATTAATTAAATAAGCTCTGGTAAAATTGTTTTTTTTTAATTTTTTTTTTTTTTATAAGCGTACCTATTTAGTGGATTTATTGAAATTCATATTGGTGATTTACAAAATTTAAAATATATTTAAAATATTTTATTAGTCATAATTGATTTTTAAGTTTTTGTGCAATTATAATATAATATTTATAATAATAATTAGATATGTAATATTTAAAATTGTATTTATTATGTTTTTTTAAAATTAAAGTAAAGTAATCCATAAATGTTGGATTAAAAAACATTATAATAGAGTGTTTTTGGGATTTACTGTATCGTTTGATAAAAATGTTATGTATACTATTTCATTAGCATAAGTGAAATTGAGTATGAGTTAATAAGTTAAAAGCCCACCTACACATTTGGAAATTGTCTTCACCCATATATATTTAATATGTCATTTTGTATGCATTTGTATGATCCTCGTTAAATGGCATTTGAATTTACTTATTTGTCATTCAAACCCCACTTATAATGAAATTTCAACATTTTATTTTTAACCTAACCTATGTTAGTATGTAACTTGCTTGACTGTTTTAAACATTTTTTTTTTTTTGATCACTGTTTGGCAGCAATTGAGTGAGTATATACTTAAAAACATATGTTAGAATAAACTTTAAATCTGAGTAATTTATTTTAACACAAATTACACATTATTAATTATTTGAAAATATTATCTATATAGGTAGGTATGTATGATAAATTATAAGAGGTTCATAATTTCAACCATCAATGGTTTCCCTATCATTAAAAACATAACCCACTAATTTCTTTGAATATTCTTTTAAATATCTCTTTACATTTTTAGGCCATCCTAGGCTTACCTATGACATCGTTTAAAATTGTTTATCCTATTTTTTTTTCGGATTTGCTATTACAGTAATTTATTTTACTAATCGTAATAAAGTAAGTAGAATTAGTTTTTATTGAAAATATATGATTGTGTGTATAAAATATAATTATATAAGTAAAAATTGTATGTTCCAATTCCTCCGAGTTATGTTATTAAGCAATTAAGCAAAAAAAATGGATATCATTTATTCACAGTTTAAATTTCCAATTTAGTACAAATTTGAATTGAAAATGTCTTTAAATAAATTGTACCTATAATACATTTAAATATTTTTTAAATATTTTCATACATCTATAAAAACGCTGAGCAATTTATGTGTGATCTGATATTACATGTTCAAGCTCTTTGACAAAATGAAAAAATGTTATCAACATATAGTTATAGAACTAAAAAAAAATGATATTTTTAAACATCTACAAATAACTCAAAAAGAGTCAAAATATTTTTATACTGTGGATGTAATAATACATAGGAAATATACGTATAAACATTTGTTGAATAACTACGTTATTTTTATTTTAATTAGGTAAAACAAGATATCAAATTTAGATATGAGATATATTTTATGGGTTAATATGGAAGTCAAAAATATTTGAACTTCAAAAACTTAAAGAATTAATAATTTGACTCCGGTTAGGTAAGATCCTAAAAATTTAAAAATTTTTATTATGCATAGAAATATAAATTGACCATTTGCATTTAAACATTTAGTGCAAATTTCAAGTAGTTACAGTGATTAGTTTTTGAGTTATAACTACCTATATAAAAAATCGATTTTGTCAAAAACAGGCGATACCGCCTTCTTCTTGGCCGAAATGCCGCCGGTGGACCTTATCGCGGCAGAGAAGGTCAGGGTTAAGGCCAGAGCCGAGCTACCACCCCACTCGGGGGAACGGCCCTCCACCAAGAGCTTCATCAAAAGGACCGAGAGGAAAGTCACCATCACCGAGTGGAACAGCATATGGCTCCAGGAAGGCACCGTGGACCCATCGGCTCATCCCGGACCTCGCTAGGTGGATCAATCGGACAGTCCCCAAGGTGCCCTGGGCTTATCAAATCAGGCCCTCTCCGGTCACGGGTACTTTCAGCACTACCTCTACTGCACGGGTAAGGCGGAAAGCTCAAGCTGTATGCACTGCCCGTGCGGGGCGAATACTGTTGAGCACACCTTGTTCAGGTGTCCGAACTGGGACGGCCTGCGTGATGGACTCCGCACCCGTCTGGGAAACTCTCCTGTGGCTGAAGACGTCCTGGACATCCTGTGTGGTCCAGTCTTCGAGGACCTCCGGTCGACCATCAGGAGAGGCTGGTCGTCCTCAGCGAGGTAGAGGAGACGTTCAGGATCTTCTATAAGATGGTTATAGAGATGCTGACTCTCAAGGAACAGGAAGAGAGAGTGCGCCAAGCAGTCGAAGCCATCGCGAGCTAGCTAGCCTGTACGGGTATCAAAGGCAGCTGGCTTAGACCGTCTGTAAAGAGGCTCTCCGTATGAGATGTCTAAGATGTCGAACTTACGCATACTGCATTACTGCATACATACCAGTTTACGCTGAGGAAGGTAGTTTCCGGTCCCCCGAGAGGTTATCACCGTGTATGTATTGTATATATATAATTTTTTATGTTATTCAATAAACGATGCTGCATGGGAGTTAAGCAATGTGAAAACAGTTCGGCCCCTGATTTTCAAAGAAAAAAAAAGGCACGCCTAGGTACTACTTGTATAAGCATTCAAATTTAAAATGTCGACAAAATTATTAAATTCTCGAAAATTTACAAATTATTTTTTAGTTAGAAATAGCTAAGATAGCAATTTTCTTTTTTTTTGATAAGATTTAAAAATTGAATACAAGGTTTCTTATAAGTTAAACTTTTATAAATGCCGGAAAGTTAAATTAATTGTTTATGACGGTTTGAAATTTAAATTTGGATTAAATTACATGTTAAATTTATAAATAACGATGTTCATAATTTTGTTTAATTCAAAAACATTATTCTTGGGGACATTATATTTTTGTATTTTTGCGTTTATTATTTTATTTTAAGTATGTTATGATATCCTTAAATGCAAGATTTTTGACAATAAAACCACTATTATATTAATAATAAAATTAATTACTTATCAATATCAAATAACACATATTATGAAAATATAAACTTATATAATGATAATATAGACTTACAGGTCGTCTTCGATAGGAATCGTTTTATGTAAAAAATGATGTTTTGAATTATTTAACATACCTACCCATAATAGTGACCCATTTATTAAAAACCGTATAAGTATATGTAGGTACATCTGCAGCCATCAGGGCGGTATCCATTTTTCCACCTTTTTAATATTATATTACTCACAAGAACTTTAAAAGATATTTTTTTTTATTTTCCTTGTAAATTAGAAGTTATTATGTATAATATAATTGTATTAATAATTAATATAATTGGAAATTAGTAAGTTAATATTTTTATTTGCCTGTTATCAATTTAATTATAGGTATTTCTAATAACATAGACATAATATACAGGCGTGGATCCAGAACATTTTTACGAGGGGGGGGGGGAAATTTTTAATTAAATTTTAAATTTTACTAAAAAACAGTAAAAAAGCGATCGGTAAAATAATGTATAGATATACATATAGTGGAAACTAGAGTCTACGGGGAGGAATGACCCCTTACATCCGCGCCTGGGCATATAGCATTGGACCAATAAATATTAAGTATATTGTAATATAATATACTTATTATTTATTGGCCATTATATTATATATTAAATAATTATTCAATTATAAATTAAATTTTAGAAACCAAAGTACCAAACGAATTATGTGTACTAGTACACATAATGCTGTCATACTGTATAATGTAATAAACTAATGACAGTACCTAAGTTAATGAAAGGAGGAAATATGTATTTTTAATTTATACTATTTATAGACAATTAAAAAAACAGTTAATATATTACTTGTCAATTATCATTGTATAAATATTTTTAACTAGTTAATATTTGAATAGGAAATACGTTTGAACATTATGAATATGCAAACGTTAACCCTTATTAGTTATTACTTATTATAAATTAAACTTTTTTTTACATCATCTTGGATCAAAATGTCGTACCTATTGCGTTGTTGTATTAGATATTTTTATAATATAGCCATTAATTAGTATGTGTACTGTACTACTGTGTAGGACGTAGGTATTATGCATACGTACATTAGGTAATATGAATATTAGACTGAGTATAACATTTGATTTTTGATTTATTATAATTTATAACCAATGTTCTATGTTGTGGATAAAATGTATACATTATAAATTATAACATTAAAAACAGTAGGTATACAATTTAAACGCTCACATAATTTAATTTATTAATTACAGACTATACGTAATACGTTTCAATTAATTTTATTTTTAAATAGGTATGACAATTGTATCTTGTAAGAATATTGCGTATACAGAACACTAATATAATCTTTTGAAATCTTTAGGAATTACATTTAAGCAGATTTTCAAAAATAAATTATGAAATTTACTTATATAGCATGCATGCTAACATATTTATTTTAAGCTAGTATATAATACTCGAGTTTCATTTGTTTAAATAAATACTAAAGTTTCCAAGTTAGGCAGGCGCCTATTAAATAAGTGGTGCACTTATGTGCCTACTGCATATGTTGCTCTTAGATACTTACCTAATAAAAACAACTGCGATGAAATCATAGTTATTTAGCAATAGTATCTGGTAGGTATATTAACTAAAAAGTTCGTAAAATTTAATTCACGGAAAAAGTGGATGTCTAATGTCTATATTCTTAAATTTTTTATAGTGCAGACAAAAATATAATATTCAAATACATAGGTAGTTATACAAGTACTAATATTACTTATTGAGTATATTTAGATAGGTACCACTGATTAAAATATGAATGTACAATTTACATTGTACACTGCACTATTATAATTTATAAGTACTAGCAAATTTTACGCAGGTATATTTATTTAGTGATATTATTACGCTTATGTCTTATATTATTATTTATCTACTATAATTCAATAATATGTAAATGTTATTCAAATTCAAACTTATAATATTTTATTTAAAAATATATATACCCATTGGCTATATTACTAATAGCATCAATATTTATATTTCCAGTTATGTGCTTATCATAATAATATAGGTTTAACCAAAAATCAATATATATATATATATAAATAAAATATTTTTGTTAGTCATAATATGATAGTGATCAACAACTTTAAATACACTAAAGCATGTATCAAAAATCTAAAATCATTTGAATTATCAATAATCCATATTTATCACTACAATAAATGATCATAAAGAAGAAAGTACATATTTATAATATATTATATCATACAATAAATTTAACTAAACTAAAATGGCAGTCAAGTGGGCAACGCTCTGCTGTACAGTAGATATCGAATGGATCTCCGATAATAGGTCGAGAATAGGTCATTATAATGGGTGTATTAAATTTGAATGCAATGATATGTATTATTTCATATTTTTATAAAAAAAAAAAAACGATTCTGAACAGAGATGATTTGTTAACTTAGGATGTATTTTTCAGTGCTGGTGAAAAGGTGGTTTATGTTATAATGACCTGAATATTCCAAAATTAAATCATGTACCTACAGAAAACGCCAGTTTAAACAACTGATTTATGCATGTTTCAAGTTTTTAGTGTTTTTACAACTATATAATTTTTATTTTTTAACTATAGAAAAAATTTAAAATTATTTGATAGTGAATCGTTATTTTACACATGAATATTTGATTTCGTAAAAAATTAAACTTAAGATAAAATTTTTTAATTTGCTGATGCTCAACTTCTTTAAAATTATTGTAAGCCAAAGTATGGAAATCTTTGTAATTCAATTTTAAATTTTTATCTATTTTTAACTAGTACATTATTTACAAATATTCATGAGGGCGTAGCCCATTGGTCGTTGCCCATTCGGCTCCCATTTTCCTAAACGGCTCCCATCAAAAATATTTTACGAACAGGTAAATTGTAAATTTCCAAACGGCTCCGGATTTTACAACACAATTTCATTTTCATTTCATACCGACTTAAAACTGTCTCAAAAGAGGTGTGGTAAACTTTTGCTGGTGTGAATTAAGTAAATTATAAAACGTACACAGAAAAATCATACACTGTTAATTTTTTATTAAAATAATATTAAATTTAGTGTTTAAAAAATAATAAAAAATATATGCACAATGTAGGTATATTATACATATAAGTAGAAATGTAAAAAAAAATCATATATTTCACAGTTGTTTTAGGCAAATTTTTTATATACCTAATCAATACGTGTTATTTCACTAGATGAAAATTTGTCTCCTAATAGACTCTAGTTTTTTTAAAAAATTTAGGGGTACTGATATGAGTGAGCTTCAATTTAATTTTTTTTCTACGGGAGCCGTTTAGGTATTTACCTGTTTGTTATACCTTATTTGACTGCAGGAGCCGTTTGGAAATAAGCAAACAATAGATGGAAGCCATTTGGGATCCGACGAGCCCATTTTGCCCAAAAATGACCCTTAGAGTAGTTTAGATCAATTTAAAATTAAGTCGGTACTAGTTGAGTCAAATAACATATTTTAGAGAACGTTATGAAACCTATAGTAGGTAATAAAATTATGGGTAATTGAGTTAGAAAAATTAAATCAAAAGAAATATGCTTTTTAAATAATAAATAATAATACATAAAATCGGTAGTAGACATGGGAGCCCATTGGGAGGGGCAAGGGGGGGGCACTTGTCCCCCCTGGACAAAAATATTAAAAACTTGTAACTCAATAAATATTACCATAATATAATTATTATCTTTACATTTGAGAATTTTTTATTTTGACCCCCCCCTAAAATTTTACTTATGGGCGCCCATGGTAGTAGATAATACATAAGAAATCTAGTCGTTATTGAATTTAAATCGATCAAAATGTATAAAGAGACATTTTGAGAAAATTTTCTCAAACAGATACATATACAAAAATCAATAGTGTTAAAAAACTAAAGACATCAAAATTTTTTCATTTTTGGGTGAAACGGTCCCACCCATTCATAATTTTGATGAATTTTGTCAATATTAGAACTTCAAAAGCTAATAAAAAAAGTGTGTCTTATAATTTTTGAATCACTATGAGACTAAGTAACTCATAAAGAACTTTGTATTAAATTTTCAAGTTTTTTTGAAATTTAATATAAATCTATACTATAACAATTATTATAGTAAATATTTAATTTAATAGTAACCCAATTTTTGCGTCTATAATTTCAGTCAAATAAGTAGGTGCCTATTAACCTATAGAAATAGGTTTAGGATGATTTAGGTATGTTTCAGAAAATTAAAAATCAAGAATTTTTTTTAATATTTTAGTAGGTATTTTAATTACATATTTACATATAATCCTGTACAAGACACCGCATTGACAAAAGAAAAGTACCTATTCAAATTTCATAGTCATAATGTGTATTTAAATATGATGGACAAAACTATATTTTTTTAATTTATCTATTTCAAACATAACTAATGTTTGGAAAACTAATAAAGAATAAAAAATAAATAAAGAAATAATAAAAATAAAGAATAATAAATACTAACAGTATTTTAACGATATTTTGGATTTTAAGCAGAGCAATTGCTGTATTGATAAAGTGTTCTATTTATATTAATATAAATACCTATATTGATTTTACAATAATTATGTGTGTGTGACAGTCTGTGTATACCATAACTTTTCGAAATAATTCTTCAATTTAAAACTTCAGGGGTTTCCGGTGGCAAATTTAATATCCTTGGTGCATTATAGAGGTCAAAAGTAAGAAATTTCCAGTAGTTTAAAAAAAAAAACGGGAAAGACCACTAAGTGCCGAAAAAACGGGAATTTTTACGCAAAACAAGTTTTCGACTAAATCGATTTTTTTATTTAGTTGTAACTCAAAAACGAATCACTGTAAATATTTGAAATTTTCACCTCATGTTTATATTAGTGTTTTCTATATACACAGTTAAATTTTCAAAATATTACAGTTTTTATTTGAGCTATTAATAGACAACTAAAATTGTCGACATTACTAAGTTTTTTTTTTTTAAATGTCGATAAAATCATTTTGATTTCCTAAAAATACTTTAAAATTTAATACAAGGTTTCTTATAAGTTGGTATTATCGCATAAAAAAAAAAAATCAAAAATTGTTAGTCACAATTATTTAGTATAAGCGTTTTAGATTAAAGTTTTACGAAATATGTCAAATTTGCGAAAATTTACTAGTAATTTTGTAGTTGAAAATGTATAAATTTTTTTGTATTTATATCTAAGGTTAAAAAGGTTAAAAAATTTAACACTAGATTTTCCATAAGTGTTCCTTCAAATAGCTATAGAAAAAACTGGAAGCCTCATCATATAGGAAAAATGTTATGAGCGTTTGAATTTTAAATTTTTACGAAATCGCGTAACTATAACGATTTTTCCTCAAACGATTTTAAGTATTTATTATTATTCAAAAAGTATAAGTCGTAGGTACTTGAAAATGTCAACAGTTATTGAGATTGGCATTTTTCTTTCATGATTTAATTTTCAAAATGTTTCGCTTATTTTAATGCTTTTTATAGGTATATTAAATATTCATTTTTATTTAGTTTTTTATTATAAATATCGATAAAATGTTTTTGACTGAGTCAAAATACTTAAAAACGTAATACAGAGTTCTTCATAAGCTAGTCTTATAGTGATTCAAAAATTATAAGAATACATAGACACAATTTCTTTTACAAGTTTTTGAAGTTCTCATATTGACAAAATTCATCAAAATCATGAATATTTAAAAATTATTTTGTAGGTATACCTAATTACCTAATTACCTATTTACTATACCTAATTCATAAAAATTTTTTATATAAGTAGCTAAGAGTTTAAAATTTAATACAAAGTTTTCCATAAGTTTAACTTACAATAATTTTAAAAGAACTTAAATTTTGATGTATTCAGGTCATTAAAACATAAACTACCTTTTTTATGTTTTTATGTTTGCTTCAATGAATGTTTTGGTTGAACAATAGTCAGTTATGAATGTAGGATTTGGACTTTTTTGACAACATGTATTGTTAAGAAAAGATTTTAAAAAAGAGATTGGATATCTTTGGAAGAAACAAGAGTAATTAGTTAGAAAATATATAACGATAAGCGATACTATTGGCCATTGGAGAAACTAAGGTTACGCTGGAAAGACTATATTAAACTGGCGTGAAAAAAGTGGAACTTAATTTACAGTGGAAACTTGAGAATAATAGCAATTGATATAGAGAGAAATATTTATTTGGCGTTATTTTTTCAATGGTCGAAAAATTCAACAGTGAGAAGAGAGAATTTAACTACACTTTTTGCTTTAGCATTAAATATGTCTTGATCTTTAACTTAGAAAGTGATTTTTTACTTTGGGTATAAAATTAAGTAAGTTTTATATATTATTATACTTATGTAAATTGGAATTACTTTTAATTAGTTATGATACGTAATAAGAATATTGTAATTTATAACAAATATTTTCTATAAATAGTATATCTACATTTTAATTATTAGTTATTTTTAAAATTTCTTACGTCTAAGTTGTTTAATTATAATTACAGTTTGATATAATATATTAATATATTATATAGATTTATTTCGTATTTAAATCAAATCATAGGTTGTAATTATAAAAAATAATTTGGATACGAGTACTTTACATAGCATTTTCAATAATACTTGTTTGAGTTGATTTATTTAAATGATTTCCATACTAAGATTGTTTAGCGAAGTTTCTAAGCAATAAGCCAATAAATAAATGATTATACAAATTATATTGTTACTTCTTATAATTAAAAATTGTATAACTAGAAAATAAATTATCAATCAATTTTTTTTGCACTTATTAATTCTTTTTCATGCATAGTGATTATTGCTTACTATTGTTAATTAAATAATATTCTATTTAGTTAAACGTTGGAATTTTAGCTACATATTTTTCAGAAAAATAGTTGTTAAATTATAGTCTTAACCAGTTATTAATTTTGTTGGTAATATCTCCAATCTGTGATAGCAAGTAGGTATTTATATTCAGTACATTCTTCATTCTTGAGAGTAGAAATAATATGTCTGTCATGACTATTTGCTCAATATAATCGAAGGACAAAACGAGAGTGTACAAAGTAATATTTTCTTATTTTTTTTTCACACGTACTACGTAGGTACCTACATTTGTACCCGTTTATGTTCATGTTTTACGTAAAAAATTATGTATCCGGAGAAAATTGAAAGAAAATGCATGAAAGACCTTCAACTAAATTAATACGGTCAAAAATAATGTTCCTATTATACTTATAAAGTAGTTAAATTTATAACATGTTATTAGGAAATATATCACTATTTATTTGGTAATGCCGTTATACTTTTATTTAAAATTGTATGTTATATTTTGATCTAATCATTTTGAATCATATTGGAAGTAGATAATAATTTTCATAAAATTTGCTTATTGACTATTGTATTATAAAAGATTATACCAAAATATTTATAATAAAAATAAAATAAATATTTCTAGTTTGATACATAACTAATGCTTAAACCAAAATTAATATTTGATAAATATTTTATAAAATTAATCAATTATTATTTAATTTTAATCCAAGTACATAAAAATAGATACTTGATTATGTAATAGAATTTATGAATATATTTATTATTGTTAAGTGTTATTTTATACTTACCTTTAAATAATTATTTACTTATTTTATAACAATATAATATTAAGGTAAACATACCTATTTATTGAACTACCTATTAAATTTTTTTTAAATAATATGTGTATATCTGCTTCTACCTTTAAATAATTGTATATTAAATATAAACATAACGTATTGTATGTTTAATTTTTTTAGAAGCCATAAGTAACCTACTGTTTAAAAAATTTAGGTGAACATAGTACAATGTTGTAATTTGGTTCTCAAAAACAAATAACTGGTAAAAACTTAAAATTTTCAATATTTTCTATTAATGCTATACTTTTTAAAACATTTTGACCTTTTTAGAGTTTTTTATAGACAGTTGAAACATTTGATATATTTTAGTATATTTTTTTTTTTTATAAATTCCGACTAAAAAAAATTTGAATGGTAAAAATGTTTGAAAATTTAATACAATATAGGTTCTTAATAAGTTATTCATTTCCCAATAAAAATATTAAAATTTAAAGTCCCAATATATTTTTGAGAGCATTTTAAATTACATATTATAATTTTTAGTTAGAAATTAATAGAATAGAACATTTTTTGATCTAAATTTTGAAAATTAAAACCTACTGTTTTTTATGAGTTTTTCAACTTTTGCTAAAAAATTTTTTTTTGTGTCTGTGTACAGCATAACTTGTCGAAATAATGCTTCAATTTCAAACTTCGGCAGTGGTTTCCGACGGCAAATTGAATATCTTTGGATTAGGAAAATTTTCCAGCAGTTTTCAAAAAAAAATTGGGAATACCCACAAAAAAGTGATGAAAAACGGTTATTTTTATGCAAAACTAATTTTCGACAAAATCGACTTTTTTATATTGTTCAACTTTAAAACGAATAACTACTAAATAATAAATACTTGAAATTTTCACCACCAAATAATATTATACACCAGTTGTTTAAATTGGCATTTTCTGTATAAGATTTAATTTTAGAGTACCTATTCAGGTGGTTAAAACATAAACTACCTTTTCACCACCTAATTTAAAATGTATATCATAGACTAACAAATTATCTTCGTACATATATTTGTATAAGTATACAGAATACAATTTTGACATATTGTTATAAGTTTATAACTATGTGTAATATAAATATACATACCTAATGATATTATATCGTACGTATCTATACATTTTAATCATTAATAAAACAATGTCTTATTTTAGAATGTTTTTTATTGAAATGT
Organism: Aphis gossypii; assembly: GCF_020184175.1. Taxonomy (NCBI): domain Eukaryota; kingdom Metazoa; phylum Arthropoda; class Insecta; order Hemiptera; family Aphididae; genus Aphis; species Aphis gossypii. The sequence goes on from NC_065531.1 coordinate 88,285,474, forward strand.
TGCCTAGGTATAGTGTAACCTAAGTATCTAATCACAATAGGTACTCATTTATATTTCATAAAAGTACAAGGTTTTTCGTTTAAATTGTCTATTTTTATTGAAGTATAAAGAAATTAATTTATTCATAGTCAATAATTATAAGCTTTATTGATTATTACTTATTACTTAGTTACGGACGAAGAACGACAATTTACATTTTATAATCATTGTGAAAATATAGTATCTACAGTATAATTTTAAATAAGTAGCAAGTACCAATATTATTAACATAGGTAAATTAAACTTTATAAACAATTTTTAACCTTCTTTTTTCTTTTTATTATACTTATTACTCAATGCTCATTGTTCAGTACTTACCAATAATAAGACATTTTTAACTAATTTGTATAGTTATTAGTTACTAACTGACCTCGTGCACTTCGTTGTTCGTTAAAAATGCCAATTCTATAATATGATTAAAACTTTGTTTAGTTTGTTGTTTAATATTCAGTTTAAGAGTATTCAAAACTTAGAAATTTTCATTGACTATTTTCAATTTCAAAAAACTTTTGCAAGCGAAAAATGTGAATTTTGTAAAATGCTTTCTTATTTCACACTAAATTTTTGGTACAAATGTACTGTGTAAATTGCAAGCTTCGATCCATCGAGTTACTGAGTTAGTTATAACGTAATTACCTATACCTGCACGTATAAGTTGTATATCTTTATAAATTATATGTGGGTCAATCAAAATATAAATTGCAGTGGATCATATAATTTTCACAAGTGAATATTTTTCAATACAATTTGGTGGCAAAATTATTTAAACAGTTCTTCCAAAATTATAGATAGTGAAATTGAACTTAGTTGAAAATCTTATCAGTTATTATTGTTATTAGTTAACCATCACGCCACCGTGGCTAATACTTAAGTTACGTTGTCCAAAATGGAAATTTGAGAGGTGATTAGATTTTTTTAGTTAAAAAATTGTAAATCAGTGCAAATTCACTGGGAGGTGTGTGACTGGTGATGAGACGTGGGTTCATCATGCTTAATCAGAATTAAAGAAAAAATCGATGGAGTGGAAACACACAACTTCCCCACGAAAAAAATATTCAAAATCGTTAAATCTGTTGAAAAGTGATGCTGACGCTTTTCCTTAATATTCAAGGTCTTTTTAATTCAAAATTTATTCCAAAAGTAATTACAATCAATTCAACCACCTACTGCTATAAAACCTTCAATGGACTGAGAAATGTCATAATGTATCGACAACCAGTGAAATTTTCAAAATAAATTTTGTTTCTCTATGATAATTAAACTCTACATTCAGTGAAAGTTACGAAGAAATTTTTTTGGAATAAGTGGGAAATTTGGGAACACCATCATTACAGCACTGATTTTTTTCCTTGTAATTTCAATGTGTTTAACCCAATGAAAAATGAACTAGCAGCTAGCAAAGAAGTGATACTATTCAGATAAAGAAGTGAAAAATACCACAAGTGAGTGAAGTGACTGATTGGACGGGAGTATTTTGAATAAGTCATATCCAAACTCTTTCAAAAGTATGAATAATATAGAAACTTGTTTGGTGAATATGTCAAAAAATAGTTTAAAAAGAGTAGGTACTTTCCAATAAAATAATTTGCTTTAATTTTTTTTTTTATAATAATTGTAACTCAATGTTACTTCCTTTTTGAACAACCTTTGTATAATATAGAGTCAATATTATAGACTATAAATGTATATACATAACCTTGACATTTTTTAGTTTACTTACTTACTTAATATTTATATCTGTCCTGCTTGCTGAGTAAGTAGACTATAATCCCTGTATTGTAATAATTTGTGAATGTGTGATTATTATATTGTAATCTATTGGTATTTATCTACAAAGACGTATTTAGGAATTTTGCACCCCAGGTTATCAGAGTGACATTACTTTTTTTTATCACCCAAATGACATAGGTACTGTATTATATCAAAAATCAAAATGCTTTCCAAAATTTACCACCAGGGACCTAAGCCCCCTCCTGGCACCCCCTAAGTATACGTCACTGTATATCTATGTGTGTGTATGTATGTAAGTTAGAAACACATTTTATTACGATATTGCGAAATGTTTCATGTACAAGAAATCTTTATAGGTAGGTATACCTTAGTTCTTAGAACATTTTAATTATATTTTTCTTAATAATACTTTTTTCGTAGATACTATACCATAATTTTGATAAAAGGCACATAATTATCGAAATAATATTATTTTCTTGGCACTCGACAGTCAGTATAATAATAATTATAATGAAAATCATAGTTGTTTTGTTATTGTACGATGGAGAATTTTACTTTAAATGGATAAAAAAAAATATCACTTAACTATAATTCGTTATAAGCCGACGTTGTATTATTGACCAGTTGGATAAAGATAGGCATAGTTTATAAAACGTATAAAAATAAATTAAACAATTTTTTTTTTTTTAATATTTATTAGAATATATACAATCTGTAATTAAACAATAAATTATATTAGAATTTTAAGTTTAGCTGGACTATAACTAATAAAATAATATAACATGTAAACCATGGTTCTTATCTTCTATAACTAGTTCTATTTTCTATAATTTCTGTATCTTCTATGTATCATAATTATTTGTTGTATGAATTACAAATAATATTTTAACCGATGCATAAAATAGTTAGTAACATCAAATTATTGCTTATTAATTTTGGACACTGTTTATATATAGGCATCGTACAGTAAGTATACTTACTCAATAGTTATACTATTTTAATTAACATTAGAAATTACACTATTTTTTCAAGCAATATTAACTGTTGAGTTTAAATTAATTTGAAATAAATGTAATTTTGATTTTTTAAATAACATAAACGCATGTAATGGAATAGCGTCTTAATGAGAGCCATTTGTATAAAATTACAGATAACAAGAACACTATAAGAAATAAACTAGTTTTTATCAATCTACCTGGTTTTGTATTTAGTAGGTGGTATTATTGTTTTTAGTGGCATACAAAGACATTTTGAAAGCACATGCCCACCTTTTTTTTTATTGTAAAAAATTGTTTTGCTGTGTTTAACATAATGGTCATCACTAAACATTTAATTAAAAATATTTAATATTTTAGAACAGTTTTTATGGTATTTTATTGATTAAATAAATCAATAAATCACTAGGTTTAATCCAAAAATAATTAATTATTAGGTACTGTTTTTATAATAAATATAAGTTTTCTTGTAACAACAATAATTTGCACCCACCCTCTTCATGAGTACACGTAGTTGCAGTATTTGATTATATGTCTGGACCACGGTTGTAAATAAATATATATGTCGCAGGCCATTTGGAAAATTAGTTTTCTTGTGAAAAGACTAGGCATTATTTTTTTGTTTATAACAGCATCATATCCCAGTAAAATGGTTTTTTTTTAATTTATTTATTATACCTATTGATATAAAAATAATTTTAAATTGATGTAAAAGCGTTATCATTTTTATAAATTCTGAACGGAGCGATCTATATATTTAACTAAAAGTTAAAACTGTACATTGTGTGTCTTCCATTACTTTTAAATTTTAATCCTGTAAAATTCTTCAAATCTTCAACTTTGGTGGTGTTTTTAATGAAAATCGGATGTAATTTTTAAATGATTATTACATAATCTTTCTGTTTCAGATGTTTTAAGAAGCAAAATTTCAATTGAAGTTTTAGTCAATTAGGCTGTAGGATTTAAGAAAAGTTGATATTGAAATATTTGGCTTAAGAACCTACGACGATACACTACCTATGTTCAATAAAATATATTGAGGCCAAAACAAAATCCAATAAAAAAAATCGGTATACCTACGTATAAATATCATTGACATTATTTATAAAAATATTATCGTATATGCACTTGTCATTCGCAAGTTAAATAAAAAAAAAAAAAAAAAAATGAAAACAATGGCGTTTATAGTTTTTTTCATTTTTCTTTCTACTCACTCGACAATGTATGCGCTCATTGAAATAGTGTACAAAAAAAACACGGTTCATTTCTCTCGTTTCTAGGCGTTTTGACCTAAAAACCATTTTTACGACAGTTTGTGTGATACACCGCTTTAATTCGAGTACCACGCTATTATAATTGAAATGTTATGCTTTCTAGACCAACTTAATATCCTAGTAAATTATCCAAATATGATCTTAGGATAAAGGCATTTGAATATTTATAAATGGTTCTATTATTACTATTGACTTAAAAAATTATAGCCTTTTGATTCTAAACAAAACAATGAATGTATTGGTCTCACAAATTTATAATAATATATATTAATTTTTAATTTGTGTCACCTTTAGGTGCAGTAAAATTTTTTCAACGATCAATTTAGTGGGTGGTTTTTGGTCGGAAATTGGATCTAATCTGTACTATAGTCTATAGTAGGTCAAAAGTAAAAATTCATACTACTTTTCAAAATAATAGGGGAAAACAACAAAAAAATTGTAATATTTTAACAAACCCAGATTTTTATAAAATTTATTTTATTAAATTCAAAAAAAAATGTCTTAAAATATATTAGATCTTTTATGCTATTTAAAGAAATTTAAATTTTTGATTTTTTTCTTAATTTAAATTACATTTTAAGTTATTCATACATAGCAAACAAAAAATATCAAAAATACTTATAGGTAGATAGGTAAAATATATTTTTTATATGCGTTTGAAGTTAAAAAAATTCTATTTAATCGTATTCATATATAATTAATCATTTACTTCAAATGTAACAGATATATTACAGTGATTTACTCAATGACTGCAAGGTACACTCTATATAGCTAAAAAAATTTCTTTGTTTTTTTAATTGTATACTCGTATGTCACTATTTAAGAATATAGTGTAAGTTCATAAATTAACAAACAAAATATTTTAGGATGATTATAATTTGTAAGTATAGCATATATTGTTAAATATTATACTATCTACGAATAGAATTGTATTAGTATTTTAGATTTTCCAAGGAGTATTTAATTATTTAGATTTTATATTTATAAATTATATAGAATTTAAATTATTGATATACAAATTGCATTTACATATTAATTAATGATAATAATGATATCTGATATTTTCTTTTAATTAAAAAATAAAATAAAATAGGTACCTAGTTTAAACATTGTTACCTAATTAAGAACTGGAGATTGCAATTTCTAGATTATCTAAACTACAAATATTTTTGAATTTATTGTCTATTAATAGTTTATTGATTTTTTTACATTTTATTAAAAAACTTATTTTCTCCAATCAGAATGTATATAATTACATTTATAAATCACAATGATGTATGTAGGTAGTAATTAAAACTGTTAATCGAAAAAATAATGATTCTAGATTTTTATACCTATGCGATATCAATGATTAATTTTCATTTACCAAATTTTACAAAACTAAAATTATTATTTACCTATTTTAATTAAAATTCAATATAATAATTTTATATAAATTTTTTGTTGGGTAGTTAAACCATAATTTCTTTTTAAATATTGATTTCATTTCTTTTAGATATTGTAATATAATATATTTTTTTTTAACGATAAATATTGATTTTACAATGATCTGTGTTGAATTTTTTGTTTGTATACAAATAGTAGGCAGTCAAATATACACTTTAATTTTCAACTTTGAGAGTAGTTTTAGGTAACTTATTGGATCTAGTAAGTTTTTTAGAAAGGTTAAAATTAAAAATTCCTGTTTTCCTCATAGTTTTTGTTTTATTTTCCAGGTTATTTTTAAAAAAATATTGGGAATTTTTAATTTTGACCTTTTTAAAGCACCAACTAGGGCTTAACATTTTTAACGTAGGTATATCATTATATTTTATACAAGCAATTTGAGGTTTCAAATACAATTTTTTCACCCAAAATTAATTCATCTTGTATTACTATGCAGTAAAATAAATTACTTAAATAGCAATAAACATAGTTATACAAGAATAGCTTTTAAAGAGATAGGTTTAAAATGTTTAAAAGATAATTTATGTTTCTTTTTTTTATTATTATTGTAATGGATTTCATATTAATTAAACAATGTTAAATAAATATTAAAATATAGGTTACTATAAATTCTCTTTGCTTAGAATCATTTTTCGTATGCAATAATAATTAAATTAAAATTTAACACATAATATACTTCAGGGATTTACTTCTAAATATTGAGGTTCTCTCAATACCTACTATGTACAATTACAAGTGGTTACCTATAATTTATTCCTATATTCTAAATATTTTTGCTTTTTTCTGTAAATTCTAATAAAATTGTTTTTTGTAATATAAAGTTCTTTATAATTTATTCATTTTTTCTTATTTTAACCTAACCTAACCTAACCTATATATAGGCATAATTTTTTTTTTTTAGTTATTTGAATCTAAAATTTTTATGAAGTTAAGTATATTTGAATTTAAAATAGGGAGTTTTAACATTTATAGTATTACGTATATTATTAATAATTAGTATTTTCTATACATTATAGGTACGATACAAGTATACAATTTTCAAAATATTAAAACTAATACGTTATACCTCGTTACCATGATATACCTATTGACTTTTATTATATTATTAGTTGTTAACAATAAATAACACTATATGAATATAATAATATAATGATATATTATTTAATCTATAAGATATTTTAATAAAATTAGTCCCATCGATACCGTATAAAATATAAATAATAGAAAAATAATTACTTATACATAGTAATAAACATAGGTACATGTTGAAATTTCTGTAGAAATCGTGTCTGATGATACCTACAGGGTGCGGCATAAATCGGTTCCCCGACTATATTATTAGATATAATAGATTTTATTTATATTATTAAATAATTACAAAAAATCACTGGTTATGCTCGAATTGATGACAAGGAATACTGAATTGATAAGCAGTTTTGCGATAACAAAACAGCGGGAACCGACTTATGCCGCGATAACAAAACAGCGGGAACCGACTTATGCCACACTCTGTATATAGACAGAAATCGGATAGTTATAATTTGGAGGGCTAACGACATAAAAGTTAAAATGCAATAAAAAAAAATTATTCTTGCTTCACGTGAACTACCGTTATTAAAATTTCATTATATTTAATGTTTCAAAATTATTATTAATCAGTATGTTTAATAGTATACTAGCTACTTACTAGTACTTAGTAACTATTAAAAATCTTGACAATTCACAAATTATTTTACATTCAAAACTTCTTAACATTTTCAATTTGAATAAAAAAAAAATATCCATGGTTTGAAAATGTAATACAATGTTCTGCAAAGTTGTTCTTTACAACAATTTAAAAATATCGATAAAATACGTGCATAATTTTATCTGATAAGCGTTTTAATTTCTAAAAGTTTAAATTTTCCGACTGTTTTGCTTCTCAAAATTGTTTTGTATGTTTACTCACAAGCAGGTTATCCGGTTTTTATAATTTATTTTAAAATAATAACAGTTTATTTGATCATGCAAGCACTAATGGAAAATAAGGAATTTTTTCTATGTTAAAAATATTTACCGCTTTATAAATTAAGAAAATTCCATATACATAATAACTTTTTATGAACATTTTGAGCAATATTTTTTTAAATTCTAAAGGAAAATATGTTAAAATAATTTTATAACTTAATGTTAGAAGATCGAGCTTGAGCTTGAAAGATTTTTGAGAGACCTAATCCTTCCTCTCCAAAACAATCCAATCACCACCAATAGATATACCTATCTGCTTATAATAGTATGCAATGATTTATCATTGAATTCAAATTCAATATATCCATTTCAGTGATGTGAAAGTCTCGTCTTGATCCTGTTATCTCTATATCAATTATTATATCTATAATTGATATATGTTTTTAAAAGAAAGATCTTTAGATACATGATACAAATAAAAACTATATTTTTATAGTTTTATATTGAAAAAGTGGGCAAGTGAGTACCGCTCTGCTGTACATTAGGTGCCGTATGGATCATTATTATATATTATAGGAGTGTTAAATTTGAATCCAATGATAGTTATCATTGTATACGAAAAACGATTCTGAACGAAGATGATTTGTCAGCCTAGGATATAATTTCTAGTGGTTGGTAAAAAAGGTGGTTTAAAAAAAACCAGCTTATATTAAAAAATATTTTGAAAATTAAATCACGTAAAGAAAACGCGAATCTTAATAACTGGTAAAATTTTCAAGTATCTACGACTTATACTTTTTGAATAATAACAAATATATAAAATCATTTGAGGATAAATCGTTATCGTTACGCTATTTCGTTAAAATTTAAAATTCAAACGCACTTAAAATTTTTCCTATAATGATGCTTCGAGTTTTCTCTATAGATACTTGAAGGTGAACTTATGGAAAACTTAGTGTTGTATTTTTAATCCTTAGTTATAAACACAAAAAATTTTATGATTTTTCAACTTCAAATATTTCGCAAATATTCATAATTTTGACGAATTTTCGTCAAAATTTGAACTTCAAATGCTAATAAAAAAAAATTGTGCCTATGTATTCTTATAATTTTTTAATCACTATAAGAATAACATATGAGGAACTTTGTATTAAATTTTCAAGTATTTTGATAGGGCCAAAAAATTTTTATCGACACTTCAAAAATATTTTTTCAGAAAAATTGAAAATTTCAGTTGTCTATAAATAGCTCAAAAAAAGTCAAAATATTTTGAAATTTAAATCACGTAAAGAAAACGCGGATCTTAATAACTGGTAAAATTTTCAAGTATCTACGACTTATACTTTTTGAATAATAACAAATATCAAAAATCGTTTGAGGCTAAACTGTTATTTAACGCGGTTTTTGTAAAAATTTAAATTTCAAACACTCATAAAAATTTTTTGTCTGAATCCGGTAGAGTTTTTTTTACAGATATTTGAAGAAAAATGTATGGAGAACCTTGTACCAAATTTTCAAAACTTAGTTATAAAAGAAAAAAATTTTATGATTTTTCAACTTCAAAATTACTTGCAAATTTTCGCGTTTTCGACAGATTTCGTAAAAATTTGAACTAAAAACGCTTATAAAAAAAAATTGTGACTAACGATTTTTAATTTTTTTTAGCTACATTAAAAACAACTCATAAGGAACCTTGTATTAAATTTTCAAAACTTTTTGGTCATCCAAAAATTTTTATCGACACTTCAAAAATATTTTTTCAGAAAAATTGAAAATTTCAGTTGTCTATAAATAGCTCAAAAAAAGTCAAAATATTTTGAAATTTAAATCACGTAAAGAAAACGCGGATCTTAATAACTGGTAAAATTTTCAAGTATCTACGACTTATACTTTTTGAATAATAACAAATATCAAAAATCGTTTGAGGCTAAACTGTTATTTAACGCGGTTTTTGTAAAAATTTAAATTTCAAACACTCATAAAAATTTTTTGTCTGAATCCGGTAGAGTTTTTTTTACAGATATTTGAAGAAAAATGTATGGAGAACCTTGTACCAAATTTTCAAAACTTAGTTATAAAAGAAAAAAATTTTATGATTTTTCAACTTCAAAATTACTTGCAAATTTTCGCGTTTTCGACAGATTTCGTAAAAATTTGAACTAAAAACGCTTATAAAAAAAAATTGTGACTAACGATTTTTAATTTTTTTTAGCTACATTAAAAACAACTCATAAGGAACCTTGTATTAAATTTTCAAAACTTTTTGGTCATCCAAAAATTTTTTATCGACACTTTAAAAAAAATTTCTCAAAAAAATAGAAAATTTCAGTGGTCTATAAATAACTCAAAAAAAGTCAAAATTTTTTGAAAATTTAACTATATACGGATACCACTGACATTAACATTTGGTGAAAATTTCAAGTATTTTCAGTAATTAGTTTTTGAATTACAACCATAAAAAAAAATCGATTTGGTCGAAAACTGGTTTTGCGTAAAAATTGCCGTTTTTCCGTCATTTTTTTTTTGTTTTTCTCGATTTTTTTGAAAACTGTTGGAAAATGTTAACTTTTTACCTCTATAATGCACCAAGGATATTCACTTTTACATCGGAAACCACCCCCATTGTTTGAAATTGGAGCATTATTTCGACTAGTTATGCTGTACACAGACACAAAAAAAAAAAAAAAAAAAAAAACACACATCATTGTAAAATCAATACATTCATCACTTCGCGTTCGTTCAGAATCTAAAAAAGTTAATAGTTACAACATTTATAATTTAATACTTATAAATAACAGTTTTTACTCAACGAGAGTCGATTGCCGACAAACAATATTATTGTCAGCGATAAGCTATAGGCCTGTCGTATTGCACTGTGTAATTATGAACCCACACGACCGCCACCCTTCCAACAACATATAGTCAATACTCCTTATCTAACAGGTAAATATTATATTATCTCTAAAATATCATTAAAAATTACTAAACAACACTTAGTGGTTTTTAAAGGTAAGCCAAAATTGTTTGTTCCAGTTTTTTATAAATAATATGGTCATCTTAAAGTATGCTCAAGACTTATTTTATAGGTATATCGGTATGAACCGTCATAGGTTAGGTAACCTAACCGTATACCAATACGTAGTACGTATACACTATATACTATATAGCAATGCAACTATGATTGTTTTTTTTTATATTAAATATTCTAAGTTGCTATACAGACATATACATTAGTATATTACGTAAATAAATATAATTAATGTATAATATTGTTTTACTGCCCGGTAAAAAAAAAACATCTTTTTGTTAAAAATGTTCATAATAGAGTATTAAATATTTAATTTATAACTTATATATTATTGTGTTGACATAAGTATTTTGGCGCAATGGTGTAATTTTAAAAGTTATTATTATAAAATTGTTTCATTAAAATCTCCCATTATTATTCTTAATTTTAGACATTTACTGCATTTATTGGCTATATCACTACATATAGGTACATACGTTATTTTTTCATTAACTATAAAATAAAATAAAGAATGGGACAAATATTTTTATTATTGACACTGTAATAATGTATTTCTTAATTCAATTATTCAATAAAATTATACCAAGTATGCTATTCAAGTTTGGTAAATACAGTAGTATTCGATTCATTAGTGGCATCACCTTATTTATTATTAAGTTTTTAATTATATTATAATACAATAATTATCTAATTTCTGAGTTGTTGAAATATTCGTATTTGGACATATTTATTCCATCACATTCATAAATATAATTCAATATTCCAGTTTTATGTTTAAAATCACAATTTTCTAAAAGTTAAATGATAATATGTTTTTAACATATTTATATTTTATTCATGATGTTTATTATTTATTCTTAGAAAAATAAATGTTTGAGTAAGTGCATAAGTCAAATGAATGGAAAATCGAATAGAATACTCAGACTTAATGTTTATTTGTTACTATTATTTTACTATACATTTTATGCAGAACGTGTGATCGTGATTTTTGTATGACAGGATTTTGTTAATATTAATTATTATAAAATATGATATAAGTTTTTAGAAACAACGATTATTAACTAATTAAATTTACTTTTATTTCATATAGACTAAATGCTTCTATACACTCAAAGTTTAATATATTCGAAGGCTTCTTGAATATGTTCGATAGAACATTTCTGAAAAAAGCGTAGAATGGTGGGAAACGTTATGACTCCTTAAAATAATGCGATCAATGAGAGTGAAACCAAATTTTTTTTCCCACCGATATTCATACACCAAGATAATGAAAAAATAATCACTGTATTTTGTATACAATATATGCATAATATGGTACATATGTCGTGCTTATATACAAAATACATACATGCTTACATTTATTTAGATAATAATATATTGTATTATATTATAATTTATAAACGTCATAATGATAATACGTACCTGAAGGTCGCCGCTTTCAGTCCCTACTACACGACGACGACGATGACGATGCGGCGGCGAAGAAGATCCCGACGACGGCGGCCCGGGTAGTGGGAAAGACGTGGTAGTGGTTGCCGCGGGTAGGGGGAAAGCCGGTTTCGCTAGTGGGGAGTGACGCCGCCACAGCCGTAATACACGTAGCAGACACACACACACACACACACACCACACATACACACACACACACACACATACACACACGCACGGAAATACCTGGTTCACCTGGCCGTATCACCTGGCTCCCCACCGGAGCACCGCTGCCACGGACCGTCCTCCTAACCACCTCGTCCCGCTCCCACTATAATCGCGTTTATAATACCTGTAGTATTTTTTTCCTACCTCTCACCGTTGTCGTTTACAGCGCAACAGAGAACTGCCGCCGCCACTCGACAGCATTCGGTCTCCGGTGTGCGAGCACGTTCGGTCAAAAATAAAACACTTAATTATGTCAACAATTTAACAAATATAAACTTATATCGTAGTATATTGTTTAAATAAGCTTATTTAATGTGTGTCCGTTCGCTTATATAGTTATATAGACGGTACATAATAGAATAATACATTATTATTCATTACGTACAAGATCTTCGACGTCCCCCGCGCACTTCCGCCGCCACCGGAATCGATCGTAAATCGGAATTCCGGATACGTATTTCGAAAGTTCGGTTCATTTTTTCGTCGTTTGTGTGCCGGCCGTTACCGATTCGCTAGAAATCTTAGTGCGCCTTCCGAACGACCGGAATCAAATAACGGATATGAAACAGACTGAACGGTGAGTTGATATTGTCATTGTGTGTGTGTGTGTGTGTGTGTGAGTAGATATTATCTCCGTATACGGTACATGTGCTGAACTGATCGTCGGCAACAGGTATCCTGCTACAAGCTTTTTCCGTTCTCTAAGCACAGTAGCTCAATTTTCGTTTTCACTTTTAACATTTCGAATAATGCAGTTGTACTGGACGCAGGTATTGATGCTTTATCAAAATTAATGCATTCCATAGTCTAGTACGCATATAATTATACAGTTTGTATCCGTTTTAAAAGTGGCAATATCGTATATACTTTTAAAATTAGATTAAACTATTTATACTTAATCGTTAATAATATTGTTGTTGGTGAATGATAGTAACATGTTGATTCTACATAGTACATACAATATTTTCTCTTATCCCTCGAACGATAACACATAAAGATACCAGCTATAGGGGTTTTCGTTTGAATTATAAACCTTTCAATTAATGTGTAAATATTTAATAATAAATTTTGAACATTTTATGATTGTAAATTTCGTAATTTTTAATGTGTATAAAATATCTGCTAAATTTATTAGTTTCTGTAATTAGAATTCATCATTCATTACTCCTATTTACCTAATGTATTAGTCATTATTCAATATTTATAGAAAATATGTAATTTATTGTTAAATAGGTATGTTAATAAAATAAGATTTTATTATTTGGATTTTGTTAAATATTTAAGTAATTTAAAATTTTTATAGTTTTAATTAAAACATTGATATGTCTATTTTATTTATAACTATTTTCATTCCATAGAAAATGACATGTTCTGAAATAATTTATAACAGTTCGTTCATCGTTATTTAAATTATACATAATATAATTAAATTTTTAAAATGTATTCAATATTCTCTTGGGTTATGTACAACTATAAACCATCATCTACCTTTAAAGTTTAAAATACATCACAGATTACAGTATATTTTCGTAAAATGTAACTGTATATTTTTTAGTAACTAGGTGACATTTGAAAATATTTTGCTTGATACTAAAGACTATACAATAATATTTATTTTATACTTCAATAATATTAAAATATGTTTTCAAGCTAAAACAAAAATTAAAACAAATTAGTAAGTATCTATATTGAATTTGAATGAAATAAAAAATAATAATAATGTTTATACTTATACTAATGGGTGTTTATCATAAGTCATATCCATTAGATTAGAGTACCTACATACAAAATAAAGTTTTATTAATATATTTTTTTAATTTTTTAAATCATTACCTATTATTATTATTTTCTTGGCTGAAAAAATTCGGCCGTGTTATATTATTATAATATATACATACCTTTCATAAACTATTAATTTGCTTGTATTTATTTTTAGTGAAATTCACGCAATGTTTAATTTCCTATGATAAATATTTTTAGTTATATAATTTTATGAACTACAAAATATACATTTTAAAATAGTTAAGTCAATCTATAAAGTTAACAATTTAAATATAGGTATTGATTACATAAGAAAAATAAGATTTAATATAATAATTATTTAAAAATGTTACATGAAAGACTAAAAATGTATAAAAGTAATGGAAACAATATTATTGGAATAATCAAAATAATTCTGTGATTAATACGAATCATACTAAAGAATTTAATTAAAATTATATTTTTGCCCTTAAGAAGTATTCAAGTATTAGTATAACTTAACCTAACGTAATTGAATCTAAATCTATGTTTATTTTTCATGCCTGTACATAATACACTAATTTTATAACGAAAAATAAGACAAGAATGTTAAAATACTTACTTTTTGTAGACCCATAATTTAAAATCGAAAACCAAATATTTTTTATGTATTGTATGTCAGGTTATTTCTTCGCATCAACTGCTATGGTTTTATGAATATTTTGATATGAATCATGGAATATATCCTAATAAATAATCATATTGGAGACTTATTTGATTTTTTAAGTTTTACCATTGAAGCTCTATACTCTATGCAACACATCCGTGTTACCTTTCTGGACGACGTAACACGCGTATTATTGTTCATACGTGGTTTGTGATGCGTGTCCAGGGAACTACAACTGCTACAGCGGGCATTCCCGTCATCATACCGTAAAGGAATTCGTCAACTTGTTATTTTAATATCTCTCTCCCCGTTTTACAAAGAACTTTGTGGCTGAGGAACAGTCAATAGAAATTTTAAATTCTTTATTTTATTTCGATAACTTAATCGGAAATTTTAATACGAAAAATAGGTATAAAAAGGACCTCACTTAACCCTTTGAAACTCACACGTTATGTTGATTACGTAATGCGTGTGTTTGGCTTCATCTTTTTTGTCGTTGAGAATGTAAAATATATAATATGCACCTATATAAAACAGTTATTTAAATCGTATTTCGTTATTATATCTCCCCAACAATTGCATTGTGTGAGACAACAATACAATATAGTACAATCGTCGATCAATAAGCAGTCGTCCCTAAATAATATTGTATTCAAAATAGTTAGGTAATTGTAAATATTTATAATTTAGTTTTACTTTTCATTAAAAATTTTAATTTGAAATTTGTATATTGATTGTCATTTTCATAGATTCCCACACTGCAAAATTTGAAAAAAAATAGTTCTTACGTGTTTAACTGGTTTACGTGTACTGATTTATATGACAACAGAATTAATTCTTAATCGTAACCATTTCTATAGTTTTTGAATATTATAACGAATATAACTTACATTACTATTTATTTAACTTTGGCTTTTTAGTTATTATTTATAACAGTAAAACTATAGTTATAGCTATTACCTATAAGTATAGTAATATTAGTATACTTTGTTATTTTTATATAAGTAAACAAATTTATTTTGTGAATTTTTCAATTTCAATAAAATAGCACATTACTTCGTAATATCAAATTCCATTCAGTTAATATTATAATTAAATTTATAAAATTATATAAATTTTTTAAAAATTTTTCTTTTTTAAAATAATAAATAAAACCATTCATATATTACAATCACAAAAGAAAAAAGAAATATTTTAGTAGGTAATGTGAATTGTTTAAAAAATGTGGTGTTCTGTAGTATTATTTTTACCACGCATGTAATAATGAAATAATTAATATTCGTGATACTGACATGGCATTTTTAGATATACAATGTAATTCAGATTTTATTTATTGTAGACTATAATCTTGATTATAAAAATGTATGAACTAAATCAGATACATACATTAGATAATTGGTTATAATATTATAAAAATTCAGATTATCAACTAATCAAGGTTAAAAACTGCTTACCATAGTTCCTAGCAGATGCTTATCAACTAAATATTATCAATTGTATTTTTGCGTACTGACATAGCGGCGTTATGCACTTTTTATTACTAGGGCATAGTTCCACCCACTCATAATAATGTATAATATGCTAAAAAATTATATTAAATGTAATAAAAAAAACATATTTAGTTACCCATTTGCCTATCAAACTATATAAACAACTAACTTTATTCCTTTCTCAGGAAAACAGTTCTTATTGTGCCACTGAATTTGATCTTCGTTGTATTTGTATGAACTAAAATGTGTAGAAAATTAAAAATTTTTTAGTCAAAATTTATACTATTATAATTTATAAAACATAAATAAAATAAAAATAACATCAATAATTGTACCTATATCAAATCATTTATTGTGGTTTACATACGGTTTTTTAATATATCATAGTTCACTAACCTAAATATTAATCAAAACTAATTTTAAAATAAATAATTGATTAGGCTTATTTTTATGTATAGATCTACATTTTTTAGGTTTACATATTAAAGTAATATTACAGAATTTAATTAAAGTAGATTTTCAGTAATAAATTAACTATATAATATAATTTATTATATTTTTGATCCTATAAAAAGTATTTAGACAATACAACTTATAATATTAGGGTTCTTCAATATTTTTATGTAGTACCTACTAGTACATGCACATTTTATAACAATTAACGAGAAAAATAAGAGTATTTAAATAATTTTATATATTAATTTTACTGTAAAATTTGTAATTGGAAATCCTAACTTTTATCAAATTTAAAGTAACCGTCGATCTATCAACCTCATCGTGTAGGTATATATAATATAATTTATAATATATTTAATATTTATTCATTATTTTGTATCTTGTGCTTGTGCGTATTAAATCTTCTGGGTATTATTGTTCTTCTCAATTTGCATCTGCTCAAGATAGAATAGCTCACCGTACGGTATGGTCGTAGAATGGTGCCGTACGTTTTTCATCGGTTCATCGGTCACAGAACGGTTTTCCCGGGTGCAGACTGTCGCGGCCATCGCTACTATTCGTGGTGGCTGGTATGAAAGCCTACCTACGCGGTCTCATTATTAAAATAATATTTGACGTTTCCGTTCAGTATTACAAAAGATGTATACAAATTTATTTTTTGCGACGTCTCTTTATGAAAAAAACCACATCTCATTAAAAATTAAAAATATTTCATATGTAGGTATACTGTATGTCTGTATAATGTATTGAGAAACTTTGGTTTTTATATTTTCATCAACGTAATATTGTAATTTGCTAAATGATTATAGTTACATAACTAATAACATTGAATACGATGTATAATTTATAACAATCTGTGTTTCATTTTCAACACCGATGTATTAAATAATTGATTTTGAAATATCTCTGAATATACTTACTGCCATACATTAATTAGTTTTTTAGATTTTATTTTAAAATTACCTACCTATATAACCTATATATTTGAACATTTCTGTACTTAATATTATATCAATAAATATTTGGTTAGTAAAAACAACATGTTATATAATTAAATATACATTAAAGGTTAAAAATGTAATGTTTTTAACAATAATTTTCTCTTAAAAATGTTTTCTATTTCATTGCTTAACTCAAGAAAACTTGTAATTTTATTTAAAAAATATTAAACTTTTTAAGATATATTGAAACTAATTAAGGCTTACATTATTGATTAGTTATGAATGATACAATATTTATATTCGTTGAATATAAATAATTTAATTTTAATATAGGTAATTGATTTTTTCTCTACTTTTTATAGCAAAATTGTATAGGTATATATTACATTTTAATAATTTATTTGTACTTTTTCCGAATATTTTTAGTAATTTAGTGCGTTTTTAAAAATAATATAGTACATTATTTCTTTTCATTATAACTTTATGTGTATAAAGAGAATTACTTTTTGTACTTAGTTTAATGTTACTTGGCTTCTTATAAAAGTTGGAATGTTTCGATCGTTACTGAATAATTCCGCTTTGCGTAAAATAAAGTTTTCAACCCTGATTTTATTCATTCTCATTTACGGTTATTGATATTGAATATGTGTAAAAATTTAAAAATTTAAATTTGTTATTTCTGTCGTTTAAAAATTGTACGATAAAAATAACTTGATTTACTATTCATTTAATAGGTTATCATTGAAGTTTCAATAATTGGTCTAGATGTATGGAGTATAGGTATAGTTGCGTTTATTTATTATTAGGTGTTATTTGTTAATTATTTTACACATTATAGATTATATGACGTACATTTATTTATGTGATGCCTTAAACAATTTTAAACTCGACTTTAATCAAATTAAATCACCTAAGTATAAAATTTAACATGTTGTATCATAGTTTTTTGTGTTTTTGTCCATAAATGTAAAACACGACATTATATTATTTTGAAATATATTTTATTCGTCAAAATTGATAACGTGTTGATATAAATCTTATGTTAAAAACATATTAATACTAGACGATTATTCTCCGAATAGAAGACGGCCATGGGTGTAAATTGCGTCACGTATAAATTTTCTTAAATTATAGGAGACCTGTAAACACTGTCAAGGTCATGAAAATTTGTATAAGAATAAATAATGTTTTACGTTATTACATGCAGTCAATTAAATAGTTTAACAAATTATGTATTTTTATTTGTCTTTAAAAAAATGTAATGTAGATATTTGAAAAAATATTACAATTATTATAAAAAATAGATAGTTGTGTAATATTTACAACGAATGTTGTTCTTTTAATATTAATTGAATAATTTGAAACATGTATTTTTTAAACATTGAATCAATGTAGGGTAAAAAGAAATTGTATATTAGTGAGTAGATTGTTAACAACTATTATAAATTATCTTTCAAAAAATCTAGGCCATGTTTTTTGTTATTATTTTAAAGAAAAATTACCTATAAATTATTATATAATGTTAAATAGGTACCTATTATTATTTGTTTTGAAAAATATTAGTATATATATAATTGTGTATTTATGTTATCGTGCTAAGGTTTTCATTTTTTTTAATTATTATTTTTAAAAATAAAGTATAAAAACTATATTTGATACAACATTTTACTTAACATCTGTTTTTATATTTCTAGAAGGTAAAAACATTTTATGAGTAGATACATTTAAGTAGTGTTTAATATTATTTTAATTTCAAAACAAGAAAGTTTTTTTTTAGTTTTATTATTTGTTTATTTGTTATTAAATATTGTATGTTTATTTATATAGGTAATGGGGAATGACCGACATCAAATCGACGGTCTGTGATACTCGACCGCTGGTGGAGGTGGTGGAGGAGGGGGGCCTCCAAATAGAACTACAAGACGTTTGCAAAAGTATTAAGGTTATTAATATGAGAGCCGCTACACCGTACCTATGTGCCCTGTACGTGGCCACGGCTGGCCACCAAGGAAACCTACTCGGATCTGATGAACAGGAGATCGTCCTGCTCATTTACGTAGTTGTTGACATGACAACCAACACCGTGAGTGCAATAATAATAATAAGAGTAGTTTAAGTTAGAAATAAGTTAGTTAAGCGTAGTAGTGTTGTACTCAATTGACAATTTGTATTATTATTTTTGTGTATATTTTTAAAACGTCCTTGTCCGCCGATTTCCGTTGCGGTACCTACACGTTTTACACGTATAATTTCAGTGCCATTTACGTGCGTTTTTCGTTTTTTAACTCTCTCTTCGATTTTAATTTTTCTCTATACAGTTTTAGTAATTACCTTTATTAGGTTTGCAATTCACAATATCATTAAGACGAAGACGATAATACGAGTAGATACACGCCATGTTGTACCTATGTTTCATTTCATAACCGGTTCCGTTCCAATGGAAACAAATCTGCTAGCACATCATCATAGCTCACCTAGAGAGAATATTTTACTTTTGTGCTCGTTTTGGCCGCGCAGAGTGCGCACAGGGGTGTTCACTAAGAAAAATTGCGGGTGGTCTACAAAATAATATGATGATTTGAACGATCCGGGACATCATTGTTGTTGCACATTTCATATTATTATAATTTAAACAAAGTGTAGAATATGATAATTGTAGGTATATCATATTCTAAACTCTATTCGTAGTTATACACTTTCGCCATTATAACGTTAGGTATAGTGTCATTTTATCTCAACCTTTCTTAATAATTATATGAAAAAAATAATCCTTTAATAAAGTTACATGCTTATCTATTTTTATGACGTATGGTTGATACATTTTATTTAAAAGGTTTTGATTTTATGGCACTATAAATATTGTAAACAAATGGTTTTATTACTTTTACCTATGATACAATACCTACTGTTTAACCCCTATATCTTTTCTATACAATATTGAATACAAGTGTATTATAGTTGTATTAGCCTCCGAATTCTACCACCCTCGTTCGTAAATGACCCGTAACTTTCTCACGACGGCAGTGATCTCAGACCCTATTTTTATATTATAAGTATACTTATATAATTTTTAATGCAATAACAAAACACGCGCAAGACTCCACTCTTTTATACAAATATATTAATTAAAATATGAATATTGTTACAAATTATTCGTTATTAATTACTCACTTTATTACTTTTTAGTACTGCTTTATATACTATCCAGTAGTAGTCTGTACCATAGTTGGTATTTTAAAATTTTCAAACTAGGTATATTAATTATTAATATATGGCTTAAATTTTATAGTATGTTAAAATTATAAGTATCAAAATATACGAATATACAATAAAACATTACCGGATTTATTTTTATATATCTATGTTCATTCAGTCTTTCAATGGTATATAACGGAATATCAAAACAAATTTCTAAATAGGAGGAGAATTTTAATTTTACTATGCAGCTACATTATAAATATAGTATGTACATAATATTTATGTTTTACAAATATATAAATTGGACAAAAAATATATTATAGAAAAAGGAAATTCCCCCTTTCAACAACCATCTTGTAGAGTCCGCCTAATCTACAATAGTATTATGTTCAATTGTAATCGCCATCAATAATTAAGTAAGAGTGTATAGGATAGGGTACGTGAATTAACACGATGCGTGTGAAAGATACCTGCTGTATTTATATTGGTTAGTATTATAAATATAAAATAATAAAAACACGCGGACTCGTATTTATTTAAATAATTACATAATATTGACTTTAAACATACAATAGATTTCTTGAAAAATATTATTTGTAAATTGTAATGTTTTAATAGTTAAGTTAGTACCTATTGTTTATATGTATATATTTTTTATAATACGCACAATAACGTAACAACCTTAATAATAATCAGCAAAAGCGAGTATTCTGTTCAACTATAATTATTATTTAGATACCCGTTTCAACAATTCAGCGTCGAGCAAAAAAAGTGTTATGGTTAACCAATGATTTAAGTTTATAAATATTATTTTGACTGCGTAATTTAAAAATTCATAAACTTGAATAAATATTCATTCTTCGAATTTTTTATTCCATTTATAGAAAAATATGGAGAAGAATAGTAGTTGTGAGCTTATGGCGAAAGGCCTAAATGGTCTGTATAGTTATTAAATCATAAAACAATTCATAATAATATTTAAAATATACAATTTTTTTAATAGGAAAAAAACCTTGACGCATTAAAAAAAAGTGTAGGTAATACTATAGTAGCAAATATAATATTTTTTAATTATTCGCATAAAAATATATTCATCTGTTTTTAAGTATTATTATATTATGTTTTTGTGTTATTATCTATATAATAACAGAATACAATTATACAAAAACGTGATATGATAATGATTTTATTGTCGAATAATAAAAAGAAATTAATTAAAACTACTGTTTTATGATAACGCGTAGAAATACGAGATTGTAACGTTGAACTCAGCTGGCGATTAAGTGCCGTCGGGCGTTTGTGGGCGAGGGACGCATCAAAATGGCCGAACGCCTCCGCCCGTACCCTGCGCGCGCGTCTGATTTATCCCGCCCAACTTTTCCCGCGTGTACGAAAACGATATACGGGTGGCGACTGTGTCTGACGCGTATTTTTCGTATACTGAAGAACAATCAGCAACGGCTATTTTATATATTATATACTTTTTAAATTGTATTATTAGCAGATTGCCATAATGTCGTTTTTATATTATAATATAATAAAATATATGATTCTTCAATTTACGTGATTCGGAACAGGCTTTTAACGTGCGACCATATTATATTCTACTTGTAATATACCGCCCTGAAAATTAGGACTTTTGCGAACAAGTCGAAATAATGAGATTTAGAGGTAAAAATACATAATATAATATAAATTATAATATAATGATCGTCATACAGGCGGGATTAGGGAACAGTCGGGGGCAATTAGTCACGGCTAGGTATTTGTGTGTACTGTGGCTTGTTTATCTGCGTGCGCTCCAGCTATATAGTGTGCTCATAGCGTTATAATGATGTGTAGTGGACGAGCACTGTGAAGGAATGGCTTGAAAATACATTATAATAATAGTTTGTATTTTAACTTTTATAACTACATATTTTATGAAATATTATTATCATATGAATCAAAACATTTTAACTCAAAATGAGTACACGCACATGTTTATACACATGTATAACTATATATGTGGCGGACGGTATATTAAGATACAAATAAGTGTCTATTTCTTAGACTGTTATTAAAGTGATGCTAGAGCAATTAAATTATTCTAAGCGTACATATACTGCAGTGTATACCTAATATTTGAATTTCTTGAGTATATTACTTTTTGTTTAATACATTAATGTTAATGTGCAGAAATTTTAAACGTAATAATATTATCTCAAATAATATTGTTATAACTCATCAAAATTCAAATTTTGAAAAACTTAGCACTATTATCTTTTAATCGAACAGCCTTGCCTTTTGATAAATATTGCAGTACGATTCACGTTGACATTTGTGTGTACATTTATTTCAACGTTTATAACATGTATATAAAACGGTTGTAGCAGCTTGTCGCATTGTAAATGCCGCACTCTGATACTACAAGTACTCTAACTTACCGTATAATCATAGAAGAGTTTGTGTCCTTTATCTGTACATCACGTCAAGAAAATTATTATATGGGGCCAAACCTATTTTGTAAAAATAAAAATAATTTAAACACTTTAATAAAATAAAATCTATATAAACCTGTTATTTTTTATTATGTAATTTGATAAGAATATGAATTACAAAATTATTAGCATAACTTCATTAATATTGTCCCTTAATATCAGATATACATTGGATATAAAGTTCTATTTACGTATTATTGTTATAATAGGTAATTATAAAACTATAGGTAACTTTTATGAGTTATAGTCAATATATTTGTATTTTGCACTCAAATTATGTATACCTATCTACATTCTACATACCATATTTTACTGTTTGTATTTAAATTGCAACTCTTTAGCTTATCTTAATTTGGTATTTAATTGTCTTTGATCATTGTAGTGATTTTCTAGACTTATACGTTATAATTGATAAGTATCTGATAAAAGTTTTATAAACATTTTCATTTTTCGTTTTGTTTTTTCATAAATAGGGACTGTAAATGAAGAGTATACTTTATAATACATAATATAGTAACTTGTAACGTTGCACAAAGAGTTCAAGGTTATACTGTGGTAGCAGTTCAAGGCCTTCTTTAACACATATGTTTCATACATACATCACACATATTATATAGCATAATAAGTGGGTTTTATTATATATAATATACTTTTATTTATGTAGGTAATATACTTGTATACGTGTATTATGTGCTATTTAAGTTGGTTATGATATATTTTTGTATATTTTAAATAGAAAATAAACTTATTTTTTTGTGAATTCTGACAACTGTCGCGTTTTTATTTTTTTTTTATTAAATAATAATTTACAGAGAACATAGGAATATAAGTATTATACCTATAATTTTTTTAGGATACTATACACTATATAGATACAGTTTAATGTTTAATAAAGTTCGTTTTCATTATTAAAAGTATTATATATAAGATTAATATTTTTAAAAAATAATAATAAAATGACTCTGTATTTTGGTATACAAGCCCAAAGCTGTATTAATTATATTTTTTTAC
Organism: Aphis gossypii; assembly: GCF_020184175.1. Taxonomy (NCBI): domain Eukaryota; kingdom Metazoa; phylum Arthropoda; class Insecta; order Hemiptera; family Aphididae; genus Aphis; species Aphis gossypii. Next base: position 88,309,573 of record NC_065531.1, read on the forward strand.
GAAGTATGGTTGTGTAATATAGATTAAACTTATAGCTCTACAACGGAATAATATACACAATATAGGTACATACATACAGTGTGTTCACCAATTTAGGCAACACACTGTATTACATATATACCTAAGATAAGTAATATGCACTATGTATTTGGATTATCTTAATTCCAATAGTTAAATTTCAAATTAATTTTTATTTTGTAAAATAATTATGGTTAGGTATCGTAATAGAGAGTTTGTTGATTTTATGTGCGCTGTATAATGAGGTCTATAAAATACAAATCCTATAATATGTAATATTTGTATGTACAATATACATGGGTGTCTGAAGGAAGGACACAACGGGGTTTTCTCCCTAGACTCATGTATAATTTTGAAAATTTTAACTTTTATTATTGTTTAAATCAACGTTTAATTATTATTTTGACTTAAGTATAGATTTTATTTATTTATTTTTATTGAGCTGATTGTTTATTTTATTATATAGTTTGCAAAGAATTAACTTTTTTCAATGAAGTTCTTGGTGTTTAATTTTATTATTTCCCTCCCTGATAAATTTCCGCGGTCGCCGAATATGTATAATATATTTACTTTTATCACTTCTTGATAGAATTAGTTCAAATTTTTTTGAGAGATTTCATTATTTTCTTGTTTCGTAGTGCTTAGCTGCATTTTCTCGCAAACGGTTTTCGTTATATTCCAGTCCGGATTTAATTGCGTATTCGTGGTATACCTGGCGGTGCGCATAGCGTAATAATTGGATTCGGAACGGCGAACACACTGCATTTTCTTTTTTCTTACCGTACATAATATTCTCTATATAATGCCGCTCTGGCGATTAAGTGCGTAAGGAACGCACTTTTTTTTCATCTTCTTTTCTGATGTGCTTCTGTCTTCGTTGTGTTGCAACACATAACGGGTTTCGACTGTCCACCTCCCCTCATCATATACTTGCTCCCGTTCCCCGTTCATAGTTTCGTACTAACATTTCATTGCACTATACACGCGCTGTATACAGTATACTATAGCACTTTTACAGGTAATAAAATATTAATAATACTTAATTTGATTTTGTCTGAAACTTTGAAGCGAATACACTACTGCAGCACGTTGACTGAGAAAATATTTATTGACATCCTATTATATAGTTTTATAATATTATTCACGTGACTATGCAAATTTTATGATAAAAAAATAATATTTTTTCTTTCAGCTGATCTGTATAATTTAGGTCTTAGAAACACGAATAGTTTATCTGTTAGTATTAATTGCGATAACTTTTTTGTATAGTTTTAGTTCAATGTCGTATTTAGTATTTTTTTAGGTAAAACTATTGTTTATTTTTTTCAAGCTGAATATATCATATGTATTTAATAACAATAACTCAGATAAGTGATATTATATAATAATTAAAGCAGTTATTTCCTAGTTAAGTAGGTAGATTATAATTTGTTATTTAAATTAAACACAAAAGTCGTATTTTAAAAAATTATACATTATACTGCAGTCATATATGTATATATATAGGTACATACAATTACAATGGAGTTTTCAATTATTTAATTAAAAAAAAAAACACCCAACTGTAATGGGTAATATTTAAATACGTAAAATCTGCACATTTTGCTTTATTTCTATACCTCTGTTAAAAGGTATTAACTAAAAGTTAAAATATTAAGCTCACTGTTACTGTGCAGTTTTATATCTAAATTTATTATTTGATTTGTTTTTTATAAAAAATAAAAAATATTATTTTTAATAAATTATTCATTTATTTAACTTTTTGTTCTATATATATTTTAGTTTACAGAAATTATTCATTATTTTTTACTTCGTAGACAAAAACTATTTTCAATATTTTATAAAGTATATGACCATTAAATTCAAGTTTAATATTTTTTCTTACTCCAATGTATCCACTTATATGTAACTAATAAAACTGTTAAAGTCATTATAATAACGAGTATGTAAGCAATATTTCATTAATATAAATAGTATTTTGGCGATTCTATTCAATAGAAATTGTCACATGATTATATTATAATGTATTTGGCATTTGAAACAAGAGATTTTTTCATTTTTTTCTATCATAATTTATTTCTTGTAAATTATATGATATTACATAGAGTAAATATAATATATCATGTGAATATATTATATATACGACATAAATATTTTTTATATACATTTAAAGATCAATATTTTATGTTAAAAGCAATTATACTAAACTAATATCTCATTATCTCATTTTAATTAAATAAATATCTTATGTTAATTATTATTTTGTAAAAATAGTTAAAAAAAATATAACACACTTTCATATAATAATTATAATAATTTCAATTTAACCTGAATAAAATGCGTTTTACACAAAAGAAAAATCAATCGCAACCTTCCTTATAAAGTTAGCTACTTCAATAAACTAAAATATCATTCATTAATATTTATTGATTAACATACTAACTTAATTTAAGTTAACAATTATTTAATTTTTTTTATACCGTGCATAAAAATTATGCTATACATAGACCTATTAATTATTATATTTTCAATCAGAAAAAAATGATAAATATCTAATAATATTTAAAGTTAAGATTATTGGTAGTCATATAATTTTTTAGAAGAGCTAATTATTATGATATATAATTTAAAATAGGAGTAACACACTGTTTATATAAAATATTTATTAGCCTACCATGACTACTATGACTGACCATTGCTGAAATACGTATGTTGTGAACTTTTCTTGTCTATCCGGTTTAATTTTACACGTTCAAGATGTCCAAAACGAAACCTTGGTCCCCTTTGGACTGGTTTCAGTTCGATAAAAAAACAACTGCATCATTTCAAGTTATAAAACATGTTTTATTGCAATTCAATCTATTTTTTATACAAATAAAAAATTATATTAGTTTTATACATTGTATCTATATAGATTATTAATTTATTTTTGTTAACTAATTAAAATAGAAAATATTTTACAAATTTTGTTCCGATATTTTCTATGCAATCATATCTGATGTATCTATTATATTCAATTGATTAAATTAAATATAAAAAAATCCTAGTACCAATCGAAGGACAACGATGCGCATTTACACATTACAAGGGGTTCTCGCACATCGAATGACCACAGACCGTGACTGGACCTCTGATATAATGGTTTTATAGAAGGGGTAAGGAACACTGTTGCATTCACGGTTTGATGTCCCCTTCTCTGTTTCGCCATTACTGTATTATCTATATTTTTTTATTCTTAATTTTTTATTTTAATCTATTTTTTATATACGCAAAGCGAAAATGTTCCTTTCCAACTTCTTTGTGTTGTCAAGGGAACCAAACAACGTCTAATGATGCGGCGGTGGCACAAAAGTGTTTCTAGAAATTCCCATAGATACAGTATAAAAATATAGAAATAAAATGTTTACACGACTGACAGAGATACAGATAAAAGAAGCAACTATACCAGCCTAGTCTCCCCTCCTTCGTAGTTCATCATAGCGTTATAAATAGAACATGATCTTTTTGATATACCATAGATATATACCTGTTTATTATAAAAATATTCGGTACTAATTGAAGTATCTATTTTCTATTATAATATTGGTATTTAGTGCAGCGAGTGTTATTTAGGATCAATTGATATAATTTACCTACAACGGGAGTCAGTCGTTTCCATCGAATCTATTTCTACCCACCTGTCTAAATTTTAGTTTGAGACCATTAAGAGTTACCCAGGGCCACCACGAGGAGGTGGTTTTTACTGACCCTCAAAAATTGTTAGAATTAATTTTTGGGTTCATATTTTTGAACTTCAATTGAATTGAGGTTATTGTAGTTAAATTAGTAAATATATAATATATATACCTTAAGTCAAATATTTCTGTCAATTCTATAAACTATTTATTATTTTAAATAACTGTTGCATACTTTTTTTAAAAAATTTATTCTTGAAATTGTTTTATTTTTATGTTCTTTTATTGCGTTATCAATATTAGTTTATTCCGAATCTCGATATATATCGATGATTGATACAACTGCAGATAGACTAGCGGTTCTCAAATTCCATCTCAATAATATAAGTATAGAAGTATGAATGTATATGATACTTCTAATTAATTTATGGATTTGATGGAAACGAAAATCGAACATTTTTCGTTTTAGCGGAAACGATGATAGTCACATTTTGGGAGTAGAACGTTTGGGCAAATCTACCCAAAATATGTTCTGTTTGGGCTAATAAATATATACCTACCGTTTAGGCGAATAGATATATACCGTTTCAGCGTTATTAAAATATTTATTATATACACTCAACAATTAATTAAACAATATCATATAATTATATATATATATATATATATATTTACCATTTCTATACGACGGAGTTCAGCAGTTTCGAAACTGCTGTTAACGTCAATAAATTAAATAAAGAAAAATAGTTCACCAGACATCAATTGTAACTTACTATTCTTACTACATTCTTCTAATGTATACATATGTATGTTATGTCGATTGGGTCATGTCGAATCTGGTATAATATAGTCTTTTAAATGTAGAATTTATTATAATATAATCATTTTGAAATACATCTTATAATAAAATTAGGACTTATTATGACCTAATATTTAACATATATTATACAAAGACATTACCTATATTACTTAAATGATTTAGTTTGATAATTTGGTAGTATTTAGTTGGTTGTATTGATTTGATGATGTTGAATTCAATGATTATAAAAGTATTAGCAGGTATCTGCTATCTACTTAAATAGGTAGACTATATATTTTCATTTTTCAGTTCCATATTTATTTTATTAGTTAAAATTTCTAATGAAAGATTATATAAATTATTATAGTTTTAATGTTATTTGCGTTGATAGAATATATTAATATTATGTTATATAATTATAAATAGGAAGTACCATTAAAATCTTGAGACATTTTTAAATTTAAATACATGTACAGAGTATATCCTAAAAATCATAAAAATGTTATCTAAAATTTAAAATTTCCAAAAACGTATATTAAAATTTGGTACCTACCTTAATTTATTTATTCGACTAGACACGAAGATGAATCGTACTAAAATGAACATCGTAAATTTGTAACTACCAGAAACAACGCAAAGTGCATTAAAATCCTAGATCTACTTATGTAATTAGTTAGTATATAATCATTAGTCAGTACTTATACAATAATACATAATAATATTATTTACATAAAAACTATATACAAGCAATCAAAAAATAAGTATTAAAAAAAATAAAGCATACTTATTTACTAAGAGGTCTGACGAAGGCTATAGATATGTGTTCAAAATGAATGTTTTAAAATAACTTGAGGAGATCCCTATATATGCAGTAGCTGCGGTTATATTTATATATATTGCCGGAGGACGAGTCAAGGATAACTAGTACGTCGTATTTACAGAATTACATTATTGGACAATGATAGAGCTAGTTCGAGGGAGAGTGAGAGAGAGAGAGAGAGAGAGAGAGTGAGAGAGCGTGTGTGTAGTTAAATTTTTGATGCACAATATCTATCTTTTTTGCCCAACCAACAACCATAATATATCAAATAAGAAAAGATTTTGTTTTCTTTTTTACCTTTTCATAATATGTACATAACCGTTTGATAAATGATCAAATTAAATAGATGATTATGGTAGTGCATATAATTAAGGCATTCGCCAAAGACGTATATTAGGTGACTGTGCACAATAATTAAATGGAAGGAAATAAAACCTATGTTTATTTTATAAATGATAATCATCGATTCACATTTAACCCACTGGCATTATTATTCATTATACTTAGTTATTAATTATTCTATATAGTTATCCTTATTCAATATATTGGCCAACAGCTGGTGGATAACACAGTTCACCAATTATGATTTTAATAATAAATATATTACTTATGTGTAGCATAAAAGAAAACTAATAATTATGCTTCAAATATAAAATTGAATGAATATGTATGTACGAGTATTCTATAAAATATGATGCATTGAATACAATCGGAAAATACATGCAAATTATAGCATGATATCCGGGATCAACTTGCATTTGAATTTATTCGTGACATTAATAATTATGATGAAAAAATATAAATTGTTAAAATGGTATTACTTATTAGTTATTACTAATTAGATATGATATGATATAGTGAATGTAACGAAATATTATTAAACAAAAATCGAAAGATAGTATATTAGAATTTATAGTAATTATGTTTTATACCTAGGTATAAGATGATTATTTTAAAGGCAAACTCTAATTTTTTCGAAAATAATTTATGTTTTTAGAAATAGTAATTTTACTATTTTATATCGTTATAATATTTAAAGTTATTTTATTTTTTTTGAACGACAGCACTTATTTTTAATTTCCAAATAGAATATTTCTCTGAAAATCTCAATGTTTAAAAATATATTTTCAAAGGAAGTGTAAATGAATTGTAATTTATTTTATAAATTACAAGTATGTATTTAAAGCTTCAATAAGCGGAATGGCACTGGCGGATTGAATAAAATGATTATCTTTTACCTACCTCGTTTATCTAAACTTTCATTTTTTATTACATTGAAATTTTCAGAAAAATATTCTGCTTCATAATATGGAATTTAAAGTGTATGTTGCTAGCTTTCTTTTAAAAAGTAATAAAAACTTAAACTGTTTTTTTGGGGGGTGGGGACCGACCTTTAATACCAAAAAATGTTATTTTGTAATATCAATAAATTATTGAAAAAAAGTATTTCCAAAATAGGTAATACTTTTTAAGATACTAATATTATACATTTCGAATGACATTGTACCTAATATTTATAATAAATAAGTTAGGTCATTGTACTTTGTATAAGATAATTAATTTTTATTTGCAGCATAAATATAATCCTAACTTATATACTTTTCTTTTTTTAAAAACTAATTATTATTATTCTTATTTTCGTTCAGTTGTGTTCCTTCATATAACTTATAATTAGTTTATATAATATCTTATATAAATACATTGTTTGATAGGTATATTTAAGTAAATAGATCATAATAAAAAATTCCAACACATGTGTAATACGTTTACATTAATGTTCAATAGGTATTAGTATGTATCTATACATATATGTATGTACGATTTGGATTGTTTTTTATTAACCGTAATAGAGAAAAGATACCATTTCCTTCCTCGAGGGAAAAAGAAGTTTGATGGAGAAAGGACTTGCTTGCAGTTAAAATCTTATGACAGGGACGTGTGGAAGAAACCGGTCCTCGGGTTCAAGGGGTTCTCAAATTCAAAAGAATGGGCTTGTAAAATAAAACGTATAGAACAACAGATGAAAATTATCAATTCACTCTATCGATTCATTTTGATTTCTTTGGTGGATTGAAAAAAATATCTTTTTATAATTTATTATTATAAAAGACAAATTGATTTTTTTATATTGACAACCACTAAGACATGTGTATATTATTTAACTTATATAGTAATTTATAATTACCTAATTATGAATCACTTATGATAATATAAAAAAATACCGATAGCAGTCATTTAATTAACAAATATAATAATGTTATTATTTTTTTATTTTATTTAATTTATTTTTATTTTTAGGTTTACTAAACATTGGTAAAACAACATCGATATTCGACATAATATAACGTATCATTTAAATAGTACAATTTTAGTTAAAATCTTGTAGTTTTAATAAATGTCCTATTTTAATAGCATTTTACAAAACTTATATCATAATTAGGTGGTATTCTTTTCTTAACTTTCTATTCATAATTATACATAAACGTCTATATAAGTATTAATAATAATAAAAATAAAATTTAATTATAATATTATGCAGTGACACACGAGCATTTTTCTAGTATTTCTAAGTATTGCTGGTTTACAAATGTTAATAAATTATATTGATATTTATTATATGAAATAAATAATTTTAATTATAATTTAGACATAAAAATTATAATATAATAGGTATGATAGTATCGTTATAATTAACGTGAGAATATTTTTACTTCTATAGATTTTAATTTACATATAGTAGATTTATATACTAGATAGATTTTACTATATTAGATGTATTAACGTTTAATTATATGTAATATGCATATTGCATATACTACACATGTAGTCTATGTCGTATGTTATATTATATAATATATATATTTTTTGATTGAATTAATTTTTACCAAAAATATTGCATTTATTAATTAGTAATTATTAAAATATATTATTATTAGTTGTCATTAACTTATAAATCAATATTGACGGACCATATAACTGGGAAAATAGGGTAAAAAAGCTTTACCTTATGTCCTTATAGTCTAAATATTTGGAAAATCTCAGTGTGTATAAAAAATAATAATATACCTACGTAACAAATGCAAACATTTTCAGTTAAAATAAATAAACTAGGTTAATTCAAATAAATCTTCTTTAACATTATTATATTCTTATTTTTATTTTTATTTTTTTCTGATAATTTTTAAAAAGTAGCATTATTATTGAATACTGCTCCAAAAATCAATGTGCAGTAATTCGTCGTTTGCGGAGTATACAGCTACTTTATCGAAATTACTTGTATGTAGTGTAATGATAGCAACCCTTTATATTCAATGTCTAGAAAGGATATCATCATCATAATCTCAGAGTATACAATATGCATCTTATTTTGTACATATTCACTCATATATTCACATCATAATAAAGTGATCTGTTACTAATAGTGTTATGTCCATATTCATATAGATTATAAATTGTATTTAAAAATTTAATAGTTATAAATAATAATTATATTTAATAATATAAATTTTAATTTAAGTTTAATTAAAAAGAATAAATAAATATATACTACGCAAGTTCCCTATTTTCAAATTACTACAGTAATAAAAAGGAACTCGTTTTCAAAAATATGAATGATAGGTCGTGTAACATATTTATAAACCATAAGTCATCATGTGGTAGTCTTCAAAAGCAGGGGTGCTTCTCTTGGACATTTTAATGATTTACCAAGCATGCTCACTACTTTTTTTCCCTTTTCATGACAAAATTATTCAAACCTTAACTTTTGAACTACTTTATTTATTTAAAAAGCGTTAAAAGCCATATTTTTAAGCACAGATTTTTTTATACCGTCTAAAAGAAACATCCTGTAGCACGCATATCATTTTTATTAAAAATATAGAAGAATATCGCCCTTTCCCCTGTAAATTGTTAATTGGATGACTTCGAAAAAATTTATGTGTCTATAAATCGAAATGCGAATGAATTACTTTTGAGTTTTTTTTAACTTTGTATACTAAATAGATTAATAGATCTATGATATAATAAATTTGATAGATATGTAGCTATGATAATTTGAACAGCTAAATATTGATGTCAACTTTTTATAATTTGTGAAAATTTCTGAATATCATAAATACTTCTATAGATTTAATATAACTCTGTATATTATATTATATTATATACCTGCAAGGATGGAAAACTTTAAGTTACTAGAGGGCCAATTTTTAAAAAATTAATCTAACGGGCCAGAAAGCAAAAAAAGGTCATCAAAATATACATTTTAATTAGCATTTATTTTATTAATAATAAATAAATTGGTAGTCATTGTACCATAAGGTGTTAAAATTTCTGTTTTCATCATCAATTTTACTTTTTTGTGGATATTCTTTACCTCAAAAACACGAAAAAAATTTTCAACGATAACACGATACAAATGTACAAACAGTTATGGTTAAAACTTAAAAGCTATACATACGTGTGTGTTTGTATATATATACTTTATTATGACATTTAGATATTTAATGATATTCAATGCCAGATAACAATTATTATGTATTGACAAAATAGACTATATATACAGGGTGATTCTTTTATCAAACAACACTCATTATTTCAAAAAGTATTCATGTTTTTGAAAATATTTTTTTTGTATAGTTTCAAATTGTTAAAAAAACAACATTTTTATAAAAAAATTATATTTTTAAATATTTTTTATCCTTATAATTTTTTAAGTTTTTTACTTTTTTGAATGACAACATAGATTTTTAATTTCATATTCCAAAGCAGAATAATTTTTTGAGTATTTTGATACATAAAAATCGAATTTTGGGTGAGTAGTTTATGAGTTATACTTATTCAAAGTTTAGACAAGCGGAGTAGTGGACAAACATTTTGTGGGGTAACCCCGTACCACTCCACTCCGCGCAGCTAAACTTTAAATACGTATTACTCATAAACTACTCACCCTAAATTTGATTTTTAGGTAGGTATCGAATTATTCAGAAAATTATTCTGCTTTGAAATATGAAATTAAAAATCTATGTTGTCATTCAAAAAAGTAAAAAACTTAAAAAATTATAAGGATAAAAAATATAATTTTTTTATAAAAACGTTGTTTTTTTTAACAATTAGAAACTATGTAAAAAAAATATTTTCAAAAAAATGAATACTTTTGGAAATAATGAGTGTTGTTTGATAAAAAAATCACCCAGTATAGTCATATAGATTATAGAGTAATAGACGATAAACTTTAAAATTGTATGATGTAATTTGGAAATGTTGGACGGCCAGTGGTCCTGACCAGATTAAAAATGCTCGCGGGCCGCCAGTTGCAGTCCATCCCTGTTATATATATTATACATAATATATATTTTTCATTGTCAAGGATTAGTATCCTTAGTTAAGTGTATATAAGATAAATATTAAATAATATACAAGAAAAAGGTTTTCATTTAAAAAAAATTACATTTGTATAATGTATATATTTTGTATCCGCCACAAGACACAATCCTTCAATGGTATAAAAAATCTAAGCGATTGGTAGTGTGGTTTTACAGAAGTTATGTATGCTTAAAAATGCCAAAAATCAGAATTTGAACAAATTAAAAATGTTTAAATACAAAAATGTTGGTGAACAATTCTATATAATAACATACATGTGTGTAACCCCAGGAAGTTAATTTACGGGTTTTCATAATCCACTCATCCCTTGTGAAGTATCTTGCGAGCGAACCTCGTAGACCGGACACCTATCAAATCCGCGGTAGATTTATATGTACACAGAGCTATAGTTCGTCTCGCTCGACAGACTTGGACGTCATTTTTAGTGGCGGGGGCGAACGACCTCTGTGCCGCAGAGTTTTGGAAGGCCTCGGGGAGCGATGACATTACTGCCACTGCAGCGCCCGGTATCGCTTCGTAGCAGTCATGATATGTAGGTGGCGTTGCGGGCATCGGTGGCGGAGGCGGACGTCGTCACGCGCGTTCCTTATGACGTATATTAATATTATACTATTTTCCTTGGCCGTTTTTTTTTTTTATTCTTATTATTTCGTTTTTTCGTCTCATCTTATTTTGGTCGTTTGTGACACGGTCTCTCGGAGATTCAGAGCGTTCATCGTTCCGCCTGCTCGCTCACTCCAGTCAAAAGCTTTAGCTGACGAATAACAACACGCATATTGCCGCCATAACTGCCCCCCTACCACACAGTTTTATAATACCACGCAGAGTCGTCGTTTTCTTAAGTTTATATCTAATACTTCTTTTCTATTCGGCTTTTTTTTGTTCCAGAGTCATGACGATTTTATCGCCGACTGCTCTGTTGTTATTATGTTGTTCATTGTTTGCTATATGTATTATTCTCCTCCTACTTATTCTCCCACCTCTTCTGGTCCATCGTTTAGAAACGAATGGTACCTAATGCGTTTAGAAAGGAGATTCGCGCGTTAAATCATCTATGACGTTGTCGACACTCGTTTTTTTCGGTACCGGTTACCCCCTTCCTTCTTCTCGACAAACACCCATTGATCATCACCACTCGCGAGATTGTAATTGCTGATTACGCGACGTGTGAGAACGAAAATTAAAACGAACAATTTGTATATTATATTTAAACATATTATAGGTGTATAATATGTAATGTATACGTTTTAGTGTATTACGTATATTATATGATAATAATACTTTTTTCAGCTCATTATTTGTAGGTAGCTTTTTTTTATAAATGTTATTATTATTTTTTTAAACCTTCGGAGAAAAGGGATGAAAATATATTTATTTTTAGATCATTTTTTATATGTTTTTTTTTAAAACATTTTCAAACATTTTTTGAGAAAATCTTAAGGATTAAGAATTATTCTCTTCTCTCATAGTTTTACCGGCTGTACAATATATAATATAGGTACATAATATGTAGGTATACTATTAGAAAAGTAACTATTTTGTATATTATCTTTATAAATTTAAAGTGTATAATCTAAAAAAAAAAATGTGAATTTTAGTATAAAATATATGTACCTAGTTATAAAAATTATAATATTTATTATATGAGTACGTGATTTTTTTTTTTGTTTATAAAAAATGAAAAGTTTGATAAATGTAGTAAGTCCTATGTATAATATTTACACTAATATAATATTATACCTATGCCTAACTAAAAAATAAACCAATAATTAATAAACTTAAACAATACCTCTGATTAATTGTATACAAGTACCTATCGGTTATAATAATGTATATTCATTACATGGTTATAAAATGTTTAATTTCCAATATTTGTATTTTTTTTTTTTTATTAGTCATTTACCCAGTAAAAAGAGTCTTCAGCACTTAACCGTCCACCTCTCGATAATAAATACTCTATCAACACTAAAATCCAGTCTTAAAGTATTCATAGAAAATAATCGAAAATTATCTTAAATACTGGTAGAATTAAATAGAAGTAATAATATATATGATTATTATTTTGCTTCGGAATATGAAATTAAAAATGTAAATCGTCATTAAACACGAGTGTAATAGTATAAACTATATGAATGTCATATTTTGTCTTAAACATTTTTGCTATTTATTATTTAATTTATAGTTTTGTTGACATACTAAGGTACACATTTTATATATTATAATCTTAAATATACGTATATAATAATATTATTATTGATGTGTTGACATCTTTATTATCATTATATTATTACTTTACAGATTTAAAATTTGCAATATGTTTTAGATTTTTCGAAGATTTAACTTGAGTTCTCGTGAATTTTTGTTTACATATAAAGGCATAAAGCAAGTCGATTATTTGTCTTTCCAATTACTAAATACTTATTACTTCAATTGATACATCATTATTCATTATTATTATTAAGAATCCTTCAGATATCATAACAATGATTTTATAATTGTATAGATAGATAATGTTTAAAACTTAAAAGTTTTGTCAATTATTACGATTTTTTTTTATACGAGTGTTTAGTTTATTATACCTGTTTTAATGTGTTATAATATACATAAGTCATATCTTTTTCTACTTGTTCTTTATAGTTTATAGTACTACAAGCATATTATAAATGATTGTGACTTATAAATTATGAAAGTACTAAAAATTGTTACCTATATACTTTTATGATTTTTATTAGCAACTTCGTTAAATATGTATTTTACCAAGTCATTACCAAAACGCATACATATGTCTTTAAAATATCACTGATGCACAAGTCCATTAGTATTTACCTATACATATCATAATACTAAATTACGACGTGCCCCTTAGTTGTTGACAGCCAGTCTTGAGAAATAGCATTATCTATTGAATTGCAACGTTAATTTTGGAGACATCATCAAATACTCATTATTACGTCTTAATTGTATTTTTAATAACGTCCTAGATACATAATTATTTTTATTTACTAAACGAAATCAGAAAAATCAAATTGTATAATCGATTGTCTATTTAATTTAAATTACCTAGTATTTCACATTACTCTTATAATATTGTAATGTATAGTTAATTAACTAAAGAATTATAAAATAATGTAAGCCGCGTGCCTCTCTGCAGCATATAGGTATACGTGTTTGTGTCTATACTAGTATAAGTACCACTCTATAAGCAATATCGTTGATATTTAAGCCGAGTTCATTAGGAATTCGTCAAGTTTTATTATTTTCTTCTCTATATGCCACCTATAAACCCACTCGTATAGCTACAGGACTAGTATTTCAGAAGGTTAATGACGTATACGGTTTGTAGTGCTTGTTCTACCGGTATGGTTGTAGTTTTATGCATTTTAAGACATGCTTTATTTTTTGGAAAGTTACCAAAATACAAACCCTAAAGCCTCGTATATATTGCAATTATATTTCCAAAACTAAAATGGATTAGCAGATAATCTGAAATAACTGTATGTGTATCTATTTATCGATTAATTTCTTAATTATTTTATTTTTTTATTGCAGATTGTAGGTATTCAGCAGTATTTAGTGAAGCCTACCGAAGTCGACCAAAACGAAAATATCTTATCTGATCAAGTCACATCAGACATAGGTATTACTGAAAAAATGGTCAAAACTTCCGGTATTCCTCTACAGGATGCTATCGACAAGGTGAGTTTCTAATATTTAATAACGTACATGTATCCCCTGAACTTTTTACAATAGTTAAATGGTAATTGGTAATAATATAGAATGTTTTCATGAGGTTAGGTTGAGATTATGTACATTATATAATATCATGTATAAGTTTATTATATAATATGAATGTTTTGCCTAATAATTTTCACCGATGATTTACCGTAAAACTTTCATTAGGGTATATTTGTCAGTAAAGTTTGCTCAACGATTTTAGAATTTATATACTTAAATCAGACATATCTCTTTTTAATACAGATACGTGTGTTCTAGTTTCTAACTTTGCTATGATTTAGCGAGAAATACACCGTGTAGTCGTGTTGACTACAATAGTCTGAGGATTATTTATTATACATATACTGTTTACATATTTATTCAAAGCTCATGCCTCGATTATTTTGTTCTATTATATTGTACACTTATTAGAGGTGGTACTATTAGAATATATTATTATTAAGTGTTGAGTAGAATTCTTTCAGTGTGATTTCAATTTTTATGTCTAAAACACAACAGTTATAATATTGAATACGGGCTATTTTTATTTTATAATTAACGCTGTGCAGATGATGGCACGATTGCGATTATGTATGTTATATTGTTATATGTATCATATTATACAGGGTGATCAACCCCGCATATTCCGCAACAGGTATTCGAAATTACGTACAGTGCAAGTGTACACGCCATAACCGGAGTACTTGTTAATTAGTTTCCTATGGGTCGACTACATATTACTGTTGTGTGTATACACCTGCATGCAGGGCCACAGGGCGTGTAAAACTGCTGATAACATACTGTATAATAGTGTTGTACAGATACCTACATTATACCTACATATTATTATAGACTATTATTATAATATAACCACGCTCTATCGCGTGGTGTAAATAATATGCACAATATATGGGAGGGATGTCTGATACGGTTTTACCCAAGGTAAACCGTCAAGTGATGTGTTTGTATAATTTTATTTTTATTATAATTTCAAGTATACTACGGCGACACCCGGATACACGAAATATCAAATAACCTGTTGTGTTCGTGGCTTACAGTTGCGACTTAGCGGAATAACCTATCGAGATTTGGCTTCTAGTTTTTGAAATAGTTAACCCGAGCAAATAACGCCGTGCACTTTATATAAAGTTGTTTTTGTGCATCTTCTGCGAAGTATTGTATTTTTATATGATCTGTTTCTATAATATACACATCGGTCATTACAGAAACGATTCGAAACACGCTGTGTTGGTACCAAATTTCCCTCAAACATTTTAAATGATTTTGTACCACAAGTCACAAGTTACAAAATAGAATACTTATATAAATATTTATTATCAATTTTATCATATATAATATATTATGTGTTTATGTATTATGTACTCTTGTACAGTGTTCAATTTTAACCGAGGTTTCCAATCATTGGTATTAAATAATATAATAACAATAATTACTTTGTGGTTTTCGTTTACCTTGAACGAAAAAAAAAGTCCACGTTTAATGTTTATATACCTATTTAGTTTATATAATTATATTATTTGTTTTTAAATATATATTTTCGACATCAAATAACATTTTTATAAGAGTACATATTTCTGTAGGAATTATTTTATTTTATTACAATAAACGGGCTAGCTAAATAAAATGTATAATTTACAAGTATAGGAAGATAGTGACTTACATAATATAATATATTATAAGATAGGTTTAAAGTGAAAATTTTGGTTAAAAGTATGAGTTGGGGTCTCGTTAGCAATTCGCATCATTATTTTGATAAGCTTATTATATGTGTAGTTTGTGGTAGATCAGCTATTTATAGACACACAAAAAGGATATAAACTTTTATTTAGACTTAGTTTCTATACCATTTTTTAGCGGTGAAATCTATACGAGAAATCTTGCATATTGATTGAGCAATACACGAGTTGCTAAATTAAAAAAATAATTATTATTTGTTATTTTTCTATAATGATCGTAACGTATTATGACCTGCCATAATAAAAATACGATTATACGACGACTGTACGAGGTATGAACAACATAATATATCGTTTAAATACCTATCTGATGAATACGATTTTCTAGTTTCCTACCGTAAAACTTCTTTAAAATATTTTATCTTCAATGATCTTTATGTTATTATTAGTTTTCAGATGTATCTATATTATAGTCAGGTAGATAATTTATTTGTAAAAATAATAGGATCTTATTTAATTGTTTAACTTGACAATTGTTATATAAAGTAAATCAACATTTTAAATTGTGAGTTGTATGTTGCATGTATGTAAGAAAATCAGGAATGTATGTAAAAATATTAAAAAAAATCCTAAACTTAAAATAACCATTAATATATCATATATTTCTAACTAACAGCCATTATATCGTATATAACGTGCATTTGTGATTTACACTATTATAAATTTTTAGTCCTGGGAACTGTATTATAGTTACTTTAATATTATTAGGTATATGCAATCGAATAAATAGATACTCGTGTGATTTTTTAAAACTGTTCAATTTGTATTTCTCTTATCCAATCTAGGTTTTCTATTGATATAGGGAAATAAACTCATCTAAATCTGCCCTGAACATTACTAGTTAACTTTCATTTTCAATTCCTACAACGATGTTATTATATTACAATAAAAAGGACAACTGGCTTCTGTGAACTCTTATAATATAGCTATCAACCGGTTTTGCTTATGATCGAAAGTAGTAGTAGTAATGTGCATAATATAATATAAAAAACTGTATACGTATGCCGGAATTACGAGTATATACCTGGTAATACTGGTATATACCGCTCACAATCCAGTGTTAGTAACTTATTTGCACCGTTAAACTGGTTTTAGTTATTGATCTACTTGTCGGCGAAATAGAATTTCTTACATCAATCGAATGCTCTCTCTCACTCAAGGTTTTATTTGATAAGGCTTTTAAAAATACAATACAATAATATTATTATTGACCTATTAATTGCACTTCAGTATAATACTATAATGTAATGTATATTGTATCACATTTACTACTAACTATACTAAAGTTGTATGTAAGAACTCAAAGTATAATATTTATTTGTTATACTTTAAACTGTTAACTACTAAATTATGAGAAACTCCGTTACCTATTTGAACATAGTTATAATTGTTCAACGAAATATGTCGCAAACCACAGAGAGTAATCAGTTACCTGTCGGATCAACTAGGACATAGGTATCGCCCTTAAAAGTGTATACTATATAGCAGGGGTGACCAAACTGCGGCTCGCATCTTATCGTAACATTTTATAAAAATAAATTTTAATACCTATGAATTTATGTATTTAAAAAAGTATAATATTTTATTAAATTACATTTTATAAGAAAAAATTACAAAATATACGGTGTTCTTGATATAATATTTAAATATGTATTTTTTTAAATTTTAAATTATTAATTATTTCTTATTTGTTATGTTTAATACATACATATATATATATAATATGACCTTTTTTCCATTTTGGCTCTTCCATATTTATTAATATATTGGTTGGCTCGCGAGTCTCTTCTCGCTGGCCACCCCTGCTATATAGTATTAATAGTATTATATTGCCTTAAGAATTTAAACGAATGAAGCGTGAGTATTTGAATTTAATATCGGCAATTTCAGTTTTTAAAATTTCGTAGTTCGTTTTTTCAGTATTATTACAACAGTAAAAAATATTTATATATATTTATATACCTACCTACCTCGTATTTCATATAATTAAACTTATTTATCTATATGCAATTTGTGAAAATAATATGTATACTGCAGTGTAGTGCACTATAACGTATTAGCAATCTTTAACTATTCTTGTGGTTAATTTTAGGGTTAAGTTTTTAACGGACATTTTTTCATTGTAGTTTAATTCACTTTTAGATTGTTTATTTAATTTTTTTAGTATTTATTGATCATCGACTTGACGCAATTACTGTAGGTACATCAGTTCTCAGCGGTCAGCACTCTGCAATAGCAACAAAACAACTGATTTCGATATGGCCTGGTCAAACACGTTCCACATTTTTTGTCCGTGCCTATATTATAATATGTACAGGTTGGACGGGACCACTGCGTTTTCCTAAAAACGTCTGTAAAGAGGAAACACAGTATCCTGTCTCTCCCATTTTATAAATAAACCTAACCTAACCTGCTTTCATCGTCAAGGATACATAGGTATCTATACTTTTATTTACTCTCGTAAATTGATCAATGGTATAATTATCATTTTGACTTAATTTGTTTTAGAAATAACTCATATTGTATTAGTATTATGTTATTATTTATCATATTTATTATAATGTATTGGTGTATACTGTATACCTATCGTTATTTATAATCTATTCCCATCGGCCATTTGCACCATTCGCCACAACGGTTTCGGTTGATTTACTCCGGAATCAAGGCATTTAGGTTTTCAAGAAAAATTATCAAATTTATTTATTCCCTTCTTCTCGCTCTTTGGTGGTATAATGACAAGCAGGTCGGTAGAGGCCAGTGCACAAAGTGCCCTAATAAAAGCGACACAAGTACAGTTTAACGATTTTGTTCCAGTTGTCGGTTAAGGACTCCGATTCGAAATGTTTTATACATAATGTATCTATATAGTATATATAGTTTTAGCATTGTTTACGGTCCAAGTTCCGTTATGACGATACAATAAAAAATCACTATTACCTCGTCATTCTTAAAACATTATTTTTAGAAATATCTAGTAAGTAGGTAATAATAGTGAATGGAAAATTAAGAACGAAATATTTTTACATAATTGCTCAACCAAATAAAACAAATATAAAAATTTGGATTTTTAGGACAGTATCGCAGGTCCATCTTTTAACTATATTATTTAATACTAAATAATTTAGTTCATGATGGTAGATTTTAAAACAGTTTATTAAAAATAGTCTAAGTAATAATTTGTATCCCATAAAAATTCATATCTTATAATATTATCCAATTTAAAAATGTGCTTCAACTACTGATACATTTTTGTAAATGAAACTTAGAGGACTGAATTTTCATTTTTTAAAATGTATTACGCTACAAAAAATCCCCAATTAATGTATCACAAAAAAATATTGGATGAAGGCCAATATAATATCGATTTATCCTCTAACTTCAGATTTGAATTTTTTTCAAAAAAAAAAAAAAAAATCAAACATAAATAATATTAAATCGATTGATCCTCATAAAAAATCATTTAATCTTTAAAGATGATGAATATTTACTAAGAAGCTTTTTTTTATATTTTTGTGAAAATATCAATGAGTTTAAAACATTTTTTAATAACTAAAAAAAAAATGTAATAATATCTCAATAATGTGTCTTAAAGTATGATATTTTCTAATGTTTAAATTTTCTTAATAATATACTTAACTATATTTAAATTTAAACGAGAATAGGTCTTTTTAAAAATAGTTAACTATCATTTACAGTCATCTATGTGAAACTAAAATTTAGATTTAAATAAAGCGTATACTATTATTAAATGCGCATTACAATTATTTATGTTTAAGTTAAAATTGTTATTTTAAGTGGATTATTTAGAAATATAGCTTTTTCTTAAGTAACTATATCACATTTTTATGTGATTAATAAAATATTTTTGATGTTAATAATTTGTCAATTTTGTTGAATTATAAAAATTATGCATTTCAATAAATAAATATAGTAACTTATGTATTAATTATTATTGTTATATGATAGTTTAGAATATTCTGACTAGTTTAGACGTTTTGGATAATATCTACAAAAATGTAGAATGAACAGAATTTCCACACATTTGAAACCAAGTAAGGACATTTAAGACAGACCTTAATTTGGTTTTATATTGTACCATTTTACATAATGGTCTTACAATTTTACATAACACGTAGTGTATTACTCGTTGTAGGTTCTTATAGGTACCTATATATAAAAATATGTAGTTAAAAAAACGAGTCGTGTTATTCACATGAGTTAAAATGGTTATTTCTTGATCAAACCTGTCTCCATGAAATTCTTGTCTTATTTAAAATAAAAATAAAAATGGATTAACGGTTGACAATTAATAGATTTAACGTAAATTCGTAAATAAACAGGTTATCAACTAACTAAAAATCTTGATCTTGAAACTAATTATGTTTGTAATTTTGCGTTTTGATTTAAATTTAAACATTATAGATGTGCATTATACAAGTCTTTCTCAATATTTTAAATTACAATAATTGCTTTTGCGATAAGCTATTTGTTATATAGGTATTAACATTGTAAGGGAAAAAAGAGGTTAAGTTTCCAGTGGGTAGTACCGGTTGCCGATGTTTATAAAAAAACTATCATATTCTGAAGTATACAATTTTAATTCGCATTTTAAATTAATACTACACAAATTGTATAAAATATTTATAACTATAAACTTGCATTCACAAGACGTAAATAGTTACTATTTTCGGATGACACAGATAACTTACAATGACTGGTACCCAATAATTTTACAAAAACTACAACATCATATGTATTATTATTTAATACAATATGTCTTATGTCACTAACTAGACTAACAGATCTTTCTGTACATTTTCAAAATTATCTTTTTTCTAAAAAGCAATGTGTATACTCATATTATATTCTTGGTTCTGAAACTTGGTACCTAGATAACCCTTAACCTGATTGTGTATTCCTCGAAATAAATTTTTAATATTTGGATTTGTTGGTTTGCAAAAACCAATGTTTTTTATTTTTATAAAAGATTTTTGTTGGTTTCATAAAACACATAGTTATTATAATTGGATTTAATTTTAGATCATAATTTATACTTGGTCAAAACCAACCAAATGATTTCAAAATATATATTTAATTAACATTTAAGATGAGATAAATCTACAGGGATTTAATTTGTCACCAAGAACATCGTTTAGGTTCAACTAGAGTGTAATGATTAAGTATATTATAATGTACTAAAATGATCAAACTTGCAAAACAATTTTAAGTATAATAAAACAATAATTATTATTAATAACTAAAAAAATTCTTAACGCATTTTTAACCTATTTTCCTATGGTGGCAATATGTAAACAATATAATATTAGTTCTGCGAAAAAGATTTAAATCTGTAAATTAGGCATTGCATTTTTTTGTTAAACTCGAACACCTGTTAAAAATCTTGTAACGTAATATAACACATTAATAATCCGTTAAAGGAGAAACCCGATTTTTAAATCCCTTAACAATTTGCATATTGAAATTTTAATGTGGGAACCGTTATGGAACAATGATTCTACCTTCCCTATTTTATATGACGTGTGGGTGGCAAAAGGGTTGTATAATACATATTAATTTACAAAATGTGTATATATTATAAAATATATAGTGTATAAAAGCAGCGATGTATTAATGTATGAGATGTAAAAGTAGAATGACGGTAAAACATTTCGCGATTTTTTTAATCATAAGACTTCACGAGTCATGACAGCAACATATATTATTTTTATACAGTGAAAGGTAGGCCTACGAGTTTTAAACTGCATGAATTAGTAAAGGCCAACGTACATAATCGTAAATTGTTCTTATATATATTATAACCGTAATAAAAAAAATTATAGGTATGTATGTATTATAAGTCCATACTTCATGTATAAAATAAAATGTAAAGTGTGTTTAAAAATATTTACAACGTCGGTTTTCGTTTGGTATATCCGTCGAAACACGTCATTTATGATAATGTATGTTATATATCTGTCTTATATTTTGGAAATTTGATCGGAAACGAATTTGCCCTTTGCTTGTTATTTACTAAAGTATACTTACTACTGTAGGTATACTGTAGTATTTATACAATTGAACTCATTGTATAATTCACTTAGTATGTTTGTTATTAAATTCAAATAATTTATTCTGTAAGTGGTAACAAAATTTAACTTATTGACCTCAGGAGACTTGAACGCAAACCCTTTAATCGTATAGTATAGTGTTTTAATGTTTTTTATGCTTGTCATTTATTATTTACATATACCGCATATTACATTTATATGTCGTGTATAATTTTAAATGCTTTTTTTGAAATAAATCCCAATGTAACATTGAGTAATAAATAAACACTTAAAACAACTTATAATTAATACGTAATGTTAATGCGTACCTAATACATCTATAAATGTTATTAAATTATTCGTTAAATGAAAACTTATCTATGGTTTTAAAAGATTATAAAACTTGATTTATGTATTTGTGCTATTTACTGTGACAAATTAAAAAAAAAATCACCCCTTGAAATTATATTAATATATATAAATATATAGTATGTACCTATTGTACTTATTATCTTAAAATAGATTCTAGATTTTTTATCATAAAAAATATTATTCCCTACACAAGCGTGTAAGAAAAAGATTTTTAAACACTTTCTGCTGGCACTACCGGAAGGTCATTGTACCAATTTACGGCCTCGCGACTATTGTGGTGTGGTGAATTCGTAATTCAGTTCGGCTAACGTCGTCTTTAGACTATACATACGTTTATAACATCTTTGGTCCCTCGGTCTGGTTCACACGCTTGTAAATTCATAATTTCTTAATGGTATTTAATATTTTAAATTTACGTTTAGTATACTATTTCAATAAATAACAACTTAAAAAAAATAGATGCATTTTTCTATGACCCTCCTTAAACGATAATGAATAAAATAGAGGTAATGAGGTGAAATGTGTAAAAATGTATAATAATATATTATATTATTATACCTAATTGTTTATTGATATATAAACCTGAACATCGCTATCCTTGAAAACAATATAAATTTGTTTCATACAATATATTATAGACTAAAAAACTGAACAGTATATGTATAGTATTTACATCTTTTAATTTGTAAAAAAATAAATATAGTTTTATAAAAAATTGTATTTTAATAAAGAACCGGTAACAATTTTAAAAAAAAACACGATGATAAAATTAGATCATTATTAAAAATAAAAAACTAATTAGTTAATTATTTAAATATCCATATTAAATATAAATATAGCCTATCAGTAAAAAACAAATTGTGTGCAGTGGATTTCATTGAATAAATACTTATTCAAATGCAATGTGTCCTCGATCTAGAAATATAGTTTTATAATAATAATAATAATAATAATATAATAAAATAGTATAAGTATGTTTAATGGACACTATCTGCAAATTGGTTTACCTTTCGCTTCTTAGTCCTTCATTTTTGCTATATAACGAGAAGATGATAAGGCACGTAAAACTTACTGATTTAGGGAAACATATTATATGTGTTCATGTATTAGGATGTTTGTTAAAATGGCTGCAATTAACCCATAAATGGACGAGACAATGTCTCCGTTAAGAACATTGAAAACCGAAAAGCTGTATTACATACATATTCATTTGTGTTATATTAATTACTTAAGATCTATATAGTACATGAAAGTTATTATTATTTAATACTTTAGTGTTTACAAATAGATACGTGACTAATAATTATATTTTTTGAGTATAAAAAGTTAATTTTTATTAGAAAAAAAAATATATTTATTTTTATAACAGACATTGATAACAAATTTCAATTTTAAGCCGGTCAAGGTACCTAATATCAATTTTTGTCTGATTTAATTATAAGAGCCGTTCACTTTACAAGTTGTTAACATTGATAAATAAAATCTCGGAAGATATATGTGTAGGTACCTATATTTATTTTGGTATCCGTTGTAATATAGTTTGCAGTGTTTGCACCATACAATTAATAGTATTTTTCTATTGGCCTAAAAAAGACAATAATATAATAAGAAGCCAACAAAAATATTACCAATAAATCACATTACTGTTGTCGTAATAATATTACAACAGTCAACAACTGAACAACACGTCATATAGTACGTATTACGTATAGCGAATTGATGGGTGAGATGATTTTCTCTCCGCTTGCCAGCCTTTATTCATACAAACATATATAATATGATTATACATATTTAATAATGCGTGCAGTGTAGTTCAATGGCCGATCTGTACATTGAAAAAAGAGTTATACTAGAAATCATGAAATAGCCTGCGCTAAAACGTTAGAGATCATTGATTCTCACTCAGCTCGTCTTGTTATTATTATTATTAGATAATATATTATTATATTGTGTATTAGTTATCTATATTTTTTTATGGTGGCTTATTTTTCAACGTTTTTCTTTATTGTTCTTTGTATGATTGTAGTCGTTTTCATTGCATATTCATTCGTCCGATAAAAGTCAACCGGAAGCCGTTAAATCAAACCCTCTTCTAGGGTTGGTAGTTGGCCCATCGATAAATTAAATTTTGTTTTTAGATTCGCATATCACAATTGCTCTTTTTATTCTCCTATACATATAATTAAACCACATACATTTCTAATCTAAGTGTAACTTATCTATTAGATAACTTTAATGTTTTAGTGAGGGAAAACACTTAATATCTTTTCTTATGTAATTATTTTAACTATTTTTGTTTTTATTATTTAAAATAAGTATGATGTATTATACGAATATTTCAAAAATTTTAAGACTACGAATTTCACTTACAAGGTACATAAATCCTCAGCATAAAAAACAAAACAATCCATTTTAAAATTGTATATCTCTGGCATAAAAAAATAATTATTATAAATTTACCATTTGTATTATTGATAAGTGCAACGAGCTCGGAGTTTTACTACTAAGAAACAGCGTGATTTTTTTTTTGTGATACTTACTTTAAACTTTTTGCAAGAGAATTCAAGATAAAAAAAATAATGAATGATATTTTGTTAAATTTCATTAAGTTTAGTAGAATGAAAATAATGTTGTTAGAATAATGATGCCATATAACTGTGATTTTTTTTTATTTAGATTAGTACTTAATCTTTCAGTGTAATGATTTGTGACGGATTGTATGAATAGAATTGCACTTTTGGTATAAATTATATTATTTTTATATAATAAAGAAATTAGCTATTACCTACTACGTTTTCTAATGTTGTACAATACTTAAACAAATTATTTTAAACAATATACCCACAAAATAAGCAAATATTTTATTCGTTTTTAAACACGCACTAATAAATAAACCAATACGAAATTACAAAAAATATATTTTTCATTTATCATCTCAAATCGAGAAAATTGTGTACCTATAGGCTATTGGAGATTTTATATTGTAGTGTAATACTCTAATCTAACGTATGTTATGTGTGACCCAATACTTGAGGGAATAGATATTTTTTACTAAAATAAAATATAGTCTCAGTTAAGCTGAGACTTGTTTCGGCAAACAGAGGCTATCACACAATGAGAAGCATGTTGTCATCAAGGTTACTATCAAGAGAAACTAAAACGAAGCTGTATATAGCCTACCTACGCCCTATTGCGATATACGCCTGTGAGACCTGGTCGACAACAAGAGGAGATGAACTAAAACTCCTAATTTTCGAGAGGAAAATATTAAGGAAGATATATGGTCCCATACTAAACCCGGAGTCAGGAAGTTATGAAATAAGAAAAAATGAGGACATCGAAAGCATTTTCAATAAACCAAACATACAAGCATGTCTGAAAGCTAAAAGACTAAAGTGGGCTGGCCATGTATGGAGGGCAAAGGATAAGCTAATTCATAAAGTACTAATCAATAAACCCAACGGCAAGAGGCCAAGAGGAAGGCCCCGCCAGCGATGGTTCGATAGAATAAACAAAGATCTGGAAAGCTTGGGAACGACAAAAATTGAGGATGCGGATGATCGGGAAATGTGGGGGAACGTGGTAAAAGCGGCAAAAGGCCTTCAAGGCCTGTAATTACTACAAAAAAAAAATAAATAAATAAATAATAAAATATAATACTTTTTTCCATTAAGTATTAATTTATTTAGTATATAGTTTTAATTAATTAATGTAATTACATTACATGGAATTTAAATTTTAGTTAATAGGTACGATTGTATTATTTATATTTATATACATAGTCAATATAATCATAGAGATTAAAATGTAGGTATCACACAAAATCCATTTATTAATGACATCATTTATATATTTTGATGATATTTTATCTATGCGAGATTTTTTTCAAACAATTATAGGCTAAAATAGTCTTTATAGGTAAGTACTATACAGTAAATACTATGTAGTATATAGTATGAACAATGTACTACATAATTTAGAACATTCCGTGATTTCCATGATTATTTTCTAGAAATGCAGAAATATATTTGAAAAAAGTCAAAGGGGAGTCATCGTATAAGTAAATGCCACTGTAATGTCTACTTGTAGTATATCTTGTTAAACATTCCTAATACCTATAAATATAATAACTGTTTTATAGTTATAAAATAGTTAAATACTACTATAATTATACCTATATATTTTATTTTTAAAATTATTAATTGTTGTTAAATTAATTAATTTTTATATTATAGATTTTTTTATCGGAATCTTTTTTTTCGAAAACTACATTTTCTCTAATTAGTACTTTATTTTTAAAAAATATATAATATAACGGTAAATTTATAATTTATATTAAATCAATGGAGGTCGTATAAATACGTAGAATTATATTTTGACTACAAGCACACAAATACCATAGTGTTCAGTACTTGGATCAATGTTGTTATATGTTATCTACCGCCCTTTCTTAAAATAGTTAAAATGATACTATGTTTATTATTAATAATGATTATTCGTTATAATCATAACTTATTAATTTAAAATATTCTTATACCATAATTATAAATTATGTAGTGTAAATAATTAAGAATTTGAAAATGTACATAATCTATTATAACTCCCTTTGACAAAAATTATACCTTAATTTCTAATAACTTGATTCATTTTTTTTTTTTTTTATTTGTAATCATATATTTTATTTTTCCAGTTTGACACCTACGTTAAATCACTGAATATCGAACCTCAAGCACCTATGTTTCGAATAGTAACAGATGGGCAGCTTCCAATCCGTCAGTGTTTGCATCGGGAATCATCCATTAAAGATATTGAACTACCCGAATACTACAATGTATTTCACGACTTACGGAAAGATTTCTCCAAATTCTACAATGCACCCCAAGACCAAACTTTTAACTCAATTACAGATCTGGTTAATTGTATCCTTTTATATTATTTCAAAACACATATATTTCTAGTTTACTATCGGTAAGTCGTTAAAGCTAATGCAGATAGTGTATACAGAATATTTAAATACCGTTTTTACGAAACAAGTTTACTTTTTTCAGTAGGCCTAAATTGGCTAGCCATTTTTTTATTGTACATAGATCGTCGACTTTTTTTTTCTACAAGCCTGATAGTCTGATGATTAATAAAGTTCTATAGTTTTGAATTTTTTAAATATTAAATTAATTTAATGTTGTCATAAAAAAATTAAACTACTAATTAAAATATTACAAATTAATTCAAGTTTAATCTTAATCTTGTTAATAAGAAAATAAAATTAATTAAACCTTAATACATTTATTTCCAAGGATATATTTTTATTCTTGATTTGTTTACTATTTTAGTGTGATTCAATAACATTGATGGTAACCTTTTTATTCAATGTAAAAATACTGAATTAATTTGCTTGTTGATTTTTTAGATTCTGAACGGAGTGATGAATGTATTGATTTTACAATGATGTGTGTTTTTTTTTTGTTTATTTTTTTTTTTTGTGTCTGTCGACAACATTTGGAGCAGTAAAAATGCTTCGATTTTTGACTTCAGCCCCTCTTTGAAAAGGAAATTGAATTTAGTTGGTACTTTGGTGGGTCAAAAGTTAAAAATTTTCAATATTTTTTAAATGAATCGGGAAAACCCCTAAAAAAATTAGAGAAAAACGGGATTTTTTATTTTGCTATAACTCAAAAACTAATCGATATAAATACTTGAAATTTTCACCAAATGTTTATACTAGCGTTCTCCATATAAAGTTAAATTTTCAAAGAATTTTGACTTTTTTTTAACTATTTATAGACAAATGAAATTTTAAATTTTCCTAAGAATTTTTTTTGATGTGTCGAAAAAAATTTTTTGGCGGAGTCAAAATATTTGAAAAATTAATACAAAGTTCCTCATAAGTTATTCTTATAGCGATAAAAAAATTATAAGAATGCATAGGTACAATTTTTTTTTATTAACATTTGAAGTTCAAATGTTGACAAAAACTCGTCAAAATCATGAATATTTGCAAATTATTTTGTAGTTCAAAATTCATAAAATTGTTTATATTTATATCTAACTTTAAATATTCTAGACTGACAAATCATCTCCGTTCAGAATCGTTTTTCGTATACAATGATACCTATCATTGCATTCAAATTTAACCTACCCTAGTCCGAGGTCCACCCCACCCCCTAATGTACAGCAGAGCGGTACCCACTTGCCGACTTTTTATTATTGAACGGCGTCATGCTGCAACAATTATTACACATTTTACTAATTTATTAATTCGTAAATATTTTCATTTTCACATGTAGTCTACATATTGCTTAGTAAAATATATTATACGATTAATTGCTAAATAGTCATCTATTTTTATATTGATGTTTGATTTTCAGAATTAGACACAGGCATCTGATTTTGTCAGGTTTTACATTTTCACCTTTCGTGTAGTAGGAATTATAGTTACGGGGTTCTCACATAGATAATATATGTGCATGACTGTATGTTGCTCAGGAAATCACAGGTTTTTTTAAAAACTTCTTCTTACTTTTATTCTCATAGATCATACATTATATTATATTAAACTATTTAAATGATTATTATTGAATTTTTTTTTCTTAAATTATCACCCTAACCTAACCTAACCTATCAACAATTATTTTTACTAAATTACTAAAGACTACTGACTATAATGAACAATTTCAAAATACCTTCCATAAAATATGAAAATTATTGTTAAAAAAAAAATATTAATACTTTTTTAAACTACTTTCCATCTATTTCATTTATTTATTATTGTCTTGATTTTGGTGTAGGTGTTTGGGAATGTACTATCAATATAATTAATAAAAATAAGATTAGTTTATTGTTTAAAAATATTGCAATGTATGTAAGGTGTAAGGGTGATCAACAAAAGTCTTCGTCATAAATTACTAAAGGTAATAATAGTTAATATTTAAATGAAAAAACATTAATTTAAACCTTGTTTCAATCGAACTTTTTGTTTATTCGATTTCATATAGAAAAACTATAAGTTTAAACTATTTTTGGAAAATTATAACTGTTTTAGTTTCTATTTGAATTATGATTTTAATAAATCTTTAATAAAATGATTTTATTTTTGTACTAAACTGAAAATATAAAAACATTATGTTTAAATTTTTTTTATATCTTTAATTTTATGAAAATTAACTCAACATTTTTTTTTAATAGTGTTATCATTTCTATATATTTTATCAATTCATAAGCTAAAACTAAATTATGCATTTTTTATTAACAATACCGTTCAATAGTGTTATTTTTTATAGTATGCAATTTTATTAAATGTATATTTAATGAGATACCGTTTTAAAATGTGTCAATTAATAACTATATCAATTATTAATCTCATTTTTATTTATATAATAATTAACCCAGTTTTTCAAGTTTTTCCTATACATCTGTATTTACCTGATAATAAAAACTTTTATAATTGCTCCGTTACTATAGGCAAATTAATGATCATTCGTGTATAGAATACGTACAGTTAGTATTATATTTTAGGCACTCTAAAAAACACTTAACATAATAACATACATACATTTTTAACAACTAAAAAATATTAAATTCTTTTAGAACATCATATATTTCGTATTACCAACATTTGACTTGAATTTCATAAACCTTTATATGTATGGTATATCCATTTAATATAATATGTATACAATGTCAATAAATTTTAAATAATGGTAATAAACTTATATGAAACTCCGTATCTACACAAAGAACTTAAAGTATTATTATAGGTCTGATATGACCAGTATATAATTCTCAGAAAATAAATAACAAGCGTTACTTCAAATCAAAATTTATCGGATTCAAACGTATACATGTAGCTTGGTGGGAGAAAAAAATTTTAATTTTTAATAATTTATTAAAAGTTTTGTTCATCTGAACTTATGTTAGATTGTTAACAAGCATCATAATCACTTCAGTTTCGACGAAACTCGTCGTCCGTTTTCCTAGGATCATGCACCGTACTAGGATGACACACATCAGTCATCAATATAATTATCTTTGTAAATATATACAACTTTTAATCACCTCTGAGATCGTTATTTAAAATGTATCTTATTTTATAATATTCACCCTTTAAATACAAGGTTATAACTAACTTTTAATGCTCAAATTTCATAGCTATACTTTATTATATTATATATATTTAACAAAACGTCGCAAATAACACCAATAAGTAATTCAGTAATATTTAGTGCTTCATGGTTCGTCTAAACTTAACATATTTTATAGATATTGATTGATATGATAAATGGATAGTTTATAATTATTACTTATTAGATATATATACCTAATAACTTAAATTATTGTACAGTAAATATTATTTAAATTTTTATTTTTATATGTAATACATAATATATTAATATTTATAAGACGTTAACATTTATTCATTTTTTAACTTCTGTTAGAGTTATATTGAATGCGTCCAAAGGTCATAATCTCGTGTTTTATTATATATTTAAATATTTAATTTTTAGAGCAGTTGTATAATAATATGAAGTAGATATGTATAAAACATATAGGTACTCGAATATAAATTGTATTGTTATGTAAATGAGTTAGTTGGGTAAATTAAAATGGTCAATACCTGTCATATTACAATATATATATATATATATAACCAGTTAAATTGGTACTGTTTAAACTTTTTTAACGAACATTGCTGATGTGTATATAAGTACATAATAAGGGTATGTCTCGCAATCCGCGATACATCACTTTCTTCTTTTGCATTTTCATTTCATTAATTAAATATAATTTATTATTGTTATGTTATGAGTATCCATCGTTTAAACATATCTACAGTAAATAAGTAGATGCATAATCCAATGGAATTTTTAATTATAATAATGAAATATTTTACTTCTCCCGTAATTAATCAATGAAATGTCTTTAGTATAATATATACACTGTATTTATATATAGTCTTCATATCTTAAATTTTAAAACTAGAAACATTGCATAACTAACATTTGTATGTTCAAAGGGTCAATGAGATTATCTGGGGATTTAATGGATAAAAGTATGTATTGATAAACTGACCCTTAGGCTTGTTATGAATTATAACCGAACCGCCTTTCTAAGTATATTATTTAATGTACATACCTAATATAATTTATTATATAGATGATCAAGTACTAACATTTAATTTAATGGTTTCGAATTATTTATATTATATTATAGTTCATTATTACATTATACGTGATAAGTACATAATTAATGTGTAGGTAAATGTATAATAATAATAATAATAAATTGTAGAATATAAACACTGATAATATGCCAAAATAAAATATTGTAAATTATTATATTATGTTGGTACTGATCAATTAGTAACTTTAAAATTTTTTATCTAGAATATTATAAATAATATAATATCGCATAGTTAAATTATTTCATAACACTAAAATAAATTAACAGTTATTTCAATAATTTGAATAACTTTTTTTATCCTATAAGACAAAACAACAGCTTTTCCATTTTAAAAATAAATTGTATTATAATAAATTATTAATGTTTGTAATATTTAAAAAAAAAAGTGTATGATATTATGTCTGAAAATCTTTGTCTTTTTGATACGAATATTTAATTAATTTTAAATGTGTTCAATTTAATATATTTTATTTATAATAATTCAAGTTAATAAATTAAACAACAATATAGAAAGGTGTACCTAATACTTCACAGGTATTCTTTGTCTGATTTAGCCGATATTGATGCATTAAGATTTTATTATTTTTATTCCCCATAATAATAAATTATAAAATAATTTTATTTCTATGACACGAATAATGTTGAACATTATTGTTCATTTATAAAAGTTCTCTTTATTAACCACAAAAAATAACATTTTATTAACCAAATAATTATTGTTCTATATTTCTGTAATATCTAATTATAAATGTAATTGAAATAACGTTATAAGTAAAATAATTTGAATTTTATTTTTCTAAATAAAATAATAAATAATAGTAAATTTAAAGTGTTCCATAAGTATTAAGTATTTTAAATCCTTGATAATACATTATATTGTTTTAGTTTATACATCCGTTAGTTTTATACCTTAGCTATTTTGTTCTTAGTTATATGCCTATATTCACGTAATACTTAAATATATATTTTAAAGTTAATGACATAATTTTCGATTGCATATGAAGACTTAAGTGTTGCACTTTATTTAAATTAAATAAAAAAATAAAAAAATACCAAAATATATCTGATAATAAATGTAAATAATAATAAAATTACGATAAGTCGACAATTTCCGAATAGTTCCGAGTATAACCGAGCTTAGTTAATGCAAACCCGTTGTAGAGTGCGCTACAAGTGCACACCAAGGGACTAGAGATAACTAATTTCTTAGACTCTTAATCAGTAGTCACTAATCAGTCATCAGTCGCGAATATTACGTTGAGCGTGTAGTTAATAATACATGTTAAAATTATTATATTATATTGTCTTGAAATCTTGAACAATTGGCTTACATTAACCTTTTACGTGAGTATTATATTTTTTGTATTTATTTATAATCAAAAATATAAATATTTTAATTTATTTATTAGATTAAAACGAATGTATAAACCATTTACAAAGAATATTTTGAGACTACGTATTTTAATAGTTAAACAATTTTTTTGAATTGTAAACTTATTGTAGACTTACTTAAATATTTAAATTATTTTATAATAAACTTTAAAATCTCTGATTATATTTTGGTTCATATCGTAGTTAATCTTTTTAGACACACTTATAAGTTACTACTTATTATTTATAAGTATATATCAACAATAGCGTTTACATGGGGGTGTTTGGGGGTCATGGCAGCCCCCTTGAGCCATATCATGTATTACATTATTTTTATATAATATTTACTACAGTATACAATGTACATTATATTACATATCAAAACACTAACAAAAAAAAAAGAGTTTAATAGTAAGAAAGTGAGCATTTATTAATTAATTAAAACAAAAGTTATAGTTTGTACGTATTTTGTATAATTTTTAATGTTTTTAATTATCACCCCCCCCCCCCTCTCTTAAGAAAATCCTAGCTACGTCACTAAACACGAAGCATATAGTAAGGCATTTTTATATTATTGTATATTATAATTATAATATTATTGTAGGTAGGATTGTTGTTTAACTGTTGGTTAGCCATAATAAAAATAATATTGACTGATAAATTACATTTATTAAAAATATTGACTCATATGTTTGTGTATATAAACAAATTTCGTGTCTTGCCAGTTTAAGAATTAATAACTAGTAACCATTATAGTTAAGTACCATTATACGTGTCGATTATGATATTATTATTATTAATATGATATTATCAACAAGTAAGTTGTTTGTCATTTAGAACATATTATATTATTTTGTATCTATGGCAGGTTTTGTCAATTATTATAATTTTCTGTATTCTGTATTATTTTTAATATTTCATTTAGGGGCCATTGATGTAATATTGGTCGTAAAACTTAATTGACAGGGCGAGAAACCCTATTATTTTGATTTTGGTGATTCATTATAAGGTCGCATTATTAGAATTCCTACCTTTACACTAATTTCTTTTTTTTCATTGAAAATTAGGAATTTTGAAAGAGTTATTGACTATTAATCGTGAATAATAATATTATCAGTAATCAATGGTTAGTTCTTACGATTTTCTTGTTTACCTACTGAGTATGTGTGATTATGTGTGTACGTATACTGTGTAGAGTGTTGACGTATTTACTGCTATACAAAATACAACGATAAGTATTTTTGTAATGAAAATAAGTCGTGTTAAAATAATATCGTCATCCACGGCATTGAGAGAGTAATATTTTGACTATTTTTATTTTCTTCTAATGTAATTTTCGCAATTATTATACTATAGGCTATGGACTTTATACAACTGTTTATGGTGTTATCGTTATTTTTTCATTTATATTAATAATGTTAATAAATGACTTGTTGTTCGACAAACATACTTTATTCGAGAAATAATTTCCATAAAAAAACATACATAATTTTATGAACTATACATCTGAATAATTATACAAAATAAAATAAAATAAGTAGATAAAAACTATATTTTAATAAGTACCTATTATAATCTTTCTCAGTCCCCCTCCCCCGTTAACATAAATCGATTAAATAAAATTACTCGTTATATTTTTACATTTGGATTTTTATATCGGTATATGGCTGATAACAATATATACGATGACAAATAAAGACACTAAGAAATCGGTATTTACGGAATATATGGATACACTTAAGGAGACATCTATTATCTCAGGATCGCTGTATTTACAGGATTAATTTTTATCGTTTTTTGTGATATTCGTTATTTGAATTGTATACAATTTGTTTCGACCTTTTACCGTATAATAATGTGATCGCATAAATTTTCGAACTTGATAAATATTAACTACAGAATTATTCTTATTATTACTTCCAGATAATAACAAAAATAAATTCTTGTCCGATTATAGTAACATGATGTATTATATCTTATCTAGTTCTACATTTTAGAGCTAGATGAACTATCGTCATAAAAGATTTCTGAACATTGTATTGTATTATATTGTAATGATAATCATTATACTTTAATCATATTATTTTAAAACCCCATTAAACATACTAACTTTCGGTGACGTGTTGTCATTTTTTTTTCAGTAATATATATTAATATTATTAATCTCGAAGAATATCATGAGTTTTATACTTATTGTATTATAAAATATTGTTTCTATAGTATTATTTAAAAATATAAATATATGATTAAAAATATGTATAAATAAAAGCTAAGTACTAAATTAACTATAAAGATGTACATTTAATAATTTATTATTATATATAAAATATTTTGTGTAAATATTGAAAATATCTTTTATTTGGTTCACTCGCTCTTGAAACACTTGTAAGCATCGAGAATGTCTAGAGGATACTGATATTTGTCCTCAATAACAAGTATTGAAGATTAATTTATGAATTAAATTAATGAAAATAGCAGACACAATGTATCGTCTGTATGGTATTAAAAATGTTATGTTTAGTTTCTTTATAAACAATCATTCAAAAATAATATTTTTTGTCAAGATCACTATTTTGAAAAATAACTTAATTTATATATGATGTATACCTATAAATGTATCACCAAAATTCTTGTTGCTACGTTACAAATGTATTAATTAAAGATTAATTATTTACCTTAGTGGTTTAGTGTTAGTAAATAATAACTAAAAGTTTCATTATTTTTATAATCATTTTAAAATTAAAATCACCAAATACATTTTTTTGTCACTTATCTTTTATTTTAATAAAACATAAAACAATTTTTTTACTTTATTAATTATTTTGCTATCTGTTTAAAATTGGTTAAAAAACATATGGAATTTTAAAATAAATAGATTGAATAGTTCAATCATTTTTGTGTGATATAATATTATCTATTAATTCACATATAAATATTTTAATCCATGTTTCCTGAAATTTTTTTGAAAACACTGAATCAACATAATATAATGCAATTACAAACTTTTTTCTAGTTGTAAATACTATCGGATATATATTTTGGTTGTCGAATATTTTCTACTATTATCATAATATTATTACTCATAATATTATATTACAATTTGTATATCTATTGTTTTTTTTGTTTTTTTTTTAATCGTTCTTAAATTCTATAATGTGCTCCTTCACATCTGTTAGCTGAAATTATCAGAATAATCTTAGTCTATATTAAGACGTATAAGTAGTATAGAATATTATTGTAATCTAATATTACGTGTGGTGTACCTACTGTATTTATATGGCATATATAATTGTCAATATTATCACTTGTTTTTTTTATTAATGTAGGAAAATTTCTCTTTGGACATTTTTGGTAAAAAATAGAATTGGATATTTTTTATCCTACCTACTTACCTTTTAGGTTGATTATACGTTCCCCCGTATTTTTAAATAATTAATAGAGTTAAAAGTTATTATAATTTATAACTATAGTATTCCATCTTAATTGCAGAACAATAATATTAGTAAACATTTTAAGTTTCAATAATAAAATTAAAAGGCGAGAACTCATTATCAAATATTTTAATATTCATTAAAGCTATTCAAGAATCGAATTCATTATTTTTTATAAACTGTTCTACGAAATAATTTAACTGTCATCTATATTTTTTTTAAGTTAATTTTTACTAAATTTATTTTAAACATTATGTACTTATTGTTAATTTTATTTTATTAAAAATATATATACTTGTATAGATATATTGAATATCTTGCAACTTTTTCATTTTATTTTACTCTACATTAAAACAAAACAAAAATAACTTAATATTCAAATACATTTTATGTACGTATATATTATGATTAGGAAATAAATAAGTGTCTTAAAAATGTAGATACTTGGAGAAATTATCCAATTACTGAATCTTATAACATGCGTATAATATTTTATTGTGTTGATTTGACTTAAGATATATCTGCTATGACGTCAGTGGCTAAAAAAGTCATTGTACATTTTTAACATACTTAATATATCTTTTATACATTTCACATAATATAAAAATTAAAAAGTGCTCAAATATAAATAAAAAAACTCATTAGTCGCACTTTGCTCTCAAGAATACTTGATACCTTATACTAGGTGAGTAACAATCTAAAAAGGTACACCTCTCATAAACCGCTACACATAGCGACTGTTCGTTATCAGCAACAGGTTGTGTGCGCAGCCGTTAATCGCTTTACTTACTATAGGTATATTATATTATAATTTATGTGCTCAAACGTGCAAACACAAAAAAAAAAACAGTTCATCGAAATGAACGAATGAATGCCGTAGTCATACGTTATTGTTTGTGCCGCTTTAAATATAATATATTACATTACATTTACGGAATTACGAGAATATTATTGGTACCTACTACTTGGGTATAATATTTAGTAGGTACTATAATTAATTATATAATTGTGCGTTGAATAGGTATATATAATGTTTAATACATATATATAGGTATTATATTTATATACTAATTATAATTTATGATTATATTTTGTCAAACGCATAATAACATAAATGTTTTCGATTATATTCACATGTAGTACACTCGTTGCAAATAAAAATATTTAAAAAACTATTATTATAATACCGTTAAAAAAAATACAACTATATACTTGATTAGACATCATCATTAACGCACCTGACTAGCTCTGGCGACCCACTTCGATTTGCATAATACATATTTAATTTCCGTTTAATTCAATTACTAACCTGCACGTATTATATTTTATATAGCTAATGATATTATGCATATTGTATCGGATTGTATTTTTATCGTACATAATAATATCATCATAACTATAATACTACCGTCGATTGTGTTTTTAAATAATACCATTATAATTAATTTTATATTACAAACTATTATTGGCTATTGCTGTTCTCACAAAGTGGTTGTTTCCTTGACCCCCGACTATTTAGATCTAGAAATAACTCATGAAATCGATTCTCAGTTCTACGTAGCTGAGGTCAAGGATATGGTAAACATTGTCCAAAGGCTCATAGCTGATGGTAAGTTCTTGGGTATTAAAAATTTAGTTTATTTTGTTTTTTACTGCCATCAGATGTGCCCGTGCACGTTAGTATAGAAAAAAAGAAAATAAATTAAACAATTATTATTTTCCAAGTATTCTGTGTTGCAACGCTACCAATCGTCGATCTATTTCTTTGGTGGAGTGTGGTGGAAGGAGTTAAATGAGCTGTGCTGGCAGTTTTCTAGCTCTTGCCCCGCTCCGTGCCCGAGCATATTTAACCGAAATTTAATGAAGTCATCAAATTTTAACCGTCTCTCACACAACTAGTGTAATCCAATATTATTTTATTGTTGTGTAATTTGTTCAACGTCTTTCAATAACGTATGTCTAAATTTTTTTCCATCCCCCTCCCCCTTTCACTTATCCAAGTCAATAGTCATCTATATACCCGTTCGGGTAACAGGAAGTGCACCGCTCAGCGAATTTCAGTAAACAATATTTACTCATCGCGTTAATTATTACTATAATACATATGTTTTGCAATCGTTCTTGCTGTATAGCCGGTGATGTTTTAGTACTGTGGGAAACCATTGGTGGTTATTAGTTCCTAAGTTGAATATTTAAAAAACACAATTATTTTCTTGTTTTAGGCCATACTTTCAATTCACCGGAAATCGTTCAACTAAAACTCGAACCGGGTATTTGGTGAGTTACACATTATTATTATTATTATTATTATTATTATTATTACCGATATCTTTGTAATATGTATATTTGGATATCCCTGTGTAGTTTTTAGTTTTTCCTGATCATTAATTAAAAAATTCTATTAAATAAAATGGTAATTGGACTGGGTAAAGGATTGTTACTTTTTTAGAAGTTATTGTGACATAACATAGCAATAATATTCCTATCGTATGTTGTAATACAATCAATTTATTTTAATATGACTCATGAAAATAGATTTAAATTGTCCATTTTGATAGGTATGTATTATTTATACGTAATAAGAGCCCAGAGGTCATTCGTTCATTATTTATTTTTAATAATTACATTCAGTGTGCGCGACAACTAGTATTTTCGAACCTCAGAGTCACTGATATTATAACTCTCAAATCAAGAGTCAAGATAGTTAACTCCGTGCGCTTAAATATATTTACCTATGCAAAGCCCTCGAGTTAGGGTATCCTCCAGGCCTCCAGGCCTCCTTCTATCGGCAATTGCAGCTCTATGATGTGTTTGATAATTATTTAAGTAGTAGGAATTAATTGTTAAAGGCTATAATAAGCACAATCGAAATTTCATTTATTAAGTTAAAAATAAAAATAAAGTTGTACTAACATAAAATTGTTAAAAATTGCTTTATAATTTTATTGTTAATCTGGTTGAGGTGACTATTATATCAATAATATAATTCTTATTTTATTTATGTGTTTATTCGTTGTTATGTAAATTATATTGAAATTTTAAATATGTATACCTATATTGACTTAATATACTGATTGAGTTGCTATTTAGTGGATTTATTTGCATATTTTCCACGATGAGTTTGTTACCTAACCTTATAGACTTTTAGTTGTATAATCGTATTTTTTTTTAAATTTGTTTATATGTAATGCATATAAAGGTTATGACTTATGAACAGTTGGAAAAAATGTATTAATAAAAAAGTGATTAACACCAAACGCCGCCAACTGATTTATAAATCGATCCTATTTCGGCTCAACCGATTAATTAGATAAATATATTCGTTAAATCATTACCACCATTACACATTTACAATGATTATTGATTAATATTGTAATTTATAGGTACTCGTTATTATTTGATTTTAAACACATGTTTGATTGTCGGATTGAAATCGACACCCTTGGTGGGTACAGCGTGTGCATTTTTTATTGTCCTAGCTTGTTAGTTTATTATATTGAAAACGGCACAAAGATCATAAATCATAATATATAAAATCTACACATACATTTTTTTTTATATTTATTATTTCCATGCACATGCTTGTCCACCAATATATATTGCGCTGTCTGTGTCGTCGATTCATAATCTTGAGGTTATCGGCGTTCCGTTTTATTTGCGATAAGCCACAATCGCCTATTATATTGTAAATATATTTTTTAAATAACTACTATAAAATTATAACATGAGAGGGGAAAGGGATCATGAAAAAAATATATGCGTGTAACTTTTATATAACTCATGTGAGAAATTCACTACTTATTTTCGCACCCTTTCCCAGCAATACCTACTAAGTAATAGGTAGTGAAATGAAACATTAACGACATTATATTATAATAAATATTCATAAAATCATAAATAAATACAAACTAGAAGAAATCGATATTGCGAGAAAAAAACTAGCACCTTTTATTGTTAAAGCGTTAATTGTTTTTTCTTTTTACTAATTTAGAACTATAGATGCCTATACTGTCCTTGTAAATACTAAATACACGTATACCTACTACGTGACGTTGACATCAGTCATTACTACAATTTTCCGTTATCCGTTGGCAATAAATATAGTAAATCTACTATTTGTTTATAAATAACATAATATTACCCTATGAATATATAAGGGCGTAGAACAATTAAATATTAATTTTAAAAGATAAACTCTAATGCTCAAATTGTATAATATTGTCCTACATGGTTACATTGTACTTATAGTATTATTTCTGGGACATTTCCGACAATATTTCATATTTTCATATATTATTATGTTCATGCATTGTACAACAATAACAGGTCTCATTACGAACATACCTGCTGCGCAAACACAAGCGTGAATAGGTAATACGACTATAAAAAAATAAACCGTATTTTTCGATGAGGGAACAGTTATATACCTACGATTAAGTATCGTCTGTTTTTACTATCACACGTAGGCATATATATTTCTAAACATTTATTTTTTTTTAATGTTATAGTCATGATGTGATGTTTTATTAACACTTTAAACATAAAATTCTTAAATGTTTTATTGAATATATTTATCTTACTTCTTCAAAAATAAATAATTTGTTGTGTATTATTTATTTTAAATATAAGTTTAATATTATATAAATAATCAATTTCCAATTAAAATGGGATTTTGTGAGTAAATCATTATATTATTATTATTATTCATATTATATTGATTCGACACCGGGGTTATCGATTATCACTATATGTGCGGCACGAATGTTTTATTTTTAATTTTTTTTTTTTTTTGAGTAGTGAAATAAGATTAATCAACCTATTTTAAATCTTAAATTCGTAATATGTGTAAAGAACCTAAAATACAAATTTTGTTCGTAAAATTAAATTACCTTACTAGAACAGTTTTTTTGACTATAGGTACTAAATCTTAAATTTCAAAGCAGTTTTTCCCTGGTATAATAGCACTTTAAAATAATTTTGTTGGTTCAAGATTATTTATGATCATAATAACTGTTTGACGTATTTTTCAAAATTAAAATCCTAAAACCCTGGAGTCCCGACTCTGGTTGACTCCTTTACACAAGTCTACTGTCTTGATAATATTATATGTATTTATAATATTTATATATATATTGTTAAATACCTCCACTATCAATTAAACTTATTGTAAAAAAAAAAAAAAAATTATTATAGATTGTATTATAATTCAAATAAAAATCCTAATAAAAGTAAATGTATATAATTTAAAATTCAAAATAACGTTTGAAAAATTTCAGAGGCCAAAGATGGTACTATAAAATAAAAATTATTACTAACTGTAAATGCATATTTAATTTATTAATTTATTATAATTGCTTCTTTTTATGATAACAATTACTTTGATATAAAATATGTGTTTTAATTTGACAGGTTTTCAATTTGATAACGTCAATTAATTGAAATAAAAAATTATCTTTATGTGTTTGAAAAAATGAACATAAATCTTTGAAGATATATTTAAGACATTAATCAATAACTTCTAAATGTACCTATAAGTATTTGAATGATGAAACTTGAGTATTTTCTTATAATGTTATTTTATTATTATTGATCCCATTTCAGTATCTATAGTACTTATCTATATAGTTAAATGAATCCAAAATATTTTGAAAGATATGTACTTGTTTTCTAATACCTAACCGTTTTACTTTCAACAATAAAAATAATTTAAGTGTAAGTTTAAATTTTATAATTATATATACCTAACGTTTCGTAAAAAATGGATAATTCGATTTTATTCTAATACTCAGTAATAGGTTTATAGGCCTGTTTTGATGATTATGATATTTTGCTAAGCGCTTATTTATTATTCTTTCGTTAACTGATCTCAATTGAGCAAGTAAAGAACCTTTGAAAATTGTTGTGTAATCTTATTTATTTATAATCTATTAATAATATAATTATTAATATATAAATATATGATAATATTATACTAATATTATTAAAATAATTTTAACGCCAAAAAGATCACAAATCCTATGTTTCTAGATGTATTACCTTTCAATATTTTTTTGAGCCTCTATTTCTTTTTTATATATTTTTACATATTATACGGTTTTTGAAGAGCAAACATTTTTCTCAGGATAGTTCCTAACCATTATTAATATTATCATAATTTGGTTTTCCTAATAGGTAATGTATGCGCATACGGCATTAACGTCGAATTGTGTGTACTTATTTGTCATAAAACATAATATTATAATAATTATAATTTATATTATCATGAAACTCGTCGCCAACAACTAGTGTGTGCGTGCTCGTATTCAGCAGCCTGCAGTAGCACGCGCGCTCAGTAATTTTGACAGTTTATTACACACGCCGTTACATTTATATTTTGTTTTTTGGGTTTTGGTTTTTTTCTCATCTGTCTCATTATAATAATATGTACTATATTACTATATAAGTAAAAAATTAATTCTCCAAACGTGCGCGTGTGTCGCACAAACTCTTCGCACACTAAACGTAAACAAGTACACGAGGCGAACACAATACCTACACACTCACACACTCTTGACTTATGGCGTTGACACTGGCGCAGACGATAAAAAAAAAATAAAAATACCTTGGGCTCTCTGTCTCTCTCTCCGTGCTTATTGCTTTATTTCATTTTACACTCTTCGAACGCGCCGGCAATGCGCGCTCGAGTTATGATCGCCCTGAATAAAAACGCATAGTCGCATAGATACAATATAATACGAACACATGTAATATTATAGATACTTATACACCTTATATTTTAACATACACATCTACGAGGAGAGTTTCAACGACATACCTACTTATAATAATAATGTGATTATGTTTTCTTATCTCGTTCGAGTGTTGTTTTCATAATTCACGGTCGGTATTAGATAAATGTCCCGGGTTGGTCTCAAAAAAAAAAATCATAATTTTAGTTTCATGGAGATAGATAATCGCATGTAAAGGTTTCATTATGTATTATTCATCATGGCGTCGTCGTCGATATTTACGTTGTAATAGTATTATTAACATTTATCATCAATAATATCATTTTATTATAATATACCTATTGGAGACTTTCGATATTGTCCTCGATTTGAATTTCCGATTGCGACCACGACGATTACAGTTGATGAGCAAAGGTCAAGAGTTGTAAATAGGTAATGAAAAATACATATTTTGACGAACTCCTGACTTCCTGTTGTCCAACTACTTACCTACTACCTCTTTCTGTTTTTCTGTTGCCTCGGTGTTTTATAACTGGGTTATCAATTCTAAGTTTGCGTTTGCATATGACGTGTTTCGTTGTGTCCTGATTTGTTGTTGAAACAATTTAAACAACCCGTTTTTATTTTATTTATTTATTTTAAAATTTATTGGTCGACAGGCAAACGATATAATGCCAATGACTCTTTTTACAAGATAGTGTATTTAATAGGTATCTACACAGTACACAGATTATTCACCAGAAGTTTTGTATAAAATAATTGATTTTCGGTATTTATAGTAAGTCATATGACGACACTCGCATGAACATAGATCTTAAGCAATTAGCGTTTTTTGTTATAATTAATAAACTATATATACCGATTCTATTTGAGTTCTTGATAATCACCTCAACAATTGTTCTCACTTCTGTAATAATCTATGACGTGCCTATCTACTTGTTGTTTTTGTTTTAATTTGAAATAATATATTATATAGATATTTTTTTTATTAAACCATTTGATACTTTACTAAGAGTAATTTTTCTTTTATTATTATTTTTTCATTATTTTATAACGATAACAACGTCATTTATAA
Source organism: Aphis gossypii (assembly GCF_020184175.1). Lineage (NCBI taxonomy): Eukaryota > Metazoa > Arthropoda > Insecta > Hemiptera > Aphididae > Aphis > Aphis gossypii. Next base: position 88,353,938 of record NC_065531.1, read on the forward strand.
TTTTAATAACTGTTTCAACTGCTTTAATACTAGCTTGTTTCTTAAATTATTTTTTTAAACCTTGTATTATATAAGTCTTGTGTTTTTATGCATCACATGTTATATAAAATTTTTCTCGTTTATATAAACCATGGCACAAAAATATATATATTTAGATATTTAAATTATATTCAAAAATCTGCTTATTGGGTGAATACTTTATTTCTCTTAGTAGATATTAGATGGATATCATACATTAACTTGTTTTTATTTTAACCAGGTAGCAAATATATTGTGATTTATACTAATGTTATGTATATCTATCAACATGGTTAAAATGTTATTATTGACTTGATTTTTGAGGTAAATAGGTAGTTCGAGAGTTATCACTATTTCACCAACTTGAAACTAACTAATTTAACTATTTTTTCTCTAAAATTTATGATTTTTAATTACATTTTAAAAATGCTCAAGCTACTTTTTTTAGATATTACCTACTACATTAATTAATCAATAAATTGTAAAATAATGTTATTAATTTATTAATTTTTAGCTTTTATTTTTAATGATCGTTGGTTTCTATTACTTGAATTTGGAAAAATTATAAGAAATTCAGAAGTGTACAAAAAAAAGTCTACCCAGATATTAATGCCTTATTGGGAAATAAATAGAAGAATTTATCTAAATAGAAGAATCATGCATAAATATTTTTTTAAAAGAGAAAAGAGACATCTTCTTACCCCTTTAATTCAAGCCCTTTAAATGGTCCCATTATTGTATACATTATACAGAAAATTTTTATCTGATCCGCCAGATAAAAATCTATTTTTTAAATTATAGCTATTTTTTTGCATGATAAATTAAACAAAGTTTTCGTTTTTTTTCATTTGTCATTACTTTCCTTGAACAAATATGTGTATTATGTTTTGATGACTTTTGAAAAATTCCTAATCCTAATTTAGTCCTCCAAATATATTAATTGGTGACCCCTGTACTATATTTTAGGTTCCATCATACTCAACACCAACAATTCTAACTGTGATCTTTGTTTCATTTTTATTTATAGTTGGAAAAATGAAGAAGTAGATAACAATTGTGTAGTCAGAGCTAGAGGTCTACCGTGGCAGTCATCTGATCAAGACATAGCCAAGTTCTTTCGTGGTCTTAATATAGCCAAGTATGTATATTTAAAAATTAGAATCTTTATGTCAGGTTCATAAACAATCACTACACAGTTATGAATAGTGAGCTTATGATTCCTAAAACATGATTTAATGACCATTGGCATTATTGGTGCATTTATTTTTAATAAACCGTTAAGTTAATAAATTGTTTTTGTAACTCAGTTAAAATCTTAAATAATTTAATTATTACAATAGTATTTTTATAATTGCAGAGGTGGTGTAGCATTGTGTTTAAGTGCGCATGGTCGTCGTAACGGTGAAGCAGTTGTACGTTTTGTAAACCAAGAACACAGAGACATGGCTATGAAAAGACATAAGCACCATATTGGTAGCCGTTATATTGAAGTATATAAAGCTAATGGTGAAGACTTCATAAACGTTGCTGGAGGTATGCTAAACTAAAGAATTTTTAATATTATAAAATTAAAAATAATATTTTTGCAGGTAATAGTAGTGAAGCCCAAGCATTTCTCACTAAAGGGGCCCAAGTAATAGTGCGTATGAGAGGCTTACCTTATGATTGTACAGCTAAAGATGTTGTAAGTTTCTAACGCCTAATACTTAAAGTACCAAATACATGTTACATATATACATAACTGTTCTACTTTTTTAATGAATATATTTTTTTTTATAAACATTAGATTACTTTCTTTGAAAATGGTGAACAGACTTGTTCCGTAATGGACGGAGAAGATGGTGTTTTATTTGTTAAAAAACCTGATGGACGTGCAACAGGTGATGCATTTGTTTTATTTGCTGATGAAGATGATGCTCCTAAAGCACTCAGTAAGCACAGAGACCTAATAGGTACAAGGTACATTGAACTATTTAGAAGCACAACAGCTGAAGTACAACAGGTAAAAATGTTTGAAACATTTTAAAATAATTAGGTATTACGAAAAATTATTTCTTGAAGTAAAATCAATAATTTTTATTAGAATAAATATATCTATTGTATGCAATTATTAATTTTGATTTTTTAATTTTATAATATTATATCAAAGTATTTAGTGATTAATAATTTATACAATTATTTAAACATATACATTTTGTTATTTATGCTTTTATTTTTTTAAATGTTTATAAGGTTTTAAATCGTGCAATGGATCCATCTGTGCGATCAACAGCTAGTGATAGCAATGGCAACATTACTACTCCTGTAACAACAACAGCTGGTGTGAACAATTCACCTACTGCACTTCTTGGGCATGTGCCACTTCTGCCATTACCTCAGCATGTCATCACTAGTGGCACAAGAAAAGACTGTATACGCTTACGTGGACTTCCATATGAAGCAAATGTAGAACATATACTTGAGTTCCTCGGAGAACATTCCAAAAATATTGTATTCCAAGGTGTACATATGGTTTATAATTCTGTGGTAAGTACTATGGAAAGATAATTTATAGAAGTAAAAATAGAACTAAATTGCATGCTTTGCTTTGAACTAAAAAAAAAAAAATGGTAAATTTAAATTATTTAATTATTTTTTGTGTGTATGTCTAATGTATATATTCCTAAGTGTATGTGTCATTCAGTGTTTTTCCTCATGTGTATTGTTTAAATTATTTAAATTTGGAATATTATCCCATAGGGTCATGCATCTGGTGAAGCATTCATTCAAATGAACAATGAGGGTAGTGCTGCCCAGGCAGCTATGGCTAAACACCACAATTATATGTCTTTTGGCAAAAAACAACGGTACATCGAAGTGTTCCAATGTTCTGGTGAAGATATGCATCTGGTGTTGACTGGCGGAGGTGCTGCGTCAGGAGCTTTATCCCCAGTAGCTGCCAAAGCGCTATTATCACCACCTGGTATGTTACCTGCACAGCCTCTAATGACCACCAACCAAGTAGCTAATCCTAGTACCCCAGTTCCCACCCTAATGCCCGCTTGGGATCCAATGTCCGTTTATGCACAGAATTTAGCCCAATCCTTAGCCCTTCAACGTGCGGCTGTGGCAGCTGCTCAACAACAACAACAGCAGCAACAACAACAGGAAACATGGTTATATCAACTAGCCCAACATAATCAACTAATCAATCTTGCTTTATTCACCAAACAGCAACAAGACATGAATGGTGGTATGGCACAACAGCCTAATATTCAATCTATTTTATCTCCAAATGCAGCTCAACAGTTATTAGATAATAGTGCTCAAAATTACATGGCTAAAAGTACAGCTGCACCATACATGTACTTTAATATGCCACGATTTCCACACAATATGGCAGCTAAGCCTTATGTGCCAGTTTCTGCTGCAGGTGGTCAGTTTATCATGCCGCCAACAGCCAATTCACCACAAAAACGTTCATGGCAACAAGCATTTCCTGGTGGCCCTGAAAGTTCCAATAAACGGCAGTTTGCACCACCGTCTGCTTCTGCTGCTGGGCCCATGTTCCCAATGAATCAAGGTCCTAATGCGGCTGCAGCTGCAGCCGCAGCAGCTGCCATGGCCGCATCATCCCCTTATCTGCAACACCCTGCACAATTTTATACCATTTAACTTTTTTCCACTACCCTGTTTTCCCTCCCACCAATGTTAATTTGCTGTTGTTAGTTTGGTTATTAGAGCTTATAACCGGATACATGGTTAGTGGTTAATGGTTACACAACAATTTATTTTTATTTTTTTAACATTATCCGTCCTCTGGGTTTTATATATTTCCTTTATATATAATATATACAGACTGCACAAAGCGTACTTAAAGCAATCAAGCTTAAACCATTTACAGGGTACTGAACGAATTTTGTAAATTAATTTTAACTTTTTTTTAGTTACTTTTTATAGATTTTAAGACTAATTTTAAATCACTTATATGTACTTAAATTTTTTTCCCAATGAACTCTTGGAATTTATTAGATTATGGACCACAGTCTATGTGACTTTATTTAGTTCACTAAAATCGTAAAATAGTTTTACTTAACATTCCTTTTACTTCAAAAACATCCCATTTTATATTATTTTTAATATCTTATTGTTGTTAGGATTATTTGTTATTTATTTATTTTCGTTTTTCGTCTGTCTTATAGTTTTATAGGCCCTGTTAAACTATTATTATTATTATTATTATTATTTATATTATTATTATTATAATTATTATTATTATTATTATTATTATTACTATAATTATTATTATTATTATTATTTTAGTTTTCTCCTTGCTTAACTAGGACTAACCTAATATGTTTAGCTTAAAACCTGTTTTAATAATATCATTTGATAAAATGTAATATCATTAGATTATTACTTACCTTTTTTGTTTTAATTAGTTATTTAGGCACTTTTAGACTTTAGACATTTTTAAGATAAGTAGTTAAATAATTTTATTTTTTATTTATAACATTAACACCAATTACGTTTTGTTCAAAAGTCTCAGGCTTTCGCTATTGATAAATTTATTTCTTCTATATTAATCTGTTTCATACACATTGTGGGATTGTTTTGCGCTTAAATATTATATTATATTAAAAGCTTTATGTGGTCCAATCATGTGTATGGTGATTGGAAGGGAAATTACCTATGAAATAGTAAAATCTACAACCATTAATAATAATCAATCTATCATTGTGGTAAAATGGTTCTGGGGTTAGTACAAGCTTGGTGTTTTTTTTTTTTTTGCATGTTCATTATTATATTTATATCATTGTTAGCACATTTTTTGTTGTTCTGTTCAAATAGTTTATTAAACCAATACATGTTGTTATCATTACTATGTCAAACTTATCCATTGCATGTTACATTTGACATTTACTGCAACGGATTGTGTACAATTAATAATGTTGCATTATAAATTATGATATATTTTTTTAAACATAACCGGAAACAGCGTTTGTAGTACCTGTACTATTTAATATTTTTATTTTTTTATTTTCCTTTATACCTGTAGTATAATATATTTTAGAAAATTTTAAAATTTTTGGATAATCCTGTTGTTTTAAAACACCTTAACTATACATTTGAACAGAACAACTGAACCCTATTCCCAGGATTCAATGACCATGTGTGGGCAGAAATAAATTTACTGTAGCGGAACCTTGGGATTTGTGTGCTACTAAATATTTTAATATATTATGCTGTATCTAGATAGCGAATATACTTATAAAATATGTACAAATCTTTAATTGACCCGTTTTTTTTTTTTTTTTTTTTTAATGTGTTACGCGTTAATATTAATAATCATAATAATAGACGAATTATTTTTATATAGTAATATAAAATATATCGAAATTTTGCCTAACGGAATTTGGTGTTCAAGTCGTATGTTTTATTCTGCTTTTTATCTTTTATATTTGTTGTATACGTTATTTACACTGGACTGACTCCTTTATATCTTGCGAGGGAAACAAGAAAGCTCTTTACAGACTTTAGTTTTACTCTACAATAATGTTTCTTAAATGTGCGTAAAAATTAAAAATAATATAATTATTATTTTTTGTATATAAGTATTAAGTTTACAAAATGGTGATTTATGTTTCTGGATTTCAAAAATCTTACCGGTTGATAGATCTGGGGCAATATATAATACGGGTGTCGAATTCGAATGCAGTTATTTCGTTTTTTAGTGACGTTGTAATTTAAATGGTTTATTTCAACAGTATAGATATATAATTTATATTTTTGAATAAAAAATTAGCTTTCGAATCTGATACACATATATATTGTGCTTCCCAAGCCTTAGAATAGTGTGTATACACTATACAGTATTCATATAACCCTATTCCCTAGCCATAATTATCAACACACCCTATATTGTACTCAAGCCAATTCATAAGAAAAAAAAATACTAATCAATAAATAACCATTGGATTGGGGATACAATAGTTCTCAAACATCCTACCTGATGCGATATATACCTACATAGCATAGTATATTATTTATAGGTGCTGACGTTATGCATGTAGATTAAAAAAGACGCGGTGGCCCGACTGGTATATGACGTATTGTCATGTTAAAAATAATAAATAGCTGATGGTGGTGTTTGTGGGTCGTTTTATAGCCCTCATAAAATACTGTACCGCAACCTAAACATAAATATTACTTGGTGTGAGAGACCTTTACCCTTGTTTGCTGCCCGTCTAATCACTCTATCGTGTGAAGACGTAAGGTGGAATGTTATATTATTATTAATATACCTACCTATAACAACTGTCTACAGCTTTTTCCAAGCTCCTCTAACAATACCTGGCTACAGGTGGTCAACATTCGGTATGCCACAGTGCAGGTGGTTTTGCGCAGCGGGTGTGTGATACGTGGTTGTCAGTGGCGCCGAGGTGTTTTTTTAAGTTGATATATATAGCAGAATTTTTGTAATATTTTGACATAATAAGCTTTATGGGGGTTGATACTGCCCTCGAAAATTTATATTACGTCTTTAATCGGCGCCACTGGATTACAAAACACTGACACCAATGGATCGCCAACGTGTATTAGTCGTGTTATAAAACTGTACTTTTTAAGATAAATAAACTTAACAAAATACTCGCTTATTCTAATATATATAGAGGTTTCGTCTGATCATCAAGAATGGACGCGAAAGGTGTAGTGGATCCATGACTATTGGACAACAGAAAAAATCGTTCGCTTGAAATACTATTTTATTTATTTATTTTTTATTTAGACTTTTTTTATCATGGCTTATATTATTTTTTATTTTATTATATTTGTTTCTCATTACAAAACGTATTAGATTTAACTATGGTGTTCACATATGTTGTTGGTAAATAAATTTAGAGCACGGGGCGTATAAAAGCAAAATTTATAAATTGGTTGCTGGTGATTGGTGGTGTTAATCTTTCCGGTGAGTTCGTTAAAACTATATAAATAATTTTTTAACATATATTACACATAATATACATTTAGTTTAAAATGTTAATTTTTTTTTATTATTGCTTATTTCACTTTTCCTTTCGCTTTTAATGTCCGAGGAATGCTGACATATTATTTTATTATCATCCTCTTCTGTCATTCAGTTTCCGTGCTTATAAAGTTTATAATTTATATATATATATATATATACTTTCCAAGCGTAGCTATATTATTTTATTTTATCCGTCCTTACTGCGTACTGGTTTAATAACCCTTAACTATATAATATTTAATTATATTTATATTTTGATATGTTATAATAATATAATACTCACAAAGTTATTTATTTTGTGCACACGCAGGCGGACCGCTAATGACTTCTCCGCCGTTCCCGCCGCCAACTTCGAACTACTCGCCATTCTCTGGGCCACCGCCGCTGATAGGCCACCAGCCGCCACCGTCGCTGGGCGCGCCTTACCCACCGCCTATCCTTTACTGGCCATACCCGTCGCCACCCATATCGCCTCCGCACCAACAGCCCGCTCTACTTATCATGCAGGGCACGCCACCGCCGATGCCACCCCCGCCGCCCGTGGACATGTGCAATCTCATACACTCTGTGTCCGAGGTAGATCTATATTATATTATTATTTAATATGTCTATATATAGGTCATAGCTCAACCTCATACTTATACTATTAATAATAAATAACCTATCTGCAGTGTCGGAGGGGGTACCAGTGCATCTAACTTTTTTTCTTATATTTAAATCTGACCATGCTCTATACACTCTTAATATATGTGCAGGCACATATATCATTGTGCGTCCTAGATTTGTTATTTCCTCGTTTCCTTGCGAGTTAACTACTAGCTACACCGAACTGCTCTTAGATTGTGATATTATTATTTAAAATATCGTATAGGTACTGCTCAGAATCTCGAATCATACAAATTTATATAGGCGAGAGAAACTTATATGTGGGTTTCTAAAGCTGAAAATTTGCAGGGAGGTTAGGAAAATAAATGGGACTCGCCTTTGTTCATAATCTTTATATGCTGTACTTATACTTATACTTATACTTATACTGTAGGTATAAGTTATAAATAACGATTTAATATGCCATTTAAATGTAACACATCCATAGTTCTACTATAGTTGTATTCTTAATGATGAAATGTATTCAACATTTATTATACAGTTTTAGTACTGTAATTTGGTAGTTTTCCCGAGCTATATAGGGTGATAGTATAAACATTATGTATAAATAATAATAAGTATGTCTCATGTTTATATAATAATTATTATTATTATTATTATTTTACAAATGTTAATTTTATTATTTTTTGATTCTTCTTCTTTTAAATTCGAATATTTGACATTAAGATTGTACTGTCAAAAATAATTCTTACCATTTCCTTCTATCGTTTTAAACGTTCTTCGAAAAAAATATGTCTACCCATGGGCGTAGCTAGGATTTCAATCAGGAGGAGGGGCAAATTAAAACAAGATTACCAGATTATAAAAATACCAAGAATAATTATATTAATAATTTAAAGTAAAATAAAGATTTGAGGCGCAGGGGTGGGAAAGTGCCCCCCTGCCCCACCCTCACTACGCCCATGTATCTACCAATATTTGGTTCAATACTATTTAATAATCTATCAAAATAAAAGAGCGATCAAGTAAGTAACCTTCTGCTGTACAGAAGGTCACTGTTATTCATGTATTAAATTTGAACCCAATGATAGGTGTATAATAGGTATCATGGTATACGAAAAACGATTCTAAACGTAGATGATTTGTCAGCCTAGAATAACCTGGTTTATGCATTAATGATCTGAATACCCCAAAATTAAATCATGTACAGAAAATGCCAATTTAAGCAACTGGTTTATATTTAAAGTTTTTATGTCTAATAACGTTTACCAGTACAACTCGTTTGCGCACAATCCAAATTTTTTATCTAGATATCGATGACTCTTTTGCGCACAATCCAAATTTTTTACCTAGATATCGATAACACTTTTGCGCACAACATAACCACTGCGTAACATGACTTGACTTATAACATAACTTTATACTATTTACGTATATACCAACAATTTTTATGTTCCTATGGCGTTTTGTTTTCTCTAGTACTATTTCTTTATTTTCCGATTATATTTTAGAAAATTTCATATCATCGGAAAGCAATTTTCTTCCAACATATTATGGGCTTGTGTACCTACTAATAATCCTAAGACTACTAATGGTGCAGAAAGTTATCACAAACATAATTTATAACAGTCAGTTTTACACTACTCATCAGCACATACATTAAGTAACCGACGTCATTATTGAAATTCAAAGTGACATTGATTTAATTAAAAATTAAATTTATTAAATGTATTAAAATTAATTCGATAAACAATAAAATCATAAACTTCAAAAGAAAAGAGACAATATTAATAAGGAGATACAATAACAATTGTAAAATATTTGGAATGAATATAAAAGTAACATCATTAAACATTTAACATATATGAAGAACTAACTAAAATCAGACTTAAATGCCCCTATTCAAAATTAGTTTAAGTAAGCAAAAGAAGGGAAATGTGCGTAAACGAGTCGCAGCCTTTTTCACTATAACAAAAATTTTAAATTATTTGATAGTACCTACCTAAATCGTTATTTAACACGCCGTGAATATTTGATTTCATGAAAATTTAAACTTAGATTAAATTTTTTAAATTGCTGACGTTCAACTTCTTTGTTAATTATTTTAATTACTAGCCAAACTTATGCAAAACCTTGAATTGAATTTAAAACTCTTAACTACTTATCCAAAAACTTTTTATACATTTTTAACTACAAAACTATTTGAAAAATATTCACGAATTTGACGAATTTTTATTGATGTTTGAACTTCAAACTCTAATAAAATAAAAGCCTATGTATTCTTATAATTTTTGAACTACCTACTATAACTATAAAACTAACTCATGAGGAACTTTGTATTAAATTTTCAAGTATTTTGACTCAGCCAAAATAAATTTATCGATATTTATAAAAAAAAAATGAGTAGTCAAATGAGTAAAGCTCTGCTGTATAGTATGTCACTATAATTTATGTATTAAATTTGAATCCAATGATAGGTATATGAAAAACGATTCTGAAGGAGATGATTTGTCAGCTTAGGATATAATTTCCAGTAGTTGGTATAAAAAATGGTTTATGTTTTAATGGTCTGAATACATCAAAATTTAAGTTTTTTTATAATTATTGTTAGCCAAACTTATAAAAAATCTTGTATTAAATTTTCAACTCTTAGCTACTTATGCAAAAAATTTTATGAATTATACCTACAAAATAATTTTCAAATATTCATGCATTTTAATCAAATATTCATTTGAGCTTCAAATACTAATAAAAAAAAATTGTGCCTATGTATTCTAAATTCTTATAACTTTTGAATCACTATAAGACATATGAGAAACTTTGTATTCAATTTTCAAGTATTTTGTCGATGTTTATAAAAAAATAAACCAATATTTTATAAATAGTATTAAAATAAGCGAAATATTTTGAAAATTAAATCATGTAAAGAAAATGCCAATCTAAATAACTAATAAAATTTTCAAGTACATACGACTTATACTTTTTGAATAATAACAAAAATTTTAAATCGTTTGAGGATAAATCGTTTTCGTTACGCAATTTCGTTACGCAAATTTAAAATTCAAATGCACTTAACATTTTTCCTATAATGATGCTTTGAGTTTTCTCTATAGCTATACTTGAAGAAAAAATTATGGAAAACTTAGTGTTGAATTTTTTAACCTTAGATATAAACACAAACATTTTTATGATTTTTCAACTACAATATTACTTGCAAATTTTCGCGATTTTAACATATTTCGTAAAAATTTGATTTATAAATGCTTTTAAAAAAATGTTGACTAATGATTTTTGATTTTTTTAACTATACAATAATAACAACTCATTAGGGACTTTGTACTAATTTTTTTTTTTTTAATTTACTTTTGGGAACCCAAAATTTGTTTATCGACACTTAAAAAAGAAATACTCAAAAAAATCGAAAATTTCAAGTTTTCTATAAAAAACTCATAAAAGCCAAAATATTTTGAAATTTTAACTGTATAATATAGATAACGCTTTTATAACATAAGGTGAATATTTTAAGTATTTACAGTGATATATATTTTTGAGTTACAATAAAAATATCGATTTTGTCAAAAACTGGTTTTGCAGCAAAAAATCCCGGTTTTCCCAATTTTTTTTTACTACTGGTAAATGTTTCCTTTAAACCTCTATAATTGACTTTGAAATCGGAAACCACCCCAAAAATTTGTACAATAAAATAAAAACAAAAAAAAAACATATCATTGTAAAAAAATACATTCACCACTTCGTTCAGAGTCTATATCTAATATCTTAGTTCAAGTTTTAACTAATTATATTTTTTTTTCAATCCTTATTTTCAGTGGAACATCGACTACATGCAACAGAATCCTCAATTTTGCACAATGAACGTAGGTATGTTTGTATAGAATATATATATATATATTTTAGTTATATATTCAATGCTTAAAATATTATGACTATAATAATATATTATCTACCTGACCACCAACAACAACGACTGACGAGTAATCGTCGCAGAAAGCTAATTATTAAAACCAACATTTTATAGGTCCGATGGGTATGCACTCGGCTGCGGCTTGACTCATCGCGAAATAACGGTCAGTGGCAATCAACGTGTAATCGACATAACGCCGTTGACGCTGATGACCAGACTACGTATTCATCAACTAATTCCAAGTCATAATAAACGAATATTGTGCAAAGTACAAACGGCCGCGTACTTAACGTGTTTTTGATATATAAATAGTAATGTTTGTATTTATTTATTTATATATATATATATATATATTATGTAGAGTGAGAGATATTTCTATTAGATTTAAGACTGTATAATATATTTAAGACAGAAAAAAAAATAGTATACATAACTTAATAGATAGTTAAAAGAATTCAACCTTAGAAAGCTCAGCCAACAAATATCATATAGTCGTCTTCCACCGTGTGTATTATAAAGACGAAAAAAATAATACTTAATCCTCATTTTTATTATTTGTCACGTAAGCATAACAATTCAATATACGTAATATATATTATTACCATGTAGAAGTTTGTAAGTCGAGTATAATTTTCTAAGTTTTATGTGAATTATTAACGTTAGTTTTCAATGTGATTTTTATTATTTTTACCAATTTAGTATTCTTTTAACGAACTTTACTCGTATGATGATTTTGTTTGTATAATATATTCAATCTTTAAATGACTCGATATAGGTACTTTCTGATTTATTTGCAAGTATACGTGGTGAATTTCTTAGTACATTTTCGTGTTACATTTCAATGTACACTTGAGTACATACATATTTCTATTATTTCTTGGATTTTTAGTTTTTCGAATGGAGAAATTCATATTATTTCTTATTTCATATTTTGAAATGTAATTTTTTATAAAAATATTTGAACACAAAATTCAAAATACAGGTTTGAAATTTAAAGTATATTAAAATTCACTTGAATTTATAATTGTATTTTTTTTTACAAACATGTGAAATTATGGTACCTATTTTAAATTACATTAATTTACCGTGATAAATCGTGTCTATGAGTATTTTAAGTTTAAAAAAAATCACTTTGTATAATCAATGTATATAATAAAAATAATTAAGTACTACACGTAACAATTTAATAATAACTAGGTAGTGTGTGCGCGTTATTATTATAGATGGCGTCAATTTCATTATATAATTTGATGCACATTCCAATTCAATTTTCGCACATTTATTACAGTTAGATTATTGAATAAATACATTATTATTATAGTAATGCAATATAGAAGAGATCGAAGTATTCGGTTTAGTAGGTCATAAACAAAATATTTTGTACGGTATACTTCATCGCGTTTTCTTTATTATATAACAATCAACGGTTTTTGAAAATATTTTTTTTTTTGACTTTATGCCCTCGCATTGTTATTAGTCATGTCCTATAAAACGACCAAATTTGTTTGTTAGTATTATTATTATATACATATATATTTATGTATATATTTTTTTTGTAGGAATTAGTGAGATTAATTTATTATTCGTTTCATTAACTGTGCTTTTGAATGAGTTTAAGTGTATAAAATAAAAATACAAATTTTAACATTATAGTGATAACGGGTGCTAAGCCACCAAAGTTATTATATATCTAGGTACCTATAATATGTTAGTTTATGAATCTTATTTTTGTTTAAAATTTTAACATTCGGTTGTACGATCTCTAGTATTCTTTATGCTCGACAAAACATAATGAAAACAATATTTATATAGTATTGTATATTTATTTTTTAAACATTTTTAATGTTTTGTGCAATTTTAATTTATTTTGTTTATTCCAAGTAGATCTCAAAAAAGTAGATGTTTTGACAATTTTTTTAATTAAATTAATCTCGAATGTTTATTTTATACTTATTGGTTCTCTTCCGGATGAATGAATTTTCAACACGATTATACATCCTCCTCGGCCAAAAAACGGCCTTCCGTTTGAATAAATTAATAATTATGATTGCATTCTAGGAATTTCATATTTTTGTATGTTTAGGAGCATTTATTAAAATACATTATTGTAATACTTTTATCGTTCCCCTCTCACTGTCACAACTGCACAATATTATAGGTATTATATAACATAAAATAATTATGTACATCGACAATGTTCCAATATATGATATGTATACGGTTTTTGTTTTTTATATTAATTTTTATTATTATTATTATTACTATTGTTATTATATTACTAATAAAAAATATGATTTTATGAGAGGTGGCATTTTTTGCCCCAGTCATTTTAAATAAGCTAAGCAGTTTAATTCAATGTTAAGCGTCAGCTAGTACAGCGTATAAGCTTTTACATAATATTATATACCTACATATATATTATATTATGTACTATTTATTACATTATATATATATATTTTGACTATTAAAATCAGCACTTAACTATTAACTAAAGATTTGCGGAATCGTTCACCACCGTATATTTTAATTGACCAAAATATGAATAATAATATAACGATTCTACCTACATGAACGCAATTCATAATAAATTACTCAAAAAAAAAAAAGATGGACTATATACGTATATTATATACCCTACAAAACGCATACCTACTTTATAATTTAACCTCGATCATATTATAATTATATTATCATACCTACAGTCTATACCGCCGTTATTGAATTTCCAACTGTTTTATTTGTAACATTTATGAAGATTTTGTGTAAGATGTATACAGTGTGAAACTCTGAATATTTTGTGACACCTAAATTAATATTATATATTATTTATATATTTATTGTAAATGTTAAAAAAATAATTAGTTTCACTTACGGGACAGACATCTGATTGATGAACACAGCGTCAATTATCGAATATTAATTAAAATTCTGATGACTTATTGTTTTTTATTTTATTTTTGGCTTTTATGAATGCATTTTTCATCGGGAGAAATGTACAATTTTTTCATTGTACAGTATTCCGTATAATTTAATAAATAAATTTGTCAGTTGAATAATACGATATATCAAGTGTACCACATAATAATATATATTCTCTTATAAATATTATACGAGTACCATATAAAAAATCGATGTTATCATTATAATCGTTATTATAATATTATCACTACCCTTAGCTCATACTTAGTATGTAGCTACTTATAGTACATGATCTATAAGTTATTACCTACCTATTATATTGTTCGACGTCTCTCTGACTTAGTAATTACAATATTATACGCATCAATATATAGATGGTACTCAGGTAATTACAAATGTTATTATAATTTAATTCTACTTTTATTTTCCAATTCATTAAGTTAGATAATATATATGTGATTAAGAATAAATAGACCAAAATATATGATGCTATTTATGTTGTTGTAGTGCAATTAATAATTATTATTTAAAAATCGTTGAATATAATATATATACCCGTGTTGTTAATTAATTATACATATTAGTATTTTTACGTTATAGTGTTTAAAAATTAATTTATAAATAAATTAAATGTTTGTGTGTGTGTGTGTGCATGCATGTGAAAAAAATGTTTAATTATTTTGTAACCTAGAAAATGTGTTTCACTTCACATATTTTAAAGTCTACTTATTATCTGGTATAGTATGTAGTTTTTTATGGTTGACCTAAATCAACCACATTGTATTTAAGTCGTTTCAAGTCCCTTTTAGTCAATTATTACATTATTATAATTATTATTATATACATGAAAAGTAAGTGTACGTACATGTTTTTTAGGTAATTATTATATTATCATTATTATTAATACCTACCTAATTGTACACTTAATTGCTGTCTAGTACCAGTACCTGTATGACATTATTAATATTACATTTTTGTTTTAATTTAAATAAAATATTATGATTATAGACCTTTTGAAAAAAACATTCAAAGTGTGTTTTATGTTTTATTTTTAAACATTGTACCTTGTATTCCATTTTTGATCATGACTCAATAAAAATATAACAATAACATCATCCATGATACTATATAATTCGATACATGCTAACTTTAAGCAGATATTACACTCCTTACTGAAATTTATTCTCTTAAAATTTAAATTTTTTACAATAATTTAGAATTTAAGAGAAAAAACCATTTTACAATAGAACTATATAGAATATATACATCGAGCTGCGGTGTGTACTTATACACAAGTATTATAATAGCAATCATAAGAATTATATAGACTGTCTACATTTCTACAATAAACAAAAAAATATCTTTCAGTGCAAATAATTTATGTAATATCCCATATTACTATATTTAATTCACCGATAACTTGCATTCATCAACTGTCGATGACGTAACCATGCAGCTCGTACTTGTAAATGATTGTTTGTCACCGTTATCGTCACCACTGCAGTTGATTTGCTCGATCGCCAAGTATTCGGCTAGTAGCGATTCGATCTGTTCTAACGAAACTCGGAATTCATCGGAATCCATCCCCTCTTCAGTGTACTTGTGCAACAGCTTCCGTTTTGCCAACATTGATGCGAATCGCTGGCAGTATCGTTCGAATACGTCCCTCACCGCTGTCGTATTGGCCACTACCGTGCCACTATTCTGAAGTCCGTGAGACGGTACACTGTAACTAAAAGTCTTGAGGTTGTCTGGTAACCAACAACGTTCTGGGTCAGAAATCCATCCTGTAGCCGGCTGCAGTGGTATGCCACCACTGCTGTCCGTCTCTAAGCCTCTGCCCCGAAAAGTCATGACGGCGGCCATTACGACAGCCTCGATGGTATCGGCACCAGTGCAACGCCGCTGCTGCCGTACTACTCCAAACAGCTGTGTGGCCAGTTCGGAAATAGTGTACATGCCCGTGTCTGTTTGCCCACGAAACGTGAATGGTGCAAATCCTGGAACAAAAAAATGCAATCTTGGATACGGCACTAGGTTGGCGGTGCCCTTTCTCATGTCGGCGTTCAACTTGCTGGAGAACCGGAGTCCGGTCGTCGTGCCAGACATTATCTGCGACACCAGGTGGTTGAGATCAGCGTACGCGGGGATGGCGGATGCACCTCCACCTCTATTACCACTACTACAGCATGTGTCAAACAGCGCCCGGTTGTCTGCCAGATATGTTGCATGTGCGTCGCCGACCAACCGGGCCGCAGACAGCAATACGTTGTACGACTCGGTAGGCTCGTCCGACACGGTCATCCACGGTGCTATGCTGTACGTGTGAGCCACCTGGTTTGGGTACGACACTCGTACGTGGTCCAGCACGCGTCCCCCCAGACCGGAGCCAGTGCCGCCGCCCATCGAGTGCACCAACTGAAACCCTTGGAGCCGATCACACCGCTCTGCTTCCGACTGAATAGTGTCCTCGATAAGACTCAATATTTCACTGCTACCATAATAGCCTCTGGCCCAGTTACTTCCAGTTCCACCATGTCCGCCAACAAAGTTTTGCTTTCTGTATGCGTTACCACCACACCGCCGCCTTCCAATCGTATTTAACAATAACGCTGAATCCGAATCAACAAGCACCGCGCGAGGCACGTAAATTCCACCTAAACCGTTCTATACATTAATTTTAAAACAAGACTTACCCAATTATGCGGGTATAATAAGTCAGTGCTCACGTAAATATGCATAAATAAGTTGGAATAACTATAAAGTTGAAAATATATACAGGGTGTTTCTGAAATGAATGAGAACATTAGTATACTTGTACTCACTGTGATAACCCAATGAAGATTTTTTGAAAATTTTTTTCTATCTTCAAAATCTGGGTTTCTTCAAGTTATTTTTAGAACATTCTCTTAAATATAAAAATAAAAGATCTAGTTGTATTTTTTGCAAAATTCTAATACGAATCGAGACATCACATCGTTTTTGAGCTTGTCGCGCGTTTTGGACGCTCGAATCGCTGACTAAAAAAAAGTGGTGTGACACATCGATTTGTATGAGAACACTGCAAGATTAACGGTGGTATTAGTTATTTGTTGTTATTCAACATACATGATTAACTAACACATTATTTTACATTGTAAACTACTAAATTAAAACGATGAAATAATAACATAATTATGATAAACAGAACGTTAAATGATCTAATTTATTGCCATGTTATATTGTTGTAGGTGTAAATAAAATCCGTGATGTCATAAGTTTGAGGTAAAAGAAACTAACTATTTGTGTATTTAATACTGAATTTCTTGTTTTTATTCCAGCTCTGTTAATCATAATTATGTTATTATTTCATCGTTTTAATTAGTTTGCAATGTAAAATAATGTGTTAGTTAATCATGTATGTTAAATAACAACAAATAACTAACACCGCCGTTATTCTTGCAGTGTTCTCATACAAATCGATGTGACGTCTCGATTCGTATGAGAATTTCGCAAAAAATACAATTAGAACGTTTATTTTTACATTTAAGATAATGTTCTAAAAATAACTAGAAGAAACCTAGATTTTTAAGATAGAAAAAAATCTTCATTGGTTCATCACAGTGAGTAAGCGTATACTATAATGTCCTCATTCATTTTAGAAACACCCTGTATATAGTAGGTAAGGTTATTTTTGTCTATCGGGTTTTTTAGGGTTGAAATCAATTAATGAGCGGTTTTCGGATGCAACCCATTAAATATTATCTAGGTGACATTTACGCAAGAGGAATATTTCCATTACTTTCACTATATTTTTAGTTTTTTCATTTTATCATATAATTTACGAAACTTTTGAGTTAAGTACAGGTTAGGTACAAAGAGATTTATTTAACAATTAAAGCGTATTTCTTCAATGAATGTCTTATAAGTTATAATATTTTAAAATATTACAAAACAAAATTAAATCGCTCTAACTTTTAAAAATTTAAAAATATATTAATTTTGGAGTAAGATTAAACCCGGTAGATTTTACAATCGCCCAATATTTCATTTGTTTTCTAATTCCGATATAGTATATCAAGAATTAACAACTTGCTAACTTATGATAGGTTCGCGTAAAATAGTGGATTTTTTTAATTAGACTGTAAAAAAGTATAAAATTCATATTTTCCAACTAGACTATAAGATGACATAAAAATAATAATATAAATATTATATACTTTGGAATACAATTCTTATATAAAGTAACTACTATAACTTTATATTTTTTCCAAAAATTCTATAACTATTTGAAATTAATTATTAATTTTTAATCCTTTTTCTTTTTTGTTCTTATATTATATTTTCTATTATCAATTTTTCTAATACTAAAATGCTTAAAAAAACCATTCAATTGATGTATAAGGTAAAAATAATAGAAAATAATTGAAAGTATTTTAAACTTTTAATTAGTAACTATAACTACTTCTTTTGAGTACCTATTAGTATTTGTACTCAAATACTTTTTTTACTGAGCATTAAAATACTTATTTTAATACTTTTATAAAAGTATGTTTTACGGGACTACTAAAAATCTTTAATGTTATTAATTTATGTAAGAAAAATTGGTAATTGAGTACAATAATAGAAAATCCTTCAAATCAATAATAAAAGGGGGTCAAGTCAGCACATGTGCTACATAACATTAGGTTTCGAATAGGTTACTCTAATAATGGGAGTTGTATGAATTCCACCATTTTAATATAAATTCCACCCAATATTTATTTATGTAGATTCCGCCGACTGCTTACCGATTTATCATATTACACAGTATTTTTTTTTAATTTTTAATAAAAACTATTCAAACATTGTTGTCCATAACGATAGATATGATATAATTATATATAAATAATAATACAATTCAAATACCTAGTGATTAGTTTTTAATAAAAAATTTTTACAATTAAATTTGTTACGTTAATTTTAGTGCTACGTAAGTTGATTTTTTTTTTAAATGGTGGTTTGATGCTAGTTTTATATAAATGAAACAATACATTTTCTATTTAAATAATCGTCAAAAAGTTTTTTTTATTTTTTGTTTATTTTATTATACTTTAGCCCTCTTATCGTATAAGAATCAATTTGTATTTTTAAATTCAATACACGTCAAAACAAAAGTATATTTGTACATGCTTTAGTGAATTGCGTTAGGTGATTAATCTACGTGTTAAGTTTTGAATGAAACAATTCACAAATCACAACTATTAGTTGTGTAGATGTAAGCATTTTGTTATTATTAAAATAAATAATTTACAAATTTAATATTAAATGGGTTAATATAGCTAGTGGAATCAATATGTAAAAAAAAATATCAAAGTCGATACGTGACTACGTGAGTACGTGACGCAATTGATAGATTTCTTGACATGTGAAAAGGTCATTTCTTTTTGCGATTGCGATAAACGCTCTAATAATGTAAAGAATACGTTCATTTTGAATTCAATAGTTAATCAATAAGTTGATACTCGTATTTTAGTCTTTCGGTTACCTAAATATCCCCAAGAATATAATAGGTATTTACGATATATTTTCTGATATATGGCTGTCGTAGACATATATTGTAGAATTCGACATTTTACTAAACGCCTAGGCAAACATATAGTCAAAGAATTTAATTTTTTATGCAATTTCTCACTATCCACCTAGGCATTTAGTTAATGTACATTTTAAGTCAGGTAAATAATAAAAAAGTCGGCAAGTGGGTACCGCTCTGCTGTACATTAGGGGGTGGGGTGGACCTCGGACTAGGGTAGGTTAAATTTGAATGCAATGATAGGTATCATTGTATACGAAAAACGATTCTGAACGGAGATGATTTGTCAGTCTAGAATATTTAAAGTTAGATATAAATATAAACAATTTTATGAATTTTGAACTACAAAATAATTTGCAAATATTCATGATTTTGACGAGTTTTTGTCAACATTTGAACTTCAAATGTTAATAAAAAAAAATTGTACCTATGCATTCTTATAATTTTTTTATCGCTATAAGAATAACTTATGAGGAACTTTGTATTAATTTTTCAAATATTTTGACTCCGCCAAAAAATTTTTATCGACACATCAAAAAAAATTCTTAGGAAAATTTAAAATTTCATTTGTCTTTAAATAGCTCAAAAAAAGTCAAAATATTTTGAAAATCAAATCACGTACCTAAAGAAAATAACAATCTAAATAACTGGTAACATTTTTAAGTATACTATTTGAATAACAACAAATATCAAAAATCGTTTGAGGCTAAACCGTTATTTAACGCGGTTTTGTAAAAATTTATACTTCAAACACTCATAAAAATTTTTTGTCTGAATCCGGTAGAGAACTTTACAGATATTTGAAGAAAAATTTATGGAGAACCTTGTACCAAATTTTCAAAACTTATTTATAAAAGAAAAAATTTTTACGATTTTCAAACCACAAAATTACTTGCAAATTTTCGCAATTTTGACATATTTCGTATAAATTCGAACTTTAAGCACTTATAAAAAAAAAATTGTGACTAATGATTTTGAATTTTTTTTTATCACTTTAAGAACAACTTATAAGAAACCTTGTATTAAATTTTCAAGATTTTCTGATCAGCCAAAAAATTTTTATCGTTATTTAAAAAAAAAAATACTTAGAAAAATTGAAAATTTCAATTGTCTATAAATAGTTCAAAAAAAGTCAAAATTCTTTGAAAATTTAACTTTGTATGGAGAACGCTAATATAAACATTTTGTGAAAATTTCAAGTATTTATATTGATTAGTTTTTGAGTTATAGCAAAATAAAAAATTCGATTTTGACGAAAACTGGTTTTGCGTAAAAAATCTCGTTTTTCCCTAATTTTTTTAGGGGTTTTCCCGATTCATTTAAAAAATATTGAAAATTTTTAACTTTTGACCCACCAAAGTACCAACTAGATTCAATTTCCTTTTCAAAGAGGGGCTGAAGTCAAAAATCGAAGTATTTTCACTGCTCCAAATGTTGTCGACAGACACAAAAAAAAAAAATAAACAAAAAAAAAACACACATCATTGTAAAATCAACACATTCATCACTCCGTTCAGAATCTAAAATGAAACATTTTGCATTATTTTAAAAATGTAACTATGTTTTCTATTAATTATTTATTGCTAGTTCATGTACAAAATTACTTATTTAATATAATATATTTATGTAAATGAGTTAGTGATAGACATTCGAAACGGCATTTACCAAGTTAGTACAGTAATTGTTATAATAAAAAATTGGTGTTCCAAAGAAAAACTTCAACAAATTTCAAATAATGGTTTAGAACAGGGTGGTCCAAGCTTTTATAATCGGCTGAACACTTACACTTTCATAAAAAAATTGAGGGTCGCCAAAAGAAAACAATGAATGTAATGTTTGGCATTGTTTTTCAGAAGCCAATTTTTCATTATCAACTGAACACCCTGTGATGGTTATCGGTTAATCTGTTGCACGATTTTATTGACGAATTGCGAATACGCTTTCTGGATTTAGACTTAATTAAATTCATAGTATAAAATGCAATTCACAAATATCCGTGCTTTCAAATAATGATCGAAATTCCGTAATTTTGGGGGCCAAAAAAAAAGCTTCGAGGGCCTTGTGGTGACTCGTGGGCAGCGGGTTGGACTGTCCTAGTGTTTTTAAGACAACAAAGTACAAAAAGACAAATTTATATGTGTCTATAGTGAAGGCGTAGTAAACTTATAAATTTCCAACGATTAAATATTTTGTATTTTTTGTTTTTGTATTAAAAAAAGGTAAATGTAGATACTATCAAATTTTATCAAACAGTAACATATACTCGTAACAACTAACAACAAGTAATAATTAAAAATTAACAAACATTTGTAATTATAATAAAACCTTTTTATTCATTCACTCTTACTATTACACCTAATTATTAATTATCTTTACATATTTATAGTTTAAATTTTAAAACAATTATAGTACCAGAGGACACGAAAATATAAATACTTCATACACCTACGTATTTTACATATTAATACTTTATTTATATAAAATAACAATAAATAATTAATAGAAAATTATAGTTACATTTTTAACCTATACCTAAATTTAACTGGGTGAGCAGAATGTCCATATTTTCTTAAAGTAGCCAGTAGGTATAACGTTTATATTTAATCGTAGTTTCCTATCAGAAATGTAATAATTGTGATTACCGTGCTTATCCAAATACATAAGCCGTGTGGCACAAGCTTTAATCTTTAAGTTGCTATATTTCTTACACTATTTGTATTAGGCATTTCCAACGATAATTAATTAATCTTATAACAAATTAACAAATATCTTTCACCTACACTTTATTTTATAGTTTCCGGTTGCTGCATATTAACAATGGACACTATTTTTTTTTTTTTTTTTAATACGGAGAGAAAATTTATTAAATTATTATGTTTTAATTTTTATTAAATAATTACAAATTTTAAGAATACAGGCAATTAAAAAATGGATATTTTAATTTTTGATGTACCAATAAATTTTGTAATTCTAGTGTTGTTGTAAATAATAATAGTGAACAAATTATCGACTAATCTAAAAAATTAGGTTATGATTAGACAGATAGCCTTAAGCCTTATAAAAGTTGAAAGAAAACGACTGCATCCAAATTGGTTCCCTATAGAATATCAAGTAAAACGTGATTCAATAATTTATAAAAAAATTCAGTAACGTACGCAGGATTTTTTTTAAGGGGGCGTCATAATATACTCGTACCTACATGAATGGATGACCTTTTAGCACTTAAGAAAAAAAATACAAACACCAAAATAATAAATTTTTTTTTCAAACATTGTTATTTATACCTGTGTATATTTTTTGGAATGAATCTTGATGACAGTTCGTATTGAACCGTCAATATGTTATCCATAGACAAAATGTGACGTTAATACATAGGCGGAAATAGCAGGGGGCTAAGGGGGCCCAGCCCCCCAATTTATTAGCCCCCCGCAAACTATAAAAAACTTTGTAATTTTGAAATTTGATTAGAGTACATTTTTTTTTAGCATTCATATAATTCATATTTCACACACCTATATGTATTTATATAAAAATAAAAAATAAAAAATAATCACAATTAAAATGTTCAAAAATATTATGTAACGTAGTCAGGTTATCCAAATTTGTATAATCTTATTGTATTGCCTATACCTTATCATCAACTTCTTGCGAAAGAAGTTATGCACCGAATTAGAACTTGGACAAGAGCTACAATGGAACTACTAGATTTACTAATATATCCAAATCCATATTGTATGTTATATGACAGTGAAAAAATCTCAATATTTTTTCACAAAAAGATAGATTGTTATCCCTAAGCTAACAATTGTATTTATATATAGGTACCTATATATAAATAAAACATATATGTATTAATGTTTAACATGTTGGATATTTTTATTTAAATATTTAGAGAATAATATAGATATAATATAGTTATATACTTATAAATACGATTAAAACTTAGTGTTAAATTTTAAGATACTAATAATAATCATAGTTTAACAATAGCATCCACGGATTTTTTCAATGTTATGATAATCAAGGCTTAACCCCCCCCCCCCCCCCCCACTACCAAATTGAACTAATTTACTAATTTAATATTATTTGAGTCTATATTTGAAAAGATACTTTAAGCTATTTAAGGGGGTATCATATCTTCCTGACACCCCCTGCGTACGACACTAAAAATTCAAATTAGGGAATATTATAGGGTTGTAGGGTTCCCTGCTATATTATAAGTTATGCTTTAAAATAAGTTTTAGCTTCAGTAGTGACGTGAAATATTTTACTCCGTGCATCCCGTTAGGATTCTGTCTTCCCACCAGTCTGGAGTCGCCACCCCAAGCAAGTAAACAAAAAAAATTTACAAAAATCAATATTTATCGATGAATGATGATATAAAAAAACTACACAACCATTAATTTTCGGGGGGGTTGAACCCCCAAAACCCCCCTTGTATACGTATCTGCGCCACCCAATTCTAAAAATAACATAGGTATTTGGTTAATTTTCTCATGGCCATAGTTATAGTTAGGCTGTTTGATCATCTATATCGTAACAATAAATGATAATATTTGTACTCTTAAGCTTTCAACTAATATTATATTATTGATACTAGCTATACGGAATAAGGAGCTAATTAAGTCTATGGTTAATATGGTTTAGATATTTATCAATTATCATTGAATATTGACGTTCGATTTTGATTATTTTAAATTTGAATACATATTATTGTTATTATTTAACCTATAGTTTGAAACCTTACCTTCTAGGATACTTACTAAATTCCATTATTCCACCTTACACTACTAATCTATAGCATTATATCATTATAATACTAGTTACTATCGAGTAGCGCACTCATTCATCCAATCATCCATCTATTCATACATCCATCCATACACTGACTTGAATCACGAGACTCAAAAAACTACCTTCGCACCTCCTCTGAATGGTTTCAATGATATTGTATTATCAAAATTTTACATGATTAAAGTGAAATGTACAATATTTTTACCTTGAGATTCATCATAATACACATTTATGTGCTCCAACTGTTCATCCGAAGAATAACCGGAAAATTTACCTTCCTCATCAAGTCCATGTTCATTAGATATGATTTTCCAAAACTATAAAAGTTTATAAAGTCATCGCAAATATTAGTTGTGATTTTTTATTTCCATCCGGCCACTATAGTCAATATAAAAACAACGACTCGCTGCAGACTATTACAATTTACAATAACTCAAATACAAATCAAAGTAAAATCATTAACTTGTATTTTTTTCAAGTTTAGAACCGACGTGTCAAACGACGGCGCCATGGGAACTGCTTTTGCATTAAATACATATATAAAACTAGATCGTTCGAAAATAACCTTTATAGTATACGGACAAATATTATCATACAATTATTAAATCATACTATTTGAATATTTCATGTTAATAGTGAACAAATTATTAACAAAGGCATAGTACAAACATATAAGTATAGGTATTTTCGCCTAAGCTATAACAACCGTATAAGTAAAGAATTATTTTAAGAGGACGTCGTTGTCGTCGTAGTGTCAAACCCACATGTGTTGTCTCCGTTTTATTCACGTACAGCATATTAAATTTTCGTTCACCATTTTCAAAAGTGTACTGTTAGTTTCGATATAAGAATGAATTGACCTATTATATTATAGTTTAAAGGTAAGATTATTATCTAAGGCCCCGCGTAGACTTTTATTGATATTATTATTTTAAAGTAAGTTATGATCATTTTAAAATATAGAGTTTTAAAAAGGTCATAATACTTACTTAAAAATAATAATATCAATAAAAGTCTACGCGGGGCCTTAGATAATAATCTTACCTTTAAACTATAATATAATAGGTCAATTCACTCTAATATCAAAACTAACAGCATATTTTTGAAACTGGTGAACGAAAATTTGTTATGCCGTAAGTGTGTAAGACGGAGATAACAAATGTGGGTATACGACAGCAACGTCCTCTTGATGTTTAATGTATACTTGTATTTGATAAATATGATTTATAAACTATTGACTATTAAATAATAACTTTTAATAGTTAATTACCCAAACCGATTAAATCACCAATAGTTGAAAATGAAGTAAGAGAAAAAAACAAAAAACCCTAATATATTATACAAGGTGATTCGTTAACTTCAAAAATTCATCAGAAAAGAAATTATTAACTTTTGAAAAGAAAATACTAAGAAATATTATAAATATAGTTTCGTTTTTGACAACGAACTTATTATATGAAACAGAATGAAAATTGTAGATTTATGATAAATAATTATAGTACCACTACTAGGTAACAAATCATGTTAAATGCCAAAGACTCCAGTATTTTGGTCACAATACATATACAAAAAGTAAAAACGTCAAGCAGAATTAAATCAATTATTGAAGGTAACCGACAGCAACGACTCAGAGAAAGGCCAAGGAAACAATATATTATTGATGGGCTGAGGAGAAATCTGAAAACACAGGAAGTGATAATCGTCACTGACGAATTGAGAAACTATAAAATCCTGATCTGGAAAGATTACAGAGCAGACCAATAATGGCCAAAATTATTTCATAATTGTGAAATCAGAGAAGAAGATGAAGATGATTTATTGAACATGTTTATCTCCCTTTGCTTCTTCAAAAATGCAGTTATTTAAAATATAAATTTAGGAATTTTAAAGACATAGGTACTCTCAAATTCTTAAGCATTTTTGTTTTACTTAGAAGTGTTCTATAGTAATAAAAATCTTCCGTTTTTCAAATGATAATCCTTCTTTTCCATTGTAAATTATTTAGGGGATAATTTTTCTAAAAATGTTGATGTATCAATTTCAAAATTCAAACGTGTAATTTTTAAATTATTTAAATTTGTATATTATTAAGGCATATTAGGTTCACATATGGTAATAGGTTTCGAAGGTAAGTATAGTGATATTATGATAATTTGAACACTATATGTTAATAAATCAATAATTATCGTTAATAAAAATTGTCTAAGTATAAATTAATAAATATTAGATCCGTTAGATCCGATATTATAACTTTTTTATATTTTTTTTTATAATCATTTAGGAAAATTATCCGTAGGTAATATAAATATTTTAATAACTAAAAACTATTCGATAAAAATTTAAATTAAATATATCACTATTTTCAAAGAAAAATTTAAATAATTATCATAAATATCGTACTTATTGTACCTACTGCACACTTTTTTCAATAATTATCTATCTAATCTTTTAGTATTTCGTCAAACATCCATTATTTGTTCAAACATATATATTATTTTGTATTAAATTTTAGGTACACGCCTTAAATTCTTAAATTTATGGTTAAATAATTAAGTTTCTATCCAAGTTAAGTAATAATCAACAAAAAATTACTGATAAACACTGAATTTTTCAACACGGATGAGAATTGTAATATTTTTGCTGCGAAATAAATAATAAAATAATTGTAATAGTGTTAAAATTATTTTAAATTAACCGTCATTATGATCAATATATTATATCAAAATTTGACCACTTTGATAGGTTAAAGAGAGAAGACAAATTACTTTTAAGAACTTAAATCAAAATTAAGCTGGTGACAGAAAAAAAATGTCAAATATCTGGGAAAAAAAATTAATACTAATAATATGTTTTAAAAGAAAAATATGTATTAATAATTAAGTATAAAAATATTTAATTGTTTGTAATGAATAATAATAATTATATATTTATTTTATTTTTTTGTAGCCCACAAGTTGTTTTGTACGAATGTTTTGGCCCAAAACCCAAGTAATTACTTTGAATTTGACATGTCTGCTCTATAAAGTCTATTAGAGATAATCAAAACATTAACAAACTTTAAATATTCTTAAATCTTATTATCTATATTATATTATTATTAAATACAATAAATATAAAGAATATTATTTCGATAAAAAATACATTTTATGTTAATGCGACACACGTACATTGTCTCCAATCCGATTGCCACAACGACCCACTTGAATTTGCAATATTTCTCCCATGCCTAGGTTATGATCACCGCTACTAACAGTTACAGCTGTTAAATAGCTGTTCTGAAATTTTATTAATCTGAATCACGTCACTTTATTTTTAATTGTTTTAAAATAAACAATTGATATCTTACAACCATATACACGCAATAACGTGGCAACTATAGCAGCAGCTGATTAGATATACTGAGCAACAAGTCTGAAGTCAAAGAGTCCCCAAAACCATCAATAAAAATTTTAAAATGTCTCGGTATAATAATGGCGTTCTATATTCAAATAATATTCAAACATTGAAAATTTATCAACTTTTCAAAATTATTAGCTTTCGTATGGTGGAAACGTATATATATATAGATACTTATATACATAATACAATTAGGTATTTAGGTATGATTTGAATTCTTAACTACATACTTGTGTAGGAACTAGGAATCTATTTTGTATTTATGTATAAGCAAAAATGCTAGGACACGTAATAGTGGCTTGTGAGTATCAATAATGTACATTGAACAATATGAACGCTACACCCGCATACATTGTCTCAGTCTTACAAGTATAAAACATAGCAAAAACTGGTTCGCACGGGAAAGAACCGAGAATGCTACAATCATAAATAGGGCTCGGATTTATATGTATTAAAAAAAAACAAAATATGTAAATATATATAACTATATAAGTAATGACAATACATTTTATATCTGATAAAAAAAATTAAAATATGGAGTATAAAAATTTACAAAAAAACATTAATACTGAAAAAAATTGCTTTAAAAATGACCAAAATGAAAATAAAAAAAAAATGAATTATTATGAAATTAAACGTTCTTCATATTGATCTTGAAAGCAATGGAATTACCATATAGATGCTCAAATTGTCAAAGTTAAATGATCTACTCGTGGTTTGGTCATAACACAGATTTGTAACAACTATAAATAGGAGCGATCTATCGTTTATCGAAATCAAATATCGAACATATTATATCGACCGTAGATTAAGTTCAATAATTGGTATTATTTTGTTTATGTACTTTTGGAAATATGGGAAATTTTCTTTATTGAAAAATACACTTACTATGTATAATTAATAATAAATCGTAAATGGACAAATTGTCAAAATATATATATAGAAAAAAAATGGAGTTATTGAGAAATATGTAAAATAAAATACAGTTAATTTCATTGGAAATCACTTGAACGAATTTATCACTTACCTAAATTAATTAATTAAGTCACAATAAAAATATATATTTACTTATAAATTTGAGCCCTAGTCATAACATTCATATCTAAGAAATTAAATTTTCATCACATAAAAAGGAAATATCTTGGCTATGAAACATCGTTTTTATTTGTTTGATATCACTTATACGAAAAGATAAAAACGATATTCTATAGCTTAAATTGTTTTCCGTTTTATGTGGTAACAATTTAATTTCTTAGTTATCGTCAGACTAATTTGTAGAAGTTCTATCTATATATTGTCTATTTTTCAAGAGGGACAAAAAACGTGTTATTGATTCAAAAATAAGAATACTTAAATAAATGTATTTGATCTTGATGGCTTTAATATTATTTTTAACAAAATACCCCAAAAATTAAATAAAACACTTGTAACAGGACTTAGAATTTTTTCTTCATAAAAAAAAAAAAAAAATTGGATAACATTTTTTAATTAAATGGCATTATGAATAAGTAGGTACCTAACTAATAAGTATAAAAACTAAATACCTAACTAATACAAATTAAAAATAAAAATAACAGTTGATAAAATAATATTATCATTGACAACAATTTATTACAATAATATTATTTTCTCTCTATGGAGATGGAACTTTTTCTTAAATAACAAATCAGGTATGACTTTTTAGGAGATGGGACATTTTCGCTTTATGTTGTATGTTTGTAAATACTTTCATGGGAGAATAAACTATTATTTTTGAGGCATCATGCTTTTAAACTATGCATTATCATTAATTTTATTTGAAAAAGTTATAAGCAAAAAATTGCATTTTTGGAGTTAGAACTTTTACGAATTAGTCTAACTGTAGCCTTCTCAGTTCTTTCCTAGCGCTTAACTGTAGTTTTTGCTATATTTTACATTTGTAAAATGAATACAATATATGCGTGTATAGCGTGCTCTTATAAACTAAACAACTATAGAATTAATGTAGTAATGGTCTTCAAGTGTGTCCATATAGAATAGTAGAGTAAAAGCTTCTCCTGTAGGTTTTATATAGTATTTAATGCTAGGTTAAAAAATTACATCCAATATATTAAAAATTAAAATTCATTAAAATAGAATAACTAGTATGTACAATGTACATAAGTACATGTGTATGTTTTTATAATTTATACTTATTATATTTTTAGTAGCTATATGGTATAAATATTAGATACAACGTTTCCTTTTTTAAATAATAGATACTCATTTTTAAAAAATAATAACATTTTTCAAAATTTACATTCCATACATTTTCATAACTTTCTACTGTTGTCATTTTAAATTATTTGCATGATAACATACATTTTAAATTAAAAATTCAGAAACAGAATATTTTTAGGAGTATTTTGAAATTTTGAATATCGATACAAAAACAATTAAGTTTCTAATAATATAAGTTATAAATTATAATAGTTAGATGAATGAAGTAGAGGTCCATTGTCTCTTGGTATGTCGCCAAATGTTGGTCCGGTATCCCGATCATCTAAATTTTTTGAAAAATATCCTTGCTAGGAATATAAAACTTAAAAAGTGCTTAATTAAATGTGTACCGCTCTGCTGCTATAGTAGGTGTGATATAGGTCACTGTTACAGATTTGCGTTAAATTTGAATTCAATGACGTATCATTATACCTATTTACAAAAAACGATTCAGTGTGGGTTCTGTCTATATTAGTCTATATTACTAAGTATATTAATATACCTTACCTATATATTACATAATATTATGTTTAAATGTTTTTAGATTCTGATCAAAGTGATGAATTTATTTATTTTTATTTTTATTTATTTATTTTAAACGCCATACAGCTTTTTCAAATATTACATATTAATGAATACACAATATAATATATTTTACACATATATATATATCTAAACATAACACATTTGATATCAATAAACTAGAATTATATAGTAGTACATAGTAGGCTCCTGAAAATTAAATATAACTGAACAAACCTAAATTAGAAAAAATGATTAACTAGTATGATTGTTAACTAGAGACATAGCTCTCCTTAGAGGATCATCATCCAAATAATTTCTGGATACTGCAGCAAGGTAGTAGGGGTCACGAGAACGGGTTGTACCTGGAATGCGAAAACCTATTCTAGATAACAAGTCTGGGGAGTCAATTACACCAGAGACTAAGCCATTCAAAAGTTTAATGTCACTCATATTTCTTCTTTCACTTAGGGTGGATAAATTGAGTGCCATTAAGACGGGTTTATAGTCGTGGGGTTCATGATTTATGCCCATAGATCGAGAAACCATATTCAAGAAACGATGCTGAACACGTTCAATTCGAACAATGTCACATTTGGTCCTTGGAGACCATACTACAGATCCATACTCTACAATCGATCTAACTAGAGAATTATATAATAACAACAAACATCTTACAGACATGACCGACCCTGCATGTCGTCTTATAAACCCTAATGATCTCAATGCTTTGCCTACTATCCAGTCAATATGAGGTGCAAACGATAACGTTGGAGTAAAAATAAAACCTAAATCTTCAACTTGGTTTATTCGCTGTAATATCACGTTATCAATAGAGTAATCATAATGAATAATTGAGTGACGTCTCGAAAAAGACATAACTTTACATTTGTGGATTGCCAGCTCTAACCCAACTGTATTACACCAATTGACTAACTTATTCAACGATTCTTGTAACGAAATAGCATCACTCTCAGATTGAACGCAATTAAATAATTTTACATCATCCGCAAATAATAACATTTTGATGTCAACAGATTCGCATAAAGTATTTATTAGAATATTAAATAGAAGCGGAGACAAGTGCCCACCTTGCGGGACTCCGGAAGTGACTAAATATTCCGCGGATTTTTGATTAAATAAGGATACGAACTGTCGTCGACCAGTTATATAGGATTTGAACCAGGAGAGCAGAGGTTCACCTACACCCAATTTATCCAGAATATCAATTAACACTATATGGTTTATGGAGTCGAAAGCTTTAGAAATATCAGTAAATATCACATCAACTTGACTCATGTTTTTGAAGCTATCCCTGATAAACGCTGAGAATTCTAAGGCACTAGTTGTTGTGGAACGACCGCCATAAAACCCATGTTGATTTGTTGATAGGACTAGTTTAAATTTACGTTCAATACATTTATGGACAATTTTTTCAAGTAATTTACCAATTAGAGGTAAACCAGAAATTGGACGATAATTAGATACTGACCCTGGGTCTCCTGATTTATAGATAGGTGTTACCTGGCTCGTTTTCCATATTGATGGAAATATACCTTCGGCTAATGAGAGGTTAAATAAGTAGAATAGAGGATATTTTAACTGTGCCCTAATATTAAATAAAAATTGGGCTGATATACCATCAGGCCCACGACTCTTAGTTGTTCTCAAGGATAGTAAATTTTCTTCGACCTCATTAAATTCAATAGTAAGTCTAGAAGGCAAAAATGTAAATGGTTTAATGCCAATATTTTCAGTATTCCAGTGTGGAGGGGGTAACGGTGATTTGTAAACGGAATTGAAAAGGAGTGCAAATAGATTCGCAATATCTATATCTGATGCAATAATATCACCATAATGCATCACATTAGGGATACCTGATGTATTTCGGCGATTATTGATAAACGACCAAAATTTATGTGGGTCATTCTGGAGGGAAGTATTTATCTTACCTAGATAAGACTCATATGCCAGCCTTGACTCAAGTTTTACTTGAGCACGTAATAAAGAAAATCTATGACGATAGTGCATTGTGCCGAACTGTTTCAATTTTTTGTGTGCAATTTTTTTGCTAATGATTAAACGTTTCAATTTGAGTGTTACCCATTTGGGGAAAGTTGAGCGACGAAATATATGGAGTGGTACATATTGCTCAATTAACGTTATTAAAATTGTTTGTAGACGATTAGCTGCAGCTTCGATTCCAAGATTGTTAAACTCACTTTCCCAATTAATGGAGCTCATATTATTAGTAATCGAGTTATAATCGGCACAATTAAAATTACGAAATGAGTGTTGATCGTCCAATTGAGGTGGCACATCGGGCATGGAATATGTAATGCTTAATGGTGGATGATACTTATCTGGCGTAACTAATGAGTCTAGTGATGTGTCAACAACTATGTCTATTTCAGATGTGAAAACAAGGTCTAAGAGTGAACCAATATGGTTTCTAATGGAATTATTTTGAGAAAAATCTAAAAAACGATATATATCACCTATTGCCTTGACATTATCATTAACGGTACCCGATAATGACAATCCCGAGACACTATTATGCCAATTAACATTTGGTAAATTGAAGTCACCACATATAATTCCCATATTACACCCAGAAGACTGCCACAATTCATCAACAGTTTCAGCATGTGCCGTGTATAACTCGATCGGGGCTGACGGTGGTATATATACTCCTCCTATAAGTAATAAACATTTCTTAGATAAGGATAATTTAATAAATAGCTGTTCGACTGACTGTACAGCACAACATAATAAAGAGGG
Organism: Aphis gossypii; assembly: GCF_020184175.1. Taxonomy (NCBI): domain Eukaryota; kingdom Metazoa; phylum Arthropoda; class Insecta; order Hemiptera; family Aphididae; genus Aphis; species Aphis gossypii. The sequence continues at coordinate 88,387,694 of NC_065531.1, forward strand.
ACATAATGTCTGTCTCACCGCTATCAAGACCCCACCACCTCTAGTACATGTACTGGTATATACATTTCTATCAGCTCTGAATACTATAAATCCAGTAAGACCTAATTCTGCATCCACAATATCCGAGGAGAGCCAAGTCTCAGTTAGTATAAATATGTCATAATTAAGTATAGGAAAATTAGATATTACATCATGTAACTTAGTCCGGAGCCCACGAACATTCTGATACATAATTTTAAGATTAAACTTAGAACTAAGATTAATACTAGGAAAGTTACATTGCAAATTATATGATGATTTATTATTATTATTATTTGAATAAATATGCGACTTAATATTATTAACAGGAATATTGGAATTAGTATGCTTTTTAATAAAATCAGTAAATTCTATTAAAAAATTATCAAACAATAGGTTAGCATTAGTACATTTATTACAAGTTGGATTAAAAGAAACGTGTAAATTAGAATTAAGTAATTCTTTAAGGTATGATTGATTATTCACTGGTCTCAATCCCGACCAGTGACTCCGTTTTTTGAGTGTGACTTTGTAACCGTAGGGACACCTTTAACATAGGATATTACTAAATTTGACTCGCCAGATTTGTTTCTATTTTCAAGTTCTATATGAGCAGTACGGAGTATCTCCCGTTCCAACGAAGTCTTGTCTCGGGTTATTCGAAGACCATCACGAACACTACCTCCACTTCTAACTGCCTGCCTGAATTCGGATATGAGTTGAGCTGCATTTTCTTTTGACTTACAAATTATTTTTATCGGTCTAGGTTTCCGGGCCTTATTATTACCAAGGCGAATTAATTTGAAATCAATAGGTAAATCAATTTGAATGGGTGACAAAGCACTAGATAGCTCAGCGCAATCATCAGAGATTCTTTGATTAATTGAAGGCGAATTCGACTCAGGAAGACCATATATAATTACGTTATATTCAGAAGAATTTCTCTCAGAAATTTCACGAAGTAGTTTTGACGACACTTCAGAATCCGAAGTAATTAATCCGAAGTTATTAATTTTACAATGATGTGTTTTTTTATGTGATGAGTGTACACTGTACACCATAACTTGTCGAAATAATGCTTCAATTTTAAACTTCGGGGTGGTTCTTGAGAGCAAAGTGAATATCATTGGTGCACTATAAAGGTCAAAAGTAAGAATTTCCCAACAGTTTCAAAAAAATCGATTTTTTTTTTTATAAATAGTTATAACTCAAAAACAAATCACTGTAAATACTTAAAATTTTCACCAAACGTAATTTATATTAACGTTATCTATATACAGTTATATTTACAAAATACTTTGGTTTTTTTGAGTTATTTGCAGACAATTATTGTAGTTAAAAAAATTCAAAAATCGTTGGTCACAATTTTTTTTTTTAAGCGTTTTATACATTCAAGTTTTTATGATGTATGTCAAAATTACGAAAATGTACAAATAATTTTGTAGTTGAAAATTCATAGGATTTTTTTATTTATATCTAAGGTTAAAAAAGTTCAAATATTGACAAAAATTCGTTGAAATCATGAATATTTGCAAATTATTTTGTAGATATAATTCATAAACATTATTTTTATTAGTATCTAAGAATTAAAAATGTAATACAAGATTTTTCGTGTTTTGCTTACAATAATTATAAAACAATTTAAATTTTGGTGTATTCAGGTCTCAGGTCTGAGGTCATTAAAACATAAACTACCTTTTTCACCACCTGATTTAAAATATATATCCTATATTCCTATATAGGCTGACAAATTATCTCCGTTCAGAATTATTTTTCGTAGGTATACAATATCTATCATTAGATTTAAATATAATAGTGATCCACGTGGCATCTAATGTACAGCAGAGCGGTTCCAACTTGACCACGTTTTTTTTTTTCGATACCTATTGTTGTTAGTTAAAATAATTTATTTTACTATATTATATTTAATATTTATACAGTAGTAGTATAGGTTAAATAAATTTTTGCTAAAAACATTGCATTTGAAAAAATCACTGCGTGTAAAAAATATAACACTAAATGTAAATTAAGTTAAATTATATGTACACATAAAAATTTTGTCACAGCGAATGTTTTTAAATTACAACAAAATAATAAATTTAGTATGCACTACTTATAAAAAGCGGGCAAGTGAGTACCGCTCTGCTGTATATTAGGTGCCGTATGGATCATTATTATATATTATAGGAGTGTTAAATTTGAATCCAATGATAGTTATCATTGTATACGAAAAACGATTCTGAACGAAGATGATTTGTCAGCCTAGGATATAATTTCTAGTGGTTGGTGAAAAAGGTGGTTTATGTTTTAATGGCCTGAATACAACAAAATTTAAGTTCTTTTATAATAATTGTAAGTTAAACTTATGAAAAACCTTGTATTAAATTTTCAACTCTTAGCTACTTATACAAAAATTTTTATGAAATATACCTACAAAATAATTTGCAAATATTCATGGTTTTAACGAATTTTTGTCAATATTTGAACTTCAAATGCTAATAAAAAAAAATTGTGCCTATGTATTCTTATAATTTTTTAATCACTATAATAATAACTTATGAGGAACTTTGCATTAAATTTTCAAGTATTTTGATAGGGCCAAAAAGATTTTATCGACACATAAAAAAACAATTTTCAGAAAAATTGAAAATTTCAGTTATCTATAAATGCTCAAAAAAAGTCAAAATATTTTGAAAATTAAATCACGTAAAGAAAACGCTAATCTTAATAACTGGTAAAATTTTCAAGTATCTACGACTTATACTTTTTGAATAATAACAAATATTTAAAATCGTTTGAGGTTAAACTGTTATTTAACGCGGTTTTTGTAAAAATTTAAATTTCAAACACTCATAAAAAATTTTTGTCTGAATCCGGTAGTTTTTTTTACAGATATTTGAAGAAAAATGTATGGAGAACCTTGTACCAAATTTTCAAAACTTAGTTATAAAAGAAAAAAATTTTATGATTTTTCAACTTCAAAATTACTTGCAAATTTTCGCGTTTTCGACAGATTTCGTTAAAATTTGAACTAAAAACGCTTATAAAAAAAAATTGTGACTAACGATTTTTAATTTTTTTTAGCTACATTAAAAACAATTCATAAGAAACCTTGTATTAAATTTTCAAAACTTTTTGGTCATCCAAAAATTTTTTATTGACACTTTAAAAAAAATTTCTCAAAAAAATCGAAAATTTCAGTGGTCTATAAATAACTCAAAAAAAGTCAAAATTTTTTGAAAATTTAACTATATACGGATACTACTGACATTAACATTTGGTGAAAATTTCAAGTATTTTCAGTGATTAGTTTTTGAATTACAACCATAAAAAAAAATCGATTTGGTCGAAAACTGGTTTTGCGTAAAAATTGCCGTTTTTCCGTCATTTTTTTTTTGTTTTTCTCGATTTTTTTGAAAACTGTTGGAAAATGTTAACTTTTTACCTCTAATGCACCAAGGATATTCACTTTTACATCGGAAACCACCCCCATTATTTGAAATTGGAGCATTATTTCGACTACTTATGCTGTACACAGACACAAAAACAAAAAAAAAAAAAAAAAAAACACACACCATTGTAAAATCAATACATTCATCACTTCGTTTAGAATCTTAAAGGGTGGTCAAGTGAGTAACGCTCTACTGTAAAGTAGTTATCGAGTAGACCTCGGACATAGAGTAAGTCACAATAATGGGTATGTAAAATTTGAATCCTATGATAGGTATCATTGTATACGAAAACGATTCTAACGAATATGATTTGTCAGACTAAGATAAATTTTCCACTGGGTGGTGAAAAGGTGGTTTATGTTTTAATGACCTGAATACCCGAAAATTAAATAATGTATACAGAAAACAACTGGTGTAAGTTTCAAGTTCTACTAGTAATTTTTAACTATAACAAAAATCTAAAATTATTTGATAGTACATAAATCGTTATTCAAACTATTTGAATTTTTGATTTCGTAGAAATTTAAACTTAAGATAACATTTTTTTAACTGTCCAAAGCTCAATTTCTTTTATAATTATTAAACGCCAAACTTATGGAAAATCTTGTGTTAAATTTTCAATTCTTGGCTATACATACAAATTTTTTTTAAATTTTTAACTATTAAGTAATTCGCAAATATCTTTGGTTTTGAGGAATTTCATCAATATTTGAACTTCAAACGCTAATAAAAAAAAAAATGTTGCCTATTTATTTTTATAATTTTTGAACCATTATAAGACTTCACTTATGAAAAACTTTGTATTACGTTTTCAATTATTTTAACTTACCAAAAAAAATGTATAGACGTTTATAAAAAAATGAATAAATATATCAAATGTCTATACCTAAATAGCCTTAAAATAGTCGAAATATTTTTAAAATTAAATTATGTGTATGTAAAGAAAATTAAAATTTGTAGATATTAAATACGTGTTGATATCATACTTCACCCAAGGCTGGACATTAATGAATTAAAAGTTAAAACGTTAAGTTAATTAACTCGTAACTTTTTTTTAAAATTGCCTTTAACTTAATAAGTTAGGTACCTTTTTTAAGATTAATGTGTTAACTTCAAGTTAGTTTTATTCAAACATTCAAACATATCTAAATTAAGTTAATTTTATAGTTCTAAGAATAATGCAAACTTTTGAATGAGATTTTTAGAAAAGTAGGTTTTTTGATAACTAGTTAATACTTTGATGTATCATTTTAAATTTCCCCAGTAATTTTCTTGGGCATAAAGAAAAACTATCTAATAAACATTACTATGTGTCTGGAATTTTTCATTAAGCAAATTAGAAAATTTTAACCTTAAACTAAGTTAAGCTAATTTTTTTCAAAGTTAAAGTTTAACTTAACGAGTTAACGAAAAAAAAATATGAATAACTTTTAATTTAACTTAACTTTATTATTTTAAAACAACTTAACTTAACGAGTTTAAAAATCGTCAACTTGCCCAGTCTTGAGTCTTCACCAACATAAAATGACAGTAGGTAGATAAAATAATTACGGTAGATAACATACTTAACCATCAAACAAGCGATAAATAGCATATTGGACGAGTTAGTTAAAGATCGAAATACTCACATATCGATTTTTAGAAATATATTTTTTAGATTTTCTAGGTCTTTTTTAGTTACAAAACCAAAAATAAAAAGTACAAAAATTTAGTAAATTAAGAAAGTTGTACAGTCATATGAATTTCAACATACATCGATTATATTATATGTTATAATTTATAATACCTAATTAATAGGTACATATTTATTGTTAAACTAAAAAAGCATTATGCAATTACCATAGATATTATTCATGTTACATTGACATAGGGTAGTGAAAATAACAGATCAAAGAGTAACAATTGATTCATAAGTTTTTAAGTTATACATTATCATAATACATTAATATTATGTTTCATTAAAAATTTAAAAATATATCACATTGGTAAATATTTATTAAAATTAAGAACTTCTTAATAAACATGGTGTAATTACTCATTATACTAATTGATAGGTAAGCTTTTCTTTATCTCTTTACTTAAAATGCCAATGATCTTCAAATACTATTTACATCAAACTTAAATTAAGTTGACATTTTTATACCATTCAACAAGTGATTTAGATTACAAATATCATTAAATGGAATTTATTAAAAAAAAAGTTGAAATTTGTGGAATCAGAATAATAAAAAATGTAACAAATACATATAAAGAACTTCTGAAATCTTCAAATATTAATATTTATTCAACAAGTCTTAAGAGTATAAGCACCAAAAAAAAAAAAATATGTTGTGTTTATAAAACACAAAAATCTAATATAAATATATTAGGTAAATATGAAACATGTATTAAAAATATTTGTTGGAACTAACATTGAAAAATAGGTAAAAAATATAAAATAACTATCTAAAACACAATAATAGTGAGAACTAACTTTGTTCATTAAATAGGAAAAGATTTAAGAACTACAATATGTTAAATGAAGATAATTTTTGAACTCTATAGATTAAAGTAATTATGTTAATGATAAAATTAGAAGCATAAAACTTAGTAGTATCTATAAATATTTTATTTTTTTTTTATATATTGTATTGTCATAAAGGAACATGATTTATAATAAACGATAAAAAAAAATTACAATAATAATAAATCTATAATCTATATAATATACTAGTGGTTCACTATGAGTGCCCAGATTTTTCTATAATATTTTTAGTTTAATTTTGAAAAATAATTTTATGTAAAAATTCTACAAATTATATTTTACAAAAACTTAAAATAAATAAGAAGATAAAAGAAAAGTTCCTGTCTTCCAATCAATTCACTAATATTTAAATGTAAACCTAGTGTTTTGATAACACAATTAATTTCTCAAACTTTAGATTTATGAAAAATATACTTTTCTAATAAAATAAAAAAAAAATGAGAAAATAAATAAAATGTAATGTAAACTATTTAATTAATAGGTATTTACTATATACATATTATATTAAGAGGATTAAAGGACGCTCTATTAATCAGTAACCAAGCAAAGCATATTTTAAAATTTGATATGTTAAAAATGAAAATAGACTGCTAGGAAAGAAATTTATAATCCTTTTAACTCTCGTATTTTGTGTAAGTGTAACACAATTTTTTTTATTAAAATACAAGTTTACCAACAAAATTACTTAAGGTATTTGACAAGTAAAAATAGCTTTTATGAATATATTCTCATAAAAAAAAAAATACACATATATATATATATATAGCTATTGTAGATGCGCAAAAAATATTAATTAAATTTTTGTAACTCATAAATTGATAGCACAGTAATCTCTTTAATTTCATGTTTCACAAATCAAGTTCAAAAATATGCATGATATAGTTGGTTTATCAAGTGATCCAATTAACATAAGACACTTCTTATTTCAAAAACTATGATTTTTAAAAACATATTTTTCTTACTATTTTCCAATAAACATATTTCAAAGCAGAATATTTTTTTAAGTACTTCATAATATAAAAATTAAATTTTAGACGAGTAGTTTATAAGTCACAAGTACTTACGTTTAGATAAGCTCATTAAAGTTAAATACCTATGAGTTATAAATGATAACTCATAACTATTAGGCTATTTAGGTTACTACTATTCCAAAACATGATTTTTAGACCAAAATATTCTAAATAATATTTTGCCGCAAAATATAAAATTTAAAAAAATTATTGTCATTCAAAAGAATAAAAAACTTTAAAATAATAACAATAAAAAGTAGTAAAAATATAATAACTTTCCAAAAATGTTATTTTTATTTATTAAGAACTTAAAATGATGTAAAAGAAATATTTTCTGAAATAAAGAGTATCATACTTTAAATAGTGTTCCCTATTAATAGACATACAGTATACCATGTGTATATGTACAACAAGTTTTTTCAGATAAAAATATTAAAAGGAAAATATAGGCACATATAATTTAGTGAACCATATTCATGTGTTAATATACACACATACACAAACACAAGCACAATACATAAACCTGTATAATATATTAGTCCAAATGGACAAATTTTCTTTAAAGAGCTTAACATATAACCACTATCTATGTACGTATACTAAATATAATAATAAACAATACAATACCATGATTATAAAAAAGAATGGTAGAAAATAAATATTATATTTTAATACACAGCAGGCAAATGATTGCAAAATGTTCGCCAAATATTTCAGGCAAGTAGCACACATACGTATGCATGACCGGCCTTCAAGCCAGGCTCACAATATGGCACAGCAACGACAATAATGTTGGCGACTATTGCCAGTAGATGGTGGTGGCGTTACAGGTGCAAAGTAGGCATGTACATTTATGTTAGGTGAGTGTGTCTAAATGGAATAATACAAGAAAAAGTAAGTTATAGATTAAAAAATATATATATTAACTGAATTATCAAATTATGCATTTATTTATTATGAAACATTCAAAGCTAAATATGTATTTAAGTTCCATTAATATTATTTTAACACTAAAATTGAAATTTTTTTCAAAACCTTATGAGTTTTTATTAAAATTATAATAAATTAGCTTATGTTATAATATAAAATATAAGTTTTTATAATGTTTACAAACCCGAAGTCGTTTTATTCCATTTCTGGTAATGAGTTGACAGTCATACAACATTATTCTTTGCAAATTATGACAATTAATAAGGTGTTCTAGAGATGCATCAGTAATAAGAGGACAATTGTCCAATTCAAGTACAGCCAAATGTTCAGAAGCACATGTTGAAGTACTTAGATGTCTAATGCCTTCATCAGTGATTAGTTCACAATGGGATAAACTCTGTTATTGAAAATATGAGTTTAAATTAGAATAACTTGAAGACAAATAAATCATCAATAATATATACCAAATTCTCAAGCCGAGGACATCCCATTGCTAAATGAAATAGAGTCGAGTCTGTAATAAATACACATTCTTCTAAATCCATCTTTTCCATAAGATGACACGTCTATTAAAAATTATTGATAGTATAAAATATTTATAAACTGTATATAATATTTATTATTACTTTTGATAATGCTAAAAATCCTATATCGGTAAACTGCGAACAACCAGCTACTTCTAAGGTATTTAACTGATAACATTGTTCAGCCAAGGAAACAAGACAGCTATCAGTTAATAAAGAACAGTTTGCAAGACATAAATATTTTAAAGAATTACAGTTGTTGGCTAACTTTATCACAGCTTCATCTTCAATGTTCTAAGGAAAATTTAATTCAATGATACAATGATAGTTAAATTAAATATAAAATTAACAATTTGTTATACTTACATTGCAGCCATGCAAATTTATTACTTCTAATTGTGTACAATGTTGTGCTAAACAACTGATTGCTCGTGTTGTCATTCTTGTACAGCCTTTGGATATAAATGATTTCAATTTTGGACAACCATGTGCTAAGGCTTCCACACCTTCAAAATTATAAAATATATAAAATAAGAAGAAAACAAAAGTAAAAAACTTACCATTTTCTGTAATACCATCACACCAAGATATATTAACACTGGTCAAATTTGGACAACCATCAGAAATTGCTTTTAAAGATAAATCAGTCACCATAGAGCATGAACCAATATCTAATGACAATAGTTTCTTACAGTATTGGCTTAAAGATTGACTAGTGCTGTAAAAAGAAACATTGAAGGACATATCCTTATATATATACATATATATTATATACATATTATATACATACAACTATTTTAGTTAATTTGATTTACCTATCTGTTATTCTCTTACATCCATTCAGATTTATATATTCAATATAATTACAACACTGAGCAAGAGTTTTTAGAGAGCCATCTCCAACAGATTGACATCCACGCAAACTAATTTGCCGCAAGAAACCACCACATCGTCGAGATATATTTTCTATTACAGGACCCTAAAAAATTATATTTTTTTAAAGTAATATGTTATACAACTAAAGACATTATATTTACTTCAACATCAGTTTGAAATTCAAACAAGTCAATTTTTTGCCAATTGCTTCCATCTAATGCTAATACATTCCAAGCACGAGATACTTGAGCACATCGACATAATGACACAACATCTAGGTATGAAAATATTCTGAAATATACAATTAGGTATATAATTAGTATATATTTTATTATAATCTGTAAATACGACAGATAATAAATTTAAATAGTACCGTAATAAAAGCTCTTTCGGTAATTTTTTATTTATTTGAGCATCTTCATCTAAGCATGTCTTGGATAACTGAAAAGGTACATTTTTAACATGATAAAAAATATACATACATGACATAGGCATGTTAAATAATTATTATAGTACAACATTGTTATAATATGTACCTGAACATAACTATGTTTCATATTTGAAATAGATGAATTATTATGATGTTGCATACTTGATGGCACATCTCTTGTAAGCGTTTCCATAGCCATATATTGTTAAGAATTTATCTGCTAGCAACATACATATAGGAAGAAACATATTAATCCATACAAACTTCAAAAATAAGAACATTTGACCTTATAATTTTAAAATTAAATTTCTATTAGGTACCTATGTATGATAATAATAATAATAATAATAATAATAATATTAAATCAATAGTAATATAAGTACTTATCTAATGTACTCAATGTCTTATCAAAATTTAAGCATTCAATTAACATAAAAGTATAAAACGTAATAAAATTTTTAAAAATAAATGCTATCATATAGTAGAATAATTTAATAAATTGACCTTAACTAGTCATAAACTTACACACTATTAAGATATAACAAAAATAATTGTACAGATTAGAAATATGAACAATGTTAGGTATTACTTATGTATTATTAGGTGTACACAAATACAATAATAATAAAAATATTATTAAACAGTTGTATTATGAACTATCTTTGTATTCAATAGAAATAATAGAATACAGATTAGTGATTACTAACTGACCTTAGTACCCTATATAGAACTATTGATATTATGCTGCAAGGTAAATAATAAATGCTGAAAATTAGATAACAAATGGTTATTTAAAACAATGAAAAAATGATACAAACATTATCTATATTGCGTAGGTATGCACTACAATAATACTATTATTCTACACTAAACTTAACTGCTTTAATATTTAATTATCTATCAAATTATTATTAACAGACCAAAGTTGTTGATAAGTGATAACAATTGAAACAACAATTAATTATGGTTTACTGTAATTCCAATGGTTTTTTATTTTTTAAATATTATCAAAAAATACAATCAACTACAAAAATAAATTCATATTTCACACAAAATATCAACACCATTATGGTAAAATATTATTTAAGTGCATTAGCACCTATATTATGATCTTTATACTTTGCTCTATTATAATTGACAATATTTTAAAACTAGAGAATATTAATTAAAAAAATTAAAATTGATAAAAATAATAAAATTGAATAAATCATGAAGTAATGTCAATGTACCTATAAGTAATATTTCATATTTTAATACATTTTTAACTAAATAAAAGTTGTTTGTTTGTTCATTCATTGAATATGTCATCAAAGGTTAGGAAATTTTTTTTTTCTTATAGAATACCTAGTAGCAAAGAAAAAGTATTTTCTCAATTAACCAAATTATATTACAAAAAATTATATCATATAGTAGGTATAATTTTATGGTTGAAAAAGATCATTGCGGATGAATGTTTTCAATCAGACCAGACATTATGAATTGATTAAATCATAAAATTACTAAGGAATTGAAGAAAGTTGACATTAAAAATATACCAAAAGATTCTTAGTACTAATAACTAGAGTACTTTTGACTTTACTAAATTGTATGGCAATTAATAGCCTTGAGCCTTTGGAACATGTTGACGAGATCAGATACATGACACACACATATTCCTGGGACATAGGTAGATTTCCAACTAAGACATTTGATCAAACTTATAGGTACCTACTACAAAACCACATTGAAACATATTAAGTTATCTTCTTGCATTCATCATCTACTCTTGCATGTAATTGATGTCTTTTTTAACACTATCACAAATCACTTACAATTTGTCCACGACTATTTATTTAATATTTACTATAATATTTTTAAACAACCTCCGCCCAATTTCCTTCTATTTGTATGTTTAACTAGACTTTGCTAGTTTGCTAATTTGGAAATCATTTATCTTATCTAACCAACACTCATTGTGTATTTATATTATCGATATCAATTATTATGTTACCTAACACGATTATTAATTATAATATTATGTTGATTACTAATTACCAGTCTCATTTATTCGCTTTGACATTCACCCGATCGTATGCGACATCAAAGCGACGGTTGTTAAGAATTCGTTGCACAGCCGTCGACTATTTTCGTCGTTATCCTCCTTAGTTTTTACGTATTCTCCCACGCGGTGGTGAAACGTGACAAAAACCATTGTCCAGGTCGTCCGACCGTAGTTGTCGTTGTTCCTCCGTAATCGTCGTCAATGAAGCTATCGCGTATTCGCGTTGTACCACCTCCTTTACGACCGTCGTAGTTGTAGATTTTCCCACCGCCTTCGAAGATTGTTTCCCCCTGCCGAGCAGGTCATTCAAAAATATATACACGTATTGACGTGCACACGATACAAACCGTATTATAATTTATTATATAAGTATAACCATTTCAACATTATTATTATATTATATTATATTCGTGCATACAAAAAATATATATGTAAAACTAATATAAAACCCTATACACATCAAATAAAGGACGACAAAATTGTAGTTTAAATATCTACGCGCTTAATACAACGTTAAAAATAATAACAATTATTTAGTATTTACTACTAATTTACACACAGTCACAAAAATATAATACGAATATACGATACAATAATAATAATTATAATAATAATATAGTATACATGATTAAGGACACATACATAATTGATATCATTCCGTGGCTCGACTTAAGTGATAATAATAATTACCAACAACCAACTATTAATTCATATTTCATAACACGATTTAAGATAGACTATCTTAAATCGTGATTAATAACAAAAAATAATATAATATTATACTACTACTCCCCTGCGATACGACAACTGATATAAACCACGATGAAATACTCGAATACTCAGCCGATCAGCCCAATCACCGGTAAGCGGACAAAACGAATACAGACTACAGAGTATGGACTACGCCACTACGGACTGGTCTAAGTCTTATCTTTATTCTATGTAAATGTAATATGTACCTAATACAGTAATACCACAGAATATTATGTGGTAATACCTATCATGTATGTGACACTATAGAAGCACAGAGCAATATTGAAATGGCACTCGATCAGCTGATTGGGCTCTTGTTTTCTTGTGAACCATGAATTAAGATTCATTAATTCATGCTGTGTACTGAAATATGATTACAATATGAACCTTCGAAAAACATGGAAGAGAGCCTGCGCGGTGCGCACTAGCCTAAGGTTATGAACTTATTTACCCGAGAATCGAGGTACGGAAATGTTTATAGAGTATAGACTATTGTAACTTGATTCTGCCGAAATACACAGTCGTCAGTCTACACTCTATACTAACTTTACTGGGCTGTGTGTGTGCCTGTGCTCTATGCTATATGCAGTGTGTACTTAAATCTCTTTTTTATGCGCTGTTGCCTGTTACTGTGAAACGTGTGCCTAGGTTATAATACTAAAAGCACTGCCTAATGTTAATGTACTCATTTTCTTTTTTATAGTACTTACCACCTTTGAGGCTTCGACGCTAAGGAAAAGAAAATATCGATCAGCTGTTGTGATCGGATCGACCAACACTGATAATACGACTGCACTGAGATAGATAAGAATATTTTGGAGTGCGGTGTAAAACTCAGATCATACTTATTGTATAATATTATGATTTAAAGCCGCGGTTCCCAACCTGAGGTACGTGACATGATCGCAAGGGGTACGTGAAAAAATTATTTTTCGTTTATTTGAATTCTAAATTGATATTTGGGGTACGTGAAAAAGTGGTGAGAGGTCAAGGAGCACGTGAATGAAAAAAGGTTGAGTACCGCTGATCTTTGAGGAAAAAAATGTTTTATGTCTGTATATAATATTACCTATATTTAGCTCCTTTTCTGCAGCTAGCAAAATGTGATATAATTTTAATTGTAATATTATATTTTGTTATAAATTATAATTAGATTGAATACCGAATGCGGAATGATGTAATTTATTAGTAAATTTAAATTAAAATAATTAAATACGTATTATACGATCGTCATTTAAAATATAATAAATAGTAATACGCAAATCGTAAATTCACATAATCTTCAATTTAACAATAATATTTAAAAAATCATTTTCTTTAACGCTATAAAAAGGATTGTCAGATGAATGAACATTTAAAAAATCGCCTGTTATTTAGTAAGGATATTCAACGATTTAAAATTCTTTACCCCTTAAAAACCGTCTTACGTTGGAACTGTTCCCTGCTTCTTTACAAGCAAATTCTAAGATCATTAGTACTCTATGTTATCCCGACCTGGGTAAACTGGGCCAAAATCCACTTAAATAAAATGTATTCAAATCTTCCAATCTAAGATATTACGCACAATATTCAACGCGTCTTGGTTCGTTAGAAATGAATTTTGAAAAAATATTTGAATATATTCTGAATGATTTTTTTTTATTCCTTAAAAAAAACTTTTAAATTTTAAATTTCTGACAAAATAATTTTTTCGTTTAAAAATTGGACACATCAAACATAATAATTTACAAACATTAGTTAAAATAAAAATACAATAAGTGATAAATTATTAATTATGATGTTTAATGTTTTTATTACCAGCGTTAAATTCGAATCACTCTAATACTGACAAAAATTAGTAAATAAAAATATATAATCATAAAGTATATACAATAGAATATTTTTTTTTAATATTCAAATATGTTTTCTGAATATATTATAATATACATATATATTTTTAAATATTTTAAATACTTTAATACTAATTTATTCAAATACCTAATCAAACTAATCCAAGTACAAAATAAAAGTATTCTATATTAGATTGCTCTTTTTATACATTCCAACGTGCTAGATAAAACAAAAATAGTACCTATCTAGACACGCGGTAGCGTGTCAAGCCAAGTTCTAGCTACAGAACTAGCGAGCAGCACCGTGTGTAATATTACACGAACCATTTGGAGCCACTTTTGACCCCCTCATAACTCAAAAACTATTCCACATAAACATGTCAAATTTGGCTCATATATTGAGACTTACGAGATACATATGTTTTCCAAATTTCATAAACATACCTCAAACCGTTATTTAGATATTAACGTCCCAAAATCGTCATTTTTATGACTGACTGACTTACCTATAGATCAAAATTCTAACCCAGTTCCAGATGACCTAGAAAGTTCAAATTTGGCATACAGATAGGTAGTTAGGTTAATACAAAGGAAAAAATCAGAAACTTGAAGATTTTTAATTTTTAATTTTTTTTAATTTTTTATCAATTGATTTTATTATAATTTTGCAATTAATTATCTATTATGTTTTATTTTTCAATTAATTAATTAATTGCCTCTAATTTAATGTAGTGTTGACTTAAATTGAAAAATTAAATTAAAAAATTTAAAAAAAAATTAAAATTAAATTAATAAAAAAAAGAAAAAAAAATTAAATTAAATTTATTTTTTTTTTATACTTATGTAGGAAAATACAATAGTTTATTAAAAACCATTTGAAAATTATTTTAATATGATTTAATAGCTATTAATAATTTACTTACAAAAAAATAATGATATCCCAACAAAACATAAATGTAAAATGATAGCCAAGTTCAATTAAATAATATGCTTTGGTTGTTGACTTCAACGACAAAAGAAGTGAGATCTAAATGGATGCCAAGTTCAATGGTCAGTCCTGAAATTTATTTATAACAACATAAAATATAATTTCTTCTTATCACTTAGGATAATGTTTTGAAGCCTAAGGTCTGACTTGGCTAGTTTCCATATACGAATTATGTTATAGCCTTCGCAAGTTCTAAAGTTGTAAGTTCTTTTTTATCCTTCTAAAAATTTGGCTTGCTGGTAGAAACTAGCTATCGAACACAGTGCTTTTCCATGACTGTTTTGGTTGATACTTAATAATAATTCGTATAATATGACAACTAGCCAAGTCAGACCTTAGGCTTCAAAACATTATCCTAAGTGATAAGAAGAAATTATATTTTATGTTGTTATAAATAAATTTCAGGACTGACCATTGAACTTGTCATCCATTTAGATCTCACTTCTTTTGTCGTTGAAGTCAACAACCAAAGCATATTATTTAATTGAACTTGGCTATCATTTTACATTTATGTTTTGTTGGGATTGGCTATTACTAGTATTACTAAATATTATTTAATATTTATACTAATAAAGGCCTGTGCCACATTGCACAGTGGTGACAAATGTATAAGTCTATATTATTTTAACATTTTTAACGCCATTGCTACAGTGTGACTTCAATTAATAAACTAATAACAATTAACAACTTAGGGACTGGCACAGATTTCCCGATTTTGATAACAGCGAGATATCACCAAAATCAAATTTCGGGAGATCGGAAACCCATGACATTAATTTAATAACAAACTAGTATTGTAGACTGTAGTATTTAGATATTTAGCTAATAGAAAGTGTAAAAAAAAAATAAATGAAAACCAAATACATATTTATCAAGCATGTATCCAAGATAAATTTTCGGGAAGGGGGGTTAAAATATTTTTAACACAATATGAACTAAAATACATAATTATATTATAATTTGATTAATACTATTAAACACTACAAAATATAAAAGTTCGGGGGGAGGGGGGGGGGGTTGAACCCCTAATCCCCCTGTATACGGGCCTGATATTTATAGATTTAAAAAAATATATTTAAACAAAATAACTATATTACTTATATACTATTTATACATACATAAAATCCATTAGCTACTAGGTACTATAGTTAGTAATAAGTAAATGTTAGCATAAAAATATTCAAAATATAATTCATGTTAAAAATAGAACTAATTTATTTATTTGAATATAAATCAAAAGAATAAAATATTATGCTCAAAATAGTTGAGTTAGCTAAAAAGGATTTTTTTTTTAAATAAACAATAATTAATATACTTAATACTACTTAAATAAGAAAAAACAATTTAAATTTAAATTTAAACTAAAATATAGAAAATTTATTTATCTTCTTGTTAGATATTTTTACAGGAACATTATTTGAAAATCTGATGATGTAACAAATAACATTAAGTATTCCATCCAAATGTCACATGACTTACAAGCAAATATACTGTAGCAATAACTATGCTACCTAACATCACTGGGTATCCAACTCTAATAATAAAAGACAATTTAAATGTAATTACAAAAAATATTAAGTGATTATAAGATAAGCTCTATTAAGTTTATATTAAGGGACTTCAAAACCAACCATTTTAAAGATTTTAATAAGGGAAAATTTTAAAGTTCCCAAGTACCTATTATTTAATGCATGTAAAGTAACTAGCAAATAGCAAGTGATAATTTGTGAATGTAGGTAACTGTAGTTTTAAAGAAATAGTGGGGTTCTGTGGAGCATTGTCACCAATCTATAGTCAACAAATAATATTTTTATTAAAAGTCATGTACTTTTTGTCAGTTATATTGTCAAACCAAAAATCTAGAAATACAATAAGAAATCATACTTAAATTGATTATAAAGTTAACATGTTATCATTTTATGATTTTTAAAATCAAATTTAAAAGGACGAATAAGAGTTGACATTTTAAAATGCAGAATGATCAAGCTCTAATTCTTGGGTAAATTTCATAAGAATTTCAAATATATTTACAGATTTTTTTATTTTACTATTTATTTAATCTGTATCAATTATAATAAAAATAATATAGGAATGATATTCATAAAAAAAAAAAAAAAATGTCAGCTATATAAAAGGTTTAAGTCCTTAAGAGGATGTCAACGCAATGTTTGTTTTCTCTCTCAGTCCCACACACGACATAGATAAAACTCCTTCATCTAAAATAGTTATTTTATGATTTTTGACTTTTGAGTAATCTTAGAGTAAAATCACCTATTAAAAAAACTATAGAGGATAATATATTTGTAGGTATGACATATCAGTTTAATATTTTATTATTATTTGATTTTCAAAATAAAAATTTAAATTTATTTGAGACAATATTTAGACAATGATACATCATACCCTCAAAAATATTATTCTCTATCGTTATTGTAATGTGTTATTTTACTCTAAGATTACTTAAAAACATAAAAAAAACCTATTTTCTGTTTTGTCTATGTTCTGCATGGGTCAGAGAGAAAATGAACAGCATGCTGACATCCTCTAAGGTTAAGTTAGGTTCTAATCTAATCTTAAGGGCATCATGTATTCATACCGGATGTATTTTATCAGTTTTACAATAATTCAACATAGTAAATATAATTTCAGTAGAACAGTTTTGATTTATTAGATTGAACATTAAAGTAAATTGACCTATTATATTTGAAGTAATATAGTAAGAACATTATTTGAGTTTGTAAAACAGTTCTTTAAAAAAAATAATCATTTTTAAATTTTTATATTTTTGTTACTTATACTATGTAACTTAAAAATTGGTATAATTTTAAATTTTTCATGCTGGCTGTACAAACCCTTTTAGAATTAATCAAAATACTATTGAATTTTAAGAATGCTAATATAAACCTTGCATGGTCAAAAAACACCACTGTTTAAAAATTCAAATATCATAAAAGACTAGAAAAAAACTAAAAAGAAATGCCTTAACAAAATTAATATAATTGCCATAATTTTCCAAGAAAAACATTATGATAATATATTAATAAATATATTAGAAGTGCCTCTACATAATAGATTGCCTCCTATCTCATATTTTCATGTTCACCTATTTATATTTTACTTATTCATACTCATGTAATTTATTTATTATGCCATTATTAGTATATTATATTATAAATATTTGTTTGATTGAATAAAAAAAAAAAAAACAAAAAAAACAAAATATAATAATAATGTAAAACAATATAAATAAAAATAAACATGGATAATGTTCTCATATAAATATGCAAATGGTGTTTTCTTAAAAAGTTATTACTTATTGTCAGAAGAAAATTACATAAGTATATTCAATATTATTATAAATTAAATCTTGACATTCCCATTCACTTTATTAAAACCAAGAATAATCTAATTGATTTAAAAAAACATTAAGAAATAATTAATTACTTGAAGAATTGCACAAAGGACATTCGGTATCCATGTTGTTCAGCTACTCCAGCACATACCATATTACATGAAGCAGCAATCAGTGTTCCATTCCCTTAAATATATGTTTAATCCAAGTAATAATTGTATTATGTGAAAAAAGAATATGTATTAAATCCTTACCACCAAGACAACCACCAAATGCTAATGCATATACTAAAGGCGGTAATGGTAATTCTAGCTCAGGATTTTGAGACAATGATGTTATCACCTTTATCATCATAGTAGTCAATGGAATATTGTCAACAAATGAGGAGACAATAGTAGAAACCCAAAGAATTAAAATTATAGCAACTGACAATCGGTACTCTTTGGCTACAGACATAATTATCATTTCTGTCTGTTTACCTACCCACTCGATTAAACCTAGCTCAGATAATGCCTAAAAATCAATACAAATATTTATAATTATTTTCTCTGTTTTCTTCTGTTGTACATTACATTACCCCAATTAAAATAAATAACGCAGCAAAAAATGACAATGTAGCCCATTCAATTCGGCCCAGTATGCATTCAATATCAACATGATCAGCAAGAATAAACAAGAGTAATGTTCCAAGTAAAGCAATCCATCCAAGACTAAGATTTAGTTGAGGAATTGAATGCAGGCAAAACAAAGTAATAACAAAACCTAATGAAATAGCACATTTCCATAAAAGACTTTTATCTAAAGGATTTTCCTGAAAAATAAATAATATTATATATAACTACATTAACTTAAATAGTAATACAAATATTATTATATTACCTTATTCAAGAAATCCTTGATGGATTCATCATAATTTTGAAGTCTGAAAATATATATAATATTTATTTATCTCATTAAATAGAATATATTTTTTAATTAATATTTAATATATCATACATATATTTCTGATTAAAACATCTAAAATTATTTTGATAGTTGTAATGCACAGTGCCGTATTTTCAAAATTTTTCTGAGAGGAGGGGTTCACAGTTTATACATAATTAAATAATTAATATAAACTATAATAAAAAGGCCCTAAAAGTTAAGATCTTAAGTCATATTTTACTTGTTGTTAATTACCTAATAAAATATTTTTTTTTCTCAAATTTGTGATAAAAATTGATATTTATGTGTTTTCTGTTACCTATTATAAATAAATAACCAGATATAAATACATCATTTTAAATTTGATTAAAAAAACCTTGAACTAACTTAATTTATGGGAAAAACAATGTTTTATAATATATCTATAATAATATATATTATATATACTAAACCAATGTACCATAAGTCCATAATTTGTTTGTTTGTTAGAAGTACATGTCCTATTAACATTTTCTAGTCCGTTTGTTTTATTTTGTTTAATTTTCCTATATTTTATACAACTATTATGTTAGTTTGTTTTGTTTATTATTCTGTTATTTTATCTTTTATCTTATATTCTATACACATAGCAATCTTATTAATTATGTAATAATAGCTCAAGCCAAGTGTCATATGCATAAATAAATAATAATTCAAAACGACCAAAACCATATAAAATTATTGATTCTGGTGTATACAAAACAATAAATAATAATTCAGATTTTATTAATGAGCAAATTCAATAATTTAAATTTTAAAAACACAATAGTTAGACATCAATCATTATACACTTTTTTCACTATGAATGTATTATTATTACGATAATTATATTTTATAAAAATTAAAAGAAATTAAATGAATATCAAAACAATAATAATAATTTGATTGATTTGAATGTTAGAATAGTTAGGAGAGGGCCTAGATAAATAAAATGTTCAGAAATGGCATTGGCATTAATCATCACTTAAAATTCAGTTTTGTACATTCCAATGAACATAGGCGTGTGCAGGAATTTTTCACAGGGTGTGCAAAATTGTTTTAGATGGATTACTTGACCTACTACAATTTAGTTAGATAAATAAATGTCTCTATATTATAATAATTAGTTTATAATAAATTTAAATTTTTTAGACGCTGCTTTATTGAAAATGAAAATAAAGAATATTAGATGTAAATTTAATATTACTATTAACTAGGTATTATATAAAATAAAAACAATTATTAATTTTCATATTATATTACATATACTAACATACTATCAATAATCAGTTTTAAATAATTAAACAATTTTTCATCAAAAATTTAAAGTAGCCACAAATTTTTGCAGGGTGTGCAGCTGCACACCCTACACACCCCATGAGCACGCCTATGCCAATGAATACCTAACTGTAAAATAATAAACATATAATAAAATTTTTATAAAGACTAAGTACATTTTAGGTACCTAAGTGTAAACTTTAATATATTATAGATAATACATTTATAATAATATAGGAGATACAATTTTTTTGAATATTCTCAATTACTTTGTTTCATCATAATTCATAGCTATATTATTAAGAAGTACTAATATATCAATACATTATTTTTAATTTTTATTGATCTATTTAAGCCTGGAAACTATGGCCATTAGCTGTTTGTAGGTATTTATAGTGAGAGAGGGTATGGTTGGTTAGACATGTGTATACGTGTCTTGATTTTTACCACTACAATTTCCAGGTGGTCACCCATAACTAGTGACAGCGACCGGTGCTTGCTCTTAATCACGTTGTGTGATTAATTGCAGGTGCCATACCACACCAAGTCACTAATATAGTATTGTATTATATTCATGGGTACCTTTCTGTTGGTAGAACATCAATCTTGAAACCTTTAAGAGTGTCTTTAAGCTTTGAAAAAATAGTTTTACATTTTCTTAGAAGTTTATCTCTTACTACTCCTTCTTCTTTTGAGTATGAAGACAAAGAATATGCGGCTTTTTGCCAAATTGCCAATTCTTGTCTTAATTCTAAAAATATATACATAAGACATAGCAATAATTAGCAACAATTCAAATACTATGCTTATAATTTTATTTATAAATTATAATCATTTGTTTATTTCTTCTTTCGTAATTTCAGTAATTATTATTTAATACAAATTGTTTGTATACCAGTAACATTAGGAGGTTCAGTAAATTTTAAATCTTGCATATTGCGGAAAATAAACCGTAAATGTAGATTTACTGTTATAAATATGAATACTAAACCAGCACCCATGTGTAAAGAAAATGTTGTAAAATCGATTCCCTGTAAAACATAAATTATTAATAATCATAGAATAGAAATTACTAGATTACAGGACATTGATATCATATATACAAAGAATTGAATGAATCATCCTCCATTAAAATTGAATTTTTTTCATGGTATATAAGACTATTATCATAAAACTGTCCTAATGATGTGATTAATAGATTTCTACACAGGTGTCACAAACATTTACTTCACAGGGGCAAACATTGAAGTTACCCACTCACCCACCCATAAAACCCCTGCCTATACCTATTTAAAACTAATACATTATCTATAATATTTATAACATTTATATAGGTATATTTATTATTTATACATTATAATGATAGTTAAAAACAAAAATATTGTCACTATCTAACAAAATTACCCTCCCACCTAAAATTGTTTGGGGCAATTGCCCCCAAAAAATAAGCTCATGACGCCACTGGATTTCTATAAGTAGTATATTAGCTTAGCAATTCTAAACAAAACTAATACAAAATAATAAAAGCTTATGCGTTATGTTTTGAGTCAGAAAAATATCCATGAATATAAAAATTGCAAGCTATTAAGATAATAATTTACCTACCAAAATATCTAAATTATTTACAATACCATATGAATTTTCCAAAAGAGAAAATAGTAAAACAAGATTCTTTCATGTATTTAATTGCATAACTAATATTAACCTAAGATATACCTCTTGAAGTCTGAAATGTGATACATATATACACTATTTAATATTTATCATTATTAGTTACTAGTTAGTAATGTAAAGTGTAAACTTACGCTTGCAATAACATCTTTATTTGTTCCAATTATTACATTTGGTGGATCTCCAATTAATGTTAAAGCCCCTCCTAAGTTTGCATAAAATATAATACACATAAGAGTGGGTACTGGATTCATTTGCATTACTTCACATAACCTAAGGCAAAATATTTTTGTAACTATTGATATTAATAGATTGTAAAAAGCAGTAGAAAAAACATGATGTGAAATACACAATACATAATTATATTTGGATATATTTTTGATACAACCGATAATAAATCACCTTATGGTTATAGGTGTCATTAGGAGAACAGTAGTAACATTATCCAATATAGAAGATACAATAGCAGTAAAGAAGCACAATGTATTGATTAATGGCCAAATTTTACCTTTGGTTTCCTAAAATAAAATTAATAATTAACTCATTAAATCAATACTACATTTTGATCTATTTTAATTCCTACTCATTATTTTGAAAATATTTATTAACATAAAATAAAATAAAAAAATAAAATATTTATAATGTCTTTACAAAACAACATTTTTTACAATTTTTATTTTTTTTTAATTTTGCATTGTTGAGAGATGAATGTACTGATTTTACAATGATAATCTAGTGTTCATAATTTCATATACAGTTTACATGATAAGTATTTGATAAAATGCTTTCATTTATTTAACTATAAGGATGGTTTTGTATAACAAAATTCAATTTTATTATAATTATAAATGCCATTAAAAAAGTTATAAAATAGTAAAATTGCTTGAAAATGTAACACAAGAAACCTTGAGGAACCTTTAGAAACATAAATGGTTTAATATAAAAAATATCGAAAATTTGTAGTCATATTTTTTTTTAAAAACCATTTAAAGTTTAAAACTAAAATTTTTATCAAAACCTCAAAAATGTACTCATTATTTTGTAATTGTATATTCATACAAATTTCTATTTATACCACCTGTAAAATAATTATTTCTCCACAAACAATTTTTTATAATGATCAATTAAATAACCATAAATACTTGAACTTTTCATTAAATGTTTATATTATTATTTTCATTAGATGATAAAATATTCTAATTTTTTTAACTTTAAGTTATTTATAGGCATTAAAAAAAATGTTAAGTATTTTTTTTATATAAATGTCAATAAAAAAAAAATATTATACAAATTATGGCATAAATTTTATTACATGAAATTGAAGTTAATTTTTATAAAATTAAATCTTTAATTTTTATTATTAAGGTTTGAAAATGTAATACTACATTTCTCATAAATCATAAGTATTTCATACTAGAACTAAAAAATCTAAAATACATACAAACTTCAAATACATTTATTTTTTATAGACATTTTAATTTCAAATTTGTATATAATCAGATATTTTAATGATGTTAATTATTTTGTTTCAATTCAAAAATATTTTGAGGGGGTATTCTTAAAATTTTAACAAATTTATTATATTATTTTTATTATGAATTTGACTATGCTATTACATTTTAGATTTATTTTAAGATATTATCTATTTATTTTATTCTATGAACCTATTTTTACTGTTTTATGGTATTTACAAAAAGATATAATAAATTGTTGAGTTACGAGTATTTAAGTTGACATAAAATAATAAATGTAATATTTTAGAAAAAATTATATCAATTTTTCTTAATACTAAAAGTAAAACAATTTCTTTAATAGTTATATCAAAAAATTACAGAAAGGTGTCATTAATTCGAACACGGGCTAATCTGAATGGGGTTGAAAATTGTTGCATTGCTAAATGAATAGGTAGTACCTACCTGTTTTATTTATAAAATACAATTTAAAATTAAAAAAAAAAAAGCGGATGAGTACTGCTCTATTATACATTAGGTGCCGTGTGAATCACTATTATATATTACAAGAATGTTAAATTATTTGAATTCAATGATAAGTATCATTGTATACAAAAACGATTCTGACAAAGATTTGTCAATCTAGGATATAATTTCTAGTGGTTGGTGAAAAAGATGGTTTATGTTTTAATGGCCTGAATACACCAAAATTTAAGTTATTTTATAATTATTGTAAGCTAAATTAATGAAAAATCTTGTATTAAATTTTCAACTCTTAGCTAATTATGCAAATGTTTTTATGAATTATACCTACAAAATAATTTTCAAATATTCATGATTTTGACAAATTTTTGTAAATATTTGAGCTTCAAATACTAATTAAAAAAAAATTGTGTCTATGTATTCAAAATTCTTATAATTTTTGAATCACTATAAAACATATGAGAAACTTTGTATTCAATTTTCAAGTATTTTGTCGATGTTTATAAAAAAATAAACCAATATTTTATTAATAGTATTAAAATAAGCGAAATATTTTGAAAATTAAATTATGTAAAGAAAATGCCAATCTAAATAACTGGTGAAATTTTCAAATACCTACAATTTATACTTTTTAAATAATAATAAATATTTAAAATCGTTTGAGGATAAATTGTTATCATTATGTTATTTTGTAAAAATTTAAAATTCAAACGTACTTAAAATTTTTTCTATAATGATGCTTCGAATTTTCATTATAGCTTCTTGAAGGAAAACTCATTAAAAACTTAGTGTTGAATTTTTTAACCTTAGATATAAATACAAACAATTTTATGATTTTTCAACAACAAAATTACTAGCTAATTTTCGAGATTATGACATATTTCGAAAAAATTTGAACTATAAACGTTTATAAAAAAAATTGTGACTAACGATTTTTGATTTATTTTTTTAACTAAAATAAGAATAACTCATAAGAAATCTTGTATTAAATTTTCAAGTTTTTGTGGTCATTCGACACTTCAAAAAAAAAATACTTAGAAAAATCGAAAACTGTAATTGTCTATAAATAACTCAAAAAAAGTCGAAATATTTTGAAAATTTAACTGTATATAGATAACACTAATACAAACATTTGGTGAAAATTTCAAGTATTTACAGTGATTAGTTTTTAAGTTACAACTATATAAAAAAATTGATTTGGTCGAAAACTGGTTTTGCGTAAAAATTCCCGTTTTTCTATCACTTTTTTTTTTGTGTTTCACAATTTTTAATACACCAAGGATATTCACTTTGCCATCAGAAACCACCCCCAAACTTTGAAATTGAAGCATTATTTTGACTAGTTATGCTGTACATAAACACAAAAAAAAACCACACATACATCATTATAAAATCAATACATTCATCACTCATATCTTATTCAGAATCTAAAATTTATGAAAATTTATATTTTATACTTTTATGTATCTATTAAGTATATATGCTATGTATTATATATATTAACAGGTTGTATATACACAATTATAATTTTGACACAAGTTAATACAGTATGTATAGATAAAAATAAATATAAATTTCAAAATTTAAATTACAAGAAAATTTATTGTATATTAAGTTATAGTTACCTGAATGACCTCTTTCCCCAATATCATTCAGATTAACAAGACCCAACAGTATAACACAAAATATACTTGGTGAGATAGTCTGATAGACTATCTACGCTCAAAATCGTTTTTTGTAAATAATTATTTACCATTGTTAAATGTTAATGTACGATAGAGCTGCACCCACTTTCCCACCTTTTTTGAATGATAACATTTATTGTAATTTCACTTCTGATGTACAATAGTTTTTCAGTTTTTTGAAGTATTTTTATACATATTAATTTTAAACTGGTAGTTGATTTACTTAAATACTTAAAGATTTTTGTAGGCAGAGTAGAGTAACACAGTTAAATATATTCTTAAAATGGTCGGTCTACTAATTAAAAATTCTACAGTCTTATTGGCTACTACTCATCTAAACTTGAAAAACTTATAGATAAACACTTATAAATTTGAAATTTAAATTTTTCTCTCTTTCGTTATTATTGACTTTTACAGGCAATTTAGGTCCATTGTCATAACAACCACATGTTTACATCCATCTGTATCTTGAGCTAGTCTTCTCCGTCATTTACTCTCAAGCTTAATGTATTTTTTGTAATCCTTCTTTACCCCGCTGTCTGGGTCCTAATCTAACCTAAACTAACATCCTCATGACCTTCTTGTATCCGGTTTCCAACTTTTGGCAAACTTTATAAGGTCTTTGGATCTCTATACATGTCTAGTGTCTAGCCCATCCCAGCTTCGCCATATAGTTCTTTTACTTCTCAATTTGTTCTTCTTTAAAATTCTTCAAATTTTTAATTTTTATACATCAAAATACTTTGAAAAATATTCTAATTCAGAATATGAAATTAAAATTATATGCTGTCATTAAAAAAATTAATTAAACCTTAAAAATATAGAGTGAAAAAAAATTGTAAAAAATACTATTTTGCAATTACATAGAATTATTTGAATATAAATCACTTAAATGGATCACCATGTATACACATAATAATTAATTACTTATTTTAATACTTTGTATGCTACTATTGCCAAGTAATCAAAAATGCCTGTTTCGGATAAAATACCAACAATAACCATCATACAGAAAAGGAGAAGCAACGTTTCAATATCCACCCAAGAAGACAATTCATCTTTGGTTGGTCTCTACATAACATAATTAATAATTACTTGAATTGATTACAATATTTTTTAATTGATTATTTAATTTATTTTACCTCATCTAAAAGTGCCAGAATGGATATTGACATAGTGGCTGCTAATATTGCTGCAATTGATTTGTGTACAACCTACAATTTATTAATAAAAATATTTACAATATTTCTCACAGTGGCAAAGTATGAAACAGATATTTTATAAGGAAATGTAAAAGACCAGACCTATATCAATTCTTGACAAACATGAGAATAAAATAAGTTTGTTAGAAGAAAAATAAACTACTTATATTAATATTTTAATATATTCATACTTCAGTTATAATTAGTATATAAAGTCCAATTAATACAAGAGCAGCATAAATTATACCATATTCTGTGTTGATTGGAAACAAATCATACGTCAATGCAATAGGAAAGTTAGTGCTCAATGTAGTATTCATACAAAGTCTAGTATCGCCATGTAGAGTAACACTAAAAAAAATCATATATTAACAATTAAAACTAAGTTGCACCATTAGTATTTAACTACTCTTACTTGGAAAACAATTTAAAAATTTTATTATGATGCATTTCAGGAACAACTTCAACAAGTGATTCGCTTACAATTGGTATTGACCATACTTGAGTTATATTCTTTCATTCAATAACAATTAATTAAAAGAACTAATAAGTAAGTTTATTTTATTTTACACATTTTCTTATTTTATATTGTTGTATTAAACATAAATACAATTTTTATTTTACCAATGTTTAAATATTTATTATTTTTATTATAATTATTATAAAACATACCCTGCTTTGATGAATGTCTTCCAATTTTAATCCTAGTTTTGAGGGCATATCATAATCTTCAGCTGGTTCAAACTCTATCCAAATGTTAAAAAAATGTGTTGCCAAAGTACTATAATAATCAGGCAGAAATGCACCAGCCAATATCAATTGTATTTTATTTGTATTTGGCATATAGTTTTTATATATTATCTGAGCTAAAATACAATTTTTTTTCTCAGTCAAGTATTAATTTTTTTCTATAATAGTTATAAATGTATAATGTATAATATATGTTTATTACTTTTAGTTTCATTTGGAGCTAATGTTATTTGATGGACATCATCTACTTTCCTTTCTTGTTTTGCCATAAGAACTATCTGCAAGTCAATAGGTAATAAATAATAAGATAAAACTACATTAAGCACAAATAAAAACCAAATTAAACAGTAGGCCTAGAGTATAATTTAGAATTAATCAACCTTTTAACTTTTTAACTATAAAATAGATTTAAGACTATCTATAAATTGAAATAACATTAAATTAATGTAATTATTGTATATACTCAAATATATTATATATAAATACATTTTTTAAATTTAAATATTTTAAATTACAATACGTACAAATATATTATAATAAGTAAATTTGATATTATGAGGGAATTAGTCAGAAGGTGTTGATGGGTAAGTAACCCAATGGCAGCATCCCAGAAAAATATTTATTAAATACAAATTTATAAAAAATAAATAAAAAACAGATTCTAATGGACTTTTTCTACGTCTTATAATTTTATTATAAGGTTCAGGCTGCAGTTTAAGCTAATCCTATATTTTAATTAGCTCGGTTTTAACTAAGCTATAAAATAAAACAAATAACTCACAGTACAAAAGAGCCAAATACATATAAGAATAATGGAAACTGTATATTCACGGCCAGACTTCTTTTTGGCATGCAAGAATCTAAGTGTTGATGTCCTATTAGAAACAAAAATAATTAGATGATACTAAAAAATTATAAAAAAAAATTACAAATGTATAAATTGTTTTTTGAGTCATAATTATACCAGTTACTAACTAAAAATTCCTCATTTGCAATATGCCTATAGATCGGTTAATCAGATTCTTATACTTGATGCATTGCCCTTTATATGATAGGCAAAGGAATTTTGAAAATAGGTTTATTAAAGGATTGGTCAAGAGTAAAGTTAATGACCTGGAAATACTTGAATTATAAAAAATATATTAAACAGGTAACTACTCATCATAGGTATTAATACTAACTTTTCTATGAATAGTTCTCTGTTAAAAATTATGAGTAACATAATATAATAAGCTATGATATTAAAATACTTCTGAGAAAGGCCACTTAGGAATTCTATTTATACTTTGTTTTATTATTTAATATAAATTACTTAAATAACATTCATATTTTGTATTTTTAAATGTTAATACATGCTAAATGTTATTTGCATACATAGGTAACTAACTATTCAATACCTATCATTATAATACTAATGTCTAATACTTATACCATTATACCATAATAAAAAGTTATATAGCGTTAATTTTATTAAATAAATAAATATAAACAAAAATGACATACTTCTCACACATTGATTTGGGCATAGTGGACTTAAGAGATGATGATTGTAATTCGTCTGGGGTCATAGCTACCAAAGACGACGTACCAGCAGAAGAATCATCAATAAACCTTGAAAATATTATTTTTATTAATAAAGAATTATTAAATTTTTGTTAGGAAACAGATCTAATTGAAATTTCGCATTTATTTATTTTTTTAGAAACCTTTAACACGTTAATTTGTTAATAGGTATATCTTCGAAATCAAATTTAAAAACAAAAACTTTTGTTAATAAGTTTAAAATGATTGTATTTTTGTTATAATATATACAGAATGTCAATATTCGTTTCGTTAACATGAAAAAAAAAATTATTCTAAAATAATTAATTCATACCTCTGATACATATTGTGTTGAGAATGTTGAAATTAGTGTCAACTTAAAATGGACGCAGAAATAACAATTAATTATAACTTAAATTATAGAATTATTTGCTTAATTGATTTTTCCCGAAATAACAAAATGTATAAGTTATTTTGTTATGATTGCGTTACACAATTCGAACACCGTGCGCACCATATGGCTATCCTATTTGATAATTGTACCTATTGTTTTGTTATAATAAGGATATTATAAGATAGACAATAATTAATGCGATATGAAATCCAAAGGTAGTTTTGATTATCAAAAGACAGTAATATTTATATTGTTAAAAATTCCCCGTATCACGGTCCACAAGTAAATTGCACTCTGACTGCAGTCGATTAATTATTTAAATACCTGTACAAAAAGTATGTAGCATACAATATTTTTTTTTTCGCAATTGACGCGCGTTTCGGTGTCACACATTGTCAATAACGTAATATTTAATATACTATAGATACCTATGTGGTACTCACTATAAACATACCATTAAACTATAATACAATATCATAGCCATAATTCATAATAGATTGAACATTGATATAAACTATAATCTCACGACTCACGACTATAGGCACTAGCCACATTAATATAATACTTTCATACTTCTACATACGCATTCACATTTCATATATCTAGTTAGAATTTACTCTTATAATATACCTATAATAAATATCTATTAATTATAATGTTCAAACTTCGATTTCTATCTATAAATTCCCAGTACCCTGTATTATAATAATTAATAGTATATTGTCGACAATGTGTGTGTTATATTACGTTAGAGTAAACGAGAAACAAACATCTTCAAATGATGACGGTGGTTTCCATTCCTGTATTACAATTATTACGAATAAATATACGCATAATGTTTATTATTCGTTTATTATAGTTGGTAGTTCCTATTTGAACAGGTGGCTAGCTGTTGGGGCCCATGTTAAATAATTGTCACTCAGAACTCAGAATTATTCTCAGTGGAATAAAAAATGATAATTTTAAATTTGCATTTGGTACTTATTTCATATTTCATAGTTAGGTACATATTATATTATGAGTGTTTTACTATCGCGTGTCGATGTGTACGTTCCAGTTGTGTAGTTGTATAAGCTTAAATAAGTCTACAATGCGTCAATGTCCAATAAGATTTAAGTTACAGTCACAGCAGCAGTGCAGTAAAATGCTACAGAGGGACATTTTTTTTCTATTTCATAAATCCACTTATCCACCCTCTACCCCCTTACAATACCAATCATTACCAAAAATAAAAAGTACCTAGTTAGGTATAGTCATAATATTCTCCTGGCGGGTATGGTCGAATTGCACTTGAGTTGAAAAAAAGTGATGACCGAACTGCACTCGAATAAAAAACAGGTAGTGGTCGAACTGTACTTGGGCTCAAAAAAAGTATTTCTACTAAAATATCATTCACTTGATGGGGTTAAACGTTTAGAAAACACTAATTTCCTTTCCCACTTATAGGTTTAGAACTGACAATGATTTTAATGGTTAAAAATGATAGTTTTATACATGCATCATGTTAATATAATATTATAATTAATATATTTTTTAAATTAAAATTTGTTTTTTAAATCGTCAAATATAATTATTGTCATTATAACATTTTTTTTCATTTCGATCATTTTTTTGTAGTTATAAACTAATAACAAACATCAATTAAAAATTTTAACTTATTAATTCGCTTTGAGCATAAAAGTTAATAAATTTGTCAATATCATTTATTTTTTCTGGTAACGTGTAGCTAAAGATCTTGTATCAGTATTTTGTATAAAAATATAACTTATAAGTATCTATTTTTAATTGTGTTAAAACATCATTTTCCAGTTTATTTTTTATATTTGCAATCAGTTGCAAATTTTTGTACATTACAATACTGATTACCACGATTGCGATTAATGGAATCTACATTTTATTATTCTACATAAAGGAAACATTTCATAGATTGCGTTCTAACCACACCAATGATTAAATTCATCATTGTTCTAACTCTGCCTGTAAGAAAAAAAGGAAATGAGTGTTTTCTAAACGTTTAACCCTTTTAAATGCATAGTAATTTTGTGAAAATACTTTTTTTGAGACTAAGTGCAGTTCACCGGCTGCATCCGAGTTGGGTCCAAAATTTAAAATTGCTATTTACTACACTAGTTGGGACCCTAATTATTTTAGCTACAACACTAGTTATTGAATATTTTTTGGTAAGTACTACAACAACACTATACTAACATTAACGTAAACGTACAAATTGATACTTATATTAAAATGAGAAGTGTAAAAAAGAAACTGCATTTTACTAAAAGAAAAATTTATAGCTGACAATATGAATAAAAAAATTGCAGGAATAATAAATCAATTTGATATTGTAAAATTAATGTCGTATACATTTTTACTAACACATGTGATTTTTCAAAAAATATTATTTTATTTTTATTTATATTAGGTATATAATTATTTTAACATTTTTAATATTTTTACACTTATACTTATATGGCTATATTTATATTATATAATATGTATTTTTATACTTGGTTTTTAACATTTTTAATATTTTTACCAACACAAAAGTGATTTATTTTTTACAAAATTCTAATAACTTATATTTTAATAGAAAGAAAGAAAAAAAAACTGTAAAAGACATTTTTAACCATACCTGTGGTTTAAATAGATCATAGACAGTCTGTTAAATTGAGAAGGAAAATGTTAGTATAGTGTAGTATACTTACCGAAAAATATTCAGGAACTAGTGGAATACCTAAAATAATTCTGGACCCAACTAGTATAGTACCTATAAAAATCCGGGACCCAACTAGTATAGTGCCTATACAAATCCGGGACCCAACGAGTACATTACCTGCGATTAGCCTATAATATTCAGGACCCAACTCGGATGCGCCGGTTCGACAATTACCTTTTTTCAACTCAAGTGCAATTCGACAATCCCGCTCTTGTCAGCCTAAGGCCTAACACAGCACTTTTTTTGTTACCGGTATTTTTCCCGAACGGTATTTTTTCCGAGAGTCCAAAAACCCGAAACCTTTTTTCCCGAATCAAAAATCCCGAATGATCTTTTACGTGTACCGGTATTAAAGTATATAATTATAATGATAATAGGTATCTACATATAAAAAATAAAAATTAATAATAACATAATAAATTATGTAGTGTAATAGTTAGATAAATATTTTAAAATGATTAAATTATAATACGTATAAAATATAAAAATTAATAATTAAATAATACTGTAGTGTAATACAAATAAATTGACCTATAACCATTAATAACATGTATAAAAAAAAACAAAATAGGTACAAAAAAATATTATGCCTTCAGAAATTCTAACTCTTGGTACATGTTAAAATAAAATCAGCAGTAATGGCCATAATTCTTATTTAAAAGTCTAGCCATTTTCTTTTGGCTGAGCTCTTACTTTTCGCCCTAGACTTAGCTCTGAGATAATTATATCTATAGTATCTACACAGACTACAACTACTTGTTCTTTTTGGAACTCACCAAGAGCAGAGTAAAGGTTGGTACAATATTTTCCAATGACGAGCTGGAAGCGATTGTGCCACCCCTAGCTCGCTTACATTATTAGTTTTATGCGAACCAATCAGAGCTGCTTGGTGCTGATTTCATATTTCTGATGAATAATGTGGAAGAATCCATTATCGGGTTTTTTAAGGTATTCGTTATCAATTTTAAAATGTTGCCGCCGGTGGCAGCTGCAGCCTCGTAAACGCCTCCGAAAAGTCCGAGTCGCATTTTTACAGCCCACAGATCATTGCAGAAACTGAAGTCGATAATCGGTACCCAAAACATTGTACCCAAGGCCGTATCTAGGGGAAGGTTTGGGGGTTCAACCAACCCCCCCCCCATAAAAATGTTGGTGTTATTTTATGTGGTTAGGTACCTATGCTATACTAAATTAAGATACCTTAACAATATTTATACTAAATAAGAAGGAACACTATTTTTTAGCTTAAAACCTCTCACGAAATAAATTTCCAGTTATGCATATATATGCCATAAAGCTACAATTTTCGGTATTTTTTCGATATTTCACAACACGCGTTTTATGCACACATGGTGCGTATAAGTATTAGGTAAGTAGGTACTTACATCACGTCATGAAGGTTAGGTATATCGTATATACTCTGCAAAACTGATGAATAGCCAGAAGAATTGTCTGATTTCAAAGAAAATTACTGTAAATATATAGCCATATAGGTACCTATCTAATATCTATAATATAATAATTGACGATCTTAGTAAATAGTAGGACAGTAGGTACTAGGTACCTATTAACAGATTAATTCGTTTGAAATAATTGTCCAAATTGTAAGAATTCGTCAGTATCATTGAACTATGAGCATAACAAGTATACAGTTCAATATTGAATATACATAAACGGTATACCTGCATGTAACGACTAACGGGACCAGGAATTTAATACGAAAATGCAGAAACCTTTTTTCCCGAATAATGGTAAACAATGTGATATTCATTATTATACATTAATATTTTATACATTAATTATACCGTATACTTTTACTTACCTTTATTTTTATAGTAGGTAATATGTTTTAATTTTAAGTATTGGTATTATTCCTGAACTATTTTAACTATATTGTTTAAGTTAATTCAAACATAAAATAAGTAAACTACTATAAAATATAGTAAAAATTACTATAAAAAACAACTATATTTAAATAATTGTAATAATTATACTGTTTTAGTTATTTTACCTAGTAAATAGTTATACTTACTATACTTCATTTAACTATAATATTTTAGTAATTTTTTTTTCCGTGTGGCCTTGATTGTACCAGTATGTGTTTACTCAACATTATGTCTTAGCATTGATTATAGAATAGATTAGGTATTCTAAATTCAATATGATCTTAGTAGGCAACAATAATAACACATAAGACAAAGACATTATAATATACAAAATGTATGTTCAATGATTGAACTACCTATACCTATTAACAAAACATTATATGATACCGCGAAAAAATAATCCCAACTAAAAAATTATGATACATTTTCATTAAATGTCTAGGTATACCTATTATCTAATATATTTTTTTTAAAAAAAACAACATATTATATAGTACAATAATGTAAATAAGTATAAATAAAAAAAGCGGTAAAGTGGGTACCGCTCTGCTATATATTAGGTGCCGGGTGGATCACTATTATATATTTTAGGAGTGTTACATTTGAATCCAATGATAGGTATCAATGTATCATTGTATACGAAAAACGAAAATGATTTATCAGCCTAGGATATAATTTACAGTGGTTGGTGAAAAAGGTGGTTTATGTTTTAATGGCCTGAATACGCCAAAATTTAAATTCTTTTATAATTATTGTAAGCTAAACTTATGAAAAATCTTGTATTAAATTTTCAATTCTTAGCTGCTAATACAAAAATTTTTATGAATTACAAAATAATTTGCAAATATTTAAGATTTTGACGAAATTATGTAAATATTTTAACTTTAAATGCTAATAAAAAAAATTGTTCTTATATACCTATGTATTCTTATATTTTTTTTAATCACTATAAGAATAACTTATGAGGAACTTAGTTATAAATTTTTAAGTATTTTAACTGGGCCAAAAAATTTTATTGACACTTCGAAAAAAAATTCTCTGAAAAATCGAAAATTTCAGTTGTCTATAAATAGCTCAACAAAAAAAAAATCAAAATATTTTGAAAATTAAATCATGTAAAGCCAATGTCATCAACGAGTACTCATCAGCAGCCTGATAATAGTCCATTAAACCGCTCATGTGTGATAGCTATAACCATAGGCGCAACTAAAGGGGACTTTGGGGGCTAAGCCCCCCAAAACTACTCGTAGCCCTATCAAAAAAAAAAATATTTTATCTTTGGTTTTGTTTTGAGGTGGGGCTATAAACAAGAATAGCCCCACCTAAGAATTAGTGCTAGTTGCGCCACTGGCTGTAACAACTGCTGGGTATATCCTGATCCGGCTGATCCTCAATTGCTATCGACTAGCTACTGCAGCTGCTACATCCGTTACAACCAATAAGAAGCCTTCGACACGGTAGTATCAAAAACCGAAGCGTATTGCGTGTATCAGCTAATAATTTTAAATTTTGTTGAAAAAGAATATTAATCCCAAATATCTGAACCGACCAAAATAAAGCGGAACAGATGGTAATACATTAATATTGAACATCAGATATAAAATTACAAACTTTAACACTCACAGTTCTTTCTTGTTTTTTAGAGAATAATTTTTAAATATACAGCTAAGATTGTTTATTATTTTGATATTAGACTATTTGAGTGACGCAGTATTTAATTCAAGTGGCTAAAGGAGACACGAATAAAAAAAGGTTGGGAACCACTGGTCTAAGGACTAAGTAAAATAAAACAGTAAAATAGATAAAATATACATAAATACTAGATAGGTACTTGTTGTTCGTAAATGTTTGAAAACGTTAGAATTTAAATAAAGATAAACACAACAATTGTGGTTAACGGTAAAAAAGTCCGGAAAAAGTAATTTATAAAAAATATTATTATAAGATTCTCATATAGGTAATGGTTATTTGTGTTACATACCAAGTGTGATTTGTTAGTTTTACACGGAAATACAAATATCATTGTTTATAAAGCTGTACTAGTGAGTAGATTAAAGTAGGTATATGCAAACACATCGATTAAAACAAATTTAAAAATATTATATTTTCTTACAAATTAATTTTGGTTATTTTGGATATTGTTATTTATTGTAGGTATTGTGGGATATAGGTAATAGGTATACCTATATTTTTAAAAATATTGACTATTACCTAGTATTTATTTTTTTTGTCATCACATTTTGGAGCAGTATTGCTTCATCTATGTTCAACTTAAGTAGAACTTTTTGGTAGAAAATCACATCTAGTAAGTACTTTTGAGGTTTAAAACTTCAAAAGTAAATACAAATATTACTCTGCCATCACGAGATCCACTCGTCACCTACAGCAGAGTGAGATCCCGGTTTAAAAAAAAAAAAAATTCTGGGGTTAATTATTAGGGGAATTGATCAATACCTATATACTTAGATAAATAATTAAAAAATAAAAATATCATCTACCTACTGTACCTACATTAATAGTTGATACATATTATACATTCGTTGAATTTTTTGTAAATTTAAATTTCTGAGTAAGTTATAAATGTGTAAAATATTAAAATTTAAAAATTCTCATAACCCGCTAAAGAATTAAAATATTGTAACAGACAAATGAGAGAGTACAGATAATGTTCTGATATTTTTAAGTTTGATATTAAATTAACTCACTCTAGTCTTTGTTATTAAATAAATAATATATAATTTGGACTGCTGAATGAAAATTTACTAAGTTGAATGTTGATCATATATATATATATATAGGTATGTAAAATTGTAAAATAACATAACATTATTTTGCGGATATGATGCTTTTATTTGTGGGCCCAATGAAACAATTAATATTTTTTCACTAGAACTAATTGTGCGTATTAGGAGATCGTTCTGCCGTTCTGATACTGAAATTTAACCGTAAAAATATGCTTTCATACTTCCCATTTTCCTTACTTCTTGTTAGTTGAGAAGTTCTTTTAGATGACTGCATTCCAAATTTTCAAATTTTTAAAAAACTATAAAATAGACAAAAAAAGATATCAAAATACTTTAAATATTAAAGTATTAACTATTATCAAACATATGGGTAAGAACATTATCTGTGTATGATACTTTAATTTTTAAATATTGATAATATTATATTACATACTCATAACTCACTTACGAATTAAAATACCGTAAAAATGGTTCTAAAATAATTCTTATTCAGTCAATTTTGATTTCATAATATAGTTGATAATTCAAAATAACTTTTAAAAAAAAATCCTTTCTTAATATGGTAGTTTACTTGGTATTGCTATTAAAAAAATACCAAGAATACATGTCGTTTGCACATGTTCTTCAAAAGGATGAAAAATCTAAGTATTCACATGTACAGTGCACATATTACCTATATAAATGTATACCTACTTATATATATTAGTAGGCACTAGGCAGCAGCCTATAAATACTGTTCGGTTTATTCTAATGTAAACCCAATAAGAAGCTTCATGTCCTCTAAATGTACTCACAATAAGTATGTATACTATTTTTAAATAAATTACAAAATATTTTATTGTTAAACATTTAATTTTAAAACATATCACATTCAGGGGCGTTCTCACGGGGGGGGGATATGGGGGATAGATCCCCCCTCAAGGATCTTTGTTTTCTTACATTTTAGTAATACACGTTTTTCTACTTTTGATATTATATGTTTGTGAAATTCAAGTAAATTTTCAGAACCCCCCCCCCCCATAGAAAAATCCTGAGAACGCTCCTGATCACATTTGTATTGTTTATATAAATAAATTAATAGGTACATGTGTTCAATAAAAGTTGTATAAGAATTCAATAAAAAAATTGAGTGTATCTTTAATCAGTAATCTAATTAAGTATTAAATTGTTATTATAAATAATTATGTTGAATAATGTTAACTAGTGCAGAAGTCAGAAAAATTAAAAACAGTTTCAAAAGAATTGTTGAAATTATATATTATATTACACGAACAACAGAAAATTTTAATAACATAGGTACATCAACAATTAATCAAAAATATTTATAATTTATAATAGAGAAAATAAAAAAATCACATATTGCACAAACAATAATTTTCTGTTGTTTATATCTACTTATTTCCCTATAATTACGATTAATTATATATTTCTATAATACAGTGAATCTCAACTTTTTTAGTGATGCGACCCCAAAAATAGGTATAAAATATGGTAAATCACTTCTCGACCCCTCTATCTATATTAAGTACAAATTTTAACAATAAAAATATCATATCCATATCATTAACCAATTCAAAAGAAATATACCATTTATAAATACCATGTGTATTGTGTATAGTTCCTAATTTAAACTTGTTACAGGTATAAGTATTTTTTTAAACAATAAGAAATTTAAAATAAAAATGTTGATTTTGTAAATTAGCGTTTTATTATTTTTGACCTACGTAACCCCTACTTAAGGTGTGGCCACCCCCTTGGGGTCGCGATCCATAGGTTGAGAAACACTGCTACAATAAATACATTTGCAATGTTTCAGCGAGGTAACACTAAGTGTATAAAAATAATATCCCTGAAATTCCTTGTTAAATATATTAAAATATTTAAAATAATATAAATAACAAATATACTTATTTATTTTAGTATTTGTTTGTCATCGTTCTGCCACCAGGTTAGGTTAGAAATTTAGGATCATCCATTTTATTATTATATTTTTTTATAGAGTGTTATAAAACTTTTAAATAATAACTATGATAAATTATTTACAATTGATAGTAGCATAGTTAACCTAAACAATTACATAGGCAGAATAACTTTCATGTGAGATATCATCGGAATGCAGACAATTAATTATGAATATTGAAATTTTAGATAATAAATTATATTGCTAATGTACATCGGGTTACCTAGCTAGTAACTAGTGAGGGGGATAATTTTATATGGGTTGGTGACAGGAAGATAACAAACAAGTACCTCTATTTTTAATGAGAATCTTTGGTCATTATAATTAGCAACATTTGTAAATATTATGTTAATGTAAATTATAAAAATTAAATTATCATTTAAAACAAGCATGTTTGTGGATTTATGCATAAAAAATGTTAATGATTACCAAGCAAGATTGCAAAATGCTTCATATTTAATACTAAAAATTATGAACACAAGAGTGAAGAGAATGACTAATATTAGCAATGCCCAACCTATGTCCAAGTTATTAAATCAAAACAAAATATTTAAAAAATACCATTATTTTCATATATTTAAATTTCCCTTTTTTTTTTTTATTATTGTACATACATTTTTCCTATTATAAATGTCCCGTTAACTTATTTAAAACTTTGTTACTTTGATCTGTTGAAAAAATAAAGGTTGGGCCCCACTAACTTAGATAGTCGGTACAACAAATGTATTTATGTACAGAGTGTATGGTTAAACAAAATATAAATTTTAATAATGAATAAGAAAACCTCAAGACCTTTTATAAGTTTTGGTCTTATAAGCTATTTGGTGAATTGACGCCGTGCAACATACCATCCATGTGTTCAATTTCTGAAAGGTAAAGAAGACATTAATTATATTTTTAGTTAGATAAATGGTTTTTGTTGTTGTTTTGAAGAGAACACACAAACACAATCAAATAAGAAAACAAGACCAACATAACAGTGTTTAAATGTTATATTGTTTGAAATAAAAATGATTATAAATATTATAATATAATTAAAATAAAGTAACATACGAGTATGGTACATGGTATAGAATAACAAAAAAATTGAACTATATTAATAAATAACAGATAATATAAATTAGTGTATTGGATGTGTGCTGTGTATTCCTTCGTTGTTACAAAACTTTTTCTTTTATGCCTGCTGCTTTTTTCGCTTCATTCTTAATTATCATTTGAGTAGTAAGGTAAGACTCTCGTTTAATTCTGTCGCTGAGGGCATTTGGAACATCTGGTATCAACCATTGAACTGCTACTTTCACCAATGAAACAATATTCTGAAAAACTAATAGATTAGTACACAATATAATTAATAATTATATTAATAATTTTTAATTACTTGAAATATAACAATGAATGTGAGGCGTGCAACAAGCACTTCATAATAAAATGTGGGTCTTTCATATTTCTGAGGCGACCATGGTGGATTTCTATAGTCTTTATAACTATACAAATAATAAATATGTTGTGGTGAATTTTAAAAAAAATTGTAAGAAAAAAATTGATTGGTATATTTACCGGCAATAAGTAACATTTGTATATGATGATGACAGTGGAGCAATTCCATTTTCAAAGTCTTTGGTATCAAAGTAAGCTAAAGTGTTATTTAAGAAACCCTTATCTGTGTTGTCTTCACTTGCTAAACTTATGTACACCATACGAGGTATGTAATTGGAAGAAAATGCTATTATAAATGCCTAATAAACATAATTTACTATTAATAAACTAAATTAATTTGTTAGAATAAAATACTAACATTTGTGATAACTGCTAACTTTCCCAAAATATCCAATACCCGATACCATACACCAATATTAGGCACCCTATGAGGAATAGGTCGACGAAAATATTTCAAAAATTTTTTTGCATCTAATCTCATTTCAAACACATTGTTTAATAATGCAAAAAAAGGACCCAGTGGAAATGCAGTAACAAATAATGTTACAAAACCATATTGCATAACTAAAAATGTGCAAACACATTTAATATTAATATAGTTAATAAGTTAAATATTTTTTCAAATGTTACCCATTTCTAAATATTCTGGGAAGAGACCTCTTGGTCCCCAATCCAAAAGTCTGTAATCTTCAATCCAAGGTTTTTTAACAGCTGTAGCCAAATCTTCCTCTTCAGACGTTGATTTCAAATTATCTAAACGACCTGTGTTCTCAGTCAATGAATTAAACCAATTTAAACCCACACTACAATATAAACAATTTAAGTTATTGGTGTTTGATAAAAAACAAATAATATTTTACATACGGAATTATCATTTCAACAACAGTGTTTAATGCTTGTTGCCCAACCATTATAATGAACAATTGGATGCTTAATTCCATGAGACATCCTCCTGGACTACACTAAAATCATAATGTTCATTGAATATTATTATAATTAAACGATTATGTGTATATCTTACTTCTTCTTGTCGAAGACCAAATATACGCAAATATTTAGCCGGATAGCCAACATTTTTGCCTTTCAAAAAAGCTATATAAATTATTGATGTATAATAATTTACAAATTGGAATAGGTAAATTTTAATTGTTAAAGATTCATCAAATTCAGTTTGTGTGCGTAGTAGTTCCATTTCAGTCAAATAAATAGCAACTTTATCATAAACCTAAAAAATACTATATTATATTAACAAATAATGTGGGTTTCTTTTTTTTTTTTCATGAGAATATAAAATTATTAAAAGTACCTATACTAAATCTATTTAATGTAATCAAAAGTTTAGATCTAAAATATAATTTTAACAACATATAAATAATTACAAATTGTTTAATTTATGTTTTTATAGATATCAGAATATGATAATATTATTTTTTGTAAAATAAAATAGTTTGGGCTAGACAATAATTTAAAACTAGATCAAGTGAGGTAATAGAATAATTATTCACTAAAATAAATGAGTTAAATTCAAATTCAATGAGAAATCATTGTATACAATGTAAGACAATTATGAGTGAAGGTGATTTGACTACATTTCTAAAGATATCTTATAATATATTAATTATTAATTATATTGCTATTAGTAATTTATTTTAGATTTTGAATATAGCATTAAATGTATTGCAATTACAATGAATTTGCGTGTGTGTGTGTGTGTGGGTATAAATAAACCATAAGTAGTTAAAAAAATGTTTTCATTCAACTTTGGGGATGGTTTTGAATAATAAGTTAGATCTAATTTGTACCTGGGAGAAATCAAAATCAAGAGCCCTGTATTTTTCAAAATAGGAAAAAATAAAAATAAAAATAAAGGGTGGTCAATTAAGTAACGCTCTGCTATACAATAGGTCACTGTTATTTATATGTTAAATTTGAGTCCAATAACAAGTATCATTGTATATGAAAGACGATTCTAAACAGAGATGATTTATCAGCTTAGGATATATTTTCCAAAGGGCGGTGAAAAAGGTGGTGACCTTTTTGTAAAAATTTAAACTAAGAATACAATTTTAATAATTGGCCAATGTTCAAGTTCTTTTATAATGATTGTAAGCCAAACTTATGGAAAATCTTGTAATAAAATCTTCAAATCTTTGCTACCTATACAACATTTTTTATAAATTTTAACTTACGCAACAATTTGCAAATATTCATGATTTTGACAAATTTTTGTCAATATTTGAACTTCAAACACTAATAAAAAAAAGTTGTGCCTATGTATTCTTATAGTTTTTAAATCACAATAAGACTAAATATGAGGAACTCTGTATTAAATTTT
This sequence comes from Aphis gossypii, assembly GCF_020184175.1. NCBI lineage: Eukaryota > Metazoa > Arthropoda > Insecta > Hemiptera > Aphididae > Aphis > Aphis gossypii. The sequence goes on from NC_065531.1 coordinate 88,430,897, forward strand.
TAAGTATTTTGACTAAGCCAAACATTTTTTTATTGATATTTATAAAAAAAAAATAAACAAAAACGAAATATAAATATAATATATTAAATATAAATCGTCTTAAAAATCAGCCAAAAATTTTGAAAATTAAATTATGTAAAGAAAATGCCAATCTAAATAACTTGTGAAATTTTCAAGTATCTACGACTAATACTTTTAGAATAACAACAAAATATTGAAAATCATTATCGTTACGCGATTTTGTAAAAATTTTAAATTCAAACACTTGTAACATTTTGTCTATAATGAGGCTTCAAATTTTTTATGTAGCTATTTGCTAAAAAACCTAGTGTTGAATTTTAGATTCTGTACGAAGTGATGAATGTATTTATTCCATAATGATATGGGTTTTTTTTTTATTTTTGTTTTTGTGTCTGTGTACAGCATAACTTGTCAAAGTACTGCTCCAATTATAAACGTAAGGGGTGGTTTCTGATGGCATATTCTTAGTACACTATAGAGGTCAAAAATAAGAATTTTCCAACAGTTTTCAAAAAAAATCAGGAAAAACAAAAAAAAGTTATAGAAAAACGGGAATTGTCACATAAAACCAGTTTTTGACAAAATCAATATTATTAAATGGTTGTAACTCAAAAACTAATCATTGTAAATCCTTGAATTTATCACTAAATGCTTATATTAGTGTTATTTATATAGAGCCAAATTTAAAAATTTTTTGTTTTTGAAGTGTATACATAAATTTTGAAAAAATCTTGAAAATTTGATATAAAGTTTTTTATAAGTTCTTATTGTAGTTAAAAATTCAAAAATCGTTAGTTACAATTTTTTTTTATAAGTGTTTTAAATTCATAAAAATTTTTGTATTTATATCTAAGGTTATAAAAAATTCAACACTAAGTTTTCCTTCAAATAGCTATAGAGAAAACTCAAAGCGTCACTCTTAAAGAGATGAAAAGTTAATACAAGATTTTCCATAAAATTGTCTTACATTAATTGTTAAAAAAGTTGAGAGTTGGCCTATTAAAAATTTTTTTCTAAAGCTTAAATTTTAACAAAATCAAAAATTCATTTTTAAAGTAACGATTAACTATCAAGTAATTTTAAATTTTTGTTATAGTTAAAAATTACTAGTCATAGAAACTTGAAACATACACCAGTTGTTTAAATTGGTATTATCTGTACAAGATTTAATTTTTGGGTGTTCAGGTCATAACATAACATAAACCACCTTTTTCCCCACCCATCGCAAAATATATTATATAGTATATACCTATAAATATAGGTGTTTAGCTATTTTTAAATTTCCAGTAATGTATATTTATAAAAAAAATAAAATTGATCATAAAAAACCTTTAATTTTTCACGACATATTTTGTGCTTTTGATTCCATAATTATCAAAAACAGTATTAACTAGATCCAATTAGCTATCTGAAACAACTTTCAAAGTTAAATATCACAATATTTATACTGCTCTAAAGTACAATGTTACACAAAATGCTAATATAAATAATAAATTTAAAAAATAAACTCAGAACTTATTATTATTATTATTTTTTTTTAGGAATTTTTTTTGTATTTTAATTATTTTAATATTTTACTTTTATGGCTCCTAAATCCTAGTTATTAATTATTTTATTATTTAAAAAATATAAATGCTTACCAAATTTAACAATTGAATGCAAACCAAATTAATGATAGCTGCTGTAGTTGGAATAAATATATTGCTATAAGTACTCATCCAATCAGATTGGTTTGTAAGACTAAGTGATGCTAAAACAGACATACGATATAGCACAACTCCAAACACAGCAGCAATGGCAACCACAATCTTAAAAATAAAGAGGTTATTTTAAAGATTAATTAAATCAATACAATCTTAATGAATCTTACTAATAATAAAAGAACAGAAATGCTAAATAATGTTGCCGGAATTTTTTTCCAGAGAGGTACAGTTGGTTCAATATTTCCTGTGATTATGTTCACTTTAGTATGGTTGGATCCAGATAACCGTGCCAAGTATTGTGGCCTTGGGTGCTCAGCTTCAAAAGTAAATCCTGTTAATCCCCATCGATGTGTTATAGTAGCTGAATATCGTTTCCACAGTTCAAGAAATAGAGTAGCTAAAACATGGCATATATTTTAGTTAATAATATTTAAATTATTGAAAATATATATATGTAATATTAACTAACCCCAAATAGACATTAGGAAGGCAAATATCACAGTAAGATCATTGTCAAATAGATATGTCAATCTTGCGTAAAAACAGGTATTTGAAAGTTCCCAATAATCACATGTACGATCACACAATGGGCACATTATTGTGTCTGTTGCATTACAAATATCAGAACTAAACCAAAATTTTAATTTAATGTATAATAAATTAAGTTCAATATAATATTACAATAAATAATATGAAATTACCTACCTAAATCTATTATTAGGAAAAGTGAAGATACCATAGAAAAATACAATCAAACCCAAAATAGCAGCTGGAATTAACAGGTGTGTGTAGAATCCTAACCACGTGAAGTAAAATGCATATTTTACACCAAGATATTCCTTAATCTGATCAATGGGCTGCTTACGGATCCATTTACTCATCATAGCCCATTCAACATACAACTGGTGGCGTAATGAATTTTCAGTAGTATGTTCTCCCTAAAAAAAGAAATTATATTTATTTATTTTTAAATAAATAATAGTTTTAAATACCTATCTACATAAAATTTATAACAGATTAGCTTCTAGGGCCATATTATCACTTAGTCTGTTTAAGTTATAACCGTAAGTGACAAATTTTAAAGATTGAAACGAAATAGTAAAATATTAATATGTAAATTAAGTAGTTTATTTATTTCAGTCTATGGGTGACAAAAATCTTAATCTTACCACGTTAGTTTCAATATAAATATATTCCATAAAATGAAGTCTATCAATGATTATTAAACTTTGCAAGATTAACTCAAAACTTTTAATAAATAAACCCACCATCTGGGATTATCTTTTAACCTTAATAAATATCTAGTTTTCTGTTTATAAATCTTGCTTCTCTATATATTTTTTTAATAATCTACTATTCCTCCAACCTTAGGTTTTATCATCACTTGACAAAACTGTAAGCAAAACTCATACAACTTCTTGTGAACACAAGCATCCACTACACTGGATGTTTTAAATCATTGATATTACATATTAATTTTAATATCATTTATCTTTGCTTTCTCTCCTATATCATTATTTATTTTATTTTTATTGCAACTTTTAATATTGTTACATCAAATATTGATGTTTTAATGTTTGATAAGAAATAAAACTCACAACACAAAATGTAATACTTTATATAATTTTGTGCATATGTAAGTATACAACATGTTAAATAGGCCCAAACTCTTAATAAATGTCTTAACCATGATTAGAATCTTATAAGATTTAGTCAGTATCATTAATTATAAGAGTATATAAGAGTTTAATTGAATGAATAGATAATATATTGAAACAACATATGATTATTTATAAAAATCTAAAAATCAAAGAAAATGTATAATATTACACTCGTTACAAAAACCATTAAAAGAAAATAATTTTATTAGATATATTTAAATATATTCAATTTTACGTAAACATAAATATAGTATAATTTATTGTGATGCAAAGTTCAAATTTAGTTTAAGTTTAACAAAATTAAAACTTTGAAAATCATGATTTTATTTTTCTTAGTATTAAATTTTTTTTCAAATCGTTATAGTATCAAATTAAAAAAAATTGTGATCAAGTGGGTACCGCTTTGCAGTATAGTAGGTCACTATACTCTATTCAAAATGAGATCATTACCCAGCAGCAACCAGTTAGGTTTGCACCAAAGGATATGCCATCGGAAACCACCTTTGAAGTTTGAAATTGAAGCATTATTTCAACAAATTATGCTGTACACACACAAAAGAAAAAAAATACACATCTAAGTAACCAATACATTTATCACTTCGTTCAGAATCTAAAAAAAATGTATATAGTGTATGATCACTATAATACCTGATTGATCAAAATTGTAATAAAAGTAACAGAGTTATTACAGAAGAGAAATATTATTTTAATAAACTTAACATTGATAAACATCAGTACTTTAATTTTTTAATTTTAAACACTATAATAAGAAAAATACAAAAGAAAATGTTCTATTTACAAAAAAAAAAAAGACGGCAGACTTTTGCCAATTTTCCCAAACTTTATATTAAGTTTTTAAAATATTATACTTACATCATGTAAAGGATAAGCAGCTCTATAAACACCTCCATCTAAAAGACACTGAATTCCAACACAATTACCATCTGTTTGATCTTTTCCCCAGCTAACTCTGTTTAAAATGAAATCTATAACTAATGTTCGGACTTCGGCAGAAAAAAATTCTGGATCATCCTCATTAAACCTAATATTAAAAATATAAAATTATAAAAATATTATAAAATGGAAATTTGGTTGCAAAAATTATATCTAAGACTAACAAGTAACTTTTTTCTCTTGAATACTCTGCTGTCAAAATGTACTTAGTTGGTGCAAATGGTCCTGGATCAATAGTGATAAAAATTCTTATAATGCGACCAATTATTTTTTTTATCTTCTCTATTAGATCAAAACCTTTTTCAGGAATATGTTCAGTCATTGGATACTAAAATACAAAAATCTATAACTCAAGTATTAAAATTACATTCTCCGTTCACTGAGAGAATATGAGTGTACACAAACTCAAACTAGTTGTTTGTACCACAATACCATTCATAATAACTAATTGATGAATGGGTAAAAGTTATGAGTAAAATAGTCAAATTTTCTCAGTAAACATACTCAGAGTATACAGTACATAATTTAACACAAAGCTGTTTATTTGCATATCTATTTTTTACTTATAATTCCACAATTACACATTTACCAAAAAATAGTTCTAAATAATTATTTATTTCTAGCACAATTTAAATTTTTTTTTTTATAATACATCTATATTATTTGCAAACTTTTAAGTTATTTTGCAAGGTAACTAGAAACAAAATTTACCTCTTTCATGGGCATTCGCAGTTTTAATATTTCACAATATCTACGTAACACTGGTATAGGTGCATGCACTTTGACAAATGTCAACCCACCAACAACATCTTCTTCGAGAAGTAATCCTTGTTCTTTAATTCTTTCCTCAAAAGCAGATCTACGGTTCCAACCATCTATGTCTACTGGTGCTTTAGCTTTGGATGATGAAACAAGTACAAAATCCACAGATAAATCCCCCGGTGTCGAATCAAATGTTATGCTTTCAGGCTAAATGATAGAAATCTATTAGAATATATTCTATAATAATATTAATTAAAGAAGATGGAATGCATTATTTGTTTTTTCTTTCTGGATCATAACAACATAGCTCATTTGTGTTCAGAAGAACCAATATTATATTATTAGTTTTAATATTAGAATGAATTGATCTATAATAAAACTTTAATTAAAGAACATTATCTATACTCTAACCTGCTCTGAATTATACATTATTTAAATTTGTTTGTAACACATGAGTATTTTTATATTGTAATATTTTATCACTTAATCTAACCTAACCTAACCTTTACTCAAGCTTGCAAACAAATTGGAATATTGCAAAAAATTGAACATATAATGTTGAGGTTCCCAACCAGAATGTCTTTGCATTTTTAAAAAATAACTAAGGGTGGTGAGAGTCAAATAAGATTGGTAACCTCTAATATAATGTTTATAATGTAAACATACAATGGATATGTTTTTTATATTAAATTTCATGAAAGGTATAAGTTTGTTTCAGTTTGATCAATTAACTCTGATATTATAGCTAACAACTTAAAAATTGGTTTTGCTGAATACCACATTGTTATTCCATGTCGGTTAAATAGAGGATTATAAATTGCAAAAATAGTGCAAAGAACTTCATCTAAATAAATAAAATATTTATTATACTATATTAATACCCTTATGTGTCGAGCAGCTTCTGGAGAATTATTTATCAGATCTTGAGAGCTAAGATACAAAGACATACGAGATAATTCTAAGTCATCTTTGTACATCCTGGTAGTCTCCATTGAGGCAGTTTCAGTCTCTGAGTCACTCATCTATAACCATAATTATTATAAGTATATTTTAAAAATAAACTGAAAATGTATATATATTTTGAAATATGTATTAAATTATATATATTTAATTATAGATATAATAGCAATTTAATTTGAATACTGATAATAATAAGGGCCCAGATTTTAACATAAGGTGCATTATTTATATTTAGGGGAAAATGCTAAGAGAATGGAATTCAAACACATAATTTATTTTTTATAACAAATACTTTAAAAGTACAGAAACTTTTATTTTGAATTTTTTTCCTATTTTTAGGTTATTTTATTAATTTTAATGCATATAATATTAATTCATAGTACAAGCTTAAAGTATACATAAGAGATTAATAATATCAATAACATAATATCATCATAATTATAGGAACTATAACAGCACACTATATGACGGGGTAATAACAAACAAGTACCAAATTTTTAAATAATGAGTACATTAAGATATTTTTTCATCTGTGTTAACAATTATTATTTATTAGTTATTATAAGAAATACATAATATATATTTTAGTAAATATTTGATGTAATATAACAGTTAATAATTTTTTATTGTTTTAGGTTGACACTATTGAAACTTTACGAGTAGTTGGTTTTGGGTCAACAATGAAAAGGAAATCAAAATTGGGTAAAAACAAAATTAATAAATAAATATAATTTTAAAAATGTGCTGCTGTTAAATGGTTAAAAAAGCAACACCAAGTGGAACAACTATGTTAAGTTGTTATATCAAAAATATCATCTATACGCCAAATAAGAAAACCAAAAATACTATTTATTCACACAAGTTAAGCTAAATGTTAGTATTAGGCAACCAAGTTTAACACGGATGCATTTTGAACGGTCAACGAAGTGCACATACTTTTTCTTTATTTAAGAAATATGACATGTATAGATAATGCTAATATAAAAATTTGATGAAAATTTCAAGTATATTCATAGTAATTCATTTTTGAGTTACTTACAATCTTATAAAAAATTGATTTTGTCAAAAACTGGTTTTGTGTAAAAATGTCTGTTTTTCCATCACTTTTTTGATGCTTTTTCTCATTTTTTTTTAAAACTACAAAAAACTTCTTACTTTTGACCTCAATAATGCACCAAGGATATTAAATTTTCCACCAGAAACCACCCATAAAATTTTCAATTTGAAGCATTATTTCAACAAGTTATTATGAACACAGACACAAAAAAAAACACACACACACATCGTTGAAAAAACATTACATTTATCACTCTATTTAGAATCTAAAATACTATAAAAAGGTTTCACTGCAATTGATTTAATATTATTTTTAAATCAGTAATTTAAAGGATATATTTCATACACTCACTTTTGTATACAATACAACTTAAATAGTTTAATTAGATAATGTAAATACAATTTAAATAAATCATTATAATATTATGTTTATATTTAAGTAAAAGTAATAAGTATTAATTATGAAACAGATAAAAGTTACCATACCAATCAATTATTGATAGACACTTTTTTCAAATGTATAAATGCCATTTTATAAAAACGTAAGAGTTTATTAATTAACAAGAATTCATGATAATTAATTTCATATTTGTATATATTTACAATCTGAAAGTGACCGATTAGTTAAATTAACAATTTTGTTTTAACAAATTCGCCGTATAAGTTTACTGGGTATTTTTGTGGTACTCACACCAGTATGTACAAATAATAATAATTTATAATAAATAGAAATTAATATTTTATGGTCATCTTTATGAATAATACATAAATACATATTGGACAAAATCTCTTGAATCACAGAAACCAAAGATCAAAAATTAAATATTTGACACTAAATAGTGTAACTACATTGTTGAACAACCTTAAGGTGTAAAAAAATGTGTTATTCTAGTTATAACTTTATTAATTAATAATCATTTCGATGAATTTTATTACATTTAAAATTATAATTTAGATTCTAATTTTAAATAGTTAATTTTTATAAATTCTAAATTGTTAAAAATAAGTGAAACTTATGGAATACTAAAAGTAGGGGTAAAAGTCTTCAACAATTTTATTTAAAATTTTATAAATATAACATTGAAATATAATATACTTAAAAATAGTTATATAATTTTGATTAATTATTACCTAAATTATTTATGGATGAGTAGGTACAAGGCACAATCATAGGTAATATTATTTTTTATAATACTAATTAACGTACTAAATTTATTGATCAATGGTTATTTATAATTATAAAGCTATGATTAGGTTTGTAAATTTAATGCATTTAATGACAATAAATATTTCATACCACAAAAATGTATTTTAAAATGTTCTTAGTATACATAAGAATTTTAATCTAAAAAATTAAAAAATATCAAGAAAAAATAGTTTAAATCAAAAATATTATTAATTAAATGCACCATGCTTTCACTATGAATATGAGAAACTTAAAAAAATTATTCATAAAATAAGTGCAAAAAGTATGAACGAACAGAAACTATAAAAATTACTACATATTAAGCTTAAATAAAACCTAGTAAATCAAATATTTTTTAATACCTATCTAATTTAAACTTTGTGTTAAGAAAGCTTTGTTTCATAGTAGGCTAAAAATGCATTTTTCTACAAATTCACAAGCTAGCTATAACCATTCAATATTGTATTCTGTTTATTATATTAAAAAAACATTTTTTTCTTTGTTATCTGATGACAAAATTTAGAATACCATTTATTTTTTATACAAAATTAAACAAACAAATTACTGATAAGTACTTACATACTGGGTATCCAAAGGTGAATCATTGACTAAAATAGAGTGTAATGTATTCAAAACAATCTAGCTCATTGAATATTGTTGAGGGTCAGTAAAAATCCCCTCCAGCGTAAAATTAAAATGACTATAACACAAGCATATTGCATACGGCACCACACATCATGCACTAAGAAAGTTAATCAAGGACATCAAGATACATACTGCAATATTTAAATACCAATTATAAAACAACTAAAAACTCCAATATTAAGTTCAAAAGTCAAAAGGCATTAAGAAGTACATACTATTGAAAACGTGTAATGGAAGATTATCAACACCTAAAAATTTGCACTAATTGAATGAAATAATGAGATTTTACATTATCTGTTTGGGTAACTGAGTTACTGTGACTTACATTATACAAAACTAAGTTTAAAATATGAATTAGAATAAAAAAATTAACACATGATATAAAAAATAAGCATAAGTTAAAAGTAAAGTCAGTAAGCACTACCTATTTTTCTTTAATATTAACTATTAATAATAATCATATTATAATATAATATTATTATTAATTACATTCAAATTTCGAATGCCAAGTCCAAACTAGCAGGCTGATAAAGTTGAAAATACTTGAAATGGAATGCTTTTAATTTTTACTTAACATCTGATAGTGATTACCGAACACCGATAACTGATAAACGAATAGTGATAATGGATAAGTTAATCAAAATTTGTTTTGTAGGTTAAGAATTAAAGGTTTTAATTTTTAACGTGTAATATGATACTTTGATCTGAGCGCATGGCATTGCGCCAGGCCAAGTTACAGCAATGCCAGTGTATCTTTACACGAACCAATTCGCCCTTTTTTTCTAATCCATATATCTCTGTTTCCTCTTAAGATAAACTTTTGAAATTTAAAACACAGATTAACCTCTAGTAGCTTAGGACGCTGTAAGAAAATGAGCCCTTAATATTGTGCCATTTCAAAATGGCAGGATTTCAAAATTTGCAATATTGTTACTGACTCACTGACTCATTATCAAAATTATAAGACACTTCCCGTATAGCTAGAAATGTGAAATTTGGCACACAGGTAGATTTTACAGTGTAACTAAAGGGAAAAATCTAAAAATTAAATTTTTTTCAAAATTAATGCCTCTCCAGAGTGTATTTCTTAACACGTTCAATGCCGCGGCCTATTCGCCGTACGTTACCGCGTCGCCGCAACAAGTTTCCGCCCGGTCGACTATTCTAGTATATTATGTTATTTGTCATATATTCCTGTTACACTCAATATATCATTTTAGAACCTACACATATATTTTCTTATACTTTATAACTAATAATATTATTTAATATATTATACTATTTTATTGTAGTTTAATTTTATATTGACGATAAACTGCTGCAGAGATACATATATAATATCATTGAAAAAATTATATAAATATGTTTGCTTATAACTTATAAATAATATTTTAATTAAAATCTACTAGATTGTGTATTCCTAAACGTATGAAGTGGCGTGCTTAACACGCATAAACGTTTACTTTCAAACAGCGTTACAATATGGTAATAAGCAATTGTTTGTAGTTGATTTATATATATATATATATATTTATAAAACATAATCATGTTTTCGTTCATTTATTTTATTCAAATACAAAATATAATATAGTTATACAAATACAGAATATTTTAATAATATTCGTCGGTTTGCGAACGATAATCTTACAAGAGAAAATCTACGACTAATAAAAAAAAAAATTTAAAAAAATTAAAAAAATAAAACAGTAAAATAATAAACAAATAATAACAACACGTCGTCCACGACGCTGAAGCCCGCAAAAATAAATGATATCCCCAACAAAAACATAACAGTGAAAAAAGGCCAAGTTCCAGACTCCCTCCCAAAAAAGTCGGCCTATCAAAGTAGTGAAATCTACATTATGGCCAAGTTTGCTATTTTTTAATTCATAATCTCAATGCACTCCTACATTAAGGAGCAACACTTCTCTTTTTTTTGTATTGTTTAACACTTGGTCAGTTTCTGAATGAGGAATAAAACATCATTATCGAATGTGCTCGCTTATGACTTACGAGGATGATGGGGAGAAGAAGACTCGGAAAAAAGTAAAAGGTTTAGATTTCTTCTCAAAAAAGACAGCGAATCCATAGTAAGTAGTGGTATCTACATTGCGGCCATGTCTAGTTTATTCCTCATTCAGAAACTGACCAGGTGTTAAACAATACAAAAAAAAAGAGAAGTATTGCTCCTTAATGTAGGAGTGCATTGAGATTATGAATTAAAATATAGCAGACTTGGCCATAATGTAGATTTCACTACTTTGATGGCCGACTTTTTTGGGAGGGAGTCTGGAACTTGGCCTTTTTTCACTGTTATGTTTTTGTTAGGGATAGACTATATTGAGCATAATATGAGCAATGAGCACCATGACGTAATGATCTAAGATCATGAACTATAAAACAACTAAATTTTGAGTACCAATAACTATTAACACAATTACACATATAGACCACAGATTCACAGAATATATTTATTTATATTAAGTTTATTCAATTTCTATTTATTTGGGACGCTCATAGGGCGGGTTAGGTTGCTCATAATGTATAAATGATCCTTATATCTAGTGGCGCCAGAACTTAAATTTTAAATGATGCAATTTCATATTTTGCATTTTTTTTTTAGTCTGATATCTATACGTTATTTATTTTTAATAAGGTTATAATATAAATAAAATTTGGGCAAAAGAACCAAGAGATCGGGGATAATTTGACGATACTGGTTACAGGGTGGCACCATCCTTTGAAAAGTTGATGCAACTGCGTCAAAATTGAGCACTTTGAAAATGATTAAACAAATATCTTAAAAAAAATATATATCTTATGCCAGAAATGTCTTAATACATTATCTAATTGTCTTATTCTGGGCTTATATCTACTATAAAGTAATATTTATTATATGCTATTTAGTACAACTAGAACATCAGCTGTACAAGGTCTTTACTCTACAGATTCACCATGGTTCAAATGTTCAATAATAAATTCACATAATAGATAAAATTAAAATTATAATTATATAATATTAAATTTTAAAGTTCTATGTCATATTATCATTATTCTATCCTCTAGTCTAAATAACTTAAAGGATTACAATTTAAAATTAAATAAAAAATTAAAATAAAAAAAATTTAAAAATTATTCAAGTTTAGAATATGTCTACATAATTATTATAAAACAGATCAGTTTGATTTAATTAAAATTTATGATTATATATAAGTATTGATTAGATGTTTAATAGTTGAAATAAATATTACAAAATTAAGCTAAATAGTGTCTGTAAACAATAAACATTAATGAAAAAATGTTGGGTCAATGTGCCAAATGGCACAATTTAAATTAAACATACAATTGTGAAAAAAGAGATTTTTTATTGCCAAAAAACCCTTTTATAATATTATACTAGATATAAAAGTAAATTTAAGTAGCTTATAAACTAAGATTCCATTGAATTTATAGAAATTAGTGAAAAGAGTAAATTTCTGGTCTAAATCTAATATTTAATTGTGTATTATTTTATAAAAAAACAACTAATAAACAAATAAAATTCAAGTATTTATTTTGTTCTTCCCCGTTTACTGTAATTTCCCTTCTTTGCTTTTTTGCTGGCTTCTGCTGCTGCCTTTGCTTCTTCAGCCTAAAAATAAAAAATTGCATTATGTATAGTTATTAATTATTTATTATATATTAGACAACAATAAAATTATTTATGCATTTGGTATGCATAAAATGATTTAAGTTTATTGAAATAAAAATGTCATAATTATACTTGCATATTCTGTGTCTAATAAAAGAGGTAAGAATGACTTCTGGCAGCTGACATCTGCATATTATAGCAGTGGCTAACTACCTGATTGCATATTATAATTTTTACAACCATCTAGGTTGCCTTTCGCTAAGGTAAAACAATTTTTTTGATTGTGGATAATTATTGAAAATAAAAGTTAATATGACAAAAATCGAAATACTGAAGAGTATGGTCTTACCAGGGGCAACTGGGGCCCTGCGAGCTTTTTTTATCTGACCCCATTCTACATTTCCAAATTACATCATATAATTTTAAAGTTTATCGTCTATACTCTATATTCTATAATATATATGTATAGTTTATCTTTATCTTATCGATATAATAATTGTTAACTGGTATTGAACATTGTTAAATGAGGTTTAACATACGTATAGCTTTTAACCATGGCTGTTTGCGTACATTCATGTCGTGCTGTCATTGAATTTATTATGTTTGTGTTTTTGTAGAGCTTAATAATATCCGCAAAAAAGCGTAAAATTGATGATAAAAATTAAACTTATAACACTCCATGGGAGAATGACTACTTATTTATTATTAAAAAAATAAATGCTAATTAAAATGTATATTATAAATGTCCTGTTTTTTGCTTTCTATGCTTTGGCCCACTAGATTTTAATTTTTTAAAAATTAGCCCTCTAGTAACTTTGAGTTGCCTATCCCTAGCCTATACAAACCAGATGAAAATCTTAAATGAAACGGTACCTTTATTATAACATAGTATAATAATTAATAACTATTTATTAAGTTACTAAGTATAATATAATATATTTATTATTTTTAATTTAACGTTTTAATTATTGTTGCTTCTATAAATATATAAGTTAACTTACTTTACGCTTATTTGGCGTTGAAGAAAATGAAAAAAATGAATCCAATCTACCTTGAGTTGTACCAGATCGTGCTTTGATTAACTTCTTAGCTCCATTTCTTACTCTATCTTCATTGAATCCTCTATCACCACATAAAAATTTAACTAATCCTTCTTCATCTGGATCCATCCATTTTAGCTAGATTGTTTATTTAAATGTAGATATTGTGATTATTTCATATTAATGAGTTTTATGAATAACAAAATTAATATTTAATATTAGGTAACCCATACATATTAATTAGATAGGTACAATAAGTACATACTTAATATTTTATAATCTATTAATTTTTTTTTAAATATAATTTCAAATTTAAAAAAGGGCGGTCAAGTGGATAACGCTTAGCTGTAAAGTAGGTATTGAGTGGACCTCGGGTATAGAAAGTCACTATAATGGGTATGTTAAACTTGAATGCAATGATAGGTATCATTGTATATGAAAAAAAAAAAAATTGAACGGAGATTATTTGTCAACTTAGAACATATATTTTAAAATAGGAGGTAAAAAAGGTAGTTTATGTTTTAATGACCTGAATACCTCAAAATTAAATCATGTACAGAAAATGCCCATTCAAACAACTGGTGTATGTTTTCAAGTTTCTACGACTAGAAAATGTTAACTATAACAAAAATGTAAAACTATTTGATATTTTATTGGTTATTTTACGAGTGAATTATTGATTTTAATAATTTTAGTTTTTTAATAGGCCAACTTTCAACTTTTTATATAAAGAATTAGTGAACATTTCAATTATTTACCGTGATTAATTTTAATTAACAAGGTTTGAACTGGTGACTATGCGCGTTGTAGATTAAGGGTAGTTATAACTTATAACCATATAAAAAATCAATTTGGTTTTACATAAAAATTCCCGATTTCCGTCACTTTTTTTTTGTTTTTCCCCGTTTTTTTTTTTATAATACTTCTTACTTTCAACCTTTTGACCTCTATGACCCACCTAGGATATTCAATTTGCCACTGGACACCACCCCTGAAGTTTTAAATTGAACCACTATTTCAACAAGTGTACACACACACACAAAAAATATTATTGTAATATCAATACATTTATCACTCAGTTCAGAATCTAAAACAATATTAGGTTTATGTATATAACATTTCTTGCTAATATCATTTTTTTTTATTTATTACAACATTCATTATTTCTTATTTTAAAACAATTATATTTTGCAATCTTCAATATATAAAAAATGATTTTGGTTAAGTGGTTTTTGAGTATTTAAAGTTTAGAAGATGAGCTTAGTGTGGAGTGGTAGAGAGATACTCCACAAAATGTTGGTTCACTACTTCACTCCATTCACCATAATAAATACTCTATAAATAAACTACCCATCCAAAAATTTTAATTTATAAATGTAACCATTGGAAATACTCCAAATAATATTTTGCTTTAGAATATGAAAATAAAATAAAAATTCATGTAATCATTTAAAAGAATAAAAATATAGTTTTGTAACGGATTCAAACATTTTCAAAAAGGTAGTGGTTTTCTGATACAATGGTCAATGAGTATCTTACATTAGATGAATCACATAGAAGTGTAATGTAGACAGGAATTTTTCTCTACTATTTAATAAGAAGCTTTCTTCCTAATACATTTTTAGCCTCCTTGGTACAAGTAATTCTTTTCTCTAATGGTTGTGATCCTATGTAACAAATCCTGTATGTGCCTGTTTATCTAAATCATGTTTATTCAGTCATCAGGGGTCCTCCAATAATCCAATGTCACTCTTCTATTAATCTTGTTCATAAATACTGCTCATCATGCCAAGCACTTTAAGTATACACCCTTAATTGAATAAGTTCAAAAACAAATCTAAAATGTGATTGTCTAGACTAGACATCCTTTGTCTTCCAATCAAATAACTAGTCGCAGCCAAATGAATGTGCGGTCAGTGGCTCCGCCTACTTTTGCCGGCGGCTAATTAGAACTCATAATTTTAGGTAACGTTCACATATGAATAGCGAGCGATTTTCAAATTCATTTCGAATAAAATGATTTTTTTCTAGCATATTACTACGTGAACGCAGGCTTCCTTTGTGTTAAAGGTTATATAGTTATTGTATCAAATACGATGATACAATTACATTATTTTCAAATATACCGCCAACAGCTGTACTATTCAGTGTGATATCGCCTAGCGGTGGGCGGAGCCACTAACCGCACATTTATTTGGCCGCGACTATAGATCTGGATTTAAGATTGTAGACATGTAAGAAATTTTGAATTTTTATCCAATCTCCAGCTAGTGAAATCTACTGTTCAATACTTTATAGCCATCATAACTATCAATGTAACTGTTCGCTTTATCTGCTCACATGTACCAGTTTCATATGATCATTATTTGGCTTATGCAAAACACCAACTATAACTCCACTTTTCTGCTTCAACTTGTACAATATACATATCTATTAACCTATATAAATTGTATCAACCTATTGGTTTATCAGTATATATTTTAGCTTTTTTGTTTTTTGGGATTGTTCTGCATTTATGAATAAAATAAAATATTACATCTATAGATTCAGGATCTGTTATTTCTGGTTCAATAAATAACCGTCTAGCTTCTTTAAATGGCCAATTTTCAGGAACTTGATATTTTTTGGTATCTAAATTTTCAATAATGTTTTCTAATGATCTGTATTGTCGCATTAGCTCAATAGCTCGTTTTGGTCCAACTCCTTTAATACTGTTACAGTAATCACATCCTAACAGTATACACAAATCTATAAACTAAAAATATAAATATATTATATATATTTATTTTTGAATTAACAGTTAAAATTACTTCATCTCTAGTCATTTCCATTGTTTCCAATACTGAATCCAATTGAAATTCTTGAATTGGCATTTTTCTGGCTTCGCTGAATGTCATATGACGTAATAATACTGGAGAACCAAATGTTAAGGCGTCCATATCCTCAGTAGCAGTAGCATACACTTTACCAGCTTTTACCATAGCAGCACATTGTGCTTCAGCTTCACATGGAGCCTATAAAATAAATAATTTCACATTTATATTTAGTAACTAATAACTGTTACTATATTATGACTAAAAGGCAGAACATTATATTATAAAATAAAATATTATTCAAATTACAAGTTTTAAGTTTGTATAAGACAAGGGTGGCCAAACTTTTTTTGGTTACGATCTATTAAAAATATACTTCACCTTTGAGGATCGACTTTTATAGAAAATTGTTTTTATTATTAAAAACTATAATTTTTAAGAAACATATAGGGTGCCTGACCTTAAAAATAAATTCTAACATGATCGATTTTGGAATTTTCCACGATCGACTATTTGGCCGCCCCTGGTATAAGACATACATGCTATGAGTTAATTTAATTAACCTAACTTAATCTATGGATTAGGCATATGAGTTATAACGTATTGTCAAGACTCACATCAAAATTGGATTATTTTATAATCATATCATGTTGTTTATATTATAATGTACTACCTACTAATGGTTTGTAGAGTTAAAAAGATATACAAGTATAAGACATACTTCCACAAAAGGAACTCCCATTAATTTTAGCAGTTCTTTGCATTCAGTCGTATGAGTTGATGTTACTTTAACTAATCGTTTACTAAATTTGTCAATTCCGGTAGCATCACCTATAATCAGTAAATCAAAATTAGATTATAAATAATTTAGTAAATTATAGTATACAACAATACCTGCTTCTTCTGCTTTTTCTAATGATTTTTGTGCTTCCTGCCTTCTATCAGCTCGTTTCTCTAATTCTGATGATTTCATTTGAGGTGGTTTACCATCAAATACATATACTGGTTTAATACCATTTTCCAAAAGTCTTATTGTACGATAGAATGTACCCATAATATGACTGGGACAAAAACATACACATATTAATTTATTTTATTATACATTATGTTTGTTGATATTAATAAATACCTAGTAGTTTCGCCATCAGCACTTGTCAGTTGGGCTCCCTCACTACGGACTGCGATCAAAAACTGGTAAAGACTCATTGAAGCGTCAATCGCAATTTTACGGCCTAAAATCAACCATTTATATTAAATATAAGACCGATAGTGTACATATTACACACATAATATTAAAAAAAAAATTCTTTATGTAAAAGAAAATGAAGAATTATACATTATACTTAATTTTAATATGTTAAATTATACAAATATTACATAAGCCAATTTATGATAATCATCTGTTTTTTTATTTAGTTAGTTGTAAGTAACAATAATCATTAGTTTGGAATCTCAACTTAAACAGCTATCTACTTTTGAGAAGATTCATCATTTATTTTTTAATTAATATTAAATATTATTACATTGTAATGTTTGTTTGTTGATGGAATTAAATATATTATTATTATAGATTACTTTATATTCTAACTGTTCATTAATTATATAGTAACTTACCAAAATGATTTTTAATTTCATTTTCTTTGATTGCATTTGGAGCAATGTCCGCTATAAGTTTTGCTAAACCAGTAATACCCATAGCAGAATTTTTTTTAAACTAGATTTCACTCGTCGGGGAAAATGTAGTTATCTAACTAGTATTCGATTTAGTATTAAAAAAATGACAATGACACCATTGATGGATCACTGTTTACTATGTTAAAAATGCAGTACACAGTATACTAAAACAAAAATGTATACAATATTAGTAAATACTCAAATAGCAATGGAATATTCAATAATGTAATTACTAATTACAGAAACATTTTGGCGGTAATAATACAAAATCAAGATTAGAGATGATTATTATTTGAGGTTATTTACCATAGTTTTTATAACTAATATACCATTACCTTAGTATAATGTCAATGTGTATACTGAAAAAACCAAGGAAAAAGTATCAATTGAAAAAAAAGAGGGAAACTAAGTAGGTAACCGGCTAAATTTATATTTCGAACGAAGTGATGAATGTATTTTTTAATTTAAATAAGGACTATAATTAGATGAGGTCAAATTATTTTTGAATTTTATATTTCCTTAGGGCTTGATCATATGATCTAAGTATATTAACTACAGCAGTAGAGTCACGCAGAAATTGTAGAATCTCTCGATCACGAAGTCGGAATGTTTTTTAAATGAAAGGTAGATTTTACATAAATATACCAAGGTGATCGGTGGATATAATATATCCACCTCGATTTGTAGTATTTATTATCTATGGTAATTATTATGAGGTTATTAATTTCGAGTACCTATAAATTATTTGAATAAAAAATACTCTATACCATGATTTAAGTCTTAAGATAGTATCTTAGTATCTTTATCTTTTTATTTTATCTTTTATTATTATTATTTTTTAATATCATTAGGTATCACGGTTTAAGATAAATTTTATCTTTGTTTTTTTTTTTATTAGTATCTTTTTTATAGTATCTTTTTACTATCTTAAATCGTGCTCTATACTCCAATAATTTGTAATCGAATAAAATATTCAAATATATCGAAAAAGAATTCGAATACGGAATAATCGAATATTTCGATTAATTTGTAACGAATAACGATTATTCGAACACTGAGATAGATAAGAATATACAAGTCAAGTTAAAATGTGTGTAGTCTTTCAATGTTATTGGTATGGAAGTTCAATTTCTTGCCATACAGGAGTGGAGGTAACAAAAAATACGTCGGTCCGTTTTTACATCATAGTCCGCGCTCCAGTATATTCTTATCTATCTCAGTGTATTCGAATAACTTATTTGGAAAAATTATCGAATAATTCGATAGTTTTATTCGTTACACACACAGATATAGACACGGTATATAGACCGTGGATATAGATAATCTATATCTATTCTGTGGTTACCCAATTATACATTTATACCCGCCCATCACTATTTCAAACCTCTCTGTTAAGTGTTAACTTAAAAAATAATTGCTTAAACGCCAATACAAACATTGTTCTATAATAGGTACAAAGTAACTTCATTAATCTCTTTCTCCTGAACAATTTAGTAAATTTCTATTACTGTGTTTTATAAATTATGATTAATTAATTAATTATTATATTTTACATTTAGACACCAGCCACCAGGTTAGGTTACGTTACGTTACTTAATACTTTTCTATGTTTAGACACTTCTATACACAAGACAGGCGAAAGCCGAATGCCGATCTGTTCTAGCGGTCGTAGCTGCTGTTGCTTGTAGTAATATAATTACTAGTGTTAGTAGTTACTAGTTACTACTTTGCTAGTTAGCCAGGTTCCCAGGTTAGCCTTAGCCTGTATAGTTGTTGAAATTGATTACTTACTCAAATTCAAATGTAACTATATTAAATTAGTCATCGAAAAGGTATTATTTAGGTCATGGGTGTATTAAGTTTGAATTCAAATATTCAATAATAAATTATTGCATACAAAACCGATTCATAGCGAAAGATGGACTGTTAGTATAGGTTAATAATAATATCATGGTATCCGGACAATTTCCCCCCGGACATTTTCCCCCCGGCTGTTTTTGGCGTAGTAGGACATTTTCCCCCCGAAAAATGTTCCGATGCGGACATTTCCCCCCCATTTTTTTTTTTAAGTTTATGATTTAATAATTTAATATTATTTATTATTTGATAAGAAATTATTTTTTTTTCATAAACATAATAAGACATAAAAAATTGTATACAAGTAAAATAAATTAAAAATTTCAACATAAAAATGATATGTTTTGTAAAAAAGATTGAATTTCTGATTCTTTTTTTATGTCGAAGCACATATTTTTTAATCGTCTTTCATATTTGTTTTTTTTTGTTAAAAAAACCGTGCCTGTTTTAAGTTTTAATAATTTATTAATTGCCATTGAATTTTACTTTTGTAGTGCTTCAATGAACATCCAAATATTTGGATGGTGAGTTCTTACCAAAGTTTTAAATTTGTTATTGAAACCTTCACAAATATTATTTGTTCTACCTGTGTTTTTCTTTGTAGCATTATGTACATTCCATAAATAAGGAGGAAATATTGGTGAAGATCGCCAAAAAATAACAATAGTTCATCGATATCAGGATCATTGAAATCTTTTGATAAATCATACAACACAGACATACCTAAACAATTAGTATAATAAAACGTATATAATAGTATTATTACATATATTATAGTACATACCTTTCTTAACATATTTTAGAGGCAATAATGCTAAACCTTTAATCATGCCAACCATTTGACGAACATTTTCATTTTCTTTGTACTTTTTAGCTAATCCTGTGTTTTGAACTTTACGCCAAATACTTTGGGAAAGATGATAATAACAACATTGAATATTAATGTCGACAAATACTAATTCAATAGCCTGAATCATTGATTGTTCAAAGTCAATACTTATAGTTTTTAATTTCAACTCAGACAACATACTTTTAAGTTTTGATAAAAGTTCAATATAGATTTCTTTATTTTTTCTTTGTAATAAAGCATAAACACACGGAATTGATGTGTTTTTAATACATGCGTGAATTATGTATACTTGGTAAAATTTTTTAGGACAAGTAAAAAATGTTCCATCCATACTCCACTTGGTCGATTTTGACAACTCTAACATTCCTTCGGGAGACGCAAAAACAATTAATCGATTGTCATTGTTTTCATTATCAAATAATAAAAATTGTTTTGGTTCAGCACCTCCTGTAGTAGCCCAATTACTATTTATTTTCAATTCCGATAAAGGGCATAGTGAAGGATACTTTTTATTCCGAATTCTTCTTAGTGATCTTTTGATCGATTTTTCATCTGTCAATAAAACCATTGCTTCGTTGGATAAATTAGATGCGTTTCTTCTGCAAAAACTCTGGAAGGAGTATAAAAATTGTTTTGGGCTTTAGTATGCATATTCAAAATGGCTTTTGTTGCTTCTACTTGGGCTGAGGACGGTAGATGATTTTTATGTTCAATATTTTTCAACACATTTAAAATCGACTGATCTGTTGTTATACTACCTTTACATTTTTTCTTTTTTTTTTCCACACACTCCCATCTAATTTTGTTGTTAGCAAGATTTTTTTGTTTTGTATACATATAATCATTAAAAACAATCTTTAAACCTCCCCTGTCTGTTTTAATAATTTCTATTTTATCCATGATCACAAACAAAATTACGAGTTTGGAGTTATAACCGCACTAAACCACTACTAAATGACTAAAACTGCTTTAAACAATTTTTATACAAAAGTCCAAAACCTTTGCTCATAAAAATATGAGATTGTAGAAGAATCTTATCTTAATAGTCTAAATCAAATAATAAGATAGTTTTTGACAGCCCAGCAATTGATTGGGTTTTAGATACAATTTTAGATTTCAATGTTACTAGCGAATAATACAATATGCTAGTACTATTACTGTTTTATTTAGACAATCTTTTAAATATAATATATATATTACTATTATTTTATTGCTTCAAGCAGTTGAATTTATCAAAAATATACATCTACTATAATAGGTAATTATAGTATAATTGATTATATTTATAAAAAAAAAAATTATATTTTAATTTCTTATTAAATATTAAATAATAAACTTAAAAAAAAAAATGGGGGGAAAATGTCCTACTACGCCAAAAACAGTCGGGGGGAAAATGTCCGGGGGGAAATTGTCCGCCATTCAATATCATACACATGGATAATAATATAATAATTGCTATAAAATTTAGTTTTTATGAACATTTCAAATACCTATCAAATATAATATATAGACTATAGTTATTCCGTTATTCGCTATCGAATAACAATAAATTAGGGAAATGGTTAGTTTACACATAAATAGGTACCTGGTACATAGGTCATAGGCATTGTATTTCGTTAAAATTAAGCTTCAGACGCGTATAAAAATTAATTTTTGAATTACCCTAGGATTTCTTTTCGAATCCAGTAATATAATAATATATGAGGAGCTTTTTATTAAATGTTCAAACCTTGGATATGAATAGGTATTTAAATTTAAAATGCCATGGATTTTTTTTAAACTTTATTTTACAAAAAAAAATCTGTATTAAAATTTACAGTAAGCATATATCTATGCTGACATATAATATAGGTACATAAAAGTGGTACGCGAGACGTGAAAAAAGAAGCCACCCAATAGTGACACTTTATTAAAGAAATTTGTATGATTTATAATTTTTTAATTATTGTGGTTTAGATTATGACACGATCTTCTTTGTAGTCTGCGAGGGGGATTTCCAGGAATGAAGTCAGAGTTTAGTGTTAATATTAAGGGATTTTGGTGATTGGTTAGTCGTCAACAAAATCGCTTATACAGTAACTCAGCTGTTATGTCTATTGTGTTCATTTTTAAGTTGGTGTGAAGAGTGTGAACATAGAATGGAGCATTTGTAATTATGCGAAGAGTTAGGTATGGATTGGAACTAGAAAGGTTTGAATTTTATAATGGATTTTTAATTTTAACTACAAATTAATTTGCAAAATTTCAAGATTTGATTAAACTGTTTAAATTCTAATTTTAAATGCTTTTAAAAAATTGCATAACATGATGTCACCATGTATTGTATTTTTTTACATTTTTTTATTTGTATAATGAACAACTTAAGGACGAATCTTTTTAAATTTTTAAATTTTTTGACTCGGCTTAAACATATTCATCAACTTTCTTAAAAACTCCGAACGTTAACTATATTATTATATTGCTCAAAAAATTCCAGTTTTTCCTTATTTTTTTTCTATTTTTCGCGATTATTTCAAAAAAAATTATTTTGACACTACAAAGTAGATCCAATTAGCTATCTGAAACATACTCAAAGTTTGAGATTTGACCTTTTTTTGTAAATAAACGTTATATAACATATGAAAAAAATACTAATTAAAATTTATAATATAAGGAGAAATACTAAGACTGTGGATTAAAAAAAAAACAACACTTTTCGTCATAAAAACAATTACAAAAGGGTCTATTTATCACTTAGTTAAAAAGGAATCTAAAATTTAATGAAACTGTTATTATGTATTTATGAACTTGTACTTTGTATATTTGAAGATTAATAACATCTATTATAAAAGCAAATTGTTTATATTTTAATAGTTTATTCTAGTAAGATTGACAAAAATAGTATTATTTATAAGTATAAATGCCTTTGTATATGCCAACACTAAATGAATGAATTATTTTTGAGAAGAGTTTTGTTAAAAAAGTGATTTATAATTTTTAACAAAATCACATTTGATGAAAATATAATTGAGACTTTTAACAGAATCTGTCAAATAGATTATTTAGTTTCATAAGAAGTGGTATCTATACAGATTATTGTTCTTTTATAATGACTAGGTAATAGGTATTGAAAATTCAAGTATCTAAAAAAAAATATATTTATTGAATATGTTTTAATCTTGTTTTCAAAATAATATAATTAGGAAGTTTATATGGCTCTTTATGCTACTTACAGCAAATTGTAAGATGTAATATGTTATCCTTAAAATGCTCAATTCAAATTTTTAACCTTCAGTAGGTCATGAGGGTTCAGAGTATCTATTCTGTCTCAAAGGGTAAACATTATTTTTGATTAAATTTAATACAGTCTATAAATTAAAATATTTATACAATTTTAAATAACCAACTATACCTATTAAAATGAGTATCAAATATGAAGTTGATAGATTTTATAATACAATTATACAGCACTATTAATATTTTGTTTTTAGATATATGACAACAATCCAACCAAATAGGTATACAAAGCATAATAAGATTTAAATAAAACCACAAATTAGAATTTTAATTTGTTTAATATAAAGAAAAAGCAAAATACTAAAAAAAAATGCTAAGAATGGAGAAATTAAAATATAATTTTTTAAGTCATTTCTTTCTAAACAATACAATTTCAATGAGCAATCAATTCAAATTTAAAAATGTACATTTAGTATAAATAATTGAATATTAGTATAAATAATAATTGAAATTGAAAAATTTTCAATATTTTGTTTAAAAAAAAAAAACGATCAATGCGATTTGGTATACAAATTTTTAGTGACAGAACATTTGAGAACAATTATTTCATAATCAACATTATAATCAATGAAACATTGATAGATGTACTATATCACATAATTCTTACTTTAAATAATACAATGTTTAGATATAAAATAAGTATTATGTTCATTGAAATAAGTAAGATTACCAACTTACTACAAATATTTAATAAATTGATACATGATACAATTTTTACACATCAAATAAATTATACCTATAAATTATAATATTTCATTTTTATACTTAAATATTACTATGATTAAAATAAACTTAAATCAAAAGACTAATAGAAAAAAGATGTAAAATATTGATTTTGTACATTTTATTACAAATAGAAAAAATATTGTAGTATATACAGAGTATAGGAAAGAAGTTTTATAAATAACTAATAATATATTTACTGAAGAAAAAGTAAGCATTTCCAAATATAAATATAATAACCTAATAAGTAATTAGTTTCTCTTGACTAAAATATATTTAAGCTACATTAGACATTAACCATGTGGGTTTTTTGGTGATATTTGAAGTGACTTGAGCTAGTAAAAGATTTTAAGCAAATGTCACATTTGAATGGTCTGTGACCAGTATGTGTACGATAATGAACGACTAGACCACCAGCACTAGAAAATAATTTATCGCATACATCACACTTCAATGTTTTTTTATCATTTGAAATCACATGCGATTTTTGGTGATACTTGAAATGACTGGAACTCGTAAATGATTTGAAACAAACTTCACACTTGAATGGACGATCACCAGTATGCATTCTGTAATGAACTACAAGGCCACCTGAACTGGAGAACAATTTGTTACAAACATCACATTTCAAGGTTTTTTTTGTAATCAACTGTGAATGAGTCTTCTGATGATACTTGCAGTGACTGGAACTAGTAAATGTTTTAAAACACACTTCACACTTAAATGGGCGGTCACCAGTATGAGAGCGATAGTGAACAGTCAGACCACCAATGCTGGAGAACAGTTTGTCACATACATCACATTTTAACGGTTTAGTATCTTGTAAAAAGTGATGGGTTCTCTGATGGTATAAGATACCATTAGCACAAGAATATTCTTTGTTGCACACATGACATTTAAATGGTTTATCTCCTGAATGTACACGCATGTGGTAATTGTAATGACTTGAATTTGAGAAAGTTTTATTACATAAATCACACTTGAAAGGTTTGTTACCTGTATGTGTTCTGTAATGGACAGTCAATCCACCAGAACTAGAGAATGATTTTTTGCACACATCACATTTAAACAGTTTGGCTTTGACCTCAGTTTTTTTCGACCCAAACTCATGTAAATGCTTTTTTGTATCTAAATTTTGAACTATTTCTTTGGGTGTACAGAATTGTCCATTTAATAATGTGCTACTTCTATGACTGAAATCAAAACTATTCAATAAAATTTGTTAATAGCTAAACTAAATAAAAATTTATTTATATCTTACTGGGAAGGTCTGAATAAATCATTTCTATTAAATCGAAATGCAGGACTGATTTCTATTTCACTCTCAAATAGACTACTGTTGAACATTTCTCTATCAAATCTTATAGTTAATCTTGAACTGGAATTTAATTCATAGGCACTAGCTGGTAGACCAAATGTTGGCATATGACTGTAAATAGATCAAGAATATGATTGTAAGTAAATTATTTTTATACCTAAAGAATTATTATTTAAGTATATATAATATAATTTAATACCATAATTATCTAATTTAAATGCAGAACAATAAAATAAAATGTTATATTAAAAATCTAAAATAATGCATTTAAGGGCTAATAAATTATTATTAGGATTATAATAAACTATTATTATAATACAACACTAAAAAAATCCTAAACTGTGTTGCATAAAAAATTGATTAACTTAATCTAAAGTTTTATATTAAAACTTAATGGACCAATCATGGGCCACTAAATCTTGTTCAAGAGACCATTAGCTGATTATTGGTTCAATAAATAACAATACCTAATTGATAATAGACAATGTAAATTACCTATTTTCTGACCTCTAAACTTGAAGGACTAAGTCTTATTGAAAGATACATAAAAATAGAATGCAAGTACCTACTATTGTCAGTAACTCACAATTTGTTTAAATTGAAAACATAATTATTACCTTAAATTGTTAATCAGGGACCCATGGTTTCCAGAACGATCATGTTTGATGTTGTCCATGGTATTGACCCGCGTTGTTGACAATGAATGATTGGTATCCATATTAAGAGTTAATTGATTTAATAATAGAAATTTATTATAAGAACCATGTAGAATACAAGAAATATATGGACAATTGATAGACAAAAAAAAAAAAATACTATTTACAGATGAGTTATTGTATATTCCATGTTAATGAATACTATAACACAATCACATAGTACAACGAATGTACTCAAACTATATTATTACTCTGAGTATAAAAAAATCGAAAATGGTTACTAATTGTGGATAAAAAATACTAGTTTAATAAAGTTAAAAAAATTTTGCCAATGAAGACAGTTTTGAATTTTGTGTAAAATTCGCATAATCGTAGGTATCATAATCGTATAATATATAAACAATAAAACCGACTCGGCGTATTATTGATAAGAATCGAGCCAAGCGTTCTGTTAAACCAGCATTCAGCAATTGTAGTTTTAACGTCTTGTGACCACGATTAAATATATTGTATCTTTAATCGTGCTTGTAACCATGAATAACATGAATTTAGGTATCTATCTTCTATATTACCTTTAAATGCATTAATAATTATTAGCACTCAATAATCTTGGAAACCACAAAAGCTATCGAAGCCATATTCTCATAGTAGGTTTGGTAGTCGATAGTACTCGGTACTCTATGGTTCACGGTTGATACGCCACTGGTTATTGTTTTGATAAGGTGCCGCCGCCAAAAAAAAAATTTTTACGAGTTGTACAACACTTGTCACGCAAGCTACAGTATATAATTATTCCATGTAATATGTAGTCAATAGTCATGTTGGTATAATATAATCTGTACCTATATTATTATTATTTTATATGTTTGCATTTTAATAAGTTCATGATTAACTTGATTGTTGACTAACTTTCTTATAGTAATATCTATAGAAAGAGTGATAATACTTTAACAGGCAGTTATTACCTATAGTTGTACACTACGAAACTATGATCGTATGATTACCTATTTTTTATTATTATTATTTTTTTTTAGCTTATTCCGGGCCTTGTAGATCCATCGCCTCTTCTAATACACCTCTCCATACTTCATTGTTCTCCCTTTCGTATAATTTATTATAATATCGTTATATTCTATGGGGTAACCGGACAATAGGTACCCCCCCTCGGACATTCCCCCCTGACTGTTTTTGGCATAGTAGGACATTTTCCCCTGAAAATTGACATTTTCTCTTATTTTTTAAAAATTATTTTTTTCATAAATATAATAAAGATTGTATAATAAAAGTATAGCCTATACGCTATAAATCAGTCTATAGTACTGAACTCCTAAGAAAAAAAATTGCTGTAAAAGTTAGGGAAATAGTTAGGTAGGTATTGAAATTTGATAAGCAGCTGAGTCGTTTAGAATCATAGCAATCCAGCTCAATTAATTTTCTACTAATGTTTGTTTTAATAAATTTATCGTTAACAGAAAGCAGGGCCTAAAATTAAGGTATTTTGCTTCTGCACACCTAATTCCATACTACAACATATTTTTAAATAATAAACATAGATTTAGAAGTTTTACGTGTCACATAAAACTTCGTAGCATAATTGTTATTGGTATTTATTAATAATTAGTTATAATAAATACTATCTAAGACAATCTTCTATAAAAGTCCTTGATACCTTAATAAATAAAAATTTTAAAATTAAAAACAAAATAACATCACTTAAAGTACAAAAAGTAATGCACTGTTTTAAATTCGCGTAACGATAACGATTTATCCTCAAACGATTTTAAATATTTGTTATTATTCATAAAGTATAAGCCGTAGATACTTGAAAATTTTACCAGTTATTTAGATTGGCATTTTATTTACGTGATTTAATTTTCAAACTATTTTGAGTTTTTTTGAGCTATTTATAGACAGCTGAAATTTCCAATTTTTCTGAAAAATTTTTTTTGAAGTGTCGATAAAATTTTTTTGGCCCAATCAAAATACTTGAAAGTTGTATACAAAGTTCCTCATATGTTATTCTTATAGTGATTAAAATATTATAAGAATACATAGGCACAATATTTTTTTATTAACATTTGAAGTTCAAATTTCGACAAAAATTCGTCAAAATCATGAATATTTGCAAATTATTTTGTAGTTCAAAATTCATATAATTGTTTGTATTTATATCTAACGTTAAATATTCTAGACTGACAAATCATCTCCATTCAGAATCGTTTTTCGTATACAACGATACCTATCATTGCATTCAAATTTAATCTACCCTAGTCCGAGGTCCACCCCACCCCCTAATGTACAGCAGAGCGGTACCCACTTGCCAACTTTTTTTTTATGTTTGTTTTTTTTTGTGTCTGTGTACAGCTTAACTAGTCGAAATAATGCTTCAATTTCAAACTTTGGGGGTGGTTTCCGATGGCAAAGTGATATCCTTGGTGCATTACAGAGATCAAAAGTAAACATTTTCCAACAGTTATCAAAAAAAAATCGAGAAAAACAAAAAAAAAAGTGACGGAAAAACAGGAATTTTTACGCAAAACTAGTTTTGACCAAATCGATTTTTTATATGGCTATAAACTTATAACTTAAAAATTAATAACTATAAATATGTTTGTAAGTTAAAGTCGTCAATCAGTAAGAAAACAGCATTATGATATTTTTTGTACAATGATTCAATATAATTAAAATAAGAATTATATGCATTTTTTTAAAATTTATTTGGAATATACGTAGAACCAATAGGTAACAATAATAATAGTGAGATTAGAAATGTTTAAAAGTACAAATAATAATTTTATACAATTATTTTCAATTAAGATATAGGCTTTGAATGAAAATTATTTCTATACCTATTATTACCAGCTAATATAGGTAGATATATTTTTGAATACGAAAAATAATTCTAAATCGAGACGGTCTATGGTCCATATTAGTTTATTTTAGATTTTGAGCGGATAGTAGATGTATTGATTTTACAATTATGTGTTTTATCTGTCAGTCATCACCTTTTGGGACATTAAAAATAATGAGGGTGGTTTTTGGTAAAGAAATTTTAGATTTTTTCCTATAAATGTCGATTAAAAATTATCCATTGCCTCGTTGGATAGAAACTCTTGATCATTTAATACAAAGCTCGTCATAATTTTTATAATAAGCGTTTAAAGTTAAAATTTCGAAAAATTTCATAAACATCGTGAAAATTAGGAAATTATTTTGCAGTTAAAAATTCATAAAAACGTTTGTTCTTATACCTAAAATTAAAAAATTTAATATAAGATTCTTTGCTATATTTTAAATTATAAAAGAACAAAAATTTTTCTGGAAAACTAAATTTATTAAATATTGAAAATTTAAATACCATAATCTTCATTATACGATAAAATGAATGTTCTATTTTTTAGGAACTATTTTGAGCTATTTATAGGCATGACAAATTTTCAATTTCTTTATCTTTAAATGTTGAATAAAATTATTTGTGAGTCAATATTCTTGAAATTTTAGTACAAGATTCCTTTGAAGTAGTTCATACTGAAATCATTAAATCTCAAAAATAAACAAACGATAATTTTTTTATAGATATTTTAAGTTACAATTTGGTCGAAATTACTTATTTAAACGATAATTAACAATTTTAATTGTTTTTTTTATATTTTAAAAAAATTAATCGTGAGAATTTAAAACTTTTACGTATCATATTATATTATAATGAATTTTACTTTACGCATTGACATTGATATTACTGATTTATTTTAAGGTATTATTATTTATTTTAGATTCTGAACGATGTGCGATGAATGTATTGATTTTACAATGATGTGTGTTTTTTTTGGGTCTGCGTGTACAATATAACTAGCCGAAATAATGCTTCAATTTCAAACTTCGGGGGTGTTTAGCGATAGTAAAGTGAATATTCTTGGTTCATTATAAAGGTCAAAGGTAAACATTTTCCAACAGTTTAAAAAAAAATAGAGAAAAACAAAAAAAAAGTGACAACATTTTTTGGTCGAGTCAAAATACTTAAAAATTTAATACAAAGTTCCTCATATGTTAGTCTTATTGTGATTTAAAAACTATAAGAATACATAAGCACAATTTTTTTATTAGTGTTTTTGAAGTTCAAATATTGACAATAATTCGTCAAAATCATGAGTATTTTCAAATTATTTTGTAAGTATAATTCATAACATTTTTTGTATAAGTATAGCTAAGAGTTGAAAATTTAATACAAGATGTTTCATAAGTTTGGCTCACAATAATTATAAAAGAACTTATATTTTGGTGTATGCAGGCCATTAAAACATAAATCACCTTTTTCATCAACCACTGGAAATTATATTCTATAGGGCAGGGGTGGCCACAACGAGGCTCGCGAGCTGCATGCGGCTCTTAAATCAATTTTGTGCGGCTCTTAAATTAATTTTGTGCGGCTCTCGAACCCAACTTAGATAAAAATTAAATGTAAATAAATATTCCTTCATTTGATTTAAAATGAAAAATGTATCTTTATTTTATAAACTTTGCTTTACAATGTGGCTCACCTCGGATTAACTTTATAAATTTGCGGCTCCCAAAGATAAGGTTAGTGGCCACCCATGCTATAGGCTGACAAGTCATCTTTGCTTAGAATCATTTTTCGTGTATACCTAATGATTTATTATTTAATTCAAATTTAACACATACATTACAGCGACTTGCTCAATGATTTATTATAAGGGATAGTGTTTACCAACTTATCTTTTTTATTATTTTATAATTATTATAGAAAACATAATAATTTTGGTATTAGTAATAGATGTAATACAACAATTAAGAGGACGTTATACGCAAAGTGAAACGTATACAACGGCTAATAGAATGCGCTATTTATATCATAGTAAATAAATTTTTTTAAACTAATTTTTTTCGAAAAATTTTAATTATCATAAATTATTGTATTATTTAATTTTCTTCGATTTGAATAAATTTAATCATTTAAAAATATTTTATATACAATTTGTTTGTTGTATGAGTTGTGTGAATAATGAAACCACCGGATGTTGTATAAGGTTATGGTTGATATTTGATATGTATGGCAACATCCCAGCTGGCGTTAGGTTTTGACTTCTAAATTATTAAAATGTAAAAACATTAAAAACTACATAATTATATTCTACAGGCGCCATTTGAATGTGCGTAAATATCAATAGACTATATCAAGTTTATACTTACTACAATTTTTGGCCTTCAAAATCCATTATTCTATAGGTTCATAAATACATTTTAAATTTGCATTATTCAGTGGTAGACTATACTAATGGGATATTAAAACTTTTCTCAGTAGACCATGGGCTGTTATTTATTATTATTAATTAGATCTTATAAAGGCAATATATATTAAAAAATTGTAAAATTTGCATAAAAAAATTATAGAAAAGTATAGAAAAAAAATTATTTAAAATCCCGAATAAACATCTAATGTTGTTTAGTAATGTGTACAAAATTAAATGTAATGTTCCTATGAAAAAAATAAATGTATATAAGTCATACTTAAAATATGGCCGAAAACTGGTAGATATTTGGAAATCTTATTAAAAAAAATACTGTAAAATGTCAAACGTATACAATAACTTTACTGATAAGTAAATAATAAATAAATTTACTATACGTTAAGTCGATAACTTATCGACGATATGATATTATGATATTAAGTCATTAAGATAGTATTTCATTATCGCGATAAATATTAAATACGCATCACACTGTTGTCGATTAATATTTATGACGATGACAATAAATTACTAAAATTAATAAAATAATATGCAAAATATGCATTTTGTACTTCCTATT
Source organism: Aphis gossypii (assembly GCF_020184175.1). Classification (NCBI taxonomy): domain Eukaryota; kingdom Metazoa; phylum Arthropoda; class Insecta; order Hemiptera; family Aphididae; genus Aphis; species Aphis gossypii. Next base: position 88,463,509 of record NC_065531.1, read on the forward strand.
TTAAACTCACCATTGTATAGCTCGGATTTCTTTAACATGGTTTGTTATAATTTATAAATCAAGAGTATAATATAGAATAATATTATTATACATGAAACTTCTATAATAGTCCTATAACTTTTGAGATAAAGAAAAGAAAAAAAATATATTTGAATAATATTTATATTGAAAACATTATCGAGAATAAAAGTGATTTTTTCGATAAAAAAAAATATGTAGGTATCTAGGTACATTTTAAATTTGTTGATATATTTTATTCTGTTCTTAATAGGTAAATTAGTTTATTTAGTACCTAATTAATAATTTGACAGAAACATATGTTCTATAAAACTTCAAAATAATTAAAATAAGTATGCATCTATGTCTTAAAAAAACCATTAAGTATAATATATAGAACGAAATAAATTTGAGTGCCAGTCAAATATAATTGTACAGTATCGAATTTTTTATCTTAGTCCGCCATTGATATTAATAACTATGAAAAAATTATTGTATTGTTGTTGAATGGTCAATAGTAATGTATACCACAATGTGTATCTATTAATTAAAAAAGTCATAGTTTTAAATTCTGAATGGATCGGTGCAGTGCAGTGGCGTAGCTAAGATTTCTACAAGGGGGAAGGGGAGGGCAAAAAAAAAAGCGGGCAAGTGGGTACCTCTCTGCTGTACATTAGGAGGTGGGGTGGACCTCGGACTAGGGTAGGTTACATTTGAATGCAATGATAGGTATATTTTTATTAATTATAGGCATATTTTTTTTTAATATAAAAAAACAATTAAAATTGTTAATTATCGTTTAAATAAGTAATTTCGACCAAATTGTAACTTAAAATATCTATAAAAAAATTATCGTTTGTTTATTTTTGAGATTTAATGATTTCAGTATGAACTACTTCAAAGGAATCTTGTACTAAAATTTCAAGAATATGGACTCACAAATAATTTTATTCAACATTTAAAGATAAAGAAATTGAAAATTTGTCATGCCTATAAATAGCTCAAAATAGTTCCTAAAAAATAGAACATTCATTTTATCGTATAATGAAGATTATGGTATTTAAATTTTCAATATTTAATAAATTTAGTTTTCCAGAAAAATTTTTGTTCTTTTATAATTAAAATATAGCAAAGAATCTTATATTAAATTTTTTAATTTTAGGTATAAGAACAAACGTTTTTATGAATTTTTAACTGCAAAATAATTTCCTAATTTTCACGATGTTTATGAAATTTTTCGAAATTTTAACTTTAAACGCTTATTATAAAAATTATGACGAGCTTTGTATTAAATGATCAAGAGTTTCTATCCAACGAGGCAATGGATAATTTTTAATCGACATTTATAGGAAAAAATCTAAAATTTCTTTACCAAAAACCACCCTCATTATTTTTAATGTCCCAAAAGGTGATGACTGACAGATAAAACACATAATTGTAAAATCAATACATCTACTATCCGCTCAAAATCTAAAATAAACTAATATGGACCATAGACCGTCTCGATTTAGAATTATTTTTCGTATTCAAAAATATATCTACCTATATTAGCTGGTAATAATAGGTATAGAAATAATTTTCATTCAAAGCCTATATCTTAATTGAAAATAATTGTATAAAATTATTATTTGTACTTTTAAACATTTCTAATCTCACTATTATTATTGTTACCTATTGGTTCTACGTATATTCCAAATAAATTTTAAAAAAATGCATATAATTCTTATTTTAATTATATTGAATCATTGTACAAAAAATATCATAATGCTGTTTTCTTACTGATTGACGACTTTAACTTACAAACATATTTATAGTTATTAATTTTTAAGTTATAAGTTTATAGCCATATAAAAAATCGATTTGGTCAAAACTAGTTTTGAGTAAAAATTCCTGTTTTTCCGTCACTTTTTTTTTTGTTTTTCTCGATTTTTTTTTGATAACTGTTAAAAAATGTTTACTTTTGATCTCTGTAATGCACCAAGGATATTCATTTTTACATCGGAAACCACCCCCATAGTTTGAAATTGGAGCATTATTTCGACTAGTTATGCTGTACACAGACACAAAAAAAAAAAAAAAAAACACACATCATTGTAAAATCAATGCATTCATCACTTCGTTCAGAATCTAAAATTAAATATATAATATTCAAATAACAGTATTTTTAATTTTTCAAATATGTGCATCAGTGTTTATCATTAATGCATTGCTATTTGATGAACTTGTATCCTATTGTTTAAACAACAACCAATTACCAATATTAAAAAGTAGGCAAGTGGGTACCGTTATGTTGGGAGGGGGGGGGGTGGGGTGGGGTTAACCTCGGACTAGGGTAGGTTAAATTTAAATGCAATGATAGGTATCATTGTATACGAAAAACGATTCTGAACGAAGATGATTTGTCAGCCTAGGATATAATTTCCAGTGGTTGGTGAAAAAGGTGGTTTATGTTTTAAAATGGCCTGAATACACCAACATTTAAGTTCTTTTATAATTATTGTAAGCTAAACTTATGAAAAATCTTGTATTAAATTTTCAATTCTTAGCTGCTTATACAAAAATTTTTATGAATTACAAAATAATTTGCAAATATTGCAAATATTTTTGGCGCAGGCCAAAATTTCAAAAATTTGAAATGTATTTAAAAATGTGTATTTATATACTACCAGTTTGAAAAAAAATTAATTTATTCGATAAATCGATTAATAATTAATTAATAAATTCATTAATTCTGAAGCAGAACCAAATATATAGGTGATCAATTGTATAAAATATCTTTGGATCATTTACGTATCAAGACAATTTTATTTAGGTAAGGTTTGAGAAATTAACAAAAAGTGAAAAAAGTAATAAATTCAGGTGACCTGAGGATGCTTATAAATTTTTAGGGGCGGCTTTCATTTGGGCGAATAACCTAAAATAACTTATCGTTTGGGCGAATTTATATACATCATTTGGGTGAAATTTACACCGACCCCTAATTTATCTAATACATCGTTTGGGCGAGCCGAGTTATTAAAAAAAAATAATTGTAATATTATATTTAAGCAACATATTGATTATAATTTATAGACTATATAATATACGTTTTCCTTCCTATTTTTAGAGACTTAGGAATCTCAGTTAATTCTAACTGGTATGGTTAAAAATGTGTTATATTGTCATATAATTTATTATCTTAACTAAATTTTTTATTAGTATGGTACCTCATACCCATTGGTCATTATATTATATTAAATTATATTCTTATAAAAATTGTCATAATATTTTATTAAAAATAGTAACTAATTTTTTTTATTAGTATGGTATCGCATACCCATTTGTCTAATCTATTATTGTTAATTTTCCGGTTTGATATTCTTCCCATGATTTTAATGTGTAGTCTTGTTTTTCTTTAGTATTATTACGTAATATATTGATTTTTTGTTTGTTAATAGAATTAATTTTTAGTAAGGTTTCTGTTTGAATTTCTTTTAAAATATTAATTACTTGATAAATATTAGGATGTGGATGATAAAATTGCGAATTATAATTACTGTGAAATGATTCAGCCCCATTAGTAGTACGAGGTTCATCAGTTAGTTCTTTTGCTCAAAGGTTAGGTGGGAATTTGGCATCTTCTGTAATATAATTATTTAGAACATAATCTGAAAAATCAGAAATATCGGTGGGACAAATAGACATCAACTCTGTAAATCCATATTGAATTTGATCTGATGGTAATAGAGGTAAACCAAAGAAACATTTTAACCAATCACCAATTTCTGAATTATTATTCACGTAATGCTTATGTAAAACAGGATTTTGCTGAATTTTCTTAAACCAATTTTGTGTAAGATGGAAGATACAGCAAATAATTTGGCATGTTGGAAAACATTTAAGTACTGATTTATGAGCGGCAATTTCAAAATCCGAATACAATTTAGAAATATTTAATTTAGTATTTACTAAAGTATTACATAAATGAATAATTTCATTTCACATTAATGCGTATTGTTCAGTAGTTTTAGATGATAAAAAACAAAATGCGACGGGTACATAAAATTTTTGCTTGTATACGTGAAGTGTATACATATAACTGAACAAAATGTTTTGGGGAGTAAGAAAAAGTTCCATCACCAAATACATATTCAGAACCACATAATAATTTAAGATTAGTTGAGCATGTAATTATTATCATATTTTTTTCTTGATTAACAAAACAAAACTGTTAATCGTTAGAAGTAATAATATTTTTTTGAATTTCAAAAAGCTGTTTATACGCTTCGTCTATGGTATGAGGCAAAGTAGGAAAATGACGTTTTCTGACACGATATATACCTACACTGCCTAATAGATGATAAATCGGAATACAAAATTTCGTCTTCAGGTTTCGGAAGTAAAGTTGATCGTATAATTTTACCTGGTTTTGAGTTTAAATCTATATCTGCTTTTCTTTTTACAGCACTTTTCACTTGATTTAATGCTAAAGTCTTCGGAGTACAGGCAGGATGATTATGAGATGTATTATTAAATTTAATAATATTAGACTTATTTGGTGACATTAATACACTAGATCCACATTTTTTATTTGCGCACCGAAAACTTACTGTACTATTTTTTAAAATATTTGATTGGCAAAATTTATAATTTTCAATCACTATAATTTCATTATTTCTTATAGAATCGAATTTAGCTTCAACTTTCGTATCCATTTTATTAAAAATTTATAAGATATTATATATTTATTAGGATTTGAAATTTAAACTCTCCCGACAACTTTGACGTAAAGAATAAATACCTAGTAAGTGTCATAACTGTTCTATATTCTTATATGTATACCATTATACTGCGTTTATCATCAAAATAAATGTCATCATTCAGTATCTGATTAGATTAGATATGAGCAGAACATAAATACCTTAGATCATATACTATGGATGAACTTTGTCTCCGTCTTATTACAATCTAACAAATTATTGTTCCCTATCTATATTTGTAAATTGGTTTTAACACTTTAAAATAGTTATCACCAGGGCTAGGATTTGTATGCATCAGCATTTTTTTTTGCTACGTACAAATTAAATTTAAATGAGTAATTTCCACGATTTATATTATTGTGATGAAGATGGTATTATTTTTATTTTGCATGTGTTTACATATATTGAGCTTAATGCATATTTTTTCATATTTAGTATGATCGTATTTATTTCAAATGTTATATATATGTTACTTCCCTATTATTCAATAATTTATAAATTCGCCTAAACGATCGGTTAATTTCTCGCCCAAATGATACAGCTCTACTCAGATAAATTTTGGGTTATTCGCCCAAATGAATGACGCCCCCTTTTTAGTAGAGGAACTAAGGATAGAGACAAAATCTCTCCTTCCAGATACGTATGGTTCAAGACAAGATAATAGTGAGTTACCAACACCTAAGTTTTCTAGTGTGCTCATTAAAAGATCGTGGCTGACAGCATCAAAAGCTTTTTTAAAACTTGCTGTGGTGCTATCTGATAGCCTGCTTCGAGATTTTTGTAAATGTACGTTGTAAAAATAACACTGCTAGTGATAACCATAATTATCTATAAATATTTTTTCTAGTTTTTTTAATTATAATATAATCTAACACAAGCACGAATACACGTAGTCGTAAACCATTTTTTGTAATGTAATCTGATTAGTTTCGAAATAGCTATGCTCAGTAGCTATTTAACTTCAGTTCCCATTTAATATTATGTTTATTATGAATAGACCTTATGTTTAACTTTAAGATAACGTGTTATAGGAATATAAAATTTGTATATTAATTTAGGGGGCTGGTCCTGGACCAGAATAAATTTAAGGAGGACCCGGCCTACCCAGCTACCATGACTATATGCCCGTACAGAGGTACAAACAAATATTGACATACTATAGATTAGTAATCTATGATATTTAGTACAATGTATTAATATTTAATAATGCTGTAATACCTATGGCATGACAATAATTTAAGGTTATTAAATTTAAGGATCTTAAATTGTGAATACAACTGTCGATCTTAATTCATATTAAATAGGTAACAATATAATCATAAAATATTAAATATTATTACCTATTGTAAATTCAAATTTGTTATAAAATTGATAAAAATTAATAATATTGTATATTCACTAATAAATAAATTATTCTTATTAAACATTTACTGAGGTTATTTTATTTTTATTTTTAAATTTAAGCTTAATATTTTGAGTTTAATTAACTCAATAAAAATAAAAAAAAATATGTTATTACTAATTTGTGTATTAACTAATAATTATTAGTAATAAATAATAATTTCTATTTTCTATTTAATATTTATGTTATTGGGTATGTATTGGTTTTATAAGATATTAGCTGATAGTATCAGTTATATCTTAAAGTAGCATACATGAGAGTATCAGATATCGGTAATAAATGGTATGGGCCCATCCCTATTTATAACGTAATATAAAATAGTATCATAATATTTATGAATGTATTGATTTTTCAATGATGTGTGTTTTTTGTGTCAGTGTTTCTCAATGTTTGTATTATGGGGACATACTATTAAAATATTTCATACTTTACGAAACATAATAAAAAAACAAGGATAATGGGTAATATTTAATTTAAATTGGTAATGTAAAATTAAAAATAACAAAGTAAAAATTAATTATGTTACTATTTATTAAACTATCTATAACTTATTTTTAACTATTATGGAGATTTTATTAAATACTAATTAATTTTTGTAAATTGCGCCAACAATTTTTGTACATTTTGTGTAATTTAATATACTTTTCGAAAATTTTGGACTTTTTTGGCCACACACTAATTGAAAAACACTGTAATAAGTAGTCGATAAAATGATTCATTAAAATAAAGTTATTTATGGACATTTATCTACATTTGAAGTTTCAATTTTTTTAGTTTTATTTTTGTGATTACTATAAATATTGATAATACATTTTCGATCTGTTAAAAAGTTTGGAAATTCAATAGAAAATGTATCACATAAATTATTCGTATAAATATATAAAAATATTTGAAATACATAGATGAAAAATTCATTTTTATAAGAATTTGAAGTTTAAATTTTGGCACGATTTATCAAAATCTCGAAAATTTACAAATTTTTTATTAACAGTTGACAATTTTAAAAAAAAATTACAGATTAAATTAGTATAAATATTTATTTTATGAAAAATGAAAATATATGCGTAAATAGATATTGGTTTATGAATTAAAAAAACAAAACAATATCGATTTTGGGGCAATGTAAACTTACCCGATGGTAAACTCTCCCGAGTCTTAAGTACTACTAATTTAATTTAATAAAAATCATGAAATAAATATAATATATAAAATATTCGTATGATAAAATAAAAATGCTTAAATTTAATCTTTTTGATAGTAGTAACAAACAGATTAAAAAAAAACTTATGGTATCTTTTTTTTTAGCCTTAATAATCTAATATTTTTTGAGTTGTGGTTTTTTCTTTATTTTCTGTATGACTGCTTTTTCTTATTTTTTTTTTAGTTTATTGAAACCTTAAATTTTAAACAATTTTGATCCATAATTTTGACCCGCTAGAGATTACACATTTACTACAAGTAAACATAATATTGACCCGGAAGAGTTAACTATTTTTAAAAATCGGGAGAGTTTACCACCACCCTCGATTTGGACAAAAAGTAATTATTGGTAATTGGTGTTGCGTAAGTATATGCGGTTTTATTTTTTCTTTGTTTTTCCCCATGTTTTAATTTTTACCATAAAATTACCAAAAAGGCAGAATTTGTCACCAAAAACTATCCTCGAAATTTATAATTGAAATATTATTTTCTGTATAAGTTTTTAGGTAAGAAAAAAATCATACGCTCTCAGGCTCGTAACCAGGGCGGGTGTTACAGGTGTATTAACACCCCCCCTCCTCAGCCGTGGTACACTTCATATATTTTATCAAGATAAAGATGCATCATAAGCACGATTTATCTTATCGACGTATGATATACGTGAAAAATTTAAATATACATAAAGTAATGAATTTATGAAATTATTAATATAGGTTGCCACTTGAAAATCAAAAGTTGATATTTTTACTATTAAATATAAGAGTGAAAATAGGGAAGAGTTCTAAAATTCTAGAAAAGTATGGATCTTAAATTTAAAAAAAAAAAATTGATAAAAGTCAATACTTTTTGAAATAATGAGTGTTGTTTGATAAAAAAATCACTATATAGGTTTAAAGGTATATTTTATCTCCCAGTTACATTAAAATAACTTTACTTTGTGTGAAATACATTAACTAATCATATCATTTAGCCCCATCAAAAGTCATGTTTAATTACAATATAATCACTTATTAATACATGTTTTGATGTATCAATAATTTCGTACTAAAACACACATTCTGTTTTTGGTATTTTAAAGTTATCAATAAATTTAATTATTTTGATAAATTAAACAATTGTTTTGTATATTAGTAATTAAATACCAACATTGATTAAATAACTTCTGTTATTATTATTTATATGTTATATTTATCAAAAAGCCGAATGATGTATACCTATCTATTAAATAAAAATACAATTTACCTTCTATTTGTAAATTATAATCATTGCATAGATTTTAAAGATTAATTATTTTTATTTTACAATTTTCTGCGTGTCATATAAATTAGTGTCTAGACATAAACTAATATCTATTCAGTTTTCGTAGTATACTTGTGATCTGTGACCAATGATAATATTTATAGAAAGAGGTATATTATATTGTGGAGAAAATTGTAGATTCATAATAACACACGCATCAAGGGCATATACTGCGTGCTTATCTACGTCGGTAAGAGATAAAAAGAAAAGGATTTTGATACATAACGTCACCAGTTAAAAACATTACCGGAATCTTGTGATTCATGTTATATAACATATTGGGTACAAATGAGATGAGCATAGTCGGGCACACCTGAAGAACATAATAATAGATTTTCAATACTTTTTTTTTCTATTTGCTCGTACCTATAGTCATATTTTAAATAAATTATAGTTTGCTTTTCAAATAAATAATGAATTGTGCCCTTATGTATGCCGCGTAGAAAAATATGTAATATTGTATATTTAATTGTAATTACCTATATAAATAAGTACTTCTAGATATTTCAATCATCAATCTAAATTTGTTCATTTTATAAGTTGTTAATTAATTCAAATTAAAAAATTATTTATTTATTTATTTATTATTATTCTAACGGGCTAGGCAATTTATACAGACATGTAAAATATGTAATTAATTTAACTAATAACAGCAACTTTAATATGATATTATTTTGATTCAGTTAACATTGGCAAGCATGTTGTAAAGTTTAAAATAATATAGAAAATATTTTACTATATTTAAATAATAATAATAATAATAATAATAATATAATTAGAACAAACATTGAAGTTCGAAAAAGAAAATTTAATAGTTAGTTCACTTTGGTGTTTAACATTATTAAACATTATTATTAGTATAATAAGGCTTAGTAAATAGACTTAGTTATAATATTATTATAACTAAGTCTAATTTTAAATGTATTAGATAATTAATCATATTTGATAGTATTAAGATGTAAGAATAATTTTTTATTCAATACTTCTACAAATTGTGTCTTTTAAAAAATATCTTTTTTGAAGCTCATTTTATTATCGTGACCACAATGTTATAATAGTTAAATAAAATATATCTAAACCACGAACTTTACTTAAATTTAAATTACTTTTTATAACATTATATGAAGGTATTTTTTTTTTTATTATTAAACTAAGCTAGCCATTGGCTGAAATTTGACAATTATCTTTTTATATAGTTAACATTAGTGTTAGGTATTACAATATTTTTTACAACAGATTTTCAAATTTTATTCCTTTTATGAAATTAAGTGTTTGCTTGATTGATGATACGTTTAGATCTAGTGACTGGTATAGGAATTCTAGAATTTTGTATTTAGTTCTGGTGGATTCTGTTTGTCTGCATTCAACGAGTATAATATGTTTAATAGTTAGATGGACTCCACAAGTTCGCATTTTGTTTGTTCTCCTTTATTCATTAAGTAGCTGTGTGTGTAGCGAATTTGTCCTATTCTTAGGCGTTTTAATGAAGGTATTTTTAAATATCACTATTGTACGTTATAAAATATAATATATATACTTACATATATTATATTACTTTATTATATAAAACTAATAACATATAAATAAATAATTTATTACATTTTGATTTAAAAATGTATTTAAACATTGTACGCGATAAGTAAAACTTAAATTCAACTCAATAAAATGTTCCAATTTTCAATTTTGACGATGGTTTTGGATAACGAATTGGATGTAGTTTGTACTTTAACAGTGTTAACAGAGAAAAATCACAAATTTTTTTTATAATCGAGAAAAACAAACAAAAAGTTAAGGCAAAATGAGACAAATACTAAACCAGTTTTCGGCTAAATTGATTTTTTTATTTCGTTTTAATTAAAAAAACGAATAACAACAAAATTTGAAATTTTCACCAATTATTTACATTATCATTTGATATTTACGATAAAACTTTTAAAATATTTCGTTATTTTTTAAATTAATTATTTATTAGAAAGATGAATTACATTTTTTTTTTTATAAAAAAATATAAACATAAATAAAAAATTTATCCTTGATAATATTGTCAAAAATGCTTGAAAATTAAATACAAGGCTACTCAAATTGTTAATTTGTCAATTAAAATTTTTTTAGAATTTGTACATAGTGATGATTGTGTTGATTCTACAATGATGTTTTTTTTTGTTTTTGTATCTGTGTACAGTATAGCTTGTCGAAAAAATGCTTCAATTTCAAACTTTGGGGGTAGTTTCCGATGGCAAAGTGAATATCTTTGATGTATTATAGAGGTCAAAAGTAAACATTTTCTAGCAGTTTTCAAAATATCGAGAAAAACAAGAAAAAAAAAGTGGGCAAGTGGGTACCGTTCTGCTGTACATTAGGGGGCGGGGTTGACCTCGGACTAGGGTAGGTTAAATTTGAATGCAATGATAGGTATCATTGTATACGAAAAACGATTCTGAACAAAGATGATTTGTCAGCCTAGGATATAATTTCCAGTGGTTGGTGAAAAAGGTGGTCTATGTTTTAATGGCCTGAATACACCAACATTTAAGTTCTTTTATAATTATTGTAAGCTAAACCTATGAAAAATCTTGTATTAAATTTTCAACTCTTAGCTACCTATACAAACATTTTTGTGAATTATACGTACAAAGTATTTAGCAAATATTCCTAATTTTGACGAATTTTTGTCAAAATTTGAACTTCAAATGCTAATAAAAAAAAAAATGTGCCTATGTATTCTTATAATTTTTTAATCACAATAAGAATAACATATGAGGAAATTTGTATAAAATTTTCAAGTATTTTGATAGGGTCGAAAAAATTTTATCAACACTTCAAAAAAAATTTTTCAGAAAAATTGGAAATTTCAGCTGTCTATAAATAGCTCAAAAAAACTCAAAATATTTTGAAAATTAAATCATATAAAGAAAATGCCAATCTAAATAACTGGTAAAATTTTCAAGTATCTACGACTTATACTTTTTGAATAATAACAAATATTTAAAATCGTTTGGGATAAATCGTTGTCGTTACGCTATTTCGTAAAAATTTAAAATTCAATCGCACATAAAATTTTTCCTATAATGATGTTATGAGTTTTCTCTATAGCTAATTGAAGGAAAACTTATGGAAAACTTAGTGTTATAATTTTAATCCTTAGTTATGTACACAAAAAATTTTATGATTTTTCAACTTCAAAATTACTTGCAAATTTTCGCGTTTTCGACAGATTTCGTAAAAATTTGAACTATAAACTCTTATAAAAAAAAATTGTGACTAACGATTTTTAATTTTTTTTAGCTACAATAAAAACAACTCATAAGGAACCTTGTATTAAATTTTCAAAACTTTTTGGTCATCCAAAAATTTTTTATCGACACTTTAAAAAAAATTTCTCAAAAAAATCGAAAATTTCAGTGGTCTATAAATAACTCAAAAAAAATCAAAATTTTTTGAAAATTAAACTATATACAGATACCACTGACATTAACATTTGGTAAAAATTTCAAGTATTTTCAGTGATTAGATTTTGAATTACAACCATAAAAAAATCGATTGGGTCGAAAACTGGTTTTGCGTAAAAATTCCCGTTTTTCCATCATTTTAGATTCTGAACGAAGTGATGAATGTATTGATTTTACAATGATGTGTTTTTTTTTAGATTCTGAACGAAGTGATGAATGTATTGATTTTAAAATGATGTGTGTTTTTTTTGTTTTTTGTTTTTGTGTCTGTGTACAGCATAACTAGTCGAAATAATGCTTCAATTTTAAACTATGGGGGTGGTTTCCGATGTAAAAGTGAATATCCGTGGTGCATTATAGAGGTAAAAAGTTAAGTTAGGTTAGTTAAAGTCCAACAGTTTTCAAAAAAATCGAGAATAACAAAAAAAAAATGACGAAAAAACGGCAATTTTTAGGCAAAACCAGTTTTCGACCAAATCGATTTTTTTTTATGGTTGTAATTCAAAAACTAATTACTGAAAATACTTGAAATTTTTACCAAATGTTAATGTCAGTGATATCTGTATATAGTTAAATTTTCAAAAAATTTTGACTTTTTTTGAGTTATTTATAGACCACTGAAATTTTCGATTTTTTTGAGAAATTTTTTTTTAAGTGTCGATAAAAAATTTTTGGATTACCAAAAAGTTTTGAAAATTTAATACAAGGTTCCTTATGAGTTGTTTTTATTGTAGCTAAAAAAAATTAAAAATCGTTAGTCACAATTTTTTTTTATAAGAGTTTATAGTTCAAATTTTTACGAAATCTGTCGAAAACGCGAAAATTTGCAAGTAATTTTGAAGTTGAAAAATCAAAAAATTTTTTTCTTTTATAACTAAGTTTTGAAAATTTGGTACAAGGCTCTCCATACATTTTTCTTCAAATATCTGTAAAAAAAACTCTACCGGATGCAGACAATGATTAACCATGTCTTTTGCAAATGCGTCCTAATTGAAAAATAAAATATTTGTTTCAAATTAGAATACATGGCAACATTTAAATATAATATATCCTAGACTGACAAATCATCTCCGTTCAGAATCGTTTTTTGTATACAATGATACCTATCATTGCATTCAAATGTAACCTACCCTAGTCCGAGGTCCACCCCACCTCCTAATGTACAGCAGAGCGGTACCCACTTACTGACTTTTTTTATTTGAAGTATTTGATTTGTATAAACTTTGAACCTCAAATTTTTGTCAATTATATTTTCACACATGATTGTTTTAACATTTAGATAATGTATTTATTTTACTTGAAATTTTAAGTCTGACAAAATTCACTGAATATTAAATATGTTACTTGTACTTCACTTAAAATAAACAAATTATCAAAGAAAATAAGAATAGGCTCTATTACGTATTTAGTTTTTTAATAATTATATTTAAAAGCAATTTTTATCGTATTTGAAACAAAAGTTTAACTGGGGTTCGGATTATTTGGATGCAGTTGTAGCTAATAATATTTAAAACGTAAGTGCTTAAAATAATCTCTTGACAGTTTGTTATAAACAAAAATATTATTTTTTCAATTGAAGGTGAGAGGCAGCCCTCTCAGTCCTCTATTTAGTTGCGATCTATATGTTTATAAAATATAATAAAATGTCGTTGTCCACTGACGACGGAGTATTTTGATTGGTCTCTAACTGTGCGGTGGAGTCCTACACTCTTACTGACTACTTACCCGCCAGTGGTAGCACTGGACAAGTGGATTGGTGGGTGAGTATAGCGTAGTGGTGGATCACGGATGATGATGGGGAGGGTTGGTTTTAAAATCAACACGTTGGTGGTGGTGTCACGGCAGGCTGGTGCTGCTTCCACCGTCCGCGATGCCAGCGTTGTCGTCAACGGCGACGGCGACGGTGGCGGCTGTGGCTGCGGCAGCGGCGCTCGGCGGCAGCGACGACGATAACGACGATGCGCGACGGTTAGTAAACTTTTATCCACGGTCCAATCGCTACGCCTGTTGCAACCGCTGACGCTGCAGTCGTCCAACTATCCTTCCGTTTGTCAACGAATATTATAAAAAAAAATTATTTTTGATCGAAAGACGACTCCACTACTGTTATGCAATCCGTCCGACGGTTATTGGCTTGCACGTTCGTCGCGATCGCTGTGTGTCGGTGTATCGGTGCCCCGTCGTGTTCTCCGGATAAGTTAGCCAGGTATCGGGTGGTGGTACGCACGTTCTGGACCCGTGACCGGTTCCCAAAACATTTCCCTGAATGGAGACCACAAGCTCAGTGGAGCAAAGTCGTCGGTAAGTCGATTTTAATTTACCACAGCTGAGAACGTCATATGATTATTAGTTCTGACATATTATCAGTTATCGCATTTAATTAGTATCCAAATACTTTTTTAAAAGTATTTATTCAATTGAAAAATGTACTTTTTTTTCAAATATTGACAAAAAATAATAATATAATCAGATTATATGATGATAATTATTTTGTTATATTGATAAGTATTTATTATAATGTATTATATTAAACCTACTTATTTGGTCAAAGAAATTAAATTATTTTTTATTAGATCTATATAAATACCATGTATGTAAAAACCGCTAATCTTCAATACAGAAAATTAAACGGTTTACTAACGGTTTTGTTATTTTCAATAACAAATATATTGTAATTAATAAGTCATTTCAATTATTCCAATTATTATTTATAAGTTGGTACTATAAACTATGAATAGGAGAACCAATAATTCATTCGGAAATTTATAATCAATAAATTTTTGTCGTACTGCACATCTAAAAAATGACATTATTATTTATTACTTGAATCTAGTATGAGGATAAAAGTTTACATTTTAAAAAAGAGTGGTCAAGTGAGTAATGCTCTGTTGTATTGTAGGTCACTATAATGGTTGTATTAAATTTGAATCTAATGATAGGTATCATTGTATACGAAAAATGATTCTGAACGGATATGATTTGTCAGTCTAGGATATATTTTCCAGTAGGTGGTGAAAGAGGTGGTTTATGTTTTAATGGCCTGAATATACCAAAATTTAAGTTCTTATATAATTATTGTAAACCAAACTTATGGAAAATCTTGTATTAAATGTTCATCTCTTAGCTAATTATATAAACATTTTTATGAATTATACCTACAAAATAATTTGCTAATAATTATGATTTTTAAATAAATATTTTAAATGCCTATAAATAGCATAAAAATTGGCGAAATATTTTGAAAATTAAATCATATAAAGAAAGTGCCAATTTAAATAAATGGTGAAATTTTCAAGTATTTATGACTTATATTACTTTTTGAATAATAACAAATATTGAAAATCGTTTGGGGATAAATTATTTTTGTTACGCGATTCCCTAAAAATTTAAAATTCAAATGCTCATCAGTTTTTCCTATAATGATGCTTCGAGGTTTTTTTTATAGTTATTTGTAGGAAAAAATAGTGTTAATTTTTTTATCCTTAGATATAAATATAAAAAATTTCATTAATTTTCAACTACAAAATTACTTGCAAATTTTTGCAAATTTGACATATTTCGTAAAAGTTTGTACTTTAAACGTTTATAAAAAAAATTGTGACTAACGATTTTTGATTTTTTTTTAACTACAATAAAAATAACTCATACGGAACATTACATTACATTTTCAAGCTTTTTGGACACCCACAATTTTTTTATCGACACTTCAAAAAATAATTCTCAAGAAAATCGAAAATTTCAATTGTCTATAAATAACTCAAAAAAAGTTAAAATATTTTGAAGATTTAACTATATATAGATAATATTAATATAAACATTTGTTAAAAATTTCAAGTATTTACAGTGATTTATTTTTGAGTTACAACCATATAACAAAATTGATTAGGTTGAAAACTGGTTTTACGTAATAATTCCCGTTTTTCCGTCACATTTTTTCTCGTTTTTTTTTGAAAACTGTTAGAAAATGTTTATTTTTGACTTCTATAATACTTCAGGCATATTCACTTTGCCATCGGAAACCACCCCCAAAGTTTGAAATTGAAGCATTATTTCGACTAGTTATGCTTTACACAGACAAAAAAAAAACACATCATTGTAAAATCAATACATTGATTGCTTCGTTCAGAACCTAATATCCATCAAAATAAATATGTTTCTAATACCTTATACAAAACAATTAATTACTTAGAAAAGTATAATCGATTTTATTAAAAATGTGCTGTTTAAAATTATATATATCCCTTTTTATTAAAGTTTGAGTTAAACGAGACTACTTAGCACTTGTTAGATCATTGCCAACGAGTCCTATTCTAATTTTATTTGCAATAAATTAAAAATTTAGTAAAAAGAACCTAAGTAGTGTTAGGTTAGGTCTATTCTAATAGACTTGGTTAATATCTCTATACGCACTAGTTGAATACCGATATAATGATGTGAAAATTACCTGGTGAAGTTTTTAGATATTGTTTTTTAAGTATGGAGTTGATTTTTTAATTTATATTTTAATTTTGTATTCAAAAATTAATGTTTATCTTTTTAGAGAAATATTTGTATACATATATAGTCATTTTCTTAGCTCATGATTAATTATTAATTATATTTATATTTATGAAAAAGATTAAAATGTTTGTTTACAGTTAAAGATATATTAATATTAAATATGCCACAGAATCTGTTTATTAAAAATAAAAAAAACTCAGAATGAAAAATATATTAAGATAGTTAATCATAATTTGATACTACGAGATTCGAAAATATAATTTTAAGAAGAATAAAATTGAATAATGTAACCTAAATAATGCTATTAGGTAATATGTACTATATAAGTATATTATTATCTTATTCTTTCGACAAAACACTTAAAACAAATTGTTATGTCATACATATTATCGTGCATTGGGTTATGCATAATATTTGATTAATATGACGAAATTCCAAAATTCTGTATACTCTATACAACTCTAACCTGGTTAGGTACATTAAATTTATTTTGTTGTTATTCACCATATAATTTTAAAAAATATATATCTAAAATTGTGTATCATATAAAAAACAAATTGAAATGTACCTGTGTATCAATTAATATAAACATCAAACGTTTTAATCAATAAAAAAGGTTTCATTCATAAAATAAGTAATACTTAATTTAAGGTTTTTTTTTTGTTTTAATAAAATATAAAACTGTTTTATACCACATAAAAAGTGACGAAACATTTGTGTATAAACTCGATTGTATTTTTTTAACTTGACTTCAAAAGTTATACTTTAAATTTATTTAAATGATTAAATAATAACCTTATGTCTACAAAGTATTTAATTTATTTACCAAAATTTAAAACTTATTTATTTTCAGTATTATTTTGTGAATACTGTGTAATTTTTTATAAACTTTTAAAACCTTTCTAACATATTTGTAAACTATATTACTAATTAGTATTCACAATTTTACTTTTTAAATTTATGTCACTTTATAATATAGGTATAGTCCTTAATATGGTTTACAACTTTACAAGTATAAAAATATGATATAGGTACGCATCTGTAGCGCATCAACAACTCATTTTAATTAACGTTGTAGAAGTCAAATGATTATGGTATAAACTTTATGTACACCGTAGTTCTTCTTATAAATAGGTAAATATAACTTATACACGTATATATCACAATTTATATACATTACCATATAATATAAAGGTGTATGGGTGTGTGTGTGTGTGTGTGTGTGTGTGTGTGTGTGTGTGTGTATGTTTTATGCTACAAATATATTGAAGTTAGGGTCAGCTAAAAGCCGCAAACAGTTTTTAGAGGGGAAAGGTTTTTTTAAGGTCTCGTTTATATAGAAAGTACTAATGGTAGCGAAGTATAGGGGTAAGTTTTGAAAAGCTCCTGCTGTGAACCATCACAATTGCCTTGGCGTTTGAAATCCATTGAAGAACATAGACCTCGTTGTCGGAGGGATGCACATTGCACACGCTTTGTGAATACAGAAAAGGCACCTACTGTCGTTATGTGGATATGAAACTTTTTTTCTTTTATATGTCCATACCCTATAGTTGTTTGAGTAAATTTATAATTTTTATTTTTCTAGTAACTTTCTTAAATCGGCTAGTTTTATAATTTTAAATTATATATATAATTATATATATATATATATATATAAGTACACTAAGTAGTAAGTACAGTGTATACGAATATTGTAAACTAAATTACGAGAATACGAATGGAAATAAATTCTAAACAAATTAAATAAACGGAAATTTACAGAAAATATTTAAAAAATAATAATTCTAATGTACAATGTGAAATTTAATATGCATATTCTATTATAAATGTGGTTTATGTACATAAACCAATGTAATTATATTTTGCAATAGTCTTAAATGTAATATTGATAGCTTCAATAAAATAAATGTAGGTAATTTAAATTAGTTATAGAACCATTGCATGGTTTAGCGGAATACCTGACATTTAAGTTAATTTAATTGCTATTGTTTTTCGGTTTTTATACAGCAAAAAAAAAGAGAGGTAAAGTGGTACCCACTCTGCTGTAAATTAGGTGCCATATAAATCACTATTATATATTATAGGAGTGTTAAATTTGAATCCAATGATAGGTATCATTGTATACGAAAAACGATTCTGAACGGATATGATTTGTCAGTCTAGGATATAAATATATAATATATAAAATATATTATAATAGGGTGGTGAAAATGGTGTTTATGTTTTAATGACCAATACACCAAAGTAAATCATGTATAGAAAAAGGCAATTTAAACAACTAATGTATGTTTTAAGTTTCTTAAGTAATTTTTAAATATAACAAAAATTTAAAATCATTTGATAGAAAATTATTATTATACGAGTGAACAAAAATTTAAACTAAGGATAAATTTTTTTTAATTGGTCAACTTTTAAGTTCTTTTATAATTATTTTGATTAACATTTCGTTAAAATAAATAATTTTATGTGAATTTAAACGTAAAATTTCCAAAAAAAAATTCATGTTTGTATAAATTATATTTTTAAATTTTATGGTTTAGTATAAGTTAATTTATTAGAAATCATATTGTATTAAATTTTTAACTCCTCTAAGCTACTTATACAAACATTTTTATGAATTATAACTACAAAATAATTTGCAAACATTCATGATTTTCACGAATTTTTGTCAATATTTGAACTTCAAAAGCTAATAAAAAAAAGATTGTGCCAATGTATTTTTATAATTTTTGAATCACTATAAGACTAACTTATGAAAAACTTTGTACTACATTTTTAAGTATTTCGACATTAAAACATTTTATCAATATGTATAAAAAAAAGACTAAACAAAAACGAATATTTCAAACGCCTGTATAAATAGTATGAAAATAAGTAAAATATTTAAAAATTTAATCATGTGAAGAAAATACTAATCTAAATAACTGGTGAAATTTTCAAGTATCTATGACTTATACTTATTGAAAAATAACAAATATTTAAAATCGTTTGAGGATAAATCATTATCGTTACGCAATTTTGTAAAAATTTAAAATTCAAACGCACTTTTTTTCTTATAATGATGTTTCAATTTTTCTCTGTAGTTATCTGAAGTTAAATGTATGAAAAACTTCGTGTTAAACTTTTTAACCTTAGATATTAATACAAAAATGTTATGCATTTTCAACTACAAAATTACTTTTAAATGTTCGCGATTTTAACATATTTCGTAAAAATTTATACTTTCAACGCTTATAAAAAAAAGTTATGACTAATGATTTTTTACTTTTTTTTAACTACAATAAGAACAGTTTATAAGGAATTTTATATTAATTTTTCAAATTTTGTTGGACAGCCAACATTTTTATCGACACTTCGAAAAAAAATTCTTAGAAAATTTGAAAATTTCAGTTGTCTATAAATAACTCAATAAAAGCTAAAATATTTTGAAGATTTCCCATACAACATACATATATTTATTTTAAGTATAGTTAATTGTACATAGATAAAACTAATATAAACAAAAAACATTTGGTAAAAAATTTCAAGTATTTTCAGTGATAAGTTTTTGAGTTACAACCATGTTTTTTAATGTTTTTTTTTATAATTATTTTATCGAAACGACCATCAGGGTCTTTACCTTTATAGCTTGGGAGGTGTTGAGTGCAGTTTTTAGCACTCGTACCCCCTTTCTCTTAGAAGAGAATTTTCACTTATGTGTGGACTTACTCTTAGTAAAGTGGGTCCGGTGGCGAGCAGTGTAGGCAACCAGAACGACGGTAGGGGAGAGAGTCTACAGACAATTCTGCAGAATATTTTTTGCACTGAGCAGTGAGCCGGGTTCGAACTGGTGAATGCGAGCGTCATAGATAGGGGTAGTTACAACCATATAAAAAAATCGATTTGGTCAAAAACTGGTTTTGCGTAAAAATTCCCGTTTTTCCGTCACTTTTTTTTGTTTTTCTCGATATTTTGAAAACTGTTTGAAAATGTTTACTTTTGATCTCCATAATATACCAAGGATTTATCATTGGAAATAACCCCCCCCCCTGGTTTGGTCAGGTACCTAACTCCCGATGTTTTGAAATTGAAGCATTATTTCGACAAGTTATACCTACTGTACACAGATACAAAAACAACAAAAAACACTCCGTTCAGAATCTAAAAGAATCATCTAACTCACACTTATTTTGCTCCTCTTGAAATATGCTCAGTTAATAATTAAATGACTGTAATCACAAAACAAATGGATCAACTGTAAATAAATAAATTTAAAAATGTAAATGTGGTTAGTTGTGGTTATAGAATAATAAATTTAATATGTTTAAAGGAATCAAACAATTATAATTTGTTATAGATAAGTCGATAATTTAATGAATTTTCGTCAATGCCACGTTAATAAAATATGCCGGTATACCGCCCATTATCACTCTTCTATCTCTTATAAACAAATAAATAATAATATTGTTACACATTTTTAATTAATATATTTACCTATAGTATATTATACACTCATGCATGGATAATATAGAAATTCAGCACTGATTTTATTCTTTTTCTTATTGTATTAAAAAATGTTAATATAGCGTCAAATTAAATTGTCTGTTTTTCGGTTGATTGTGCTTGGCTAATTCCTATTATAGTATTCCTGGTTTGTTTCGTCGAGAAACGAGAGTAAACTATAATTATTAATATGTTATGTGTAAATAAAACATATTAAACTGTAAAATTAACTATTTACCAAATTCAATAAGAATGTATACCTAGTGTATTGATGTTAGATTTTTAAGATCATTAGATTTTTGCTGTATAGGACATAGATATAAATAATTAATTTACATTCGAAAATAGAATTGTCCAAGTACTAGTGTACCGGTGTACTGGTGCCAAGTGTTATATTATTTCAACATATAAATAATAAATATAGTATAATAATTATATTCTATTATTTATATAATTATTATTTGTATTAATATATTATAGTCAACTAAAATAAATTTTAATAAATCGAGGAGAAAATAATATATATATTATATTAATACATTAAATTATAAGTTAATATTATTTTCTCAGGGGGGTGCAACCACCCCATCTTGTCTCCTACAATGGGTACCCAAGGTTATGTGTATCCAAGTATTCAACACTTTTTTATGGCTACCGTGGAAACAAAATATCGCCACGATCCACGAAATTTACTACGCCAAAACAATGTGTACCTACTTATATGTACTATTTTCTATAGTTTCCGATTATAAATTTCTTTCTAAAAATTATTGTAAATTAGGAAATTACAAATTTTTTGATTTAAAAAAATACTTCACTCCTTTTGTTTGTTATATATATTATAATAAGCCCAATATTACAATTATTTTGTGTAGGTGACTCGTACCTAACCTATATACACATTATTAGGTATGATTAATACTTTAATTTCTTGAGGCCATATATATTTGTTTTAGAGAAATTTTATTCTTCTTCTTCTTAACAGCTTAGCGAACCATGTAGGTCCATCGCTGCCACCATTATTTCATTCCATCGGTCCTTATTATTTGCATCTTCCATTTTTACGTTATCATGAATCATTTTAATTTTAAAATTTTTATGATATTTTATTACACAATTCAATTTTGCGAATTTTATTCCCCTCTCTAATCCTTTTTGAAATACAGAATATGAGATACTTCTTCATTAACCTAGATAAAGTAACTAATTGATGCCTTAGTTTGATTTGTTGTTTAGATTGATAAAAGATAGAGGGAGGATCACAGGACCTATACTATAATAGTTATTTTAAATGCAACTCAAATACAATACAACGTTTTGTTAGTAGATATCAATATTGAGTAGCATTTTGATTAGCCTCCTTTATAATGTCATAAATTTGTTTCAATCAAAAATGTCACCTAATTACCAAAAAAATGGTGTTCATAACTATTATTAGTACCTAATATAGATAACAATATTTTATTATGTAGATTACTCAAACTATTAAATTATAAGTACACAAATACATTATGCATACATTTTTGTTAATACTTTAATAATTGAGCATAATGCATGTGATACAGCCATGCGGGTTAAATTAGATTAGGTTATTAAAAAAAGTAAAGTAGGTTACGCAATTAGTGGTTGCAAAAAAAACTATGCAAACAAATTACATGCTTATATTTTAATTTTGCCATAATAATGTTTGGATATTTCTGTGTTCCTACTTCCTAGTACTTATTTTGACTATTGAGTTCTTTAGGATGTAGATAGTACATAGGTAAAAAGTAAAAATAAAAGTACTGCAAGTACCTACTTGTATGCAATACAGAACTTGAAGTTAAATTATAATATTTAATATTATAAATCATAAGACAGAAGCTACTAAAAGCTAATGATAAGATGTATAATACATTATTGATGACTTATTAGAGTGTTAAGGTTTTTGATTCTGAGCTGAGTGGTAAATGTATTTAATTTTAATGGTTCTGTGTGTGTATTGTATTGTATTTGTTTTTGTTTTTAAAAACACTTTGTGTAATTATAAAAATGTTTAGATTTTTTAACTTTGGAGTGATTTTTGTTAGCAAATTGGATCTAGTTGATAATTTGGGAGGTCAAAAAAATTCCCACATTAATTACAGTGACTTGGACATTTAATGATGACGTTAGGTTAATCTAACTTAACCTTTTTTTATTATTTATGTTTAGAAACATGAATATGTAGGTTTAAAGTAAATATTCCTTTTACAGTGATTGCGGAGTAATATATTATTTGATATGGCACAATTTTATTTTTTTAAAAGTCTAAAATTAAAAATGCTCAAATTTGGATTATGTTACGAAATACTTGTACAACGAGTTTCCTTAAAATACTTAATTATTTTATTGTAATTCAAAATATTTCTAATGTAAAGAGTTGAAATTCTTCGCTATTTGTACTTTTATTTTCTATACACTATAACATTTTCGAAATATTGATATTTAATACTACTATCTTATTTATATCAAAATTTAATAATGATTGTCTTTAGACATAAATGATGATTAGTGATTACCAATCTTCTTTGATCAAAATTATTTTTTGGATACCTATGATTATTTATTAGTTTTTAAATATTTAATTAATAATTATTTATTATTAGTGTATTTCGTCATAAAACTAATATTGAAAAAGTATAATTAGTATAATTAGTATAATTTACTAATATAAAAAACTCTGAAAACATAAATTGTAATAAAGTATATATTATTTATTATTTTTATTCGAGATTTAAAATGTTGGTTTTATTAAAAAACTTGTTTATATTATTTTCTTTTTACTCTACACAGGAATTCTATTTTAGCCATGGAAATGACATCATAGTAATACTCCCGTAACATCATTATAATTTGTATACCAATGTGCGAGAAGTTGTTGTGTAAGATGGGTTTTCAGTAGCAATGTTTAAAAAGACCGGAAATCCCTTTCCTATTCTTCCACAATTCTTGAAAAGTATTAATACAATTACGTTCCGGAGGTGCAGAAAAATTATTGTAATTTATTTTATCTAGTAGTAACTAAAATGTAGAGGCATCCAAAGAGGTAATAAACGCAATACATTTGTTGTATAATTTTGACAAGTAAATATTATAATATTATTATTAAATACTATAATATTTATTTATCTAAATCATATTAATATTAAAATGTTTTTTAGTATTTTTAATCTAACCTAACCTTTTTTTAAAAGCAATAAAAGAAAAATTTTATGTTATACTGTTTTTAATTTAAATAGTTAATAAATAAACTAAAACAAAGTAAAAAATGTTATTGCTTGAATTATTTAAAAAAATTGTTACTTGAATAAAATAATTTGTTTTATAAAAAAATTTATCTATTTTACTAGAGTACATATTTCCAATAGTTTTTGATTTTGTTCACATACTGTTTGTGGTATTTATTATAACTTCATCAAACTTTAATAAATTAGTTATAACGCTTTAAATTAATATATTTTTTTATACCACATGGATTGAAAATAAATTAAGACGTAGTTTTTCTGTTTTATAAATTTGAGTTCAGAAGAACTAAATTTATGCTATTATCTCTAACTTTAGAGTCAGTTGACTTATGATAAAAATTTAAAGTAAGAAATATAAGTATGTAAATTATTAAAATTTTATAATTTACTTAAAAATTAAAGTATCTTGTAAATGAAAGAACGCTGATAATGTTATTACCTCCAAGTTTGATCATAGGTCTTTTCTTTCTAGTATTTACCTTTATAATCTATGTTAATGTATCACAAAATTGATTATAATTATTCAAATTTGTTTGTTGTACGTTTTTGAGATGAAAATAAGTGACAAAATTTGTGGGTGTGGGCATGGCATGTCTTCTTAATGTGTACAGAAATTAATAGTTTACTCAGTTAAGTCACTTTCCAGACTGTCAGTAATAAATATATATTTTTTTCACACTAGTTATAAGACTATTGTAGAATGTTTTTCAAAATTTGCAAAGTAATGTTTGATACACATTCATAACATTTATATATTGTATTTAATATTTTGATATTTTCGATTCATTGAATATTTTGGCTTATTAATACAGTTATTTTTTTAGTGTTGGTAATTGTATTGTAGATTTTTTTAAAAATGTTTGTTCATAGAGATATGCTTAAATCTCTTACTTTAAAAATGAAAAAAAAAATATATTATTGTTATTAATGAGTGTCTGTATAGTGTAAAAATTCAGTTTCAACGTGCAGTTAATTTATCGTAATATATTCTAGTGTATATAATAATATTTGATATAATTATATTCTTAGGTATCTAGTACCTGCAATTAATAGTAATAATATTTTACCGTCATAAATTTTATTTGAAAAAGGCATCTGGTGATTTTTGGAGCTCATAACTCAAATGTACCAAAACTATCATTGTCTGCGGTCGATGTGGTGCAGTATACAGTAGATACATAGTTGTATATCTGTATAGCTTTCATCCACTATAAAATGGTTGTGAATCAAACTCAACGAGGAAAGCAATAAGTTAGAGCTAAGAAGAAGTGTTTACGGCGGCGAACGCTCCGAGATATAGAGAGTCAGAGAAATTTCGGTGCCGGAAATTTACGATCGAGAGGATATCATCTTCCGGTATACATTTCCGTTCCACCTAACCCCCGGACATCTGGGCTGCTGCAGACGCACATAGTTATACCTATACGCATGTCTGGCGCACGTTTCTCACAATAACAAATCACCACCACCACCACCACCACCACCACCGCCACCGCCGCCGCCACTACCTTAATCTGTTACCCTACATATCGATGTAGAGGTGTGTAAAGCTTCTCACCGCTTTTGTTATCTTTTCGGCTCAATTAACCTATGTCATTCCTCCCTCCTATATCCTTCAAGAAATCATGTGTCTATATAGTATATAGGTAACCACCTCAGCGGGCTGAGCGAGAAAAGGGCCACAGATTCATTTGTCAAACGGTTAAGCTAAATCGATGCCCGTGCAGTGTCAACGAGCAAGTAAGAGATAAACATGATTTGGCAAGACGCCAAGCCGCCGGTTCTCTTGTGATGGAATTTATAATTTGATAATAACTGTGACAAGAATAAACGACAAAGGTTTACCAACCGTTAAATAATTGATCACACGAAAAGACTGTTAGGTACTGTATATTACATTTTCCTTGTTGACAATATCGATCTATAATTTAATATATTATTTATTTATTTAATTGTATTTTACTCAAATTCAAAACATCGCCTTAATAATATATACGAACTCCCTTGGTGCACTATTATGTGCAAGGACGTTGAATTTCAAAAAAATCATGTGGTTTAAAATTAAGTATGTGTTATGTAGACAATGGTCATAACATAGTTAATAGTTATAGCACATAATACAAGAAAAAAGTACCCAGTATACTTATTATCAAACAATATTAAAATAATTTTATATGTACCTATCTATATAGTAGGTATATATATTATACGATAATAATATCATAAGGTAATAATATTAATAGGGTAACTACAGCACAATATATGTTTTTCTCCCTCAAATGCATACACAGCATATTATATAAAACGCATTAATGTAAAATTGTTTTTTTTATAATTTTTGGGTAATCTTAGAGTAAAATTACCTATTACAAACATTATTAATATATACTAATATTAAGATAATATTTCAAGTTTCATTAAAAATATACGTGGGTAGGTAATATTTCTATTTCTAAAAGTGTTCAATGATACTAGTTCAAAATAACGAAGAAAATTAGTTTTACAATTATTTTATCATTGTTAATTAATTTTTATGTCATTATTAATTACATTTATTCTAACTCAATAAGTTGTTTATATTTTAAATATGTATTAAATAGGTCACTATGTTAACGTCAGCGTGTATATAGTTATCATGAGAATGTAAAAAAATCAATTGGGTTTTTAATGAGACAACATTTTTAGTTTACATTGAAAGTAACGTATTTTATTGCATTGGATATTTTATATAAAAATTATATTTTAGTTAAATTATTTAATAAGGTAAATTTTATTTGGTCGTAGGCTCGTAGCCCATTCGACTTCCGTTTTCCTAAACTACTCTCGTTTTACAAAAAGATCAATTTCCTAACGGATCCCGTCAATAAAGGTTTTACAAACAAGTAAATTTTTAAACGGCTCTGATTTTTTACAACACAAATTCATTTTAATTTCATACAGACTTAAAACTATCTCAAAAGAGATGTGGTTAAACACGTGTTGATGTAAACTAAGTAAATTATAAAAATTATATGGAAAAATCATATATTATCGTGAATTTTTTATTAAAACAATATTAAATTTAAGCGTTAAAAAAATAAAAAAATGCATGTAGAAATATATAAAAAAAAATATAGATTGGGCAATTTTTTTTTTTGGCAAAACAATTGCCATTTTGGGAAAATTGGAATTTTCTGTACAAGATTTAATGTTTGGGGAATTTAGTACATTAATAAATAAACTACCTTTTTCACCACCCAGTGGAAATTATATATCCTAGGCTGATAAATTATCTCCGTTCAGAATCGTTTTTCGTATACAATGATATCTATTATTGCATTTAAATTTAACATACCCATTATAGTAACTTATTCTATATGTGACGTCCACTTGATATTTATTGTACTGCAAAGCGTTACTCTATTGACCACCTTTTAGATTCTGAACGGAGTGATGAATGTATTGATTTTACAATGATGTATGTTTTTTTTTTTGTGTCTGTGTACAGCATAAACAGTTTTCAAAAAAATCGAGAAAAACAAAAAAAAAAATGACGGAAAAACGGGAATTTTTACGCAAAACCAGTTTTCGTCAAAATCGAATATTTTATTTTGCTATAACTCAAAAACTAATCGATGTAAATACTTGAAGTTTTCACCAAATTTTTATATTAACGTTCTCCATACACAGTTAAATTTTCAAAGAATTTCGACTATTTTGAACTATTTATAGACAATTGAAATTTTCAATTTTTCTAAGTATTTTTTTTTTAAATAACGATAAAAATTTTTTTGCTGACCAGAAAATCTTGAAAATTTAATACAAGGTTTCTTATAAGTTGTTCTTAAAGTGATAAAAAAAAAATCCGAAATCGTTAGTCACAATTTTTTTTTTATGAGTGCTTAAAGTTCGAATTTATACGAAATATGTCAAAATTGCGAAAATTTGAAAGTAATTTTGTGGTTGGAAAATCGTAAAAATTTTTTCTTTTATAACTAAGTTTTGAAAATTTGGTACAAGATTCTCCATACATTTTTCTTCAAATATCTGTAAAAAAAACTCTACCGGATCCAGACGAAAAATTTTTATGAGTGTTTGAATTTTAAATTTTTACAAAACCGCGTCAAATAACGGTTTAGCCTCAAACGATTTTTGATATTTGTTGTTATTCAAATAGTATAAGTCGTAAATACTTAAAAATTTTACCAGTTATTTAGATTATCATTTTCTTTACGTGATTTGATTTTCAAAATATTTTGACTTTTTTTGAGCTATTTATAGACAAATGAAATTTTCAATTTTCCTAAGAATTTTTTTTTGAAGTGTCGATAATTTTTCTTTGGCGGAGTCAAAATATTTGAAAAATTAATACAAAGTTCCTCATAAGTTATTCTTATAGCGATAAAAAAATTATAAGAATACATAATCACAATTTTTTTTTTATTAGCATTTGAAGTTTAAATTTTGACAAAAACTCGTCAAAATCATGAATATTTACAAATTATTTTGTAGTTCAAAATTCATAAAATTGTTTATATTTATATCTAACGTTAAATATTCTAGACTGACAAATCATCTCCGTTCAGAATCGTTTTTCGTATACAATGATACCTATCATTGCATTCAAATTTAACTTACCCTAGTCCGAGGTCCACCCCACCCCCTAATGTACAACAGAACGGTACCCACTTGCCGACTTTTTTTTTAATTTTTAATTTATATAATTTATTTATTATATTATATAATAAATAGTATATACATATAATAATAATATTGATGTATTTTTAATCAAGGTCAAAGTAAGTCTAATGTAATGTCTAATGTTTCTACAAGTAGTGGTAACGTTCTTAACAAGTTTGAAGTTACAGATATATCTAAAAAATGTATTTTTACGAAATGTAGTTTATTATTATAACACAATGTGTACAACGCACACCTGTGCGATCCTTAGATTTCCGTTACATTAACTGGTGTAGTCACGTGATAGCATACACACTAGACTCACGCAAATTTACTATCCATTCAACGCCAGAGTAAATTGTGTCTCTAATTTTGGGTTCCGTGTATATTCTGTAAACAGCCGGCGGCTATCTAAAAATACGCGTATCCCCATGGCCGGCCAACACTGTTGGTGTGCCAACTGGGCCCGACAGACACGTCACACATGCGCGTCTCGTGTTCCCATCAAATACTCAAATATCGTACCGCTAACTCTAGTACTCTACAAATGGTTATGCGTGTCTTTTGATGTCCATAGTGGTATAATGTACGTACACAATAATTTGACAAAACTATCTTTATTAATTTACCACTGAATATCTTTGGAGATTTATCATGTAGACAACGAAGGCAACTAAAATAGACAATGATTTAGATACTATATAAATATTATAGTAGATAAAGAGATTGATACTCATATTTAAAGCTAAAAGTTAAAACATATGATTACAGTCTCAAGTAAAAAGTAACGACTGACGACTGACGAGTTAATAAAATAAATGTATACATTATATATAATGATTAACTAACACATACAACCCGATTGTTTCCTTTAATAATAATTTTATTAAGATTTTAATCTTTGCTATTTTTAATTAGGTATATTTATCATATTTTCATATTATTGACATTTTTATACAATTTAAAGAGTATTTTTTGGGGATAAAAACTTTTTTTCAAATGAGCACCATATTTTTTTTCTGAAAATTGTGAAGGAAGGAGATGATTTTTTTAATAGTGTTTATGTACATAAATTGAAACTTAATATCATAGTTACACTTATGAATAGTATGATTTTAGTTTTTGATAATAGATTTAGAAGATGATTTAGGTTGGGCTTATGATTGGGTAGGTATGTCGTATGTGCTTTTATTTTTTAAAACATAGTTGAGATTTTCAATTTTACCATGCCATCTCTATTTATAAACACTAGTAAAAGAAATCTGATAGGTTAGGTCCCTACTAACCTACCGTGTGGATCACTATTATATATTATAGAAATGTTAAATTTGAATCCAATGATAGGTATAATTATATACAAAAAACGATTCTGAACGAAGATGATTTGTCAGCCTAGAATATAATTTCCAGTGGTTGGTGAAAAAGATGGTTTATGTTTTAATGGTCTGAACACATAAAAATTTAAGTTATTTTATAATTATTGTAAGCTTAACTTATGGGAAATTTCGTATTGAATTTTTAACTCTTACCTACTTATACCAAAATATTTATGAATTATACCTACAAAATAATTTGCAAATATTCATGGTTTTGACGAATTTTTGTCAATATTTGAACTTCAAATGCTAATAAAAAAAAATTGTACCTATAGGCTTATAGTTTTTAAATAACAATAAGACTAACATATGAGGAACTTTGTATTTAATTTTCAAGTATTTTGATTGGGCCAAAAAAATGTCATCAACACTTCAAAAAAAAAATTTTCAGAAAAATTGAAAATTTCAGTCGTCTATAAATAGCTCAAAAAAACTCAAAATATTTTGAAAATAAAATCATGTAAAGAAAATTCCAATTTAAATAACTGGTAAAATTTTCAAGTATCTACGACTTATACTTTTTGAATAATAACAAATATTTAAAATCGTTTGGGATAAATCGTTGTCGTTACGCTATTTCGTAAAAATTAAAAATTCAAACGCACTTAAAATTTTTTTTATAATGATGCTTCGAGAATTCTCTATAGCTACTTGAAGGAAAACTTATGGAAAACTTAGTTCTGTATTTTTAATCTTTAGGTATAAACACAAAATTTTTTATGATTTTTCAACTTCAAAATTACTTGCAAATTTTCACGTTTTCGATAGATTTCGTAAAAATTTGAACTATAAACGCTTATAAAAAAAAAAAATTGTGTCTAACGATTTTTAATTTTTTTTTAGCTACAATAAGAACAACTCATAAGGAAAATTTGGTCATCCAAAATTTTTTTATCGACACTTCAAAAAAAAATTCTCAGAAAAATCGAAAATTTCTGTGGTCCATAAATAACTCAAAAAAAGTCAAAATATTTTGAAAATTTAGTCGTTCATTAATGACATTAACATAAACATGTGATGAAAATTTCAAGTATTTACAGTGATTAGTTTTTGAGTAACAATTATATAAGTAAAACGATTTGGTCTAAAACTGGTTTTGCGTAAAAATTCCCGTTTTTCCGTCACTTTTTTTTTATTTTTCTCGATTTTTTTGAAAATTGTTGGAAAATGTCTACTCTTGACCTCTATAATGCACCAAGGATATTAAAATTGCCTTCGGAAACCATTTCATTGAAGCATTATTTCGACTAGTTATGCCGTACTCATACAAAAAAAAAAAACACACATCATTGTAAAATCAATACATTCATCACTCCGTTCGGGATCTAAAATGTTAAGAAATTAATGAATAATAAAAATACACGTTAAAAAAAATTTGACTCCAAATTTAGTTTTAGGATTGAGGTGGTACGCGTATTGATTGTAAAAGTGTCTGGTGGTATTCGATGATAAAAAGGTTGGGAACCCCTACCCTAAAGGACTGTGAATGTATTGTAAGTCAACATGCCAAATTTAATTCACTTTTTAATTTATTAACTTTTTATATCTACTTAGTGATTGACTATTAGGAGTTTTAAAAACTTAAGTAACATTTTTGTTTAAAACTTAAAAACTATTAAATTTTAATTAAGTCGTATATACGTATACAGTATACATAGATTCAGATTTAAATAAACGTTATTCAACTTAATAAATACGAGGTATAGGTTTACAATGTTAGTATAATAATATTATGAAAATGGGAAGGTTATGTAGGAAAATGTTTGTATTCTAAATAAATTGATGTTAAATACTATTAGTTAAAAAAAAATAATATCTTATTTAATGTTTGTAATTATGTCAATACACAATTCATTTTAATATTTTATTTTAAGAAATTTAATTTAATTTATTTTCTCATTTAATTGTTCAAATAAGTTGATCTGTTGTAATTCTTATATATAGTTAATATTTGTTTCTAACTACATAATATTATCAATGGAATTCTCTCCTCTAGCACAGCCTTCGGCTTTTGAGGAGGTTCATCAATTTTAAAATAAAGCTTATGCTAATATTATTATATTGTATTGTCTATTGATGAAAATAAGTTTATTATTATTATATGAAAATTTACTATGTTGCACGTGGGCCAGAAAAAGAAATCAATTAGTGTGTTGTTATCTTTTTAAAGTTAGGTTATCATCTATTTTATTTATTAATTGTTTTAAGATATCTAAAATTAATTAATTTATAGAACTCTGAAAATGTATTTATAATTTATTTCACAGTTATATAATATTAGTTTCTTTTAATAATTGCATTCATCAATAAATCGCATGTAATTTTTTTTATTATTAGTAATTTACTTTTCCTTAAAGACAATATAATATTGTCATTGTCAATTATTATAAGTTATAAAATTGTATTTGTATTTAAATAACTAAATGATAATATCAACATAAACCACATGCCAAAGGTGCACAGATTTTTCATTCAATTGTATCAATCTGAGTGCAGATTTTTGTCAGTTAGAGGCAGAATAGATTTTTTAAAACTACGGTACACAATGGTTAAAACGATATATTATTTAATTCAAAGTGCACTGAAAAGTGTTCTTTTTTCTTTTTATCAGTTATAAAGTTGAAACGAATAATAAATTGAATTTTAGAGTGAAGAAATGAGGAAGTAACAAATATAAAGTTAGCTATTTTGAAATTTAAAATCAATAGGTATCGACACATTTTTTATAATAAAAAATCAATGCTATTGATATTGAAAAGAACTTAATTTAATATAAACATAAATTTAATGTTATTTCAAATAACAAATAATTTATCGATGGTTAAATAAACCTAAATTATTTTATTATTGTTTATTTTTGCTAACATTTACGTTGATAATTATTACATAGTACCTAATTACACAGAGACAAAATATTTCAAATAGTTTCATATAATTTAAGTTTAAATTTGTAAATATTTTTAAATTATGAAAATGTAATTTAATAATTATTGTGCAATGGGCATGACAAAAATTCTATTTTTATTCGTATTGCATTTTTTAAATGTCACAGTATTTATAAGGTAGGCCATTGAATTTAATATATAAAACAAATTTTAGTAGATTTTAGTAGAATAAAACATATCATTTTATTTAAGTTCTATGATATAAAACTCTAACGAGTGATATCCGGATAATCAAAATTTCAAATTGATAAAAAGATTTATTTTATCATAACTTATAACTTATAAGTGATGTATTTTTAAATAAAAACAATTTGTTCACATGATGGAGTCTGAGGTGTAATATTGGCTTATCACTATTTCTTTATATTAATATATAATGTGATTATAAAATATTTTGGTTAAAGTTCGTGTTCATTATGTCAGTATATTATTGTACACGGTAATAATGGTATTCGTATAAAACTATTTACATTTTATTATTTTAATTTCATTAAAATGTCGATCCAATATTTTTTCATGTGAACTGATGTCTGGTTATTCACACGTTTCGGGTTTAAAATGAACGTATATGAATAAAAGAAATAGAGAAAAAAAGAAAAAACAAAGTAAGTATATGAGAGGAAAATTGTGAAAGAGTTTTCTTTTTGTCTTATAATATATATGTATATATTATATATAGGTATAGTGCATAAAGCTCTTAAGACGATAAAGTCTGGCAATAATTTATCGGTACACTGCTGTAATTTCCATTAACGTAATAAACGGTTGAACTGGGATTTATGGTCGCTGTTATAGACGCGCGTTTGTGATGAACATTAAAATTGACAATGTCCCAGACCCTAGTTGCCGTGTACTGTGTACTAATACGGCTATACAGTAGCCCACCTACTGTATCAACGCTATTGTAGCTATAGTGTTTTCATTATCAAAACGTCACAATTCTCAATTGTAATATATAATAATAATAGTACCCATATATTTTATTTTAGAAAGAAAAGAAAAAAATAATAACAAACAGACATTGTAATTTGTAATACGCATATACAAGATTAACTCGAATTTCTAATGGCATAACAAAAAAAAAAAAACAATACTTATATGTAAAACTTGCATAAACCGATATATACTTAAAAGACACTCACCGGGATTTTTGTGCATTAGTGAGAGATCACTAGTTTTTTATAACTATTATTTATTTAAAAACCTTAATCATTCATCTTTATAATATATTTGTGAAAAAAAAATATACTATCATAATGTATAATCTAATAAGAATATTTTTTTTTGGAGATGAGGAGATTCAGATCCAAGGTCATCCTTCTCTCTCCGGGTATGCCACTAGTATTTAAAAGTTAAAATCAAACACACAAACACACACACACACACACACAAAAAAACCACACATCATTGTAGAATCAATACATTCAGAATCTAAAATGTAAAAGCAATGTTAATGTTCTATTAACTTGGTATTAACAAGACTTAATAAATTAAAAGAATAATGCAAACATACATGCATAAAATAGCACACACATTTGTTGGCATAGGTTATGAAATAAACTAAATAGTCATAGTAGATGTATAGAAAAACATAAAAACATTTAAATTCTGTTCATAAAACTTTAATACTGCAGGTATATATAAATAGTATATTATGTATAACACTGTATAATAAGTAATAACTAAGTACAAATATGTGTAAAAAAATATCGTGCCTATATATTTTTTATATTTTTATTTAGATAAAAAAAAGTAACTTATGTGCGATCTTGTATTACATTTTCATTGATTTTGACTTAGTGAATAATATTTTATTGACATTTATAGAAAAAATTTGAAAGTTTGATCATATGCTGAAAATGATAATATTTAGTACAGTTTTAAATATCTACTGTTTTTTTTTTTTTGAAATAAGTACAACAAAATATTAAAAATTGTTTTTGAAGTAATAATTATTTTTTGTGAGTAAGGTACTCAATGTCCCGTAAAAATTTTAAATTCAAATGTTCATAAAAAACTAATTTTACTTTAGTGGACATTTTTAATATGGACTGTAAAACGTATTAAGAATGTTATATTACATTTTCAAATCTTAGGAATATATATACAAATTTTTATCAACTTTTAATTACAAAATAATTTGAGCATTTTTTAGATTTTGATGAATTTTGTCAAAGTTCTAACTTGAAATATTTTAAATATATAAATTACACTAAACATTTTTTGCAGAATACTTAAATACTATGTAATTATAGGTATTATTATGATTAAAAACTTTAAAATATATCACAATAATATTTATTTATTTATTCAAAATATCCATTTACAATAGTAATATACATGGTGTTGCAGTAAAACATCCTAGTATGAACATTAGTTTAGTGATAACATATTATTGGGCGATTGTAAACTCCACCAGAATACAGGTCAAGATGAAAAGGTTAAAAAGGATAATGTAAACTCCGCTAGTTTTTTTTTCTTACCTGTAACGGGTATATGTAAACTACGTCAGTTTCGAAATTCGAAATCAAAAAAGAAAAATAACAGTGTTACAGGACGCTATAAATAGATAGGTACACTAATGGAGTAATATAAGACTTAAAATATTTACAAATTATATCACATCATTTTAGTTTACATTATATGACATACCTAACTATATATTTTTGGATTATTTGGTATAACGATTATTTATTATGATTTTTTTACTATGATTTAAATATTTAATGTGAACGATATGATATTATATTAAATTGTAATTTTTTTTTAATAATATATCATATTAATTGTATACTACTACTTGATTTTTTTCACTAGTGGAGTTTACATGAACTCAATTTTACCTGTTTTTTTTTCTGGTGGAGTTTACAGATAAATGAGATAGGTACCTCTAATGTTTTAACTGTACGAATTTCTGTAAATGATTATTTAAAATCTATAGATTTATTCATAAAGAAATTATTTTATCAACTAAATGATTTTATTTCTTCACAGTTTTCCCCGAAAGTCCGAAAACTCGGAATATTTTTTCCGAACACCTTTCTCCCGACAATTGTGGTTTTCAAAATAAAAATTTTAAATTGTTGGTATAACGAGGAGCTAAAGTGTCGTGTTTTCTATATACTATATTTTATACCAGTGTTTTTCAACCCGAGGAACTAAGATATCTTAGTCCGTGGTATTTACGAAAAATTACGGGTATCTTGCCTTTATTGTACTTTACCATCTTTACAACGACATAAACATTTTCAATATTTAATTATTACACTAAATAATTTATTTTATTATTATTAATTTTATTGATTCATTATTATTTTTTTTTATGTATTTTAATAATATATTGACTTTAATATCGATTAGGGTAAAAGGTGTTCAAGAAAACGGAGAAAAAAGGTTTTGTGTTTATGGACATTCAGGTAAAATACCATTCAGAAATGTTCATGGGCGAGATCGTTTTCAAGAAACGTACCCTTCCATTTTCGGCCGAAATAAACATTTATATAATAAGTGTAAAAAAATAAAATAATTGGTATATAATTTTTTATAAGTTGCACAAAATGTTGTGAAATTATATATACAATAATATGTACAATATTATATTATAAACAATTAAAAATAATATATAATTTTTGTCACTAATTATTTAATATAATAGCAATGTGCATAATATATAAAAAAAATCAACTAATAGGTTATGTTAGTAGGTTATTATTTTAAATTAATGGTAAATATTATTAATAATAATAAATGTTGTATACTTTATGTTATACTTATAGTCTATAGAAAATTCTTAAGAGTATAAGTTATCTAAAATGTTGACAATTATTTAAAATATAATAATATTTATTTATTAACATTATTTTTATACTATGTATATTTTTATTATGTACAATTAACATTTTTATACGTTTTTTTAACAGTGTATTTATTATTATTCCATTTTTAATTTTAATTTTTTTTAAATATTTTATCAATATATCGTCGAATTATTAGGTATAATAAAATTGAATGGTGAGACTACAAAATTTTCACTTTCCGCGGTGGGGCTTAACAAACTAGTACCCATATAAATTTTTGTTTAGGCCGAAAAGGGAATCGGTATTTTTTAAATTTGGTCGAAAAGTAAAGGGTACTTTTTTAGTCGAAAACGGTCATGCACATGTTCATTAGAGAAAAATAAAAAGTATCTATCCCAAATATATTGAACACTTTGTATATTTATATAATTGAAGTAGTCGTGTATAAATTATAATATTATTGTTCATAAAATATCACCTTAGTTGGTGATCAGGATAGGACTGACTTCAAAAGGCCCTGCAGTCTGTAATCTGATCAAGGGACTCTTAGGTAATACTAAAAATTGTTAGCTCCGCTTTCTATTTGTTAATTTTTGTATTTATTTATTATGCCCTACTCACATGTGATGCCTCTGTCTTAATAACATACATACATACAATATGTATTCGACAAAACATATTTTGTGATGTTAGCTTTAATATTAAAGTAAATTTACCTATTATCAAATTTAAAGGTAAGAATATTATCTAGAACAGTGATTCCCAAACTTTTTATCTTTACCACCCACTTGAACAAAAAAAAATGAATTGGTACATAAGTATTCAATAAAAAATAATTAAGCTTGTAACATTCATCGCCCCCCCCCCTGGATAGCCTTATCACCCCCGAGAGGGTGATATTGTCCACTTTGGGAAACGCTGATCTAGAAAATGACAAATGCTCAATAAATCTAATATCAATAAGAGCTTATGTCATTTTCATGTTTTAGTAATAGAATTAAACTGTAAAGCGAATTGTTATAATTCATATACTAGTATATTTCTATCAATAGTTGTGAGAAGTGAAAGTTATCATAATGCATTTGCAGGTACTTTATTTTTTATAGAACTAAAATTTTTTGGATCCAAGGAAATGCAATCACTAAGTAATTTTGAATTAATTGTAAATCGTTTATTCAAGCTATTTGCACAAATATCATATATATATATATAATTAAGAGTTTCAATTTTAAACCTATCAGTTAATGAAATATTTAACCTTTCATCTGTTTCGAACGAATCGTAGACACAAATTGGTAAATAGTGTATTAAATTATATTGTTTTTAATATCGTAATAATATATATTCATAATAAAAGCACCTGTCTACTTAACTTAATTGAGACCTAATATTAGTTTATTTTATGAATATAAAACCAATAAGAAACCTTTAAAAATGTTTAAGTACAGTCACTAAAACAATGGAAGTATATTTAATTTTAAAATATAAACATGAAGTCTGAGGGCCCATACTAACCAGAGGTCTAGTTCGCGATTGCAGACCTGCGGTCGGTGGCAGTTCGACCTGGGTTGTTGAATTGGTTGAAATTCAAAAACGAAGATGATATTAATAATAATGTTATATAGGGAACTTATTAAAAATAATAATTAAAAAAAATATATGTGTAATTATATCAAAATTTATCTTAATTATTTGGATGAATCATATTTTTGGGTTGACTTTAGGGTGGATATTAAATTCGGGCATACGTAAACCGGTGTTTACTAGTTGCGGTAAAAATAAAAAAATACGTACTAGTTGCGGTCACTGAATAAAAAATTCTTTATTTAATTAAGAAAAATGTATTTATCAACATTTTCCTTCCCATTTATATTGAAAGATAACAGACTTAGGACGTTAGGACTGTCTACGCTATTATTTATTGTGTAGGTATGGTTAAAAATGTTGATACTTATATTTAAATTAAGTGGTTAAACTTGTATCAAAATATAATATATTATGTATAATTATTATTATAACTTGTGTGCGAATAAAAGTTTTAAATATTCTGAAATTTCACCCGTTTTCATATTATATGCTTTTGCTAAATAACTGCTAATGACTGCATTTTGTCAAACTATGCTTACCCTTGGTGTTAATAAAATTTCAACTGAGAAAGAGCATTTTCTAGTGCAACAAATACGATATTATGAAGAAGGTGAAATTAATAGACTTGAATATCTGAAGTCAATTCCTTTCAAATTTGTACCTACACAATTTTAAAATTTAAAATTATTATTATTATCTTACACATTTTAGGTAGGTACTATATTTTGACACAAGTTATAATAATTATTATTAAACAGTATTATACATATTATATTATATTTTAATACATTTTTCTAAATTAAATAAATAAACGAAATATTAATTTCATGTTTAATTATTAATTAAAAAAGGAATTTTTTACTGAATGACCGCAATCAGTATGTTACCTTTTTGAGGGGTGACCGCAAGGAGCTAGGTGAATTGGGTCCGCGATAATTTGGGTTCATTTTGAAAGCGGTAAGTTGAGTCCCGGGTATAAAAAGGTAATAGGTAAGTTGGGTCCCGGCTATAAATCATAGTCGCAATTATGTCTAAAATATTAAAAACTTAAAACTTTAATATTTCATGTTTATATAATTTACTTTTGAATAATTTTGTTACAATAATAAAATGTCATATTGCATACAGTGGTACACCGCCTGGACACCAATTAATTCTACGCATGATGTTAATGTGAGTATAGACAGGTATTTTTACCGCGGATTTTATTACACTGGCCGTAGCCACTTTTCTCCAAAAATGAGATACCGTTAAGTCGTAACTTTGATTAAACCTAATTAAGATATATATATATGCAACTAGTATGCAGCCACGTAAACTGCGCCCAAATAATGACCTTTTTTTTTTTGTAAACTGCGTCCGACTTATTAATTTATTAAATTTTAACTTATAATGTCTCAATGTTTGACAATTGTGTACTTTTTCAAGTACCTATATCACAGAAATTTTATTTTCGTCAAGAAATAGATAACACGTTATCCAAATATTTCCATGTTCATAGAAAAGTTAAAAGAAATTCAAATAGAAGTATACATCAAACTAAATAGTATAAATGAATCCTTTAAATACAAAAATTCTATATTATATGATATAATTTTTATAAAATAGTTAACAATCATATTATACTTTTAGTTCAGTAATAAATAATCTATTAAGCAATTTCATTCAAAACTTAAATATTAATTTAAATAAATGAAAAAAAAATATAGAGTAGTT
The DNA here is from genome assembly GCF_020184175.1 of Aphis gossypii. NCBI lineage: Eukaryota > Metazoa > Arthropoda > Insecta > Hemiptera > Aphididae > Aphis > Aphis gossypii. The sequence continues at coordinate 88,503,926 of NC_065531.1, forward strand.
TTTAATTCATATTATGGTTTTTAAATTATTATTATTGTACAATTTGACAAAAGGTAAATTTTATAGATAGGGTCTTATATTTTAGATTTTGAACGAAGTGATGAATGTATTGATTTTACAATGATATGTGTTTTTTTTATTTGTGTCTGTATACACAATAACTTGACGAAATAATAGATACTTCAATATAAAAATGCAGGGATCGTTCCTGGGGGGAAATTGAATAACCTTGTTACTTCATAACAGTCAAAAGTAAGACATTTCCAGTAATTTTCAAAAAATAGGAAAAATAAGTTTTTGATAAGATCGATTTTTATAAATAGTTGTAACTAAAAATTGAGTGTTTCATTAAAAAAAAAAATATATATCAAGTATTTACAGTCTAGTAAACACTTGATATTTTCACCAAATTTTTATTTAAGCGTTATCTGTATACAGTTAAATTTTCAAAGTATTCCGACTCTTTTTGAACTAGGTACTTATAGGCAATTGAAATTTTTGATTTTTTTAAGTTTTATCATGTCGATAATAAATGTTGGCCGCTTAAAATATTTGAAAATTTATAGTAAGCACAAGATTTATTTTAGGTAAGTGTTTCGCTATTGGAATTAAAAAAAATCAGAAAACGTTAATCACAATTTTTTTTATAAGCGTTTAAAAATCAAATATTTACGAAATACATATTGTGTTAAAATCGCGAAAATTTGTAAGTAATTTTATAGTTGAAAATGTATAAAATTGTTTGTATTTATATCCAGCGTTAAATAATTTAACACTAAGTTTTCCATAAGTTTTGCTTACAATAACTACAACAAAAGTTGAGCATTGATTAATCAAAAAGGTTTTAACTTAAGTTTAAATTTTTACGAAATCAAATATTCACATGTAAAATAATGATTATTTACAATCAAATAATTTTAGAATTTTTTATAGTTAAAAATTACTAGTCGTAGAAACTTGAAGCATAATATTATACTAGTTGTTTAAATAATAAGATAAATAACTTTAAGTACCGAAATTGAATTATAGTAAAAAACAAACATCATTGTAGAACCAATACATTCATCACTCCGTTCAGAATCTTAAAGACAAGTACCTAATAAGAAATAGTGAGACATTTCTGTAAACCAATTACAAGACTTATACAAAAGAAGATCTTATGTTCTAGATAACTATACTGATTTTGTAATGATTTTATAATATTGTGTACATAGGTTAGATTAATAATTAAATATCAATAGTATAATAAATGCAATGTTTTTGGTAAAAATTAAATCAACCTAAGGTAATTATTGTAAAAGAGATATCAAAGAACACGTCATTATATTTACTTGTGATATACTTAAATAGATCATCTCTACTCAGAATTGCTTTGTATACAATAATGTGGTTTATAATTCAGTTAAAAAGTAATATATCATACATCCATTATTAAGGTAAACTGTAAAGTATGTATTATCGTCGATAGATTATTTTATTAAAATTATTATTCGATTTATAAACTAGCAGTATGTCAAGTGAATAGGTTAGGTTTTCGTCTTTTTTTGACAACGATGATATAAATAATTGTTGTTTCTGTCGATTTTCGATGTCATGAAGGACAAATTAGTGGAAATTGTGTATCTTCCCCTAGATGAAGTAGAACAATTTGTAAATTTTCACCCCTAAAGTATAATATAGTATAAAATAAACTTAATTAAGTGTTTATTTACTACTATAACTTGTATAAAATACAACATTAAATAATATCTATTTAGTATCTATTAACTATTTTATTAGTGATGTCTTTCTTGCTTATTCCACTTCAAGTAACTTAGTAACTGTAATCTAAAATAACGAGTTGACCTTAAAATACACATTTTACTGAAGTTGCATACTATTTTGCGGTTTGTGGCTGAGTATAAACCTAACTTTGATGCATTTACATCGAAGCGTTGACCCGAATATCCTATATAGGCAGCTTCTGTGGTCCGGAAATTGCGTACGGACAGATGGACGGGCAATTTCCTGTTTGTTCATTGAATCACTGAGAAAATATATTTGAAGATGTTATATATATAATATATATGCAAGATGTAAACTGTTTATGTCTTATTATAGGTATACATTTATATAAAACGAACTCTCGTTTCTTTGGAAACAACAATATTTTAAAAAATTTTTCCTTTTCTTTTTATTTATTCTAAAACAAATATCAATAAGAAATAGTTCAATTTAATCTTAATTGCTTAGTGGATAAGTGATTAGGAAAGATTAAAATATTACTTTTTTTTTGTCATTTAAAGCCAATAGAATATCAGCTAAAATAAATATATTACCTACTATAAAAATGTGAATTTACTTTGTCCGAGTGAAAACTATTTAAATTTCTAAACTTCATTTACATTTTTTGTAACCATAATGGACTTTACAATCTCAATATTTCAATTAATATTGTAAATTGTAATAAAAACGTTTAACAACACATTACACCTAATGAGTATTGCCCATAGTTAACATATTTAAAAATTAACTAAAATGTACATGATTTCAATAAAATAAAATTACAGTTACATGTCCATTACAAACAGTTTTAACTAAGCTTTATTTATAATTTGGTAAATTATAATACTTTCCTTAGGATTGTTTTTAGATAACTAGGTAGTTATGGATATAATATTTAAAGAGAACCACTTCCGTTCAAGGGTAATGTATATAAAAAAGGTTTTTAAATAAAACTAATAACAAAATATTTAATAAATACTGAAAATTGTGTAGTATATTTATATTTCATAATATCTGCTTCTATCTAACTCATTTTATATCAAGTAAATTCGTTAAAACACTATAATAACTAATAGATGATGAATGTTGAAAAATTCAAGAAAAACCCTTATATTCTAAAAGAAATTGGTTTTAAATTTCTTAATATGCATTTTGTTCAATTATATCGTATCCTGTTTAATTTTGTTTTAATTATCAAAGCTAAATAATTATACATATTTTATATTAATTAAAATTATTTTATTTCATGTGTTCTAATTTATAAATAATAATTATTTATCTCTATTATTGTTTAAAAATATCAAACTAAATTTAAGTTTTTAATACTTCAATATAGTACTGTTCTAAATATTTAACGTCTTAATCCCTCGTGAATATTTATATTAATAAATAAATGTAAAAAAACACTGTAATGGAAAGCTTAAATTTGAATTCAATGATAAATCAGTGCATGTGAAAAATAATTCTAAACAAATATAATGTGTTAGCTACTATTCCCGATTCCGTAATTTTACTTTATTTTTCACAATTTTTTTTTTTTTTAAGTATTGAATACATTTTTAGAATCTATAAAGAAGTACAATTACCTTATAATACCGTTATAAGTTAAAACAAATTATTTTAGAGAAAAATAATTAAATTTGGATTTAAATTTAGATATAAATTTATGTTTACTTATCATTAATCTGTTAAAAATTGGAAATTGTAATTTTTTTATTTACGGTTCTCATGTATTTTCTATTTCTGAACGAAGTGATGAATGTATTGATTTTACAATGATGTGTGTGTTTTTTTTTTTATGTCTGTGTACAGCATAACTTGTTGAAATAATGCTTCAACTTTAAACTTTGGTGGTGGTTTCCGTAGGTGAAGTGAATATCCTTGGTGCATTATAGAGGTTCAAAATAAGAATTTTTCAACAATTTTCAAAAAAATCAACAAAAACAAAAACTGTGACGGAAAAAAGAGAATTTTTACACAAAATCAGTTTTTGACCAAACCGATTTTTTTTTTTTTTGTGTATTAAGGTCATTAAAACATAAACCACATTTTTCACCACTCACTAGAAAATATATTCTAGGATGACAAATCATCTCCGTTTAGAATCGTTTTTCGTATACAATGATATTACCTATCATTAAATTCAAATTAATTATAGGTATATATTATAGTGACCTAATATACAGCAGAGCGTTACTCACTGGATTACTTTTTTTTGTTTGGATTTTAAATTTAAAATAAAAAATAAACACAAAAAATAAAAATAAAAAACACTTGAACACGTTTAACTATAGAAACAAGTCACGGGTGTAGGTACTTCATATCAATGTACACCAAGTGATTTTTAGCGCTGTGCTGCAATAATTTTTTCAAAATATGCAGATTAATTTTATGATATTATCTATTTGTACTATGAACATATTCACACTGTTTACCGTATGGTGGATTTGACTCAAAAGTAAATCCAATAATTTAATATTATGAACATCATTATTATAATAATTAAATATTAATAATATATCATAATTAATAAATGTAATGTTTTTTGGTAAATATTAAATCAACCTATGGTAATTTTAATAGTAAATTTAGGTAATGACTTTAATAAAAATATCAAAAACATATCATGATATTTACTTGTGATATAGGCCAACAGACGGTTTCGAATCAGAATCGTTTTGTATACAATAGTATATTATTGAATTCAAATTTAACCACTCAATACAGTGACTCTTTGGACACATAATGTATAGAAGAGAGTAGTACCCACTTCCTCACTTTTTAATTTTAAAGAATCTAAACCGATGCTATGGTTTCTTTTAAGAATTAAGATGAAACTAAAAGAAAAGAATTTAATTATCTATACTTAAATATTGTTTATCTATAATGTTATATTTCCAAGTGGTGGTTATAAAGGTAGAAATATAAATGTGAATTAAAAAAAATGTAAACCAAAATTTAAAATTTATCCTGAACGACAATTTTAAAAATCTTTGATAGTCTAATATATTTGAAGTTTTAAATTATTCAAATATTAAGTTCATTTGAAAATGAAAGTTTTGTTGTTTAAGTTATATTTGCTGAATATTTATTGTTTTTGAAATTTATATTATAATAATAATTAATATATTTTGTATTTTAATAAGTAATTATGACTGGTGAATACTATAGTATACATTTATTAAATTACTGCTGAGGTCTTCACTTAGAATTCATTTATTTAAGACTTACAAGATATAAATAATTGCTATGATTTATATATTGATAATATGTTTTCCAATATTTAAAAAAAAAATTTATTACTTGAGTAGTGAGGAAAGTTTAAAATACATTTATAGATTTTATGATATAGATGGATTTTAAATAAATAATGATAGGTTTTAAATTATTATTTTTTTAAATGCCAACTTTTATAATAATCAAACAGCTTAAAAAAACCATTTAAATAACTTTTTTCTTTTTAATTTTTAGTGTTATTTTTTCCGCAATGTCTATAAATTTAATAATCTTTGTGTGCACCTATATACAGGTTAAAGTTTTTGTTGACATTGCCCAGGATGAAAGTTTTTATTTTTTTGTCGTCCCTCAGGGGCTGTGCTGAGATTACACTACCCGGGGGTCTCAAACACTCGAATGGAGATTGCGTTTTAATAAATCCGTGGGGTATGCAGTAGTCCAAATGAAGACAAACCCTCTAGGGTGGTCGATGTTAGGATGTGGGGTAAAAAGCGATTAACGTAGGTACCATTTTTCGCGTGACCTTAAGCAGACGTTATTGCAATTTTAAATGGGGAATATTTCACATTTGTTCAAAATAATTTACAGTTCATTCTACAAAATGGTTAGGCGATTAAACTGAAATGAAATAGTTGCCAGATTTTAAATTGTTACATATTGATATTTGATTTTTGTTTTTTTTTTTATATACGTCAAAAAAATTGAACATGTTGTGCAGCATTCTATTCTTAAAGAAATTAAAAATGATCATAAATCTATGTTTTTAATTTTTGGATTTAGATAAAGTGTTGAAAAAATTCGTCTTTATAGATTAAGTTAGGTTAGGTTTTAAATTGTTTTATAATAAACTCTTGTAAAATTTATAGTGTAAAGATCTAAGGCTTGAAAATTTAATACAAGGATTCTTTTAAATTGTTCTTACTAAAGAAAAGTTCTTTTTAAAAAGTTTAGCTTAAAATTAAAATACATTTTTTTGTAACTAGTTATTTATACAAAAATTTTCATTGAAACATTTTGACAATAATTTAAATAATTTAGTTATTATTTTTTAAATATAATACAATTAGGTATAAGTTATTCATATATATTTTAAACTATTGAATATTTTTAGTTTTCATTTTCTCTTCGAATTTCTAAACGATAAAGTAGTGTCCCGAATTGTTAATAAGTAAGATAAAATTTCGTGTTTCGTTGATGGACATACATATGAAATTTATACATTTCACATAGTGACTTGTAAATAAAATTTGTCTTAAATAGTTCTATAAAATGTATTATAAGCTATTGTAATAATCATTTAAATAATTTTGATTTTCAATAATGATAATTTAATAAAACACTTTGTTCTTAGCCTGTGAAAGTGTGAACCAAATTGTATGTATTAAAAATACTTAAGTTATATCTTGTACTCTCTACCAACTAGGGTATTATGTAATATAAATAAAAAAACTTAAAGAAAATAAAGAGAGTAATTCTATTGAGAGAATTCATATTTTCATGTTTTTGAAAGTTCTTAGTTAGGTACCTATTTTACCATATAAATTATATTTACAAATATATATATATATATATATATATATATATATATATTATATATATATATATATATATATTTTTATTAACAATAACCAATATTTCTAACAGATTGTTAAAATCTATGATAAAAATCTTTAAATCCGTAAAAGAAAAATGATCTATTCGATATTGGCATGTTGAATTTTACAATGAATAATACGCGTAATTTGAATGAAGAATAAGTATATAAAAATAATATTATATTTTTTATGTATATATATTTTATAGGTATAACTTATATTCAGTATAATTACTATACTATACTTAAGTTAAAACTGAAGGTGTAAGTTAATTTTCTACTTCAATATGAACAGTACAGTACTATAATACTGCTATATAATATTTAACTTTTTTTTTTTACAAAATCTTAACATTTTGTAAATTTCTCATAAAATAATATATTTATATTCTTCCTTCCTACCTCACTAGTCGGTATAATATTATATATATTCCTTGACATTTTATCTTTAGCCCGATCATCATAACACCTGCACTTGCGTGTGCGTGTGTAATGCTTTTATAAACGCTTCGTTTGACACGTTTTCTTTTTCATCACAAAATCCACCACATGCAATATATATAATATATAATATAGTTTCTTATATACAATGTTTTTTTCACCGTCGTTTCCCTCCGTAAATAATGCAGTTACTCTGTGACGTGGTGGATGGATGTACGAGAGATAAGAAAACCGACGAAATATATTTTTTTTCTTTTCTCAGTCGACCTTAGTACTCGCTTATATCTTTATAATATATATATTATTAAGTATGTATTATATATGTTTATGTGTTTTTCTGTACCAAAGGTGGAATCCAAGATAAACAGCTCTGTGACGAGTGGCGATAGGAACATTAAAAAAAATATACAATATCTTTTGGCACTATTCCATTTCATCCGTTTACTTTTGCACTCGGTATTATTTTGTAGAGTAGGTAGTCTACATAATAATATTATAACATCTAACCCTAGATGCCTGGCGTTAAGTCTGCTCGTTATCCGCCCACGCACGATATTATTATAGGTATGGCTCACATTTTTTTAATGGCGGAAAAAATACAGAAACTCACCCTAGCTACGTAACATATTTTCATTGAATTTTCGATGTTGTTTATATATTATTATATCACTAGATACTATTCAAAAACACGTTTTCTCGAGATTTATAGTGAGTGTCCTATAGCTATATACAAGTACAAAAGTGTATATAACTATTTGTTGGTACATCATTCCCATCGTTATTTTTCAATAGACACCTAAATTATATTATACGTACAGAATAAACAGTAATCATTATATTTCAATCTGGAAAGAATTCGAATGGGTTCCCCTTAAGTCTTTCATTTCACAGTAGTTAAAGTATAAAGTTTGGCGTTTGATTTATTTTGATTGCTATCTGTGACTACAATTGTTTATTTCAGTGAATTGAATTGGTACACAAGTAATATCCTAGTATACCATAATTTTTGTTTCCATAATCATCTCACAATAATAACAGATATTCATTTGAAAGATTATTGTATGGATGATGTATTTTATTAATTTCAGTTATTAATATTCTTGTATGTGTTAGCGGTAATGTATGTAATACAGGCTAAAGCAGTTTAGTATTTTTAATTTACACTTTAATAATATACGTGTATTGTATGTACTCGTATTAAATGTATTTCATGTAATGTCACATTGTGAGTAATGTCGATGTATCTGATCATTTGTTTAATGTTAATTAAATAATAAATATTATTAACTATACTGAGTTATTTGATTATTAATTTTATCATTATTCGGTTTTTCATTGTACATATAACCGTAGTTTTTTAGTGGTAGAAAGTTACTTAAGTTAATACAATACAATTTGTTAGTTTAATAAATTTGTCATATTTTAATCTTTCTGGACAATTATATTATTATTAAAAGAAAATGTATTTCAAACACAAGTATTTCTGTTGGTTTTATTAAATACCTACATCATTTGAATACACAAACACAATACGGCTACTTGTTTATTGTTATACACTTAAACATCTTCTTTGCGTATACTTTGTTTTAAATTTTATAGATTTAAATATTAATGTACCTCGATTTTTTAAGCTTTTAAATTGTTATTCTTACAAAACGAATGTAATTTTTATAGTTCATACAATTTTTATAGATATATTATTTGCAAGTGCAAATATACAAGATAAGTGAGCATTATTTTTATATTACTTACAAAATATGCGCATATTAATTTTATAAACTACTTAATATCTATTTTTTAGAATCTCTAATATTTGTTTTTATTTAGATAGGGTTATTATCTAACATATGTAGTAGATCAGGGATTCCCAACCTTTTTATCATCGAGTACCACCAGACACTTTTTCAATCAATACGCGTACCACTTCAATTCTAAAACTAAATTAGGAGTCAAATTTTTTTTAACGTATATTTTTATGATTCATTAATTTCTTAACATTTTTTTTTATTGTTGGATATTTATGAAAGTAAAAAAAAATTTAAGTTAAAATTTCTTTGCGTACCACCTACGAGCTTTCCACGTACCACTAGTGGTACGCGTACCACGGGTTGGGAACCTCTGTAGTAGATATATAGATACATAGTAGGCGTTTTCACGTTAGCCCGTATTGCGTGATTAAGTGGTATTGAAATTGAACCATTTATAATTTTAATCAAATGAAAAACTGTATAAAAGCTATTCAAATCCAAATCATATAATTGTATTAAGTGACAATATGTAAAATATTATTACAAATTTATATTTTAATTTTTCATTAACAAAGTTATTAATCAATTGTTTATTTTTTTCAGGTAAGTTTACTTATGAAGTATATAAAAAAACATACAAGCATGTAAGTTAGAAATTGTTACATCATTTATTGCTTATTTTGAAAATTTAAAATAATAATAAACCTATCTTACTAACTTATATTATTAATAAAAAGTATCCATTTATATGTCCGCTAGTCTAGTATACACATATCTGCTTGTATTATATTATTTTTCATCTATTGTAATATTGTATTAATTTGATTAAATTGATTGTATCTATTTATATTTTAATTGGAACGTTAAATACCAATGTTTCAAAATAACTTGGCACTTTGTGAGGTTATGTGGAATATGAAATAATGTAGGTAAAAAGTATGAATAATGCTATAATAAAAATACGTTGGTATGCAAATAAAACGTAACCACTAACCGAGCATCAATAAGGTTTTATTAGTTCGTTTATGATATTCAAGCCATGCTAGGAGTTTCTTGTAAAACGGTCACGTAGACATTTTTTTCAATACTTTTTTTATGTTCTACCAGATCCATGAGCTTTCTTGTGGATAAAAAATTATCCAATATTGAGCAGCATGTATTAAGTTGAATAAAATGGTGAAAAAATATATCATATATGAATTATGCTTTCGTTATCGTCTGTATAAGATTCAGTGCAGCTATCGTGTATTTATAATTTATATAATAATAAGGAAAAAACCTATGTATATGTCTTTGTATAACACCTACAATAATATACATGCATATATTTCACATACGTAATATATTATAATATCGTATGTATGATTAGTATCTGCGTGATTTGAAAGATCGCATTTTAATTTTTTATCATGATATCTATAACAATGTATTGCAGTTTTATTATTTTATTTAAAACGTCTTGTTTAAAAAAAAATACTTATAGGTGTATCTAGTTTACCTATTATAACTGTTAGCTACGTCTACCTCAACACTTAAACTTTCTTTCTTTCTCTGATCATTATTTCTCACATGGCAATACTCACAAACAAAACTGTCGGTTGTTTGTAATACTCAGGTACACAGTTAGTGTAAATAAAAGTGCACGGGCGCTGCTGATTTATGTAGCGTGCGCGCGCGCTTTCACATTTCTTTTGTCGTCCGCGAGCTATAGGTAACGCATCACGTCCCTCGTCGTCGTTATAGCCCAACAATTTATAAGCTGTTTCTTCTACTCACCGTCAGCCGACAGACATCCTTGTCCAAGCTATGCCCACATGCACATGCGCGCGTGCTCACGAATATATAGCTGACGTTCGACAGACACGTGACGGGAATAAGGAAACGCGAACCCGTAGAATGTGTAAAACGGTAAAGATAGTTCAATTATCGATCGATATAATACCGTTACTACTGACACCGTACTGAGGTCCGTTTAATTTTTATTTTCTCAATAGTTATATTGTATTGTTATTTGGGAATATAAAATATATACGTACAATTGAAAAAGACCTCCTGTCATATACTCGTAGAATATAACAGAAGCAAGTAGTCTTGAGAAATTGAATTTATAATAAGTACCTATATAAACCAAATACATTTTTCCTGTCTATTGTTTTGGAACATTTTAAATTTGAAAATTTCTTAATAAATTCTGAAGAAAGTATAAATTTAATGGCGTCATGGAGGTTTAATGTCTTTTTTAATTAAATTGTATAACCTTGTTTGTTTCAATCTTTATAGCAGTATACCAATATAGGTATAAGCAAAATATGAATATTTGTGAACGAAGTTAAATTATTAACTATTAAACTTAACCTAACCTATCCTTAACCTAGTATTTTAATAAATAGGATTTTTGGTTTGTTTTTTATTATTATTACGTTTAATATGATATGTTGTATCTGCTACAAATTGATTGTTATAATGCATATTTAAATTATAATCATACGCTAAATAAATAAAAAAATATATTTAAATTATTAATATTATGTATGTGAACTTCAATTCTAATTGAACAATAAAGAATTATAATAATATTGTTTCACAAATTATATGATTTTCAATTATTTCAATTAATATGATTTGATTTAAGTTAGGATATTAATATTCAGCTTGTTCCTAGTATAATGACAAATGTTGTATTTAAAAACTACCTAGTATACCTATTATAATTTATAGTAGAACATTTTTAGCTATCTCATATATATATATATTTATGTATATTGTATGTTTTCATTTCATAAAAATATAGCTTATAATATTATTATTAAATATATAACGCATTACATAGGTATTAAATTGTAAAAAGTCATTCATAGATATTATGCACATATATACAAAAATTTAAATTTAGAACGATATGTTCATAAACATACTTATGTTACATGAATAGGTATATCAAAAACAGTTTAAATATTATAAATATTTGATGAAAATTTAGTTCTTAGTTATTTATTTTAGAAATAAATCACATTTATCGAGAACTGGTTAAAAAAATCACGTTTTCCTTTATATTTTACTGTTTTTTAAATTATAAAGTTTAGTACTTGATCTTCCAAGTGCATAAACTAGATTCACTTTTCTTCAAAAAAAGAGATGTTGAAGTTTTAAATTAAAGTATGTTTTTACTATAAACTAAGTACATGTGAATAAATAAGTCATTGTAAAATCAATACTTACATCTGTTTGTTTAAAATATAAAATAATTGTGTCGAAAAAGTTACAACTTATGTATTTAGTACACAATTTGTACGCGCATTAGTGAACCTACTAAAAAACGTTTTTTTTTTACAAATTGGCAATTCTCCAATTCCCTACTTTTCAATCTAACACTCACAATACTAAAAATAATTTTTTGGTCTAACATTTTGTACAAATACGTATACATTTCATACTATTATTATATTCCTATAAAAATTACAATAAGTTATTTTAGTAATGTGGGGGCTGGGAAAACTTCAAATATGTAACAGAATTTTTCGGTTTGAAAAGATTTTGCTAAAACGTCATGAATGATTGTACAAATTATTCAAATAAACTTTTTGCATTAAGTATTGATTTTAAAACCTTCTGTAAATCGTTAATTTTTAATTTAAAGGCGGAGAAGAGGATTATTGAAACATCTATACATTTTACACAATTCCTCACATAATCGTAATTATCTTCATATTATAATGGATATTTTAACTAGCATACTGGGTGATATTTATTTATAAATTAATAAATTACTGTTTACTTTTTGTTGCCTAGCAAATAATATTATATTTAATTATTTTTTACTGTATGACAAGTAATGATATAAACATTTGGTGAAAATTTCGAGTTTGTACAGTTATTCGTTTTCGAATTACATTAAAAAAAAAAAAACAAAACTGACTTGGTCAAAGATTGGATTTGCATAGAAATTCCGTTTTTCTTTAATTTTTTGTTTATTTTTCCCGATTATAAAAATAAAAATTGGGTATTTTTAGTTTTAAAAATAATGTATGTGACGACATTTTTTTAAATTATTTATTTATTAATTTTTACATTCATATTTTATAGTTGAATTATAATCAAATTATTCAAGGCCTACAATATTAATATACAATATTATACATACAACTGCTTTCATTATATTTATTGTAGAGAAATATTTTCTAAACTGTATAATTTTTGTCAATTTTAATTTACTTTGAGAATAATAACAGTATTGTACTTTAAATAAATGCTGATTACCTTAATGGCTTTTCAAAAATTTTTTATTATTCTCGTTGCTTTTGTTCATAAATATGTCCAATTCAATACGATCTCTCACTTGCACACGCAATTATTATTATTTGGCACAACACATTCAGTTTATTCTTTATACAGGTTTTGGCTCGTTCGCTTTCATTATTGAATGACAAAATCAGTAAATGTCTGTACCTATATCCAGACATGTGATTGCATCGTTCAGAATACGATTATATTCAGTATAAATTGCTTCGAATTCGGATGATATCGAACAAATAACGGGTATTAGCTACACTGTGCTTATATTATATTATGACAAGAAAATATACTACCTCTGGTTAGATTATGCAGATTGTATATCATGATACCCACATTTCAAAAATTTTGATATAACAATTCACTATTAAACAATATTGTTATTTTTTAATTTGTAATAGATAGGTTAGGGTACTAGTGTAGTTAAATAATTTTATCTTTTAATGTTATAGTACTAACCCTATTGTGATCCATCAAAAGAATTTTGTGACGGAAATTTGGGTCACAATTCATAGGCTGGAAATGTGGTTATCGATATTTTCCCTAATCTAAATTTCCAAATTAATTTTTTCCCGAATAGTATTTTACCCGAAAGTCCGTAAACCTGAAACTTTTTTTCTTGAACACTTTTTATTCGAATCAATATTAAAATCGATAAATTAAAATATGTATAAAATATAAAAATTAATAAATAAAATTAAGAATTACATAATAATGTATATACCTAGTGTAATAATTAAATATTAAAAAGACATATGTCGTTGTAACGACGGTAAAATGCAATGTAGGCAAGATACCCGTACTTTTCGTAAATATTATTTTTATGGCTCAGCATAAATGATTATTGATAGATTAGAATGTAAAGCAATAGTTGTATTGTAGTTATAGCTAATATACAATTTATATCTTTATCTATATACTATTATAAAGCTGAGGAGTTTGTTTGGTTGAACGCGATGAACTCAGAAACTATTGGTTCGATTTGAAAATTTTTTTTTTGTGTTGGATAGTCCATTTGTCGAGGAAAGCTTTAAGCTATATAACATTACGCTGCGACCAATAGGAGCGAAGCATCAGTGAAAAATGTTGCAAGAATGGGGAAAATAAATAATAAAAACTAGCTGACCCCGCGCACTTTGTTGCTCGTTAAAAATGCCAATTCTATAATATGATTAGAATTTTGATTAATTTGTTATTTAATATTCAGTTTAACGATGTTCAAAACTTAGAAATTTTCATAGACCATTTTGATTCTCAAAAAACTTGTGAAAGCACCACTTTAATATGCGAATTTCGTAAAATGCTTTCTTATTGCACACTAAATTTGTGGTACGATTTTACGAATGTACCGTGTAAATTGCAAGCATCGATCTATCATTGTTCACTGTTCAGGTTCTTCGTTTATCAGTCAGTGAGTTACTCTAGTCATAATATTATAGTCATTCTGCTTGCCGTTGCCGTGGGACTCTCGTATGATTATGCGAGCAGTATATTACCATGTAGGCAATCCACCCGTATTGGATTGCGGACCCCGCAAGATGTGTACGTAAGTTTATAATTCCTAACCATTAAGTTTCAAAGTTATATCAATTTTTTTTTTAATAGGGTGGATAAAATACAATAATGTGCCATCTCGTGGTTTTCATATTGTTATGTTAGTCTATTGCTGTGATTTTAAGATTTACTGTGGACATTGACTTATTTCGCTATTTCTTATTTTTGTTGTTATAGTTTCGACAAAATATAACAACAGGCTTACAATTTTTATATTCAATCATAACCAATAGTGACCTTAATATAGTTTATTTTCTTGCTGGACAGTGACAGTGACAGTGACAGTTGTTGTTTTTTTACATCCAAATTCCGTACTTTTCTGGTGGACTTTCCTAAAATTGTATTACATGAGTACCTTTTCCTGCGACCAATAGGAGCGAATCGTCAGTGAAAAATGTTATAAAAACGGAGAAAATAAATAATAATAATAAAATAATGTTACCATGGTTACCGAAAATAAAATAATAAAAATAATAATAATAATAATAATAATAGTAATAGTAATCATCGATATTTTTTATTTTTCATCGTATTTTTTCTAATTTTCCGTGCAACTTTCTTAACTTTTTTTTACATAATACCTTGTCCTGATAATTACGAATACAACAAAAAAATAATTAGCGAAGTCGGTCCAGCCGTTTCAATTGATGAATTGTTATACATTTTTGGCTCCATTTTTATATATGTAGACTGTAGAGATAAAAAAATGTTACTATGGTTACCTATATAATAATCCTATCTGGGTTATAACTGGGTTTTCACGGAAATAGTTCGGCCGTTAAACAAAAAAATAATAAAATAATTACATTATCAGTATACTGCTTTCCGGCATTAAGTACTTCAAATTTGACCCTAATATAATTTCAACCAAACCCATAGTTGATACACGCAGAGCAAATGACCGACAATGCCTACAGGCAACAAGTACATCGAGAATTCACATTTAATTCATTTTTTCTTTTAGAATTTGAGTATGAGCCCGATATTAAATACTACGTTCATTCATAGTATAAAAAACATTAAAAAAAAAAAAAACAACGGAGATGTGTGGGTACTATAAATATGTTAATTACAAAAATATTTTCAAAATGGAAATTGTTTGGTAAACGTGATAATACATTTTTTTGTGTACATTATTAGGTATTTATAAAAAAATATACTACCAACGTCTCTTTGACTATATTATAAGTTAGCAAATAATGTATATATTTTTTTCATATTAATTTTAATATTATTTATTTAAGTATCAAAAGAATTAAAAAGGCTTTATTTGATTGTTGATATAGAATTATTTATTTTTTGAAGGTCGTACAAATTCATAAAATTACCAATGGTAATGTATTGCTATGTATTCGTTTTATCCCAATTACAATTTTATTTCATTTTTATCAATTGTTCAAGCTTTTATCAATAACTTTTGTATTTTGTATATTATTTTTAAAACGAAAATGTTTAAAGAACATCAAAAAATGTAATGTGTTTATTATTATTCATATTTATATTATCACAATATTTTAGTTGGTAGTTCAATTTATTTTTGTTTTACATAATTTATAAGTATTTGTAAAATCTATATTAATTGGATCATCAATGAATGTTAGTGTAAAAGATAATAGTTTTTATTACTATAATTTTGTATAATTTTTTTTAATTCTGTGTACAATTATCGTTTTAAGAAAGTTGTTATTTTTCGAGTTTCAATTGAAAGATAAAAATATTTTAATTCTAGACGGATCATAAAAAAAAACAAGAATGTTATCATGTGTGTGGATAATGTGTATTATAGTAAAATGATAAGTTGTAATTTAATTTTTTTTTTAAATTTAAACATTCTGCTGTATTAAAAATTAGTTAGATAGTCACAAAGTACACATTTTATAATACATATAAGCGAAAAATTTATAAATATACACAGAATTCTATTTATTGAAAGGAATTATCTTATTATATTATTTTTCAATTACTGCAGTAGCCAGTAATTGACAATTTTGCTTTAACGAAGAAAAGAAAATAAGAACCTTATTCTTAAAAATATATTATTTTAGTTTGATTTTTAAAAATAAAAATGACACTAATTGCTATTCTTGTATTAAATGCGTATAAATAATATAATGTATTATAATATATAAATATATATATATTTTTTTTGGCATACTCAGAAAAATATTCTTAACTACACTTCTGTAAATAATATAATATAATAATTATTTAGTAGCTTTTGTTTACACTAAAATACGGTTTTTTTTTTATAATATAAGGTCAAGAGTTCAGAATGGTCATTTGTTTATGTGTTGAATTTTAGTTTAACCTAACTTAAAGTTGTTTAAAGTTTTTCTAGATTGAAAAACTAAAAAAATACAAAGAAAATCTAATTTTGCGTATTCTGGTGTTTTTCTTCTATCGTATTGTAGTTAATAAAATTGCTCATTTTTAAGAATTAAACACTAAACATTATTGTAATTACGTTCTTAAGAATTTTAGTTTTTAAATGAGTCTGCTTTTCTTAAACATACACTGAAATCACAAAGGTAAGTGTGATATTTCTTTTAATCACTATAGGAAAAATATAATATAAAATAAGTGTAATCAGTTGAAATTTCACTTTCGACAGGAAAAAATTATAATAGATGTTTTCAGTCATATTTTGTTCACAATAGTAACTTTTATGTACGTTATTCGGAAAATCACTTTTCGCAATACCATTCTTGCTGTATAGTATATAGACATCGAGAGCAATAATAAAAAACCTTTTAATATTATACAGTTCTGTTATTACTCCATTATTGAAAAGTTAGATGATAGTACCCAATCTCAACATTGTAGCATAATAGTGTTCATATTACATATTTTATATTTTGAAATGTAATATTATTTTAATTATTTTAGTATCTGGTAGGAATATCTCATATAACAATATGTACCAACTTAACATGTATTAAATCCAATACAGGTAATTTCATGTTTTACTTTTACTCTTTTACACAATTAGGATTGTTCTTTAATTCTATAGGGACAACCTTTTGTTTTACCGCCCTGAATGGACGATTCTGAATAATGGACAATAGGTATGGTCGTTGGTATGTTAGAGTGTCCTTTGGGGTTAACACAAAAGTGAACCCTTTAATTATGGTGTTACATCAGACAAATCGTATTAGATTTAGTTTATAGTTATATGCATAAAATACGAAATAGTTGTAATGCGATTTACAAATACTTGAAACACTTTTTCGAAAATTATTGTTGAACTATATAGTTTATACGGTAGCTAATCCATTTTACGAAGAAGAGAAACTTTGAATCTTGTTAGGGTTTTAGGCATCAGGATTTCCCAAGAATCATCTATTCTGGTATAGTTATCAAATCAACATGTTAGAGACTTGCCTTTAGATTGTAAGCAAAGTTTTGAATGGATTGGTTTTATAATGATACATTTTTATTTTTATCTGTTTCTCTATTTTCTCCTACCTGATCAGTAAAAATGTTTTTAATAGACAATAATCATTTTTGAGTGTGTTTCTGGTAAATAAAAATTTTTTTTGGAATTTTGGGAGATCATAATAAAATTCTCTGTATTTTTTTATTTATTAAAAAAAAAATAAATAAAAAAAATAACAAAAAATTAAAAAAGGAAATATATACTCAACCAATTGTACATATTAGTTTTCAATGAAATCCAAATTTAAGAAAAACGAGTAGTAAGTAATTACTTATATTTTGCACTAAAAATTTAAAATTGAAATTTTTAGAGATATTCATAATTATATAAAATTAAGTTTATATGGTTGTAACTCAAAAACGAATTACTGTATATACTACAAATTTTCACCAAATGTTTATATTATTGTTTTCTGTATACGGTTAAATTTTCAATATATTTTGGCTTTTTTTGAGCCATTCATTAACAACTGCATTTTTGATTTTTCCAAGTATTTTTTTTTTCTTGAAATTAGTTTCATAATCGAAAATTGAATACAAGATTTCTTATAAGCTGTTCTTATCGTAGTTAAGAAAAATCAAAAATCATAAATTACAATTTTTTTTTATAAATGTTTATAGTTAAAATTTTAACAAAATATACCAAAACGCGAAAATTTGCAAGTAATTTTGTAGTTAAAAATTCATTAAATGTTTAGTATTTATATCTAAGGTTAAAAAATTCAATACAAAAGTTTTCATAAGTTATATAATTTATGATAGGTATAGAGAAAAATCGAGGGTCATTATAGGAAAAAAATGTTATGAGCGTCTGAATTTAAAACTTTTACGAAATTGAGTAACGATAGCGATATTTTATCCTTAAACGATTTTCAATATTTGTTATTAATTATTATTCAAAAAGTATAAGTTATAGATACTTGAAAATTTCACCAGTTATTTAAATTGGAATTTACTTTACATAATTTAATTTTCAAAGTATTTTGCATGTTTTAAGGATATTTATATATATTTGAAATTTTTGTTTTTGTTTTTTTTTTTATTAGTGTTTGAAGTTCAAATACTGACAAAAATGTATTAAAAATTCGTCAAAAATTATTTTATAGGTATAATTCATAAATATTTTTATATAAGTAGCAAGAGTTGAAAATTTAATACAAGATTTTCCATAAGTTTGGTTTACAATAATTATAAAAAAAAGTTGAGCGTTGGATAATCAAAAAAAATTTATCTTCAGTTTAAATTTTAAATGATTACGAAATCAAACATGTACGTGTAAAATAACGATTATTTATTTATAGATATTTATTATAGTTAAAAATTATTATTTTATTATAATTAACTAGAAACATACATCAGTTGTTTAAATAGGTATTTTCTGTATATGATTTAATTTTGAGGTATTCAGGGCATTAGCACATAAACAACCTTTTTCACCACCTTTTTTTTTTTCTGTTTGGAATCGACGACGCCGCGGGAACTGCTTTCGCATTACTACCGCGGCGCCGCCATCGTTTATTGAAGAAAACTACAATATTATACATACGGTGGAGGTAGACGGGACAGACCCCGACTTATCCCCCCAAAATATATGGTACATTCATTTATAATACAGTATTTTGTTTTTTTTTTACCTTTTTCACCATCTAGGTAGTTAAAAATATATCCTAGGCTGACAAATCATCTTCGTTCAGAAATGTTTTTCGTACACAATGATACTTATCATTATTAATTGCATTCAAATGTAACGTCATACCCTCATGTGTTGTCTCCATTTTACACACGTACAATATAGACAAAACGCGTTTACGCAGATTAAGTAGAACTTGCTCAATTTTGTTTCTAGAGTAAGTATACATATTTTAAAATTGAATTGTGACAATATTTCTGAGGTCTTGGTTTCTTGACGCTGAGTTATTTTTTTAAAAATTTAAATTTTGAAAAATTAATGGTCATTTACAAATGTTGACATCTTTGCTATTTCTTAACGATATAATGAACGTTGTATTAGGAATTACTATGTAACTTATTTTTATACACTAAATATATAATTCATATAAATTTATTATCCTATTAAAACAGTAATGAATTGAAATTATATTAATTTATTGTTTTCAAGTAATTTAATTAATGTTAACAAAATATTAAAAAACCTAATCCTCTAAAATATATTACATTGAAACTTTTAGATGGTTTTTTTGTAATTACGAATTTAGTCAGTTCAGTTTTATAAATCATACTTAAAAATTAAAAACAAAATTTTAATCATACTTGAATATACAGAAGAATAATGCATTTTCATCGTAAATACGCGTCCCTGGGGATTTAGTTGGCACATTACCGGGTTAAAATGTATTAAAATGATATTTTTTCATTTTCCTCCCATTGGACACAACATTTTCATTTACTATCTATATGTATTTATAATTATATTGCTTAGCAATAGTCGTACAAACTAATTGTGAGTGTCTCTTTGGCTAAGGACTAATAGTATACTAATTTATTTATTTATTTGGTATTAAACGGCATGGCTCTGTTACAATAAGAATAAAATTACAATAATTATGAAGGACATGATAAAAATGTGAAAATTAATGTTGATGGACAACAGAAATTTAGATAATAATCTTTTTTTATATATGTATCATTTCTATAAAATATATTTTATTGCGATTTCTTAAATTTTAGTATGTATAGCTATCATATACCTATATAAACATTATGATCTTATATTATGTATCTTTTAAAATTATATAAGTAAATTTAGATAAAAATTGAGTTTTTGTCTCACCCAAAAATGAAATATATTAAATTTAATCAGTTTTTTTTCTTCAAAGTAACTTCTAAATTAACAAGCCAATATTTATTCTATTATAATATATAGGTGTTTTTGGTAATCAGTTAATTAATTTTATAGTCATGTTGAGTACAGTTTTTTTTTTTTTTATAATACAAATTCTATAGACTTAAAATACATTTTGCTTGGGTACAAATTATTAGTTTTATAAAGTTATTACATTTAAATACTTAATTGTATTGACTGACAAAATATCGAATGCTCTATTCTTAGATTTCAATCATCGATATAACTAAAATTTAATTTAAATTACTATAGAACATTGCATTATCATTTATGTATATTAATTAAAAATTTTGAACAATCATTTAAATCAGCGGTTCCCAATCTTTTTAGTCGGCGGTGCCCATGCATATATAAATAAATAAATACAGTAAATTGTAAATATTTTTTTTCGTTCTCGGATGAGCCGCGGTGCCCCTGAAATAAGCTCGCGGTGCATAGATTGGGAACCGCTGATCTATTGTATTTGGAATATACTCGAGATTGTGATGTGTACAATATGTGCGTGTTGTACGAGAATATTATATACATAGACATATCCGTTAAGTCGTATAGTAGTCAGTAGGTAGTAGCGTGCGTGAAGTATTATTTAATATACGAGGGCCGATCATTTATATACCTACGATGGTACACGATTTATATATACAAAAGTTATATCGGAGAATACTGTTTAATTATTTTTTTATAGATACTAGGTATATTAATATAAGTCATTAATGATCTTTTTTATTGTTTTTGTCCCTTCTACCACCTCCTCATACGGAATTATATAGCTAAATAATATATTTAGGGGTATACTCCAGTGTCTACAATATAATATACCGTTGAAATTGAATTATAATGATAAAATACTTGTTTGTTCGTGCATTATCTGCTCTGAAGCTATAGTGGGGAAATGAATAATAAATAATGGTCCGTAGGATTCATCCTAATTTAATTATAAATGTCTTTGTACATTAATATAAATAACCATTTTTTTTTTTAGGTAGGTAGGTACTATATGGATTCATATCTAAAGAATTTGTTATAACGTTTATTAAGTGTTAATGCTCTTTTAGACGTTAAATGCAAAATTCTCTATTTGAACTAAATGTATTAATATATTATACATAATAATATAAATAAATGTAATAACTGCAAAGTGTAACTTAAATTTAATTAATAGCATTATAATAATGAAAGTTCTTATTTTTAATTGAACCGCACTAGACCACAATGGCATAACAACAATAATTGGTCATATTTAACATTTAACATAAATGCATTTATAAATATTTAAAAATATTTGTCTGCGAACGAGAATTAAATTTTTAATGATATAATAATTATGGGTTATATATCCAACTATTATTTTAGTTAATCTAATAATACTTTTATAATCAATGTTATATTAGGTATCTTTATTTTTTGGTCTTTTTATTACTTTTTTTTGATATTTTTAATAATTATCACTAATACATTTTTTTTAACATCTTTTTGTACTTTTTTTATTTATTTGAAATTTTGTCTAACAAATATTTTATGTATTCAGGTATTCTGTTAACATGACATATTGAATTAACAATATCTTTAATTAAAAATATTTTACGGTAGCTAAATATTTTTTAAATTTAATTATAGTTCTTAAGTAGCTATACTTACATTTCATTTTATATTGCGTTTACCTGAGACTTTAATGTTTTATAATACATTCAATTTAGATACTGAATTATTATTAAGTTTATATAAATTATGTTCGTACAAAATTGGCAAGAATGTGTTACAATATAGATTGAAAATATAAATAATTTTTATTATTAGGTGTTCCGTATCAAATATGTCACTAAACGGAGTCTGCATATTATAATATTGGAGTAAATTATTGTTACATTAATAAAATTACAGACAAAAACTATTTTGTTTGTAAATCTTATATTAAATTACGTATCGAAAATAGAAAATATGTTTGAAAAATATACAAGAAGGTTGTAGAAATGTAGAATTCTACGGTAACTGTCAATATTCAAAATCCATTTCGGCAAAAAAATTTAATTACAAATAATTTATAAATTTAAAATTTTTGATTCTGAACGAAGTGATGAATGTATTGTTTATACAATGATATGTACCTACACCATAATTTGTCAAAATAATGCTTCAATTTAAAATTTCAGGGGTGATTTCCATGACAAAGTAAATATCCTTAGTGCACTATAGAGGTCAAAAGTAAGAAGTTTCTAATAGTTTTCAAAAATGTCTGAAAAAAAAAACAAAAATAAAGTGACAGTAAAACGGGAATTTCACGTAAAACCTTCGACGAAATCAATTTTTTTATTTTTCACTCATTATATAAATTTAAACAAAATTTTAATTACCATATATTTTTAGGTAACAATTTAATATTTATGTTAATATTAGACTTTACATTTTTACATTGAATTTAACTCTTGTATTTTATAACAATTTAACATTATATTATAGTTTAATTCTTATCGTATTGTTTAGTATCCTGTTTGTTTCTATATTTCTATGAATTATGTAATCAATTGTCATCTATATCACTGCATGTGCACTATTTTTCTATATAATATGTATTTGGGTTATTTAACCCGTTAAATTATTTAAATAAATAAATAAATACATAATTGATTTTAATGATAATCTTATTTATTATCATGTTTAATAATTTTGAAAAGTATAAATAATATAGTCACAACTTCTAAAAATGTATTTTTTATACTTTGATAGCTATAATACTCAGAATCAATACATTTTTCACGAATATATTCATTTGATAGTACTTTATTCACCAAAAACGATTCACCGTTATATTTTTCTCTGAAATGTCTTAGGTTAGATTAACCACCTTCTACAATCTATAAGATTACTTCAAAAATTTCAATTCCCCCAAATTTAACAGTCAATTTTTGCCAATGATGGTTAAGTAATTAACAAAAATTTAAAATTAAATTATCATAAATCTTTTCAAAATTAATTTTTTTAAATTTAATGTTAGTAAGTTTTTGTACATCACAATTTTGATCCATTTAATTCAGATTATTAGTTTAATATATATTTTTTAGAAATTTTCATACTGCTTAGTTTAACAATGAATAATTTTGAAAACAGTCATGCGATTAATACTTAATTCAAATTCCAATATTTAGGTTAGGTTCACAAGATGTTTTTTTAACAACTGTTTTAGAATATTATAACTATTGTGTTTGTAATAAAAATCGTATTATTACGTATTCATTTTACTTGTATAATAATATATATTGCATTGATATACAATTTTTTTAACGTTAATTGAATTCATTAGAATATCAAATAAAAAATTGTTTATATTGCCTTAATAATGTGAGTACGTATTTTTATTAATACAAAATATAAATTATACACACTCACAAATACTTAATTAACGAACATTTCTAAATTTCAAATCACAGTTTAAATGTTTTAAATATTTAAGTAGCCAGTTGGTATATACCAGGGGTGGCCAGCGAGAAGAGACTCGCGAGCTACCAAATATATTAATAAATATGGAAGAGACAAAATATAAAAAAGGTCATATTTTAATATAGGTAATACATAAATTCATATTAAAAAAATTTTTTTTGTAAAAATGTTACGATTAGATGCGAGCTGCAAAAGTCTATGACACGAGCCACATGGGGCTCGCGAGACGCGGTTTTGCCACCTCTAGTATATATACTAATTCATTTAAGAAATATAAATGTTAATAATTTAATACCGAATACAGAGTAAATAAGAATTTAGAATGTTATTAATATTTCTATCATAAATGTTTACTATAATTATTGCTTTCAATAGTTATAAAGAAATTAAACATGTAACACGAACGCATAAGTACATACACAATGGATAATTTTTTTTATGAATATTTATTAACACCATAATTTCTTTCTTTAGTAATTGATTTTTGCATAGGATTTATTTGTTTTACAGAAAAATTTTCCTCTAGTGCTTATAATCTATTTGTTGTTTATCTACCTATATATGATTATAATGATATAACTTATAATTAATACGAGTATTTTTGTTGGATAATTATTATCTAAAATTGATTAAAAATAGTGATTTAAATTTAAGACAAGTTGCTTTTAAAGTGATACTAGGTATATTATAATCTATAACACATTATTACCACGTAATAGGATTTGTCAATATATTCCTTTAGTCCTTTTTCTGTGCATTTTATTGACCATTACAATTCGTGTGGTTGATTTCCCCAGAGAATCAATGGATAACTACTATGATACTGCAACGAGTAGTGAAAGACAAATGGGTGAATGAAAATAACCTACTAGAAATGTCGATTGATTTTCTTCTTTATTTGAAGTAAAGGATAAAGAAATTGAATAAAAACCATACCAAGAAAAATACCATAAACGTGATTTATTGTTGTCTAGAAAGCAATTAAAAAGCTGATAAAGATTGTGTATTAAAACTGTTATAAGTTAAGCTTTTAAGAATGTATTTAGGCAAGATATATTAATTAATTACTGACATGTAATGGTAAAATGTTAATACTAAACATGTTTATTATCTTGATTTTTTTTAACTTTTTAAAATTATCTTAACGTCATGACTCTTTCATTTTATAGATCGTTATTAAATTTAAATATATTAAAGGACTGAAAATCGAGAACTTAATGTACAATAAACCACATTATGATAATTATTTAACTTTAAAATGAGAAAAAAATATACAAACAAATAAGTAATTATTGTTGTTAACAACATTCAAAGCATTTTAAATTATAATATAATACAGTTATGAAAATAGTTATTAAGTTTTTTACAAACATATGATTGCTGCTTATAATAAATTTTAATAACATTTTTTTTTTAACTCCATATATTCTTTTTTGCTTACTTTGTATCTTATTATGTATTCATAAATAATATTTTAATTTAAATGATGTATATGTTAGTTATTTATAGTATATTTATTATAACATATTATCAATATAAACAAATATTTATGCATATTTAATCAATAATATTATGTTAGTATAAATTTAGAATATATAATAGTTAACTTTTATTAAATAAACTTATAAACCCTTACTTATCTTATTTCTTAACGCTAGAAAACCGCTATAAGTAATTTTAAGTATTGTTGAATTACGGCGCACTCCATAGGTTAGGTTAGGTTCCTGGACAACAATTTCCATGTCAAAAATGGGTAACACTTAACCAACTACGTACAGGTAATGTTCGATCCAGATAAATGCTTCATAAATGGTAAGTGAGAGATCATTCCGACTGTGATTGCAATTTGCAGTACTCATTGCAGTCCATTTTCCACATAATAAGTGACTGCCCTTTTCGAACTTTTAACTGATCAATGGAAAAAATCTAAGAAACTATTGAAAACGCGATTAATTGGATAATGACATAGTAATTAACTAGAACATTGTAACTAGTTATAGATATCTTAACTAATGTCAACATTGGGAAAGTTACCCTTAGGTATTGTAATTTTAATATTAAGATTTAATTTAATATTTTTTTTGTAAATTATATAACTGTAACATGTCTGTTAGCTTGTATATCACACCATACGATAATAATAATCAAATTTGAATACAGCTATTATCGTTTTTAAACTTAAAAATGTTATTTATGTAGGTATCTATGTCATTATGCGTTTTATCATAAAAAGTATGCATAAGGGGAATTTTAAATCCACTTCACAACCTAACCTAACCTAACCCCATGTTCAGCTTTTAAAAATAATTTTGATTTTGATTGAAATTAAGAATGCATTTTTAAACACATATTAAAATTTTAAATATTGAGCAAAGCATGTTAACTACTCTATATGATCATATAGATAAATGATAACAACTGCATGGTCACTGAAGAAATATATACTCAAAATATATTATTTACTGCAGAAATGAAATAAAATTAAAAATATGTTGTTTATGAAAAGTATAGAAAAAAGTTTTGTGAAACACTTCAACTAAACTTTAACCACATTAAAATTTGTTTTATTAAGTTATAACTACACATAGAATTTTCTTTGGAAATAAGATAAATCGAGTTCTAAATTTTTATCAACAATTTCTGAAAAAATAATACGTTTGCTATTGATTAAGGCAGCTTAATCAATTAATTTCATTTTATTAAACATATTTAAGATTTACGGTATTTGTTAAAAATATGGACGAATAATGCACATTCAGTAAGAATCAATAGTTTTGAATAAAATAAGTTTAAGGTTTTGGTTCAAAAATGATAGATTCCAATGAAATTGGTCTCCATAAAATAGGTAAATCTTGAAAATAAGTATGTATTGAATGAGGATTATAATATGAATTGACAAAAAGTAATTAAACACAATTAGTTACAATAATAATAATAAATAATATTTCAGTACTTATGATTAAAATACATAACTAAGTAGGGATGAAAAGTAAATTATCTTCTAACAATGCAAGTATTATGCTTACGCGAAATACATGACGTACACGTAAGCGATACTATAAATTTTAATGCAGTGAACGCAGAGTGCATTTGGTAGCCCTTACATATTGGTTACCTTATGACCCTGCTTACAAATATAAACGATTGCATGATTTTACATTTACAATAACAAGCTGATGTTTTATTTTGATTTTTCAGAAAAAAAATAGATAATTTGGTTTTAATCATACATCTTAAAAATATGATATTGAGATTATGTTTATGGTGGTAATTAATAGTGATTTAACCTATTACAAAAAAATATTTTTAAATTAAAATACTCGTAATAAGTTATAGTAGACAGTAGTTATCGTACTTGACGTTTGTGTGTCTTTAATCTTTATGTTATATTTGGAAACTAATACTAAAACCTAAAACCTATTTTTTTTCTTTGTATAAATACAACCAAAAAATTGGTAAAAAATTAGGTTCAGATTTTAGTTTGGTTTTTTAAACATTTGCAAAAATGGTTTCGATTCATAATAAATTAATACAAAGCTTTCGGTTCTATAACTTTTTATTTTCGGTTTTGTCACTGTCCTTGTATCAATTACCATTTTCTTTTTAATACAAAGTTTTTGTAAGTTAAAATCAAAATGATAGACTCTAATTATATAAAAAAAAACACTATAACATGGCTAATGACAATAAAAATTTCCTCTAGTTTATTTTAAATTATTAAAATTAATACCTAAAAATTACGTTTTAAATGAATTGGTAGGTACCTACATAAAAAAAGATTTCTTTTTCGATTTTCAGTTTGAAATTTTTAGATTCATATACTAATAGTATAATACTATAATAATTATATTATTGAACAACATCCATTATTTCAAAATCTATTAACGTTTTTGAAAATATTTTTTTTTTACATTATTTTTTAATTAAAATAAAACAACATTTAAAAATATTGTTAAATTATTTAAATTTTCTTAGTGATAATATATAGGTATTTTTAATTTCATATTTCGAAGAAGCATATTTGTCAGAGTTTTTCGATTTATAAAAATTCCATTTTGGACACGTGGTTTATTAGTTATAAGTATTTAAAGTTTAAGTTGTGGAGTGGAGTGAAATGAGGATAGCCCGTTTATCTATAACTCTTTAAAAAAATGCATATTTTATTTCGACTGGAAATTATATGAAAAATATATTTCTAAACACGTTAATAGATTTAAATATGATGAGTGTTGTTCGATAAAATAATCACTCTGTTTTTATTTAAATACCGTTGAGGCACCCTCTAATAGAGCTCACCCTTAACACATCGGCCCTGTTTATTAATACATCATATTATATGATGCTGGTTTCATGTGAGTATTTGCTATTCAATTTTCTAAGTAATACTAATACCCATGGTATCTATTTA
The DNA here is from genome assembly GCF_020184175.1 of Aphis gossypii. Taxonomy (NCBI): domain Eukaryota; kingdom Metazoa; phylum Arthropoda; class Insecta; order Hemiptera; family Aphididae; genus Aphis; species Aphis gossypii. Next base: position 88,532,695 of record NC_065531.1, read on the forward strand.
AATTTTTTTCGAACTCCTTGTTACTCAAATATATATCTATATCTTAAAAGGTACATAATATGATATGTTATTACTACATTATTAATAATTATAATATGGTTTACTTTGTCACAAAGAGACTTAATGGTTTACGTCACCTCGTAGTTGCGTATTGTAACACTAATCTTTTTGATTTACTTAATAAGGAAAAGCGTGGCCTAAAGTAAAATAAATGATTCACGAATACGTAGAGAAAACCTTCTCTACGGGATCCTATTCGCTTGCAGTAAACGTTGGTAAAAACTATAATTATAAGACTTTTTAAAACACAGAAAATAAAATACATCTTTACGCTCAATACAGTTCACTCATGTTTTCCTCTGATTTGAGACTCTGAACGAAATGACAAATGTATTGATTTTAAAATGATGTGTGTTTTGTTTTTGTATCTATTGTACAGCACAAATTGTCGAAATAATGCTTCAATTTCAAACTTTAGGGATGGTTTCCGATGGCAAAGGGAATATCCTTGGAGTATTATAAAGGTCAAACGTAAGAATTTTCCAGAATTTTTCAAAAAAATCGATTTTTTTATATGGTTGTAACTCAAAAATGAATCGCAGTAAATACTTAAAATTTTCACTAAATGTTTATATTAATATTATCATCTATAGGTCAAATTTTCAAAATATTTTGAATTTTTTTAGTTCAAGTGTCGATAAAAAGTTTTGGGTATTCAAAAAAACTTGAAAATTTATTAAAAGATTTGTTATAAGTTGTTCTTATTATAGTTAAAAAAATCAAAAATTGTTAGCCACATTTTTTTTTATAGGATGGTTTTTGGATTTTAAATATCTATGTTTAATGTTTATTTATACTTTTATACCACGCACGGCACGCAGTGATACAATTTGGTTATATTATGGCAACAATGTTTTTTTGAAATAATAGTTACCACTTACTGTATAGGTAGTAGGTACATAACATAATATACTGTAGAATTTGGAATGTGGATTATAATTGGGTTTAGTTAGATTATAATTTGTATTTGGACAATTTGATGTGTAATGTGTATAACTAAGTTCGTAATACTATCAAACTAGGTTCTGACCACCAAACAATTGAAAATCTTCGTTGTTCGTCACATTTAGTATACAAATAACATATCACAATACTACATATTATACAATATATCCTATATTGTCTTGTATAACAATGAAGTGTAGTAGATTAAAAGATAATATTAATGTTATTGATAGTATGCATAGATTTTGTCGTACACTGTGATGGGTCAAGTACATCTACGAAACGGGAACACTGCGGTATCTTTAGTATATATGTATAATAAAACTGGTCGAGAGTTAAGGATAGTGCCAAGTCGTTTTGGCCTCGTATAAGTCTCCTCTTGCCCTATTAACTATGGCTGGATTGTATGTATAGATATATATGCGGTGTAATTTGTATATTGGATTATATTATGTGCACACAGAGTCAAAATTGGCTTAAACGCGTGTGGTTCATTCGATTAAATTACTACTCCGAGCAATGTAGAGTAGTAAAATAGACTGAAGCAGTCTTTATTTTTTTACTTCTATCCTGATTATAATATCTCTCATGATACATGTTAGTAATTCATATTTAAAACTATACAATGTATAACATTTATGCTATATACGAATTTTGTAATAAATTATTGAATATAATTTGTATTTACTATTCAAAAATATATTAACGTGGTCACTAATTTTATTACGTTATATTGTTATAATGTTGATTATACACCAGCTGGATAATAATATAAATTTACAGATAGGAGTGTATCTATGATTAAAATATACAGGTTATTCCATAACACCGACAGATACAAAATGGCTGGGTAAAGGGATATTTAAAATTACAAATATCCATTTTTCTTGTCATGAAAAATCCGCAATAATTAATAATTTTAATAACAAAATAATTTTGAGAAATTTAAAATTCCCGCTCATATACTTGATTATTATTGGCTACCTTTACGCTACCATTTCTATTTGTATCATCAAATATTTGATTGAGAAAGAGTAGGTATATATGCAATAACCTTGTATATTTTAACCACTAGTGTATCAAAGTTGATATATTAAGACCTCAGTGATATACAGTGTTTACACGTGTATATTTAACGTGTAGGGTTCAATTCTTATATTATACATTATACATATACGTATATTATATTATTATAGTCTATATATTTTCTATGATGGGGTCGTAGTCATGTAAATATCCATACAATTTTTATTTTTATTTTTGTGTTTTGTTCGCATACTGCAACATTACCACAACAATAGAATATAATTAAGTTACTGTAAACATTAAACAAAAATTTCAATTAATTGTTTATATGACAGCAGTTATCTTTATTAATATAAGTTACAATACTTAAGTCTTAAACATCTGCAATTAAGAAACGAAATCAAGTGTTGTCCATGACGTTTATATTTTTAATGTACTCACTAGTGTACACTAGCATAAGTCGTAAAAACATATTATTTATTATTATTGAATAAGCACTTGTTACTAACGGTTGGCGCTTTACTCAATGAATAAAAAAAAAAAGAAAAAAAAATTTTTAATAAAAATTGTTCATTAATCAAGTAAAAAAAGAATATAGTTATTAAATCATAAAAAATTAAACTAAAATTGTAACAAGAACTAAATCCGTTATGTTAAACTACCAAATCAAAACAATTTATAATAAAAGTAAATAATACTGACTGTGTGAAATGTGAAATGTGAACAATAAAATATTAAATTCAACATATAAAAGATATATATAATATTATAATATTGTTAACATTTACACGCATGAATAAAACAGTAAGAAAAATAGTGTTTGAACGTGATACATATTTTTGTGTATTATTGAATACAAATTTTATCATAATAACAATGTGTAAATATGAAATAAAATAATCTGTATTGTCGGGTGCATCACAATGATGTCAGGAATTAAACCACTGATTTGAAAACACAAATTGTACCACTTAAGTAATAATTGTTTTTCCCCAAACTGGTTCAACTTACGGTGAATTACAGCAACTTTGGTGAATGCAAATAGTATACGGAACCATAGACAATAATCGAACAAGAATACCCGATCGTTTACGACAACTTGCATATAAGCATTTGACGAGACGCATTAATTAAATGGCAGTACGAATGACGACATCGACATATGATTTCGTGACCAATGTTCAAATATCGGTTAACTGCAACAACGGTCTTCGGGCAAACGCAGTACAAAAAAAAAACTGTAATTTCTTTTTTTATAATCGAACACGCTACACACTTACTGGAAAACAATAGACGTAGCAAAACCAAAAACAACAACGAACGCAATTGGTAATAACAGTTTGCTCTAAACGATCGCGTAACGAAAAAAGTACCAAAAAACAACACAACCGTTGAAAGTTCGAAGCGAAGAGGATGTTGTCCAAGAAACGATATGATTAATATGGGTACTCTAATGAAATATATAAATTAATTTTAATATACCTCTCCCTCATTTTCTATTTGGAAATTGTTGTGTGTTCTACTCGCTACTCGTACATAATACAATGTGAATAATATTTATTGGCGAAAAAAAAAACACTCTTATTTATATTGAAGGAAAGTATGGAATAGTATTAGCATAACTAGTCTTAATTTGAGTTTATTTTAATACTTTCTATTATAGATGTTTTAACCTTTAATAAAACCAATACTGAAGTAAACTGAAGTTTACTCAAACCAGTCTCAGTAATCAGTATTAAAATTTTTATTAATAATTGAGAAATAAAATGAACCTAATGAACGATTTTTTTTCTTCAAAATTAGAAGAGTACCGTCTTGGGATTTTTTCTATAGGTCTAAAAATAAGATCTACAATATTTGAGCTCTGTATAATATAATTAACAGGGCGCGCTCTAAGCACAAAGTTTAGAGAAAATGTAAACATTTGTAATTTTTTAGATATCATCGTACAAGTTTTGGTTTTTTTTTAAAAGTCATAAGGAACTTTTTTTTTAACTTTATTTTTTACTAAAAAGTGTTCTTATCCATTTTTTACTTAGTCAATAATTTTTTAAAAACTAAAAAAACTATATAAAAGTAACATTTTGTGAAAAATGCGTGTTTTTTTCAACATCTCTCTAAATATTAAAGATACAAAAAATTTATGTACAAAAATTGATCTAATTTATTTTCACTAAAATATATGTAACTATAAACTTTTGTGTTAGCTTACCTACTCATTTTGATTAAATTGAGAAAACATAAAAATAACTAATTTTTCTAAAAAATAAATTTTATAAAAATAATTTTTTTTTTAAGTATTTAAATATTCAAAGAAGAGGCTAAAGTACATTTTATTGTTTCAGAATATTTAGATCAAAGTCCTTGACTGATTGAAACAATACAAACAAAATATTGGTTTATTTTGAAGTACAATATATTTTTAGAATGTTTAAATTACTCACTTGTAATAAAAATTGTTTTTAAGTTTCGTATCTCGTAGTACTGTAATAATAATCGTCTACAAGTTTGACGCCTCTTTCAAATGAATCGTAGACAATTCTTGGTTGTTCAATGCTAGTTTTTCCTTTTTGGTAAACAATTGAGTTTAACTATTCAGACGGATGAATTTGTAAAAAGTTTTCAATTTTAAAATTCTGAAATATATTTGCTGATCTTTGATTTGAGAGTGAGTAGATTTATAATTAATATTAATTATTAAAAGTATAGTATGTAGATTGATAAATTGTTAAGCTGCAGAAAACATTTTATGTACTCTTTTATTTTTATGAAATTAATACATTTTGCGAGTAGCAATTAAGTTTATTGAATTATTGTTTCAATACAAATTATATTAAAATAACTCTGAATAATCAAATATACTATGTACATTTTATATAAATACAATAGTATGTTATTACGCTGAATTGATAAAATAAATTATATTTTTATAATTAAGTATATAACATTGTATATTCGTAGGTCAGAAATCTTACAGTATGTAATATGTGTATGCTTAACATTTACTCTTGGTTGATAATATTTTTTTTGGTAATTTTTATAATTTTTCACTATTTATAGAGTTACGAGTTCATTTAATTTTAACTTGATGTTAGTACTCTTTTGTTTTTTTTCTCTCCATCTGAATTGTTTCTGGTGGGTAACGCAATATATCAAGGAAACTTTGAAGCGTACAATAATAAAGAATGTTCCGGTATCTCGAAATGTGTTATTTTTTTATCTCCATGAAGGCTAGAAAATAGACAATAGTGTAAATAGAAAAGAGCTTAGGTTGAGTAGAAGAGAGAATATACACTGAAATAAAAACGGGTTTCGTTTATAAAAGAACTTCAAAAAATGCTTGGCGAAAGTACATAGTATACTATATAATAATATATTGACTTGATTAAATACTTTTATTTCTTTTCGTATAGTTTTTTTATACTATTTTTTATGACATAAACACAACACATTTAAGACGCATGTTGATGATTATTTTGTTTTTCGATGTTTAATCAGATTATAGTTTTTAGAATAATTTTTTATCTGTTTACCTATTTATCTATGATATATTATATTCTTTAGGTAAACGCGTGTCCGAAATAATACTACTAAAATTATTGTTATATGACCGTGGTTTTGGTACGTGATTGGAATCCGTCTGAAGGCAATAGCAATTTAGTATGTTCGATTGTAATCTCGACAACATTATATTATATCAGTGACGTTGTCCCCTAAACTTGTGTCCCAGATTACTATTCCCTAGGTAACAAGATAAATACGGTTCAGTTACATGGTGGAAATTAACTATCATAAGATATTATATTATGTACATAGTGTTAATAATGTAATATCCATTTGTGCAACTATTCTGCAGAGCATAATAAGAGTTATCAAACTTTTAGATGTGTCATATAGCCATATTTACGTATACTATTGACATAAGGCAGCTCATACACAGACACATTTAAGAAGGAGATGATGCAAATTAATTGTGAGCTAACAATGAGCTATTATTGTATACATTTTAATGTGTTATAATTTATAAATATTGTAACACCTAAATCTGTTGCACTATTATTTGCTCTGATAAATAGTATTTATAATTTGTGTAGGTACCTATATCAAAAGTTTAGGAAAAAAATTTATATCAGTAAATTAAATTAAATTAAATTTTATAATTGCTAACTAATGATATAATTTGTATTATTTAAATCGTCCGAAAATGTCTAAATATTAACATTTTAATTAATTTTTAATTGTAACAAAACTATGCACAGTATTATAAACGTATAACCGTTGGCTGGCGTAGTTTATAGAAAATTTCAGTACATTGATGAGTTAATTATATTCAAATGGTATTATAATGATGTACTATAAATGTGGTTATTAATAAAAAAAAGATGGCCATTGGGTACCGCTCTATTGTACATTATAGGTATCCAATAAGTCACCTGTAAAATTTTAATTCATTGATATATTATTAATTATTACATAAAAAAAAAAAAAACAATTCTGGGTGAAGAAGCCATTAGCCTGTTATATGTTATATTTTTTGATATTGCTTTTAAGTATAATAAATTTTTTTGGGATTCTTTCCTACATTTAAAAGTGTTGGAGAATATAATCACCTATCAGAAACAAAAAATATTACGTTTACGCTTTTATCTTCCTCTTGATCGTCGGAGAGATTTTGAAGTCGGGTATTCGAGAATATGACTAAGTACACCTTAATATAAAATTGATATATAAATTATATTATGCTCATACACCTTACCTTTCTTGCAGCTGTATAAATGTTATTTCGTAACTTGATAAGGTAACACAAATTAAAAATCTTTAAACCCTCAAATCCAAATAAATACAATATTGATATAATATCAATATTCGTTAAAAAGAAAAAAATCCAGTGGTCGATCGTAGAATCTGGTGTGGTCGATATAGCTGATGTTCATGGCCTCATGTACCTAACCTAACTGAAAAAATACGACACAGTGAAGCCGACTAGAATTACTGACGGCTTCATCAAAGGCTTCTGTGGTTCCAATAAACTAGCTTTATCCTTGGTGGCAGAAACGCTTATTGAGCCACACCCTATCTCTGGCGGTATACGTGTAAGTCACATACCTTGCACTTCATTGTCACATCATGGACCATGGTGAGTCTTTACGTGACCTCTCTCAAATATTTATATTATTATACTATTATCTTTACATTTATATTTATTGAAGGAACTGTTCAGCGTGACAACTTGACCGTTGTTTATTTATTATATTATTTTAAACTGTCACAATACAATGATATATATATCGTCACAGTATATTTATAATATGATGTTATAATCCCGTGTACTGTGTAATAATAGTGTCTTGTGATAATTAGTTCTTTAGGTTGTTATGATATTGAGTATTGACAAGAAAAAAAAAAGAGGTCAACAAATTGTAAAATTACAAGAGATTTGTGATCGACTTATTGGCCACACACACACACACATATATATATATATATATATATCATATGTGTAGATAAGATGACTTCACGTGATTATACAATTTTGATAAACAGTTTAGACCCAGGGAACGGTAGGTTCAACATGTGTAATATGTGCGAAATATTATGTTATCCAGATGTTTACTTCCACCTCAATATTTGCAATAATATCGTTAGTTCACAAATGCCAGAAAACCCATAACAACATCTATTAAATATTGACTCAGATTTTCAATTGTAATACCTAAATTTAATATGATATTGCCATATCCTACTCTATAAATATAGAATATTAATAACAGTCTCTCTACATCTATTTACTTTATTGTCACGATCTGTTTCGCGTTATCAGATTTAAAATAAACTTATGTACATTAAATATCTCACAGTTATTGACTCATTCGATTATCTATTTATATAAATGGCCTCGGGTGCATGTAATATAATTACATCGTTAGACAGATAGGGGTTATATGAATATATATATATATCAACTAATCTAACCAGGGCGATGATAGAGATAAAAAAAACTCAAAACCTTATAAGATCAATACCTTTTATCGTTCTGCTTAGAATCTAAATCTAAAATAGACTAAGAGTTAAAGACTCAATGATAACAGATTATTAGATCACTTATTAACAGGTTATTATTATTTACTATTAAATAAAATTATGTAATAATTTAAAACATCGTAAATCTTACAAAACGAATATCGTTGTCGATTTTTTGCTCGCTAATTAAATTTATTATTTACTAGACCATGTTTGTAATCATTTAAGTTGGCTATTGAAAGACAAAAGGTGCACTCGGAAACTACTATATAGTACTTTCTAAATTAACCTTAAATCAATTTTGGGGAATTTAAAAATGTATCTGTACCTATACAAAAATTTATCTTATATATATAGTTAAAAAAAGGTTAAATTCCGTACATTTCCACAAATTACCAACACAATTGTTGCGTGTTTCAAGTATAATAACATACATATTTTATATAAAACTAACTCAGTGAAAACGAAAAAAATATTGCTTCTCTCTTTGAATAAGTCACTATGAAGGTTAAATAAAATAAAGAAGTATCAATACACAATACTGTATGCTGATTTAAATAGTAGAAACATATATAATATATATACAGTGTGTTCACCAATTTAGGGAACACTTAATTTCTCGGCTTGGTTATTTTGGAATAAATCAATTTCTTTTTTTACAAGCCAGTGGTATATAAATACACATTTATAGATACATTTCAAAATTTTTATTATTTCGGTCTGGTTAGGTTATTTAATTTTTTTCTTAAGTGCTATAATGTTGTACCCATATTATGTGACTCTTGTTTATAACACTTATCACAAAAACAAATACAACAGTACAAATATTTAAAAAGTAACCAATAAGAATTAATTGTAAATGATATCATAATTTTTTTAAAATAATAATAAAAAAAAATGTATTATTTATTAAAATTGACATGGCTCTTATTGAGTCAATTTTGAATTTAGAACCATAGTTGAATCATCAAAATTATTTAAAAAAACAGTCCTATCTTAATATGGTGTTCAAAATATAATTGTTAGGTTTATTTATTTATATATCACACATTGGATAATTATTATTATACTACTTTTTGAATGAAATAACTCGGATTCCACGTTCAGATCGTATTGTTTTTAAATTTAAATTTCACCCCTTAGCCAAAACTAAAGCTTTTGGAAACACGTTTTTTTGCAGGGTTTTAAGCTTTTTCTTTTACTTTTTGAAATGTATTCATATACCAAGATGATAATACTACATTGTAATCTGGAGCATTAAATTGATATAGTTAAAAGTCGTTTCTTTACATAATTCTCCAAATATTCGTATAGTTATATATGTATACAGCATATTTTATGACAAACGCTTCAAAACAAAATAACGCAGACATTCATTGTCTTTTGACCTGTATATATTATATAATATAATATGTATCTACGTATAATGTATATGTATATTATAAAATTACCAGCTAAGCGAGCGGAATTTTACATACAGAGAGATACTTAAAAGTTAAAACCACATCATCTTTATAATTATATTCTTTTTGGTACCTCTGTTCTTATATACGATAGATGTTAATTTATTCATCCAGGCGAGTTTATGGCGTGCGCATCCCCCGATGTTCATAGCCATTGGATTATTTGACATTAGTTTATCCATTGACTCAAAACAGCACATCAGTAGCGTTAGATTAGGTCAGGTTTTTTATTCAATGAACGATACGTCGGAGGGGCTAAAGAATATGCAAACAGTCAGTTCTTATATAGTGGTATAGAAAAACAAAACAAAAAAAAGGTTAGGTTAAGTTGTTATAAGAGTGTAATAATTCGGGAGGAAGTAATGCGAAAGCAATCCCCTCTCGGTCGTCGGTTCAACTAGCAAAAAAAAAAAAAAAAAGAGTGTAATAATTATAAAACTATGCCTTATACTCAGACAGATGTTTCTAAATAAACTTACGGTCAGGACGTTTGTTTAAGAACATTGAGATGAGGCAGAATAGAGTTAACTTTGTTTAAGATTAGGATAATATATATAATATAATTAAATATATAGATATAAAGTGTAAGTAATATTATAATAAATAAAAAAATGATGGATTTAACTTATCATTTTTATCGCAATACATTTTTTAATATTCTTATATCCATTTAATAATAATAATTAATCATGTATTAAAAAATGTATTTATTAAAAAAAATTATTATACAGCTAATTAGTTAATTACATTGTTTCTATAATTTCTATTACAACATTTATTGGTGTTTTATATCTATTGTATAGTAAAAAAAAAAATATAAAAAAACTCTAACAGAGCACATAGTTTTAAGTTGACCACGGCGAATATTTTTATTGGTAAATTATTAATACAAACAATGATAAAATCATAAAATCATTATAGGTATTTAGTACACAATTAATCGTCGGAACTCAATTTGAACTCCAAGTGCTCAACCATTTGGTAGCCACTGTTCGTGAACAGGAAAATAAATGTTCGCGTAATGGAACTTGAAATGGTAACAAAACGGCAAAACAACTAGACTCGCTGTCACTAACGTAATATAGATTTGTATTGTCCGTCGACTAAATGAAATATTGATTTGTGACTCTAAGTCAATTAAAGCGAGAGAAACTTAACAACTTCCGTATCGATCACGTACGGATGTCATGTGCTATGTGAACTAAATATATCATAACGAGCATTACAGAGAGTCATGCTCGAATAAAAACAAAGGTGTGGATAGATAGCGAGGTAGTCGATGGCGGAACAACGTCCTTATCATTAGGATGCAACACAAACCTAACTTATAATGACGACGCAGGCAAAGTGTACATTTTGTGGGAACTTTGCAACTATTTGACCAATGATCGATACCGAGACAAGAAAAACATATACGTTGAATACGATCCCATTTTGTACGCTCATCAGATGACCATGCACCGAATCTACGATCAGCATCGAGCGCATGTGAATGATCACAATACTTACATAACGCTGTAGATCAGTGGTGGATCCAGGACTTAATTTTTTAGGAGAAGACCATAATAGTAGTTACCAACGGTTACGAGATAGAATTATAATTTTGTCACACACTTAATCACTTACCTATATGTCCTATTGAATTAATAAAACCTTACTTAGCCCAATAGAAAGAGGAAAGACCCCTCCGGCCCCATTAAATTCGTTATAGCTGTAGATAACAGTGCTGCAGAAGGGCAGTCAACAGAAAAACAGGAGGTGATCTATTTGTTTTCCACTGCTTCTTGAACGGAACAATTGAACAATATTTTGGATGCAATGCGATCTCGGCACGGCTATAATTGGGCACTTTTTGTACATGCTCGAGCATAGCGGTTCGAGATTTGACGAATGTGAAAAATTCTTTATTGTTGTGGTCAGTTGTTACTCAAACAGAGTGCGGCATGATGCCTAACCTAAAACCGCAATTCAGCTGAAAACAAAATAAGGTCACCCAAATTTGTGACCTTAATGACTTAAATAACTGCTTTAATAACTGAGACATTTTTCTCGAAATCGTCATAAACATTATACCTATTCTGGTCTGACACATTTTTCGATTATGACTAAGATACACTTAGTAAAAATCTAACTGAGTCCACCAAACTATGAAGCATACTTCATAAACAAAACCATAATTATCGTTTCCTATATTTTATCCCGACACTGTATTCTGGCCGTCCTCGTAGTAATGGAGAATTACAGCCTTAGCATAATTAACCTAGTAAACAAATTGATTGCAAACAAATAAACGGCCACTGTGGGGGAAAGATTTAAACCTCATGGGCTATGACCTTCCCTCATGAGTATGTCCGTGATTTGGTCTAAATATATAATTATCATAATAATTTATTATACTTATATTAATATAATAATAAATGAAATATTTTTGGAAAAAATTATATCAACTTAACTTATTACTAAAATTAAAATAAATTACTCTATTTTCGTATATACTTATAAATATTTATTTATTACAGTAATAAATTCGTTTTTTTGGTTAATGTTTGGGACATTATTTTTGAAATTATTTTATTTATTAGAGTTCTCAATTTAAAGTTATGTCTTCATTATTTTGATACAAATATAAATTCCATTAAGTTTATTTTTATTGCATTGTTGTATCAAAATGTAATTTAGCAAATGGTTATCCTAAACTTTTTAAAATATATAATGTAAACAAAATAGGTAGAGTGGTTGGACAATTATTTTATCGTCTGGAACCTTTTTCAATTTCTTGCCAAACGTTTTTTTTATCGTATCTTCTATCTTATATATTATGTTATAATATGAAATTTTTTAGTTTATAATAATTCATATTTTATTGATTAATAATAACGATAAATACCTAAATATCCAGTTTTTTATTATTTTTTAAATACATTACCTAATTCATCCATGCACATAATAATTTCAATTACAATTGTATCTCAAAATAATATTATAGCATTAATTTGAATTTATTTAAATAAAATTTGAAATTGACATACCTATTGAAAAATAATATGGAAAAATTACTATTTTGGAAACAATAACAATTTAAATTTATTATTGGTAAAGAATGAGTTTACTGAGTATACTTAACGAACAATTTGGAACTATTTAAATATATTTTAGATCAGTTATTACTAAAATAAATAATACTATGAACAATTTGAAAAATTATAAAAACTTCCAAAATATAAGCTTTAATAGGATTTAAACCAGTGACAACATAGTTAAAAAATATAATTATAATCTGAAAATGAAATTACATACAATTATTTGTAATTAATTAAAAGAGCTGAATACGTTTCAAAAAACTTTATAAGAAGTAATTGTTAACTGTTATCTAATTATTGTAAATTAAATTAATATATATTTTTAGTCTACCATTTTATTTATATGAAATTTAGTATCATATCAAGCATCATTTTTAAATTTTATTCGATTATTTCAATGCATCTAATTTTACAATTCATATTTGAGTTTTAAATTTTAATTCAACTTTATAGACTCCAGTTTTCTTAATTAAACAAATGGTAGATATCAAAATAATTTTGAAATGTCAAATTTTAAAACTAATTAAATTCATAAAAAAAAGTTTGTAAGTTTATTTCATATTTGTCCAATTCAAAGCACCTTTAATGATGACTTATTCTAAGATCACATTGTGTTTGGAATTTTATTTGTGCAGCATAGAGCCTAGTTTTTAAATTTTGTATCTCGATGAATATTCTAAAATTAATTTTATTGAAATAGAACCTATTCACTAGATACCAACTAAACAATTAAGTGATGACATAGTTATATATTTCTGATAATATATACAATTTTTTGACCACAGCAATATAAATTATAAGATATTTATTATAAAAAAAGACTAGAGCAGATTTTCCCAAGCTGTGGGTCGCGATTATATTTTTGATGGGTCGAGTTATATTTTTATATTAAAAATAAATATATAATTTTTGTTGTAAGCAATTGATTCACTAAAAAATAGGCCATTATTGATATTATGGGTCACAAAATTTCAAAAAAGTCCTGAAATTGATCGTACAATAAAAAGTTTGGGAACCTCTGAACTAGGGTACTATAGTACAATTATTATTATATATTATATTATTATTATTTATTATTATATATCGTATTATTATATAATCGTATGAAATACAGTGTGTTTACCAATTTATCGAGCACTGAATTTCTTGGCTTAATTTTTTTGGAATAAATAGATTTTTTTTTACGAATCGATGGTATACAAACACAAATTTTTCGATGCGCTTCAAATTTTTTCGAAAATTTGGTCTGCACATTCTCAGTAAAAACTTTTTTTTTAATAGCAACACCTATTTTGAACACAATATTTAGATAGGCCTATTTTTTTAAAGCAATTTTGAAGTATCGACTATGGTTCTAAATTCGAAATTGACTGAATAAGAGCCATGTAAATTTTTAATATAGAACCATAATTGATACATCAAAGTTGCTTAAAAAAATAGACCTATTCGAATATAGTGTTCAAAATAGGTATTGCTATTAAAAAAAAAAAAAAAATGTTTTTACTGAGTATGCGTAGACCGATATTTCAGAAAATGTAGAAATGTATCGAAAAATGTGTATTTATATGCCACCAGTTCGTAAAAATAAAAATCGATTTATTCCAAGAAAATCCGGCCGAGAAATTTAGTGTTCCCTAAATTGGTGAACACACTTTATTGTTTTGTACCTGATGAGTTAAGAAATAAATTATTATTATTAATTTTAAACATTGAATAAACTTACCATAATTCAAATTTAATAAATCAGTTTCTTGTTTGAAATGGAATTGAGAAAATTAACATACGATAGGAAAATGTGTAAGTAGTTATTATAGTGATGTAAATTGTATGTAAAAAATTGTATTGCTAATTTATAAAAACCATAAAATGTTACAGAAATATAAAAATGATAATAGGTACTATAATGAAGCCTCTATATCAGTAAAATATATGGAAAAGCAACAATTAACAATGAAAATCTTACAACCAGATTTAAGCTTCCTGAAAGCTCTTTTACTTACATGGTAGAAGCCATACAAATAATCAAGACAGTAGAATACAATATATATGATCGTGGAAACGTTCATAGAGATAATAAAATTTTCACAAACTCACTTAGCACACTTTCAAGTCTAAACGCAGTAATGCTTTTTTTTATAGTAAGTCACTATATACTGGAATTATTAAATTTGAATCTAATGCTAGGTATCATTTATTTCAAAGATTTTGACTGATATTTATTTTAATTGATATTTATAAAAAAATAAAAACTAAACAAAAACGAATATTTTAAATACCTATAAATAGCATTTTAAAAATTAAATCTTACAAAGAAAATTCCAACATCAATAACTAGTGAAATTTTCAATTATCTACGACTTACACTTTTTGAATAATAACAAATATTTAAAATCGTTTGAGGATAAATCGTTATCGTTACGTAATTTCGTAAAAACTTAAAATTTAAACGCTCATAATATTTTTTCTATAATGACGCTTCGAGTTTTCTCTATAATAGCTATTTGAAGGAAAACTTACTGTTGAATTTTTTAACCTTAGATTTAAACACAAACATTTTTATGATTTTTTTACTATAATATTACTTTCAAATTTTCGCGATTTTGACATATTTCATAAAAATTTAAACTATAAATGCTTATATAAAAAAAACGATTTTTGATTTTTTTTTTTTAACTACAATAAGGATTCATAAAGAGCCTTGTACTAAATTTTCAAGTTTTTTGATATCACTATAACTCCCACACTACCCATCGTCTATTGCAACATATACATATAAAATATTTACAAAATATTTTTAATCAGAAAAAAATCAAAAATTTAAAAAAAATATATTTGTCTTGCCAGCGGTGGTCTTGAAAGCTTAAGTATCTAATTACGGCCGTAATTTATTGCCCACGAAACAATAATAAACGAGCTCGCTGAACAGAATACGATTGGGTAGTCGTGGTAAGGGGGTAGTTAAGTGCAGGGGTATACACCGACAGGTTTTTAATGATTTTCCAAAATGGTCGCGTCGTCGTCCGAACGCAAACTGAGGCGAGGACTACTAATTCAAGCTCACGGCTAATACGCTTAATTTATGGCCCTACAAGAATGGAATATTTTCCAAAACTCCACCAAAGCTTTTCCACTCAGCAACATTCTCTGTAATTTTTGTTTTACTGTAAACCTTAAAATTATTTTTCCAAACATGCTTCATGATCATACCTGTACATAAATCTAACTTTATACATACGCATATTTTGTTTAATTGTTATGCGTCCACATGTTACAGAACCATAATAATTTATCTGATATTTGTGGCAAGAGGTGCAGAAGATATTATAGGTGTTATAACTACAATATTGTAGTTGTGAACTAGATTTTCAGTAAGTGAAATCAGTTTACTTACGAATCATATTTTGTCACGTATAGGTATAAAATCTATGAATAAAATTATCTGTGGGCATAAAAAACAAACTAACAAAAACAAGTCTTTACGTTGAAAAACATGACTTTCATAATTTTAGGTTATTCTGCATCAGAAAATTATCATTACCTATAATATAATATTTAAAGTATGCTTGTCACTGTAGCCTTAAGTAACTTTGTAGATAGACAAACGGAACATGTTTAAATTAATTATATCTTGTGTATTATAATAGTCGACGACTTCAGAAATTATTATGTGTTAAAGTGTTCTTCTGATTCGTTAAAAATTATAAAAAACAGAAAGGCATTTTAAACAATTAGAGAAATTAATGTAACAGCATGAATTTATTTAAGATAATTGAAAAGATAAAAAATGATTGCTTTTATTTATTTATTGAATTTTTTTAAGCCAGTTTATTTGCCATTTATTATAATTTGGATGAGTTCTTTAATTCGGTTTTTTATATTTACAATATTATATTATAGTTACCTAAATTTAATTTTGGGGTATCTGTGAATTTTACTGCTTTCTTGACGTCTTAGTTTTTCTTTTCATTGTCTTCGATGTTATGGTAACTAGAATCCAAATTAATGATACTTTGACCTATGTTACTAAATTGTCTTATACGATTCTGAACGAAGTGATGAATGTATTGATTTTACAATGATGTGTATTTTTTTTTTGTCTGTGTACAGCATATAACTTGTCGAAATACTAACCAAACCTAACCTAGTAATCTAATTTGTGAAACGCGGGTTTCTGTAGTTTAATATAATAATAATTTATAATTCAAAGAAAATACAATGGATGTGGTATCGAAAAAATATGTGTTGAAACTGTTTTATATTCAAAACATTCTTTTCAGAACTGTGTAATACAAATAAGGAGGCATTTGAAAAAATATCTTTAATGATAATTTTTTAGAAACTGTTTGTTGTACCTACTTGTTCTGTTTGTAATCATTTCGTATTTTATTGCAATAAACACATAATTTCCGGTTTTTTTCCACAATACCCGTCAACAACTTGTATTATATTGTAATGATATTTTGAACATTAATAATGGTTTGTATGATTACAAATTTACAACTACTTAATAATATTAAATTGTGTAAACTCACTTGACAAAAGTAAGCATAATGTAATGTAGCAATATAAGTTGTAATTCTAAAATATTTAATATGTACAAATATAATTATTCGTATTACATAGGATTTCATCATTGAAATTTTATAACTTTTATGCCAGAAAAAAAAAATATTATCAAATTTCTTGTACATACTTTGTTATTAACACATAACTTAAATAAAATTATAATAACGATTCACACATTTGTAAGTTATTTAAAATACCTTGATGCAGTTTTAACGAAGGTACCACACTGCCACTTGTGGTAGAATATTTTTGGTAAATAATAGTACCGAAATACATATTTTATTGTGAATATTTCAAATTGTTTATCCTTTTGTATCATATTATTTATGTGCATTAGTGCATTTTAACTTAATTCTCTTATGAAAACTCCATTTTTTATTGATTTAGATTTTAAATTACTGTTTTTTTATGTACATAAAATAATTTCCTATTCTATATTAATTAGAAAATTGACTAAGTTAGAATAATAAGTTAAAATTGTAATTTATGAAGTACCATTATCAACATTTTTACAAAACGTTAAATATTTTCAAGTTATATTGAAAAACCTATAACTATATGCTCAAATAACATTTTAAACTCATAAGTCATAAAACATAATTTAACAATTATTTATTTTTGTAATTTATTCTTTTTTTCTATTTATGTACTTGCGATCGAAGAAAAGTATTAAGGATAATGAACATTATAATATTCAACACATTACACATTTGAAATTAAGATTTGTTTATTAATAATTTTAGTTTTATCTAATACATTGCTTTATACTTGATATTATAATAATATAATATCATAGAACGAGTTCAAAAAAAAAAATGATCTTGTGTGGGATCTTATATTATATTTTTTTAATTTTTACCTAGGTATAAATAATTTTTATCAACATTTTCAGAAAATAAGCTAATACAAATTGATATATTTGTCATGTCTACATATTGCTTAAAAATGGTCGTAATCTTTTGAAAATCATATTTTAAATAAAAAATAATAATATAGCAATTTAATCGAAATTCTAAATATGTATGGTACTTATTTTTGAATACACTAGATAGAAAGACATTTTTTTTGATTTTGGGAAAAATTAAATTTTTGTAACTATTTCTTATTTTTTTTTTTTTTTTTTTGTTCTTCCTAATAGTAAAAAAAAAATATGTTTATACATTTTTTAAACTTTTTTTGTCATTATTAACCAGTAACCACTTATGTAGAACTTTATATTAAATGTTCAAGCTTTAGCTATAAAAATTGTAGTTTTTATAAACTTTGAACTTCAAAAAAATTTGTATAACTTGTAAAATACGTAGAAGAGATCTTGTATTGAATTTTTATCTTTTTACCAAGCAAAATTATTTTTATTTTTATTTATAAAAATAAAAAACTAAAAAAAATTGAAAATTATACCATGTATAAAAAATGATAAACGTTTGCTAAATATTTGTAAGTATCTACTATAAATCGTATTAAATTACAACAAAAGAATAAATTCTTTTGGGAAGAAATAGTTATTTTACAGGTGAATATGTATTAATATTTTATAAATATTTGAACTTCAGACGTTCATAAAAAATTAATTTGAATTTTCAGAAGAATTGTTTAAATATTTAGTAAAAACTTTTTTTTATATATGTAAAGCAATACAATATATTATAAGTATAATATTAATTCAATGTATCAGTATCGTCAATAAGGTATATAAGAGATTGCGATATCACGAACATGATGGCTGCTCAGCTCCAAAGGGGACGTGAATACAGCAAAATAAAACGTTTAACAATGCTCGTTTTTTCTTTTTTTTTTGTCCCTACAAAACTTTTCTAATTTAGGGAAAATATTATAAAATGTATAGAGGTATTAGGATATAGATATATTTTTATTATTATTACGCACTACAGAAACTGAAATAAAATGTAGCGCCGAGGTGGAGAAGTATATAAAGAAAACTTTTTCCCATAAATACAAAATCCATCTGCTATTGTAGGCGCCATATCGAAATGAACGGTCGGATATTAAAAACTGGCATTGCTAAATTTAATGCACAGCATCTGTCACTGGCGAACAACTGCTTGTGCAGTTGAATTATTCAATATTTAATTTGTCAATATTTAGACGACTATAATACAATGACGTAAGATAAAGCTAAAACAGGTAAAATATAAAAATGATGAAAATACGAATATAATATAATATGGTATAATACATAAATACATAATTAATAAATGTAAATTCCCAAAATTATAATAAAATATTTCATTTAAAATAATAGCGATTTTAAACAATGGTTAGGTTAGAACCAGTAAAAGAACAATTAAATAATAAAAGCGCCATCGATAATTAATACGTACTATTACGTACTATATACGTAATATTAACCTAACCTAACCAGGGCCGGCTTGGCGAATATCGATTATCGGGGCTAAATACGAAATGTTTTTGCGGGGCTTTTTTAGGGGAGTTGATATTTTGCATCAATTTTATTACTTGTAATTTGCGCTACCAGTAGGTAAATTTACGTATACGTATGTATATTTTAATAATAAAATATTTGCAAACAAACATAGTTTTCATAAATATAACATAATAAGTTTGCTCATCCCTTATAAGCAGAAGATTGTGTTGGAGGTGAGAGTTTCTTAAACTAGACATTATATATATAAATATTAATAATAAATAAATTATAAGTATATAAATTATATAAAGTTTAAATAATAGATAAAAATATTGATGGAATTATTAAAAGTAGGTACCAGAAACAAAGATTTGTTATTATTTGCAAATTTTACACATCGAAAAGTTCATGAGTCTAAATATAGTTAGTGTTATTGTTATTTTAACTATTTATAAATTAATAGCCATGTAACTATTTAAATTAACTTGATTGATCAATGATTAAAATTATAATACATTGTAAATCTGTAAAAAAATATATTATTTAGTTATTTAACAGTGACAAAAATTACAATTTAATTAAAGTGAATGATGCCTAAGTTACATAAATATTAGAGAAAACTCGAAGCATCATTATAGGAAAAATTTTAAGTGCGTTTGAATTTTAAATTTTTACTAAATAGCATAACGATAAAAATTTATACTCAAACGATTTTAAATATTTGTTATTGTTCAAAAAGTATTATTCGTAGATAATTGAAAATTTCAACAGTTATTTAGACTGGCTTTTTCTTTACATGATTTAATTTTCAAAATATTTTGATTTTTTTGAGCTGTTTATAGACCACTGAAATTTTCGATTTTCCTGAGAATTTTTTTTTTTGAAATATCGATAAAAAATTTGGTATGGCTAAAAAAATTTAAAAATTAAATATAAGGTTTCTTATAAGTTAATTTTATTTTAGTTAAAAAAAAAAATCAAAAATCGTTAGTCTTAATATATTTTTTAAAAGAGTTTATAGTTTAAATTTTTAAGAAGTATGTCAAAATCACGAAAATTTGTTTATAATTTTATAGTTGAAAAATCATAAAAATGTTTGTGTTTATATCTAAGGTTAAAAAATTCAACACTAAGTTTTTCATAAATTTTCTTCAAATAGTTATAGAGAAAACTTGAAACATCATAATCGGAAAAATGTTACGTGCGTTTAAATCGTTTTTCGTATACAATGATACCTATCATTGGATTCAAATTAACTCCTATAATGTAATATAACAGTGATCCACACAGCACCTAATGTACAGCAGAGCGGTACCCACTTACCGCTTTTTTAAATTGGTTACACGTTTAATTTTTTAAATAAGGCAATTATTATTTTGTAATTCATTAAAATTTTAAATATACATTTCATGCAACAATATAATTTGATTACTACTAATGTTCAAGTAACAACAAATTTACGGAAAAATATTTTGTTAATCATTTTATAGAATCTATCATCTGATGGTATTTTTATTTGTGAGGTATATTTATTTTTACAGTTAGATTTTGAAATTATAATTAAAGTAATTAAATGTTCGTCATTAAAAGCATAAAATAGATATATTATACAAAACTATTATTTATAATAGGGATTGAAATTTAAAAAAAATAAAAATTTTATTTCCGTTCCTATTAGTTAATAATAATAATATACTGTATTATATGAATTAAGTATATAGTTTGAAGGGAAAAAGTTTTTCTTTAATTTCGTTATCTCTGTCACTAAAACTTTATTGGCAATATATTTATTCCAGCTAAGAGGGTAAAAAATGGGAAAAAAATCAAAAAAAAAAATCATTAATACCCCTCTTTAACTATACGATATTCAGAACTTTTTGGCTGAGAGCCTAGAAAAATGTTATCCCGTTAATTTTTTTCCTGTGTTTGAAATTAAGATGATACCGATTACAGCAAATTTGTTTTATAAAAATATTGTATTTGATGGTAGTATTGGCTAATAGCTATAACATATAATTATTTATATAATTACTTTATTACAAATATATTATAGTGATAACTTGATAGTGACTCCTCAGAGTTAGATTAAAAGTAAAAATTCTTAGTATTCTTCTAATAATCGCAAACAAATATATCTAAAAAGTTTACAAAATTATTTTATTTTAAGTCTCCCAGTCCACTATAAATTATCATGCAAGTTTGATAGTGTGATAAAGCTGTTTTATTACTTTGTGGCAGCTATTATATTATGTAGTTCTCACATTGCAAGTCTCTATAAATTATTATTATATTAGCTGTAACGATTTTAATTATCACGTTTTACTATTATTCTGTAAACCTAGCTGTGATGATAAGTTCGTTGATTAAAATTGTTGAATGATTAATAAAATACTATGTTATACTATATATACTTATGTAATGTTAATATGTGTAATGTATACTACGTATTAACTAATTACTACATTTTTTTTTATAAAATATATGAATAATAATATAATAATATTTTATATTTTTTAAAGGTTTTTTTTAAAAAATATTAATTTACATGTATTTCTTTTAGAATTTCAAATGTATTGAAAAACATATATACAATTGTAAGATTTATTTTAGCCAAAATATTATTTACATTATAGTATTTGTACTGCATATAAATACGAGTATATTATTAAAGTAATCAAGTAACATTTTTTTATAAATTTTTATTATAAAAAAAATTATGATATAGGTTTTTTTTGTTTTCAGCAATCATAGTATATCGATAGCACTTCAAGTAATGTGACATACTCAACAAGATCAAATTATTATTTTTTTATGTTATTAAGTATAATAACCACTTCACGTTCAAATAAATTATCTAACCATACATATTATACTCATAATATTTTTACATATTATTTCATCATTTAATCTACGGTCCACTAAAACAATGAGTATGAAACACTTATATTTAAAGTAAGAATGAAAGCTAAGACTATGCTTATCAAAATCGATATTATATAAAAAAAAATGATGAAAATAATTTAAAATCATCAAGTATTTATAATTATATTAATGAATATTAAATTGTTTTTATTAGTTTTTTATGCAATAGTACTACATCGTGATCAAAAATGATAAAGTAATACTATTCTGTACAATATTTATATGTTATATATAGTGTGACCTACTATACAGCAGAGCATTACTCACTTGACCACTCTTTTTTTTATACCTTGCGTAATGATTATATATATGTTAGAATATTTTGAAAACAATCATAAATTTCGAAAACAATAATTCCAATAAAAAAAAATAGGGACTCATACAATAACAATGTTCAAGATAGGTAAGTGCTATGTTGAGTTGTGGTAACCCAACTAATTGTGTGATTTATAACTCACCGATCTGTTGCACAGACTAGCGGCACAGCTTTTTTCAGTAGTTATTTAAGTGTAGGTACAGTATACGACAAAATATATTCTATAATATAAATTACCGACTATTAAATTTCTCACACTCCCTGCACACCGTTCACGTTTCAGATGTTATTATTATTAATTATCGTGTACATATATTATATTTTTTTAAGTTTGTTATTTGTTTTTAAAAACTGGTTCCGGCTTTCTAACGTTTTTCTGATAAAAAGAAAGCCATAAAATATCGTTTGCAATTTTCGTTCGTACATCCCTATATGTATAATCTATATTTCTTTGACACGAAAAAACCTTTTATGTGCCAAATTTGCGATTTTGAGATATTGGTATTCATGTATTCAGAAAAAATAGGCGGTCATTTTGATAAAAACTCCATGACGCTATGACCATCGTAGAATACCTCCTATGTGGTTAAAATGTTGGTCAAAATTACATAGGAGATATTGACATGCAGAGTAGATGTAGTGTCACGTATGAAATATACACATAGGCGATTTTTCTATGTTCATAAATGATATTAAATCCTATGTGCAATGTGCTGTTCGGCAAAAAAAAATAAATAACATAATCTCCCATGTGAAGAAATATTTACAATTTGTACAATAAATACATATATGTATATCAATTTTTTGACTTCATGTTTTTTCAGAATAAAAATTTATATTTTTTTACATTTTTAAAATCTATTTTCATTAATTATTGATGACTTGTCATTTTTAAAACGTTTCTTGTCCCTCCTAAAAAATTAAGTTTTAGCACATAGGAAATTTTTTCGTGTCAACGACAAAATATTAACAATTATTAATAAATTATAAATAAATTATTATAAATATTATTATATTATTATAAATTATTAATACTTATTATTATGTAAAAATAAGTGTACATTTTGAATAAATTCTATAACTCAAGATCCACCAAACCGATTTCGATAAAATTTTTAGGGCATATTAAGATTGATATATAGATGGTTTTTGTGAAGTTTGTACGCTGTGCGATAAGTAGGTTCCAGAGTTATGGCATCTTGAGTGCACAACAGTTTTTTTTTTAAATTTTCGGTAACCATGGTAACAATTTTAACAAAAAAAAATTTAAAATACTGATTATTATTATTACCTATAATTATTTTATTTTCGGTAACCATGGTAACAATTTATTATTATTATTATTTATTTTCCCCTTTTTTGTAACATTTTTCACTGATGATTTGCTCTTATTGGTCGCAGGAAAAGTTATGTAATACAATTTTAGGAAAGTTCACCAGAAAAGTACGGAATCTGGATATAAAAAAACAACAACAATGACGTCACTGTCCAGCAAGAAAGTAAACTATATTTTTGTATATTGTAAGGTTGCTATTAGTTGAAATTGAATATAGTAATAGTTGTAGACTTTTTATATTTTGCCAAAACCATAACAACAAAAAAAAAGAATGTGTGAAATAAGTCAATGTCCACTGAAATCTCAAAATCATAGTAACAGACTAACTAACACGTTATACCAAGTTTTATTGTTTTACCAACAGGCAATAATATAAAAACCACGAGATGCACATTATTATATTTTATCCACCCTATTAAAAAAAAAAATAGATATAACTTTGTAGCTTAAGGGTTAGAAATTATGAATTTACGTACATATCTAGCCGGATCCACAATCCACCACGGGTGGATTTCCTACCTGATAATATACTTCTCGCATAATCATAAGAGAGTCTCACAAGCAACGCCAAGCAGAATGACTAAAATATTATTACTGGACTAACTCACTAACTGATAAATGTAGAGCGTGAACAATGATAGATCAATGCTTGCAATTTACACGGTAAATTCATACAATCGTACCACAAATTTAGTGTGCAGTAAGAAAGCATTTTACAAAATTCGCATTTTAAAGTGGTGATTGCACAAGTTTTTTGAGAATCAAAATAGTCAATGAAAATGTCTAAGTTTTGAACACCGTTAAACCGATTATTAAATAACAAATTAATCAAAATTCGAATCATATTATAGAATTGGCATTTTAACGGGCAACGAAGTGCACGGGTTTAGCTTGTATAATATAATATAATACTATGCGCAGCTTAAACACATTGTTTTATTATTGCATAGCAGTTTTTTTTTACACAATTTATATTATTTACATGTATAGGTATATTATATATTATACAGCTATGTATCTATAGTATTTTTTTTAACACTGGAACTTATTTTCACTGAAGTGCAAATTGCTGTGGGGGCACACCCCAGAGGATTGCAAAGTTTCAGTAGAAAGTTTTTCCTTATTTTTCGCTTTCCATAAATATTTGCTTAGCGTTTTACTTCCTTTTTTTTAGGGCCCAACGGTAGTGAAATGCGTTTATCATTATGATTATTTTCTTTTGGAAACATAATTCCCAGAAACTTTTAAACCTGTTTACAATTCGTGGGAACAATCCACGCACCAGTAACCTAACAACCTAACTACATTAATACATAGACTATACAGATATTCTAAGTATATCGAATTGCCATAAAATATTTATTAGCTTTTATAATTACCTATACATGATAAGATAAGATGGTCATTTGTGAGTGAAGTTTGTAACAAAAACTTATCTCAGTCAGTTTTTTTTTATATTCGTCTATTGAAATAATAGCTTATACAGTGTGTTCACCAATTTAGAGAACACTGAATTTTTCGGCCGGATTTTTTTGGAATAAATCGATTTTTTTTTTAACTGGTGGTATATAAATACACATTTGTTGATACATTTCAAAATTTTTTGAAATTTTGGTCTGCGCATGCTCAGTAAAAACTTTTTTTTTTTGAATAGCAACACCTATTTTGAACACCATTTTCGGATAGGTCTATTTTTTAAAGCAATTTTGATGTATCAATTATGGTTCTAAGTTCAAAATTGACTGAACAAGAGCCATGTGAACTTTAATAAATAATACATTTTTTTTATTATTTTAAAAAAATTATAAAATCATTTAAAACTAATTCTTAATGGTTACTTTTTGAATATTTGTACGTTTTTTTTGTTAAAAGTTTTATAATTTTATTCCCATTTTATGTTAGTTTTTTTTATAACACTTCTAAAAAAAAATGTATATCCTGTATACCTATATATATTATATATATATATATATCATAGACTTGTATTTAAATTTTAAACCAATTAAAGATTTAGAAATACCGTGTAAAATAGACACTATAAACAATAAACATTATTCATAATTACTCTTCTAATGAATTATTTTCTTTCCTTTAATTAAATCTGTAAATGTAATTTGTATCCTTATTATTAGTAATTTCCATTTAAGTAGTCAAAACTTTTTCTCTTAAGATAATCGTTCGTTATGAACAGCTTTTATTCCTTCCCAGTTCTCACCCATCCAACTTATCTACTTTAATTCTTTCTAAAACCGGATCTGAATTCTAAATTAGTTTTATAACTACTTAGGTATACTTTAACTTCTTTAAACTATTATATTTACTTCCATTTTTTACATTTGAAATAAGTATAGTATACACATGATGATTAATCAAACATGCTCACTAACATTTTTTTTAAAAATCTTTTTTTTTTTTTTATATATATATATATATATATATAGTTGTATTTCAAATATGCATAATTTTCAATGTTTGTTATAATTACCAAGGTTAAGTTAATTTAGTTTAATAACTAACGTTTCATTTAAAAAATATATTGTGTACTTATATAAAATATAATAATATAATATATTAAAAATTATAAATAACTGATAATAATTTTTTTTGTTGATTACAGTATTAAATAATATAGTTTAATTGTTATTTAGTTAAGTATTGAGAATTTTCGACTTTTTAAAGTAAAAACTATATCTAATTTTTCCATTAAGTCCACACTCAAAGTTGAAGCATTTTTACTGCCTTCAACAACAGATAGAAAAAAACGCATATCGTTATAAAATCAAATGTCAATACATTATAACCTCTCACCTAAAATTCTAAAAAAATGAACATTATTTTAAAATAAATATATTCATCACCCCTCTCAAAATTTAAAAAATAAATTCATTTAAACGTATCAATGTTCTTAAAATTTGTGTTATTGTATTGATTGGTATAGGGAAGAGGATGTATAATTCTTAAAAATAACTCTGAATGTCTGTATAATATGTATAAAATATACATAAATATATATTTATATGTTTAAACTAAAATGTGGTACTTCTATAAAATATTATAAATTTATACGAATATAAAATATATATATGTATTGTAAAAATATCACAGTAGATAATATCAGGGGTGGCCAAACTTTTTTTGGCTAGATCTACTAAAAATATATTTCAACTTTGAAGATCGATTTTTTATTATTAAGTATCTATTACTATTAAGAAATGTATTTACATAAAGTATATATTAACAATTAACATTTATTAAGTTATATAAATTAATTATTAAAGTATAATTAAAAATTTATTTTGTTGATTTGAGCATTGTTGAAATGTGACATTGTATTTCGTTAACCAAATAAATTTCAACACGATTGACCAAAATCACTTGCTATCGACCGTTTGGCCACCCCTGATATGTATATAAATATATTTATAACATAACAGGTTCTTTTTCATTTACATGTATGATTATAATAAATAATAATGTGTATTTAGAGTAGTTACAACACAATGACGGAAGGACATCCTCCGCGTGCTAATACGTAGAGCAGTTGTTAGCACATAATAATTATAATTTGAGAAATAAAATAGGATTCATCTGTAAATATAAAATATGGTCACCTATACCCAGATATGGAGAAGACAGCATTCTCTGTAAGAACAACTGGTCTTCGGGCCAACAGGGTCTATTCTATTAACAGAGCTTGAGCCAACACCTCAATAACTATTACAAAGTTTATGTTCACAAGTTGAACTCTGACCATAAATCAAACTAAACCATGCCGAATATATGGTATCATACAAAATCATAGATTATAAAATAAAAGTAAAAAAATGAAATTTATATTAAAAATTGTAATTAATTACAAAATAATAATTGCCTTATTTAGAATATTAAAGTGTACCTAACTAATTTAAAAAAGCTGGTAAGTGGGTACCACTCTGCCTGTACATAAGGTACCGTTTGGATCACTATTATATATTATAGAAACGTTAAATTTGAATCCAACGATAGGTATCATTGTACACAAAAAATGATTCTGAACGAAGATGATTTGTCAGCCTAGAATATAATTTCCAGTGGTTGGTGAAAAAGATGGTTTATGTTTTAATGGCCTGAACACATCAAAATTTAAGTTATTTTATAATTATTGTGAGCTTAACTTATGGGAAATCTTGTATTGAATTTTTAACTTTTACCTACTTATACAAAAATATTTATGAATTATACCTACAAAATAATTTGAAAATACTCATGATTTTGACGAATTTTTGTTAATATTTGAACTTCAAATGCTAATAAAAAAAAAAAAAATTGTGTCTATGTATAATGTATTCTTATAATTTTTTAACCACTATAGACATAACTTATGAGGAAATTTGTATTACATTTTTAAGTATTTTGACTTGGCCAAAAAAATGTTATCGATATTCATAAAAAAAACTCTCAGAAAAATTGAAAATTTCAGTTGTCTATAAATAGCTCATATAAAAGTCAAAATATTTTGAAAATTAAATCATATAAAAAAAATGACAATCTAAATAACTGGTAAAATTTGAAGTATCTACGACTTACACATTTTGAATTATAACAAATATTTAATTTCGTTTGAAGATAAATCGTTATCGTTACGTGATTTTGTAAACATTTAAAATTCAAACCTATATAGCATTTTTACTGTTATAATGTATCTAGTTTTCTCTATAGCTTTTTGAAGGAAAAAGTATGAAAAACTTAGTGTTGAATTTTTTAACCTTAGATATAAACACAAACAATTTTATGATTTTTCAACTACAAAATTATTAGCAAATTTTGGTGATTTTGAAATACTTCGTAAAAATTTAAAATATAAACGCTTTTGAAAAAAAATATAACGACTAACAATTTTTGATTTTTTTTTAACTAAAATAAAGACAACTCATAAGGAACCTTGTATTAAATTTTCAAGTTTTTTTAGCCATACAAAATTTTTTATCAACACTTCAAAAAAAAATTCTCAGAAAAATCTAAAATCTCGGTAGTCAATAGTTCAAAAGAAGACAAATTAAAAATTTAGCCTTCTATTAATAACAATAATATAAACATGTGGTGAAAATTTCAAGTATTTACAGTGATTAGTTTTTGAGTTATAATCATATAAAAATATCGATTTGGTTCAAAACTAGTTTTGTGTAAAAATTCCCATTTTTCCGTAATTTTTTTTTGTTTTCCTCGATGATTTTTTTGAGAACTGTTTGAAAATGTTTACTTTTGACCTCTATAATGCACCAAAGATATTCACTTTGCCATCGGAAACCACCCATAAAGTTTGAAATTGATGCATTATTTCGATTAGTTATGCTGTAGGTACACACACAAAAACAAAATAAAATACACATAATTGTAGAATCAATACATTCATCACTCAGTTCAGAATCTAAAAGTTAAACCACAGAATTTTAATAACCCATAGGTTATATAAAAAAAACTAATAGTTGTATAACCATTTTATTTTGAAAGTTTTTAATTTCACCTTTAAACCATCTCGTTACATATTTATTTATTATTATGCCTAAAAAAATAAGCTAGAAGAACAATCTCCTAAAGTATTAATATATGCAATTCGTCCACATAAGCACATTGTGTGTAATATATTATATTTTTAACTAATATTATTTAATAATACAGTTTTTATTTTTAATTATTATTATAATTATGTTAATCGGTAATAATATTATGTTACTTTTAGTACCTATATTTATATTTTGTCAGTATTGGCAGTTGCAATTTAATCATAACTATGACTGAGTTTTTTACTACCTAAGTTTCAATTATTGATATCAAAAATTGTGATAGTTATTAAACGTTTTTTGTTTTAGACAGAATATTATAATGCTTTTTTGTGTTATCTTAATGTATTGAAAGTAATGAGTATTGGATTTATATACTAGATAATATAAAAATAAAAATAAATTACCTAAATCTACATATATTTTTAATAATAATATTATATATTGTTTATTATTATTAATATAATTTTACATTGTATGTTACACATACTCGATTATTAAATACATTACTGTTTATTATATGATGCCAGTAAACATATAATTTGATTAAATCAAATATTTTATATTATATTTTTTATCAAAAACAATGAGTATTAATGATGGTGTTATAATATTATATATTATTCTTAAAAAAAAAATAGTTTTTATTGTAAGAAATACATTTTGATGTGTGCTACATTATACGTTGTAAAGCTTTGTTATGGTTTACTTAGAAATCTATGTAGTATTATAAGTTTAAAATCAATTTTGACCCTGCAGTAACTTAATCCAAAATAAAAATTGGTGTAAAGCAGTTATGTACGAGTATGTGAGTTGGATTTTTGTTGAGAAGAAATATTAGCTTATATTATGATATACAATTTAAGTATTGACCTTAGAATATTAGATGTATAGATATATCTAATTTAACCTATCACTTATTATTTATATGATATATTTAATTTGTCTTATAAATCATAGATTCGTAATATAACTATTTCTCTATACTCATTTAGATATATAACATTGCGGGGGTGGCCACTAATTTATAAAGTGGCCGCTGATTTATAAAGTTAATTTGAGGTGAGCCACATTGTAAAGCAATGTTTATAAAATTAAAATATATTTTTCATTTTAAATGAAATGAAGAAACATTTATTCACATTAAATTTTAGTCTAAGTTTGGTACAAAAGCCGCACGAAATTGATTTAAGAGCCGCATGCAGCTCTCGAGCCTCATTGTGGCCACCCCTGTAATATTGCATATGAAATAAATATACTTGTTATTGTATCTTTAAAATCACAGTCTTCTAATATGATATATTATTTACGTTATGAAACTCTCTAAAGATACTGTGACATCACGTCTTCATCCAATACGAAATTGAATGGTACATAATTGGAAACGAACTTGGTTGGCTAATAACAATATTCGTTGAGTATGTAGTAGTAGTTAGTGCAGTTAACTTTTACTAATTTATGTATACAACCAGCAAGAGGTTTGATCTAACATCTCGACAGTAAACAGTGGTAGAGAGTATACTCTCTTTGTCTCTCTCTTTCTTAAATATAATCTCACCCTCTTTCTCACACTATATGACGTTTGTTAAGAATGAAACAAACTTTGCAAACTCCCTTAATAATTCCACTTCTATATTTGCACAGTGTGTTCGGTGACTCTATTTATATAGGTGGATAGGCCGCAGCACGTTTGAATTCGATGTGCGTATACAACGAACAAGTGAATGGCCTGGGTTGGTAAGGGGACGAGTGGGTTGGCTTAGACTAAATCCCGCAAAAGGGTAGTAATGCATAATCCGAGATAGAAGTTTTACCCGTGACCGTTTTTAGAGAGCAGGTTTACGCTCAGTTTAACACGCAAATTCCATTATTAATTACCTAACCTATTCTATCGTTCTCTTCGCCTCACGTGTAGTTTCCATTCTGTCCATTCTACTCACATTCGCATAACCCCTTCTTCATCTAAAAACTATCTAGGTTTTAAACTAGCTACATAACAACTTGTAAATCGCATCGGCAATAATCCATATATCTTGCTGCATTTTTGCAGATGATAACATTTCTTTGCTGTCTTAAAATTCAAATATTCAATATTTACATACATTATACGAGCCAATTAAATATATAATATAGGAATATATATATATGTATATATATTTTATTATTTATTAATATTAAAAATACTTAAGAAGGCTTCGATACTTATGATATCAACAGAGCATACAGATGATTGAAAACATTATCTATTATGATAATTAAATCAATTAAAAGATTGATTGAGTAATAGGTTATTTTGTTAAGTGACAACAAAATTCTAAATATCGTGTAATTAAGTTCATACAAAGCTGATTTTATTTGGAAATGGACCAAAAGTTGTACTTAAGTACACAATTGCCTGAAAGTGTGTAAGTATGAATAATAATATAATAATATAATATGAATACCAATGTTAGTGAGACTAAATCCATCGTTGATGGTAGAAAAGAATAGTAACAAAAAAATAAGCTTTTGAAATGCTGAAAAAGCATAAAAAGATAGATTCTAACGTTTAAAGAATCTATCGCCCACCAGTCTCTTTACAATAAGTTTAAAAATCAGTAGGATATACGTATTTGAAAAAAAATATCAGAGGAATAGACTACTTCTTAGCAAAAAAAAATAAATTTTCAAATAACACATAACTATATAAACATAATAGGTACTATTATATAGTATTATAGTAATTATTATATGTACTAGTTTAGCGGCTCTCAACTTTTGTATGTTGGTGAACCATGATATTTTCTCAATTTTTTCAGATTTTCCTTTCAAAAAAATGTTTATTGGTGAGAAAAAAAATAACTATTACTCTTAATTTATATAGGTATTTATTATTTTACTCTTATTGCTTTATATGTTGATAATAGGTCGTAATAAAATTACATTTTATTTAAAAATAAACAATTTCTCTTTACATTAAAAATAATTTTACTGTTCATATGGGTAATGAATATATATTTTTTAAAATATTAATATGTTTTTTAAATGAAGTACAAAAAAATAGTAAATTCCTTGTTGTTAATCTTGCTTCATTAATAAATCAATTGGTGTTTCTATGAAGTTTGTAAGTGAAACATGTATTATGGGTTTTACATAAAGTTTATTTTTTGATTTGGTTTAGATCGGGCTTAATTATATTGAAAATTTGGATTTGAATAAATAAGTTGATGCAAAATGAATTAATTACATTAATGCTTCTTTGTAAAGATCGGGTTTCACATTGCTTAAAGATATCCGAAATTGTTTTAAATTTTTAGTTTTGAATAATTTTTCAAATAATTTATGTGACAATAATTCTATTAGTTGACTATCATTTAATGAAGATTATTTATGTTTTTCACTAGGTAAAAATGGGTTAAGAATCCAGTTATTATAAAATCGAATATCATGATAAAAGTGAATTACTCTCTCCTAATAATACGTTTATGATAATGAACTAATACATTTTTGGAATTTTGTAAACTAGAAAAAAATTTTTGTACATGACAAAAAAATACGAAAAAATTTATAATTTTTGTACAATAGTTTAAAATATCCTTAAAATGTTCACCCATATATTTTACAGTTAATTGTTTTTGATGTATAAAATAATGATTCAAAATAAGATAAATATGTGCTACTTTAAAACAAGATACTACATCTGAATGTACCTTTCACACAGATGCTGCACCCGTCTGTGCAAATCCTATTACAAGTAGTTTAGCTAATATTTTTGGATATTATTTAATTCATTATAATTATACAATATATATTTTTAAAAAATTTCATATGTTATAGTAAATTTTTCTAATTTCAAGGTGCAAAAAATTCTTCTTTTATATTGTCAAATGTCTTATTTATTTATCTTACATAAATTAATAATAATATAGCTGAATTACTTAATAATTATAAATAATAATAAAATGATGATTCATTCAACTTTACATCAAGTTACTTGACATACTAACACACCTAGCCTTTAAAAAGTTTACAATAATAATAGGTTAGGTTAATGGCTTCTAATATTTGATAAAAAAAAAAAAAACTTAAATCAAAATAATCGTTTCCGTTAAAGCCAACTGATAAAATATATTTATAGATTTCAAAGATAAACTTCCAAAATGATGAATTTCATTCTTTTGTTTTCCAAGAAGAAGAACTTACAAAAATTGTTTTATTTATTGTTTATTTTATTTATGAGACTTTCATACAGATAGCCTAAGACTGAAAATATTATATTAACGTTTTAATTTTAAGTGAATCTGTTAGTGTATTAATTTTATAAATTAGCAATTAGCATACAATATATTAAATTTAAAAATAGTTAAAATGCTAATTCACATTATTTTTTGGGAGAAATAAAATTCAAAATGTATTTATAGGTTATTACAAAAAACTAATATTTTGTTAATAGGGAGAGGAAAGCCGTTAAGTATTTTATGATTAAAAATATAAAATTTTAGCCGGTTTCTAGAATTAAATATAGAAACTGATATATTAATAAATTAGACTAAGAAAAAACTGTCTTTAATTGAGCCATGAATAACTTTTTAAATAAATATGACGTAAAATTAAGCGAGTTCATATTTATTAGTTTTCTAAGGAGTTTATATGCAGTTATTAGAAATTTTATATTAATAAATCTTAAAAATTTATTTTGAACTTTTCAATTTTATTAATACATAAAAGTTTATATGGGTTCCGTAAAATGATAAAATGATAACACATATATTCTAGTATTGAATGAGCTAGAGCATGATAAAGAGTTTTTAATGATAAAATGTTGTTAAATTCGCGTGTTTCTGATGATAAAGCCAAGTGGCCGTATTGCTGTTTATTGATTGAATT
The DNA here is from genome assembly GCF_020184175.1 of Aphis gossypii. Classification (NCBI taxonomy): domain Eukaryota; kingdom Metazoa; phylum Arthropoda; class Insecta; order Hemiptera; family Aphididae; genus Aphis; species Aphis gossypii. The sequence continues at coordinate 88,567,222 of NC_065531.1, forward strand.
TGTATTGTAAATAAGAGTTCATAAATTTAAAAAAATAATTCCAAGATTCTTATCAAATAGACTTTAGATGTATGATATAATTTATTGTCGGAGTATTAATCGGAGATTTATTTCGATAAAACCAACATTTTGGTAATTAACCAACATAATTAATATACTGATCAGCTAACTTATTATTAAGGTTAAAATATTACAATTATAGTTAAATAAAAATGGAGTGAATATTTATTGATATTAGACTGGCTTGAACTACTCAATATTTTGAAATTATTTTTGATTAGTCCTCTATGTACCGAATTCAGTGACTTTCTGACAGTATATCCAAATTGCTTTAAATGGTTCTTGTTGCAGCAGAGTTTTGTCGATATCGATGTTTAGATGTTTTAGCGTATCGAAATTACGGTTTTCGCTTTAAGGATCTGAATAACGCAGTTAATATTAGACAGATTTGTAGAGTTACTTAGGTTAAGTGGACAAAGTTTATTTTTATTATTATAAATTTGTATAGTATTTAGAGCTTTTATGAGAAGATGCAAGGAAGAAAAAGCTGAGTCTACCAGATTTAAATAATTAGAGACACTGTCAGAGGTAGATTTTGAGACATTAAAAATAATAATATCGCATATGCGATGAACTCTATCGAATACTTCGCTACATAATTCTGTTTTTTCAAAACATACAACTTTTTTTTAAGAACAGTGATTTAACGTTTTATTCTTATAAATAAGTCTTAAAATAAAAGTATTCGGTGACTGTTAAGTTTTATTTATTTTTATGGATATATTCGATTCTTGCTTGATAATTTTATTTAAGAACAGTTCAAACACTTCCATGAATTCTGATTAATTAACGACTTAGTAGCAGACGTATAAACACTGCTTTTATAAAAAAATAAATTACAAAAATTACACGTTAGTATCTATTGAGGGTTAATGAATATAGTTCACATAAAATTCTCAAAACAATTATACGAGTATAGTGTATACTATTATATAAAAAGCGAAAAATTATTAGTTAAACATAATCAAACGGCACCACTTTAAGCACAACCATAACGAGCAAAGTCTAGTACTGTACTGTAATATAAATAATTTTATATTGTAATTTTTATAAATGTATTATTTGTACATTATTTGTATTGTTTAAAGTTAAGCTACACTGTATTATTATATATATATATATATATTCTATAATATTAAAGGAAAGGTTAGGTTAGGCTTATTCGTGTTTTTTTAGCGCTCATTTGTCCAGACGGTAGAACATTATTCTCTCAATTTTTTTCGTCAGTAAATTTAAACTGCGGTCATCAATCTAGTCAATGATTTACACGTAATTTAGTGATGTACATCTATATTTACAGCTATTTACTTTATTTGTTACTGTATTTATTTAGATAAAAATGTAAAGGTTTAAACTTGAACCAGCGTTGTATATATTTACTTAAATATATGTATACCGTAGGGAATTATCCTCCCTTGCTGTCCTTTGATGCCGCCTGCCCTATGTCACTGCGCGGTGTGAACGACGTAGCTAGTGTACATAACAGGCCATGTTTTATTATTCAATTGATTTCAAACGATGAATTAGTTATGTATGTATTACGCAATGACTCCCACAGTCTCACGTACCTAGTATATCTATTATAGTTGTTTCGTACTAGCTACGTCACACATTTGTCGCTAATGGAAAACCACTTTGCCGACGAACAGCCGTTAAAATTGACGTGGAATTCATGGAAACAACAAGGTTGTAAAAGACAAAAAAAAAATTTTGGTATATCATATACATCTATACAGGGTGATTCTTTTATTGTTAACGCTCATTTTTCAATAAGCGTCAACTTTTTCAATTTTTCTTTCAACATTTTTAGATTTCTGATTTTCTTAAGCTATACAACATTTTAATTTTTTCACTCTTATATTTAATAGTGAAATCACTATTAGTTTTTGATTTTTCAAATGGCAAACTATATTTAATATATCATAAAATAATAGGACTATTGTTTTATGAACTTAAATGTTAAAATTATTATTTTTCATTTGACCGTTAACGAGTTATACCTGCTCAAAATTGGGTGGTTTGAGGTTTTCAGGTGTTAATAATAGAGATTATTATAGAGATTTATTTTTGTGAGTCGTCGATTAGCGTGCATCCGAATTGCATGCCAAAAAAAAAAAAACATAAATTGGGATGTCCCAATTGCATGCCATCAGATTATCAGGTATCAGCAATAGTTTATTTACTGTTCACTTATTATATTAGGTATAACTTGAACTTTTTTTTTGAACTTTTCTAATTTAACTTACTTTTCCACTGTAAGAACGGGCTTTTGTTACATTTAGTTTAGTATAATAAAGTGAATATATTATTTTACATTTGTAATGATATATTTTAAATAAATAATTATAATAATAATATAAAATTTATTTGGATGTCGGCAACACAATATTTGCTAATTTTTCTACAAATGAAATTCTACTAATTTCATTATTTTGAAGTTATGCATCATCACTGAACTTTAAATTTTTCTTTTTCCAATGTTTATAGACGTCTATTATTTAAATTTGAACTACACATTTTTATATTTATATATCACATTGTACTTGTTTTAAAACATCAATTAAACATAAATTAGAAAAGTTCAAAAAAAAGTTTAAGTTTTACCTAATATAACAAGTGTATAATAAATAAGCTATTGCTGATACATGGCATGCAATTTGGACAACTCCCTTTATGAGGTGGCATGCAATTCGGACAGACCCCTTTAAGAAATCGCATGCAATTCGGATGCAGCCGTCGATAATAACACGGACAGATTATACATGACGTAGTAACAATAATAACCTACAGTTACAAAGTTCATCACTGCGCTGAATGATAGTCTACAACAAGTTTATTACACAAGAAAATAATAAATATGTACCTATTATAATTATTTACTACCCATGTGACTAGGTACTGGTCTTCATAAATAAGAAGTATTATAAAAATCGAATACCACCAAACTTTAAGCAGCTATAAATGAAAAATAATAATTTTAACGTTACAATTTATAAAAAAAATAGCCCTATTATTTTATGATGTTTATTTTAAACATAGGTTGGCATTTGAAAATCAAAAACTGATAGTAGTTTCGTTATTAAATATAAGAGTGAAAAAAATTTAAATGTTGTATAGTTTTAGAAAAGCATAAAGCTAAAAAATTTAAAAGAAAAAATTTAAAAAAGTCAACACTTAGAATAACGAGTGTTTTATGATAAAAAAAAATCACTCTGTATATTATACAATATAATATACATTTTACTGTAATATTTTGTATATGATAAATATATAAAATATTCAAAGTAGTAATAGGTACTGTCTGGCATATGTGCGTATCTCGTGTTTACTTGTTTATAAATATTTCATCTGTCAAATAGTATTTTACATTCACTGAATGAAAAAATTCTACCTTGACTAAATAACTAAATTATTCCACTTTTAAAATAGTACATTTCGTCAATGAATACTTTTATTATTCAGAATAACCTCTAACATAACTATTTAGTTACCTATCCATCTAAACGAACCATTATCAGTTTTACTACTATATTAGGTAAGTATAATAAAAACATCTAACAGTTTAAATGATCAAAATAATTTGTAATTAAGTTCATTTAAATCAATATTTGAAAAAACGGGTAAATGGGTACCGCTCTGCTGTACATTATGTGCCATGTAGATCACTATTATACATATAGGAGTGTTGAATTTGAATCCAATGATAGGTATCATTGTATACGAAAAACGATTCTGAACGAAGATGATTATTGTCAGCCTAGAATATAATGTTCAGTGGTTGGTGAAAAAAGTGATTATTATGTTTTAATGGGCTGAATACGCCGAAATTTCAGTTATTTTATAATTATCGTAAGCTAAACTTCTGAAAAATCTTGTATTCAATTTTCAACTCTTAGTTGCTTATACAAAAATTTTTATGAATAACAAAACAATTTGCAAATATTTATGATTTTGACGACATTTTGTGAGCATTTGAAGTTTAAATGCTAATAAAAAAAAAGTGTACCTATGTATTCTTATAATTTTTAAATCAATTTAATACTGTAAAGAATAAAGAATAGCTTATAATATATATATATTTTGAATTGTAAGAGTAATATTAGAATAAATTATAAAATTATAATATAAATATTTGGTGAAAGTTCAAACATTTATGGCTATTGCCTATTGTTAACAACAGTTGAATTAAAAAAATTACAAAAATAGTTTGGGAATAAATCGATATTCTACAAGTGAATATTTTTTCTAAACATTTTTAAAAAATTAATTTAAAATTTGAGTAAAATTCTGTTTCATTATTATAAATTTAAAATCGCATTAAGAATCATAAAATTATATAACATAATAAATAGAACATTTCTTATATACTTTTAAATACAAAATAATTTGTAATTTGTAATTTTAGATTCTGAACGAAGTTATGAATGTATTGATTTTACGATGATGTGTTTTTTTTTTGTGTACAGCATAACTTGTCGAAATAATACTTTAATTTCAAACTTTGGGGGTGGTTTCCAATGGCAAAGTGAATATCCTTGGCACGTTATAGAGGTCAAAAGTAAACATTTTCAAACAGTTTTCAAACAAATCGAGAAAAACAAAAAAAAAAGTGACGGAAAATCGGAAATTTTTACTCAAAACCATTATTCCTCAAAATAAATTTTTTTATACACTTGTTACTCAAAAACGAATTTTTTTAAATACTTTAAATTTTCATCAAATGTTTTTATTAGTGTTATCAATGTACAGTTCAACCTTAAAAATATAGAGGCTCTTTTTCAGCTATTTATAAAAACTGAAATTTTCGATTTTTCTGAATTTTTTTTTTTTATAAATATCGATAAAATCAAATTTAATATAAAGTTCTTCATAAGTTAGTATTTTAATGATTCAAAAATAATAAGAATACAAACGCTCAATACTTTTTATGAGCATTTAAAGTTCAAATATTAAAAAAAAAGTTGTCGAAAACATTAATATTAGTAAATTATTTTGTAGGTATAATTCATAATAGTTTTTGTATAAGTAGCTAAGAGTTGAAATTTAATATTATATTTAACATAAATTTGGCTTACAATAATTATAAAAAAACTTACATTTTGGTATTTTTAGGCAGATTAGATTAGTGTACACAGACACAAAAAAAACATCACTTAGTTCAGAATTTAAAAAAACACATACTTATTGTAAAATCAATACATTCATCACTTCAATTCAGAATCTAAAATCGAATTATTAAAATTCTAATTTCCTATTCTACTTTCGTGTACACATATACACACAAAAAAAAACAACAACAATAAAACACAAATAATTGTAAGATCAATGCATTAATCGCTTTACTCAGAATCTATAAACTATTTAGGTTAAAAATAATTAATATAAAATATCATATGCATTATATTAATTAATACAAATTTTATTTATAGCTTTGTAAACACCAAATAAAAAAAAAAGAAATGACTAAAAAATCTGAATTATAAAACTATAACACATAATCGTCCATAAATCATAATTATCAAACAGCTGTTTGACTTGAAATGTTGTTATATTATGCAAAATAAAGTTTTACGACAGTCCATACTAAAATATGCATACAAAATTAAATCATGGATCTGGGTATTATTTTAGTTTTTTATTTCAAATGGGTATGTGCATACCAAGCTGTCAGTGTTAGATAGCTGAAAAATAAATGGATTAATATATTTTATATACCCAACATCCGCTACACTGCATTTTGATTTAATCAATAAATTATAATACTTAGAATTATGATGTATGGCTTTTCACTCTTGTCACATGGCTATGGTTTAATTTTATTTTTTTGTATTATTTTTGAAACGACTTAATCAGTTTTCTTTAATGTCTTATCATTAATTAAGATGGTAGATTGTGTTTATAATACTACTATTCCAATTTATAAAAATATTATGTTCATGTATGTGGACGTCATTCCCAATGGATTGGGTCCGATAGTAGTAAGGTAGAGGAATCTGAATAACTGTGGCGGAATACAAAGTTGTAGTATATTTTAATTGTGATGAGTTTAGAATTGAAGACTAATTTATACACAGGTTACGTATGTATTACCACATATTTACATTTATGTGACTATTACAACACACTACCCGACACGATATAATTTATTAGACGAATTTTGAATGATTTATTATTTTTTTCTATCGAAACGGATACCCACGAAAATGTACACTTTTTAGTATAATATTTATAATAAGTATTGTGTTGATAATATAGGTAATATGAGATGCATAAAAGAAGTGTAACTAATTGTTTATTGTGAACGTATACCAAGGGAAAATTTTCTCTAATTTAGATTTAATATATATATTGAACACTTTTCTAATTTATTGAAGACTCTGAGTTGGGGGATGTGTGTATTGATTTTATAATGATGTGTCAATAATTTATATAGTATATAGTGTATACATAACAAGTAGATGAAATAATGTTTCAATGTTCAATTTTAAGAATAGTTTTGGACAGAAAATTAAATTTACTTGGTACTTTAAGATGTCAAAATTAAAAATTATCACGTTTTTTCAAAACAATCGAGAAAAAATGAACAAAAAATTATAGGAAAAAGAAAATTTCAACCAGTTTTCAGTAAAATCAATTTTATTATTTTTGGTGCACTTAATTCTACAATAAATAACCATAGATGATTTCAATTTTTATAAGTGTTTATGATATAATGATTTCTAAAATATTTGATATTTTCTTGAGTTATTAAGCGACAAATAAATTTTACAATTTTTGGTTTTTACAAAAACTGTCAATTGAAAATTAATTCAACCTACTATGTATGAATAATAAAATAAATTACTTAAATAGCAAAACTATAATATAAAATAATATACTTGGTTATTTTATTTTTTTCATAGATTGTTTCCGCTTAAATATCATGTTTCAGTGGTTTCATCATAGTGGTTTATTGTTTACTATTGAATTCAAATTTAACACATCCATCACAGCGATCCACTCTATACCTACCAAACAGTAAAGTGGTACCCAGTTGGTAATATTTTTGTTAAATTCGTTGATAAAAATTAAAAATTAAAAAAATTTGTCAGATGTTTAAAAATTATTATTATATTGCGATTTTAATGTATTCAATTATTTATCATAATACTACTTTTAAAGATAATTAAACATTAAACAAAACTCAATAAACAAACGATAAGTACACTTTTTTAATATTTTTAAAATGTTTAATATTTTGTATATTATGTAAATGAATGTAATAAATAAAGTAATAATTTGCATACAAAGATATTAAAAAATATTATATTTACCTATATAAATAATATTTAATGATATTAATAGTTGTAAATTTTGAGTTGCATAACTTAAAATCAATATAATGTTAAGTTTAAATCTATGAGGTTCATACGGTATTACTATAACATCAATATTTTAATTTATATACTATAATTATTTATTATCAGCGAAAAACAAGCGCTTATAGATCTATAAAATAATATAATATGCCAAGTGTTTTGAATATACTAATTTACGTGGTTGTTTGGAATGTTTGATATTTTAACATTAAAATCAAATAAGTAAATGTTATGAAAATTCTTCAGTTTTTTTCCCCGAACTTGTTTTTTATACACGATAGTTTTTGGGTGATAATATAAACATTTTTATGTATTCAATCACAAACATTAAATTAGTAAATTTAGTATCAAAAATATATGCAATCGTAACTAAGAAAACAAATACCTACAGAAAATGATTTTTTATCAAGAATATAAGACTATAGGGTAAATTTAGGTATATAACTAGTTGAAAAATAAAAATTATGACCTACTAAATAAGCTATATTATTAAACATATGTATATTATCTATTTATTTCCGACAAAGCTTTTGAAGCTAAATTTTATTTTATATGACACTCAATAAAAGTATAATACCTGTAAAAAATATGATTAACTTAGGTATTTTAATTTAGAATTTTCAGATGCAAGTAATTAATAATAAAAAAAAAAAAATGAAAAACTCTTTCCTTGTCATATGTTAAGTAAAATTAGATTTTTTTTTTAAATTTGAATATTTTAGCATTTACTTATCACTAAAATATTACAATATTTTTTTTCGTGGTAAAAACAGTAATATAATAATATAATTACTTATTTTGTTTTAATAAATTTATTTAAGCAAAATTTTTATCTAGCTAAGTATTTTAATTTTACACATTTTACAACAAAATTCAGATACATAGTAAAATTACACAAAGTACCTATTAAGGGGGAATATTTTGAAACTCAATATAATACTTATTTGATTGTATTATTAATTCTCTTAAAAATCATGGTTAATTTTAATATGAAAATCTCTCGATTGATTCAACTCACTCAAAGAAAAAAAAACTAAAACTACCTATTTACTAAGACTTATTTTCTTGGGAATATTAAATGTATACAAATTAGTACAATACAAAAATACATTTTTATGTATATTTATTTCTATAAAAAACAAATTTACATTGACAAAATTCATATTTATTGCATACGTACATATCATGACAATAATTAATATGAGTTATGTTTTACACTCAACTTTTAGAAACGAATCATTGAAAATAATAATTTAAGTTAGAAAGAAAAAATTTACTTTTCGTGCACTGGTTAAGGATGTTAACAAGACCAAAATTAATTAAGTTTGGAGTTGAAACGCTTAAGTCATTATGGTGTAATTAGGGATGGGTTTACCGGGACTACGATTTTTTTCTCCTTCCGTCTGGTAAAAGATAAAAGTTTATTACAATGGTGCACTGAAGATGAAAGAAGAGACCATCAATCACTCCGGATGACGACGGCCTAGATTTCTGTTTTGACTCGACTGCTGTGATTTTTTAACGCCCTTTCCCATCTTTTTTCTTCCCTTGAAAAAGGATAATACTTGCATTGAAAATTCTTAAATGTATCGGTTTACTTTTCATTGTGATAAATCGAGATTGAAAATAATGCAGAAAGGAAAATTTGAAATGATTTACCACCGATGGCTTTCTCACAACTTCCTTTTGTTTATTTTTTAGAATGCATTGAGACAAATCGTTAATTACACTCTGGTAATTTTGAAAAATAGTTTTATGTGTAGTGAAATTGTAAGAAGTATAAAATATGTGTAGGTACCAATATAAAGTTAAAATTAACACAACATATCTTATTTCCTTAACAGGTTTGACCTTTAAACATCATTTCATAGATACATATTATATATGTGACTTATATGTTATTATAATATTAAAATAATCGTTGGCAGCAAGATGATATTGGAAAACATTTTTTTTTATTTCCAGAACAAGAAATTCCAAAAAAAAAAAAACGAGTTGACAAAAAAAAAAAATGAGCAGAGAAAATTGTATAGTGGATTTTTTTACTATTTTTCCAAACAAGTCCTAGAGAGATTGATATAGAGTAAAGAGAAGTATTGGTATCCATGACATCGTTGCCTTATTTATGTGAATCTGATTGGCTGTGGTAAAAATATTACAGTCTATTTCAATTTTTCATCACTAACATTCAAACTTTGATAATTAAGTTTAATTAATACTTACACTGACATAATAATTCATTCTCTAATATTTATAATAATGTATATTATGCATATTCATTTATTTTTTATTCTGTTGACGTTGTAATTAGAGTGCTCATATATTTCTTCTAATTTGATAGGTATATAAAGGTTAGCTTAGCTTAAGTATATACTTAACCTAACCTATATATATATATCTTTCATGTTACATTTAATGAGACTCATTTGTGTTTTTTAAGCTTATAAAAAGCCATATTATCAAAATCAATACGTACCCTGAATAGTTTACAATTATGTGTTTCCATTTTCTCATTTAAATAAAATAGGAATACAAAAAATCACAATTAATAACCTTGTAATCTATAATAAATACATTTTTCAGAATTATGCTTACCTGCAGCACTGTTGCAGTGTGTAATATATAAATATATTATAATATAATACACTGAGGGTATTTTCTGTAAATAAATTACCTTCTCATCATATTCTCACCTTATCTTATCTCACTCTCATCTTATTCATCACCTTCTTATCATATTCAAACTTCCATTAAATAATATAAGATTATACATTACTTAGGTAACATATAAGCAATTTAACATAATATGATTTTATATGATTTAATTATTTTTCAATCATTAATATTAAAAATTATATAATATAAATAGAATAATTATTTAGTGATTATTAAATGGGTTAAATTATTATTAAAAAAAAAAAAAAGATTTTTCAGTAAATACGCTATTTGTCACAATTTTCACTTAATCCCACTTAAATTGATACAACTTTTACTCAAATAAATGTAGTGTTAAGTAAATATCAATAATAATAATTAATAACACATGTTTAGAAAATAAATTTAAAATATTTGATTAAAAATAAATTGTATAAGCCGTTAACGAAATACAATAAAATTATTTGCAATATCCAATGACTATTTTTTATTGGATAAAAAAATCTTAAGCCTTTAATAACAGTTATAACTAATAAGTATGATATATAATTAAATTGCATTAAATACGTCATGTTATGTGTAATATATTATCGGTATTACAAAACAGAATTTCCAGTTTGTCCCACAGTTAAATTGAGATTTGAGGTGCACTTATGGATTACTCTGTTGGTGATCGTAATGCGACTATGAATTACTATCTTTCTTATCATAGTATATTTGAAATATAAGGAGAGGTAAGAGGTTGGGAATTAAAATAGTAAACACAGAGTGGGTTATTCATGACACAGCATAGGTATAAAATATTGTATCATCAATAAAAGCTGGATAATGTATACATTATTGTTACATATTACTATCATATAACTATAACTATAATATTCAATATTTTTTGAGAATAAATGAATTATTTCACTTGTGGATACATAATATCATCTTATCGATATTAATCACATCAAAATAAATGTAGTCTAATACATCTTCTTGTTTTATTTCAAAAAAAGAATAATTCTATATACTTGAATTTGTCACCAATTGTTTATATATCTAATTGTCACTTTCTAGAAATGAAATAATTTTAAAAATATATAGTATTTCTCTTTTTATTATATATAGACATTTTGAATTCTCTCATTTAAGTTTTTAAGTGGGCAATTAAATCTATTAGTCTGACAATTATTTTTTTAAACTCGAATCATTTGAAATTCAAATTTAAATAAACTTCATCAAAACCACAACAATTTGCAAATTATTTTGTAGATAAAAAATGATAAAAATGTTGATATTCATAACTTCAAATTTAAAATAAAATATTGCTCATACGTAGTTCATACTAAATTCAAAAAAAAAAATCTAAAATAAACATATGTACACAATATTTTTTTTTATAAACATTTAAAATTTAAATTTGTACGAATAATTACATATTTAATCGAAGAATAATTATTATTTATAAGTTGTTCTATTGTAAATCAATAATTTTATTTGTGTGAAATTAATATGTTTACTTATATTATTAGGTATATGAAATAAAAAATTTCACGATGACATAATAACATCTAAAAAAACAACTTAGGAGAAACCTTGTATTAATGTTCAAGATTTTTAGGCATCCGAAATTTTTTTATCAACATTTCAAATTCATAGAACAAACGAAAATTTCAGTTGTCTATAAATAGCTCAAAAAATAAAAAATATTTTTTTTACTACACTAAAAACAATTTGTAAGAAATATTGTATACAATTTTCAAATTTTTTATTGACGTTTCAAAAAAGAATATTTAAAAAAAATCGAATTAAGCCAGAATATTTTGAAAATTTAACTGTGTATAGATTACGTTAATATAAATATTTGGTAAAAATTACAAGTATTTACAGAGATTAATTTTTAGGTTACAACAATATTAAAAGATCGACTGTTTTGAAAAGTGAGTTTAAACTTCTTACTTATGACTTCTAAAAAGCACCTAGAATATTCACTTTGCCATCGGAAACCACTCCTAAAGTTTAAAATTGAATCATTATTTCGACAAGTTATGGTGTACTCAGACACAAAACAAAAAATAAACACACACACACACACACACCACACACACACACACACACACACACATCATTGTAAAATCAATACTTTCATCACTTCGTTCAGAATCTAAAATATATTTAAGCATTTATCAATTTATTTTAGTAGAATCTTGTTAATTATATCTATTTTTATTAGTATTTATTGTACTATATAATCTTAAATTATCTATATAATAAGTAATTCTTTGTACACTATATATTGCCTTCGAGCGTTAAATAAATAAATTTACTGTACTTTACTAATAGTTAATAAAATCAACTACATATATTGGCTACGAATAAATAGTGTTCACAAAATTTTCCCCGTAAGTCAGCGATTCTAAATCACAAAAATTCCAGTATGTATTGTTCAAAATAATGAAATTTACAATACATATTATATATGTAATAAATTATAATAATATTATATAGTAATTTATTTATTTGAGTTTTTTAAAATTAATCATATTTAAAAGTATACTATATAAAATGTATAAAACATACAAATTGTTATGTAATACTTTTAATACTTTACAAAAAATGTCATAATCATAAGTTGTGATAAAATGATTTAATAATAAAAATTTGATAGTGAAAAATATGTATAAATAAATATAAGCGAAAAATTGAAGAGCAAAAATGTCTAAAATGTATACAAGTTTGCAAAAATGTAAAAAATGTACCTATGGTGTACCTATGTATCTAAATTTTCAGTGATTAAAAATTTTAAAAGAGTTTATTTTTTTCAATATAAAAAGTGTTCTTCAATAAATGTATCACGCAAGATTTAAGATATTTTATTCTTTATACAGATATGAAATTTAGATAAAAATTATATCGAAGAACCTAACTATCTACTACTACTCTAACTACTGGAAAATTCTTACTTTTGTCCTCTATAATGCACCAAGGATATTCACTTTGCTATTGGAAACCACTCTTGAAGTTTGAAATTGAAGAATTATTTCAACAAGTTATGCTATACCGGTGTTGTACGATTGAAAACGTTTTGCTATACATAGATACAAATGACAAAAACAATAAACAAAAAAAACAAACATCATTATAAAAACAATACATTCGTCACCTCGTTCAGAATCTAAATAATATATACCTCAATAAACCTAAAACATCATTAAAAATAAAAATGAAAAGTAACAGTTATATGTATTTGATTATTATGTTTAATAGGCACAATAGTATATACTATATAAGAAAGAATGGTACTTTAAGGGTTTGGAATTTTGATTCCTTTACCCGAGCCAACTGGGCAACATTTCCCCTTTAGCCAAGTGTTTGTTGGCGTTGGACCAAAGAAAATCCCATACTCTATACTAAATCAATCCTGGCTAATTATGTTCTTTCGATACTTTTATTACGTTGGGGATCGAAAGACCCCTTCCGTTTCGGGAAATATAATCCAGCCATTTCAATTCTATAGCTATATACACATATTATATCTATTACAATACAACAATAGTTACAGAAGTAATATCATCGGAACAGACTACTGAGAATATATTATAACCAAAAATTTAATTTTGAGTTATGACTGTAAAAAAAATATATTTTAACTGATTTCTTTTGAGTTTTAAAAATAATTTATTAGTCCTACTTAATAATTGCTGGTCCGCTAAAACTTAGTACTTAGGTATTTATTTTTAAAGTATGTATTTATGTGAGATATACAATACTTAAGTAGGCGAGAAAATAATAATTTTATAGGTTACTAAGTTGTTTTTTTTTATTTAACTTAAATCTACAGGTGTAATTTTTTCATTGCGTATAATATAGATTAATTGCGTATGATTATTCATATTATTCATATCGTGTGTGTGTATATTTTGTTTATTAAAGTAATACTAAACCATTTACAATAACTGATATTTTAATATTTAAGTTTGCATAAAATATAAATTAAATAAATAAGATTCAATTGATAAGTTGATGATTTTCGATGAATAAATTTCGTTTTTTAACCTAACCTATAAATTATAAGATATTTACTATAAAAAAAGACTAGGGCTGCAGAGGTTCACAAACTATGGGTCACGACCCACAAATGGGTTATGATTATATTTTTGTATTAAAAATAAATATATATTTTTTGTTGTAAGCAACTGATTCACTAAAAAATAGGTCATTCCTTGATATTGTGGGTCACAAAATTTCCAAAATTTCCAAAATGGGTCGTACAATAAAAAGTTTGGAAACCTCTGCATTAAACAGTATGAAACTTGCTTTTTAAAAAGTGGTAGTTGCATATTTATTAATAGGCATTATGTTGTAAATGCGATTTCCAATAAAATCGAAAACCTTTTAAAAGGTTTTTTTGGCCAAAATTAAGAATATTTGTTTAATGCATATCTCGTATTAATATTATGATTTAAATGATGTAAGATTATATGTTTTTTATATATATATATATTATACCCTAATATTATAACCTATATATATATATGTATATATTATACTTGTTTTAAAATATACATTTTTAATATTCAAAACATAAAACTCTTTATACAACGTTTCTGTTGGATATTTATATTGTCTATAACTTTTTTTTCATAATAATTTTAATTATAGCGTTTTGACACCTTCGTAGTTGAATAAGAACATATTATTATCATAGACTCCATCCCAACCTACTATACCATACGTGATTTGAGATTCAACTAATGATAAGTAAAGTACTACCAGGGGGTTGTCACTTTTGGGTGGCAGGCCGATAACAGATAATCAGTCGCCATTTTATTGGAGGTTGTTTTTATCAATTTTAGGTAGTGATTAGAATTAAATTAAAATAATGTAAAATGTAGACGTAAAGTAAAAACTACAGAATCTAATTAAAATGATGGTAAATCATTAAATCAAAAATCAAACAGAATTTCGGACTTCTGTTGAAGAAATTTGTAACGTAGACGTATGGTTTGGAATATTGAATTAATAAAAACTACCTCAATTAAAATGGCATCTTATTTTTTTTTTGGCCCTATCTTACAATGTAATTTGTTATCAGTGTCCATTTTGATTATTCTATTCTGTGGTACTTCTAATATAGGTATACTAGTATAATAACTACTATAAGAATTAAGAACAACTTATAAGAATTTTTGTATTAAATTTATTTGGGTATCCAAAATTTTTTATCGACATTTCAAAATAAATTGCTTAGAATATTAGAAAAATATCAAAAATTTCAGTTGTCTGTGAATAGCACAAAAAAGCAATAATATTTTGAAAATTTAAGTGTGTATAGATAACACTAATAAAAATATTTTGTGAACATTTCAAATATTTACAGTACTTAATTTGTTTTTGAGTTACAAGTGTATAAAAAATTTATTTTTTTGGAAGAATGGTTTTACGTAAAAATTCTTATTATTTCGTCACTTTTTTTTCACCGATTTTTTTTTAAATTACTGGAAAATTCTTACTTTTGATCTGTAAAAAGCACCTAGGATATTCACTTTGCCATTAGAAACCACCCCTGAAATTTCAAATTAACGCATTATTTCGACTTTTTATGCTGTACATAAACACAAAAACACACACACACATCATTGTAAAATCAATACATTTATCACTTCGTTCAGAATCTAGAATCGAACTATTAAATATTCCTTTCATGTTCACGGATGAAAAAAAAATGAACACACACTTTATTGTAAAATTAATATATTCATCAGAGTCTAAACTATTTTAAGCATATATCAATATATTTTAGTAGACTCTTAACCAGTTTTATATATTTTATAAATTAAAATTATGGTTTTTTATACTCAATGGCAACTGAGATGGCTAACCTATATTTCAATTTAAAAAAAAATTGATTAATGCAACATTTTATGAGCAAGTCAACAGATTTTTATTATTATTTTTTTAAAATATCACTACGATTATAAAATATTTTGTTAGTTAATGACTATTGGAAAATATTCCACGTTTTATTTGAATGAATTAAGTAATATAAGTAATCATTATGGTTTAGTATATTATCGTATTATAGTTTACGTTTTGGACAAGTGAATTTGAAATTTAAATACATATAGTATTTATTATTATAGAAAAAATAGTAGACATTATAATATTAATATGTCAAATTATAGAATTGCTTGAAAATAATATTTATTTAATGAACAAATAATTGGTAAATTCAATATATTTTAATATTACTAAAGGTGTAATTTAATATTAGATATAATATTGTGTAAATAATATATTTATAATTTTAATGATTTTCTGTTACAACGAAATAGTTATAGGTACTCAGTTATTGAGTCAAAAAGGGAGAAAAAGAGGATGGATGACTATAAATACATATGCACTGTTTTATGTATACGATAATAATGTTGATAAATGAATAAAACAGACGGCCTTTGTGGCTCAAAACTGTCAGCAACATTCGTTGATTTATGGAGCCTCCTGGGCTAATATATATTTCTAACCCTACCCTCGCGTGCATACTCCGTGGTCGACCATATAGTTTTTATCGAATCTCTGCGTTCAAAAACGCCCTACCTTCCTCTTCACATGCTCCTACTACTGCTTTTACACAAATCCACGTGGCACACACGCTCTGAACCTGCGCCCCTCTATCATTACACAATGTAAATGACCCCATTTGGTTTTTATAATATTTATCCTCGGTTGACTGTTATTGGCTCGGAAACTCCAAAAACAAAACACAATTGTTTCCAATGTTAATAAATTTGTGTTTAATAAACCTATCCAAATTAGTGGGGTCATTCGGCAATGAGTTATGGCACTAAATACACTGTACGCTGGCTCACACTCATAAACAAATATCTTGATATTCGTTATTAATTATTATTCTTTTTTTTTTCAAAACTATATAATCCGTTTGTGACTTATGAACGTTTAAATAATCATTCAATTCACTTCTACTGGGCAATTTCTCAAACCCAAAAATAAAAACCAGAAGTCAAAACAAAATTTTATGTCGATTTAACAATATTCATAACGAATATAACTAATAAGAACTAATAAGTATAATAGGCATACTAATCAGACCTATCCTATCACTACCCACCCCAAACGCTGAGTCTATAATCTCTATTTCGATGCTCTATACTACTATAGAGTATAGGGTACAAGGATAGGAAAAGAATAATTATGAATTACCCAGTAGCAGTAAATTGAATGAATATTTAAATGTTCATAAGTTGTAAACGAATTACTCAAATTAAGTACTGTTAACGTTAAAATTATTATTTTTTTTTAATATGTTTTTTATAGCTAACCCTGTACACATTATACATTATATTATAGTAGATATGCTATTAATATATACTACTATTTAAAAATATTATATTATATATTTAGATATAATTTTCCTTTAGAAAATTATTGAATTAAATAAATCAATTATTATAGCAAAAAATCTAAGTACATGTTATGAAATATGAATCATATTATACAGAACTTAAGGTTAATAATTGTTAGGTGCATTATACTAGAATATAATTCTTATCAGTATTGAAATAAAAATAATTCTTTGTTAAAAATATATATTTTTGTAAACGACGTTAGAATTATTTAGTATCAGGTTATCTAACGATAATTTTAAGTTATTCAATTCGATTTAATATAATTTGGGGTTTGATATAAACAAAAATCATGGTAAAAATAAAACAATAAGTGATAATTATTACTATATTGGGAGTATCATTGTATAATATTATCGTTATTTACAATATTGTTTAATGTAATATAGCAAAATATTATATTTTTTTATAAATTTTTTTTTCGTTTTTCATTTTTTATATAATTATTACTCTTATATATTTACGCATATAAACTTATCGATGTTCTTCACCAGTAAAATGTGTGGTTTATCGAATACGTTCATTGGATCTGGAACTTCAACAGTAAAAAATAGGAAGTCTTGTTTTCTTTTGTCGAAATTATTCTCTCAGTGATTCGAATAGTTTTCTCGCAATTTCTCACAGTGGTACCAAGAAGAGACAAAAACTACCCTTTGTTTACAAAGTTTCAACTTTTAGTGCCTAAATGATAGTCAGAGTGAATGTGTATTTTGTATTAAACTTTTCTTCTTTCTACCCCACGGGGGCTGTTTAGAAAAAATAAAAAATATTTTATCAAGCGTAACTAAGACAAAAACATGATTGATAGATACATTGGTTAGCGAATTGATGTCTCATAAACCAAACTTTATAATATGATGTACATTTTGATTATATTATTATAATAACTTTGAATTATATATATATATACTCGTAAAACAAACATCCATATAACTTTTTTACTGTGCGCAATGCTGAAACTCTCTAACTTGGAAGTCCTCAAATTTTTCACGGTATGACTCATTTTAGAGGTATACAACATACTAATGACTTTTTTTTGTTTCATTGTTTAACGCTATTTTTGCTATGATTAACTAACAACGTTGTATTAGTGACATATCATGGTCACTACTCACTTGTAATTGTCACAAGTAGGTGCATATTTAAATCTTTTCTCTTCGTTATAAATTTCATTCCTATATCAAGAATAAAATATCTTGAATCTTATAATACAGAGTGATAAATTTATTGAAGAACACTTTTTATATTGAAAAAAATAAACTCTTTTAAAATTTTTAATCACTGAAAATTTAGATACATAGGTACACCATAGGTACATTTTTTACATTTTTGCAAACTTGTATACATTTTAGACATTTTTGCTCTTCAATTTTTCGCTTATATTTATTTATACATATTTTTCACTATCAAATTTTTATTATTAAATCATTTTATCACAACTTATGATTATGACATTTTTTGTAAAGTATTAAAAGTATTACATAACAATTTGTATGTTTTATACATTTTATATAGTATACTTTTAAATATGATTAATTTTAAAAAACTCAAATAAATAAATTACTATATAATATTATTATAATTTATTACATATATAATATGTATTGTAAATTTCATTATTTTGAACAATACATACTGGAATTTTTGTGATTTAGAATCGCTGACTTACGGGGAAAATTTTGTGAACACTATTTATTCGTAGCCAATATATGTAGTTGATTTTATTAACTATTAGTAAAGTACAGTAAATTTATTTATTTAACGCTCGAAGGCAATATATAGTGTACAAAGAATTACTTATTATATAGATAATTTAAGATTATATAGTACAATAAATACTAATAAAAATAGATATAATTAACAAGATTCTACTAAAATAAATTGATAAATGCTTAAATATATTTTAGATTCTGAACGAAGTGATGAAAGTATTGATTTTACAATGATGTGTGTGTGTGTGTGTGTGTGTGTGTGTGTGTTTATTTTTTGTTTTGTGTCTGAGTACACCATAACTTGTCGAAATAATGATTCAATTTTAAACTTTAGGGGTGGTTTCCGATGGCAAAGTGAATATTCTAGGTACTTTTTAGAGATCAAAAGTTAATAGGTACTCTCCAACAGTTTTCAAAAAAATCAAGAAAAACAAACAAAAAGGGATGGAAAAACGGGAATTTTTACGCAAAACCAGTTTTCGACCAAATCGATTTTTTTAAATGGTGCTAACTCAAAAACTAATCACTGTAAATACTTGAAATTTTCACCACATGTTTATATTATTGTTATTAATACATGGCTAAATTTTTAATTTGTCTTCTTTTGAGCTATTTATAGACAACTGAAATTTTAGATTTTTCTGAGAATTTTTTTTTTTGAAATGTCGGGAAAAAAATTTTGGATAACCAAAAAAACTTGAAAACTTAATACAAGGTTCCTTATAAGTTGTTCTTATTGTAGCTAAAAAAAATTAAAAATTCGTTAGTCACAATTTTTTTTATAAGTGTTTATAGTTCAAATTTTTATAAAATCTGTCGAAAACGCGAAAATTTGCAAGTAATTTTGAAGTTGAAAAGCCATAAAATTTTTTGTGTTAATAACTAAGAATTGAAAATACAACACTAAGTTTTCCTTAAATATTCCTTCAAGTATCTATAGAGAAAACTAGAAGTATCATTATAGGAAAACTTTTAAGTGCGTTTGAATTTTAAATTTTTACGAAATCGCCTAACGATTACGATTATTTATCCTCAAACAATTTTAAATATTTGTTATTATTCAAAAAGTATAAGTCGTAGATACTTGAAAATTTTACCAGTTATTTAAATAGGCATTTTCTTTACATGATTTAATTTTCAAAATATTTTGAGTTTTTTTGAGCTATTTATAGACAACTGAAATTTTCAATTTTTCTGAAAATTTTTTTTTAAAGTGTCGATAAAATTTTTTTTGGCCCTATCAAAATACTTGAAAATGTAATACAAAGTTCCTCATAAGTTATTCTTATAGTGATTAAAAAATTATAAGAATACATAGGCACAATTTTTTTTTATTAGCATTTTAAATTCAAATTTTGACGAAAATTCGTCAAAATTATGAATATTTGCAAATTATTTTGTAGTTCAAAATTCATAAAATTGTTTGTATTTATATCTAACTTTAAATATTCTAGACTGACAAATCATCTCCGTTCAGAATTGTTTTTCACATACAATGATACCTATCATTGCATTCAAATTTAACCTACCCTAGTCCGAGGTCCACCCCACCACCTAATGTACAGCAGAATGGTACCCACTTTGCCCGATTTTTTATTTGAGCTTAGAGTCCAGAATATATTCCAGTCATGTTCATAGCTTATTATTGTGTCCAACCCATTTAAATCCACAAACTTAAAAATATTATCAGCTGAATCTTTAGATTTATGACCAATATTTGTTAAAAATATTAAAAATCTTTTTACAGGTTCCCTATTTTATTTTACATGCCGTAAGATGATAAACATTTGATCACAATTAGAAATATCCAGAGAAGAGTCGACTACAATTGAAAAATACTTTAATTAATAACTGTGTAAATAGTCTCACTGTAACTGATTTCTAAATTATTTTTCATTAAAGAATACTCCTTTGTATGGTAGGTAACTGGTGAGAGCACGGTTCCAGACATGACTTTGGTGATGGGCACTGTTTGCGACAGGTACAGACAATAATAGGCCGTGTGCCTGGTTGCGTAACGCCTTTCTTACGCACTGTCGTATACTCCGATTGCTCGAACGTATACCAAAATAAAGAATAACCAAAAATAACGTAAAAATATTTTGTTTGCATGCGGCGACCAGTGGTGATCAAGTCACGCGATCACCACCATTTACCCTCTTGCTGCCTTAGCCATATTCGTTATATTTTATTAATCTTACAATCGAATTACTATCGATTATTCTATTTAACCTATTTGAATGTGTTTTCTATATTGTTTAGTTTATTTATTAATATTTCTTTTTATTGCATTTTGCTTACTATGTTAATTGAAATATTACAGTACATTGACACTAACTTACATAATTATTATTTTAACTTATTCGTGTGTACTTTTAATATTGCTTAATTTATTTATTTAGTTTCACTATTTTACTTATTACCTATGTATGGTTATTTTCTTAACTTAATTCTTACGTACACGTACTAACATCTTTTATTTTGATTAAAATTCATTAAAGCCTAATACAACAGCACCTTTTATTACACACCGATTGACTTGTGTAAAATGTATGTATATGTGTTAATAGCACTTAACAGGAGGTGGACAAAGTCGCCGTGCAAATCCCGTGAGCGCTAGTGTGTGAGTGGTGTGTGTACGTGTGTAGGTATATTCGTATATGTATTTGTGTGTATACTTAGACTAATGGGTAATAGGTAACTGATTAAAAAATTATAACTCAAAAGAATGTGGTAGTAAAATAAAGTATAATAAAACAAGTATAATGAAATTACAGCCTTTTTGGCCCAACAAAATAAAATATATATATATGACCCTTTTGGCTCAATAATAATAAATAGTAATACAAAAAAAATCGGTGCTCGGCTGGTCAGATGCTACTTAATCTACAATGATCCACAGTTTTCACACACAAAAAACATGAAATAAATAATAATATGATATATCATACACAAAACAAAACAAATGAAGACAGGT
This sequence comes from Aphis gossypii, assembly GCF_020184175.1. Classification (NCBI taxonomy): domain Eukaryota; kingdom Metazoa; phylum Arthropoda; class Insecta; order Hemiptera; family Aphididae; genus Aphis; species Aphis gossypii. The sequence goes on from NC_065531.1 coordinate 88,589,393, forward strand.
AGCGATTAGTGCTAATAAAATATAAAATTAGTGGCGATTATCGCACACAATAGGGGATGTAAAAATCTGATGCCGGCATGCCACCCAGGATGATTTAATCCTTTAGCCACCCTAAAATGTCTCTGTATGTGAAACATAATATGGGAGTCTAAACACATACTCGTACAAATCAGCTAGAATATTTGTAAACTATTATAGTAAAGCGAAATAGACACGCTCACGCAATATATAATGTATTTACCTTCTTTTCGCTTATAAGCGATTTACCATTCATTTAGATATATTTCGCATACGGTCTGGATAACCCTCTTATATGTATATACATGCTTACTCATATATGTATATAAAGATTTTATTATAAAGTAAATTAACCTAATCTTATCTTATTTGATTGTCAGGTTTGATTTATCAGATATTCGATAAACGCGGCAATAGATTTAATACTAATTAAAGACACAAATAATTTTATACTATTGATATTAATATAACACTTTTATTAACACGTAAAATACTATTTGCCATTTGGTGATACATTTTATTTAGCCCTTAACGTATGACCGCTACCAAAGCCATGGGCGCCCATTGGGAGGGGCAAGGGGGGCACTTGCTCCCCCCCTGGACAAAAAATATTAAAAACTTGTAACTCAATAAATATTACCATAATATAATTATTATCTTTACATTTGAGAATTTTTTATTTTGACCCCCCCTAAAATTTTACTTATGGGCTCCCATGACCAAAGCCAACGCAGGGAAGGTGACGTTTTGTCCAAGTTCCCGATGGTCGATGGGTATCGTTAGAGGATGAGATTGTTTATTTTAGATAAAGACATAACAATATATGACCATTGACCACATATATGCCCATAATCATATAAATACCCATGTGGCCATAATATAATAGCATGGTGTGTATATTAAAGATTATGATGATGTCACTCTTTTTAGTATTAGTTAGTTATGAGAAGTGGCTATTATTACACTATATAATAAATAACCAATAACCTAATCATTTTATTTTTAGGAAGATCACATTCTAGAGGTTATACCATGTTCCGAGAAGGCACGCCAGCATCCGAAAGTGTTCGCATGTTTGCTAAGACTGGGCGCAGTGACAAATTGGATGATGGCAGCGGTGAAAGTTTTAATGGAAGGAATGGTGGAGGGGACGCCGAAGATACTATACTGAATACATTTGTGGCGCCCAGCGTATCAACAGGAGCTGCTTGGACTCAATCGCAATTCTTCGTGGATGGAAACCACTCTAGGGTGAATATTTATTAATAAATGAAAAAATTATAATAATAAATGAAAATAATGAATGATTTATCAATTAAAATCTCACTGTATAGTTATTTTATGATTACGTTAACGATATATTAAAGAATTTTAATAAGGAACTAATTAAGACTGAAATATATATATATATATATATATATTTAGGTAATATTTCAAGAATAATGAATATTTAAAATAAATAACACAGTTAATACATATTATACTTATAAAATATTTATCATAATAATATACTAATAACAAGTACCTAACTAATTCACAGATAATGTAGTCTATAAAATTCAAACAAACACAGGTTAGCTAAATATTCCTCATAATCCATGTGAACTCCTAATAGTCCTAACACCGGACTAAGAAAAAACCTAACCTAACCAAGAAAAAATAATATTATAATCTATCCATTTGTGGCGCGTAAGTGTTTGGTACCGCGGTTGTAGCACAAATTTGCCAATCGGTCCAAAATTTACTGCCAACATGTCGTTGTCAATCTGACTCCGTGTGAGGAAAGATTTTTGTGGAGGCTAAACAGGCATGTAAACACATTAGTTATCAATAATTTTACTAGAGTATAAACAAATTTCCGTGGTGTGAATTTTTGAAAAATTTGGGTAAGGTCATAAGTCACAACTAATAAAAAATATTAACACTTAACATGTCCACAACCTTAGATAGGTAAATCGTAAATGTATAAAAATAATATAAAAATTAAATTAACATTAAACATTCCTACTTTACATTAACTACTCTAGATTAAACATATTTTTGGACTATGGATGTTAATATTGTATAACTTTTTTAAAAAATATTAATTTTTATACTTATTTTTGAAAATATGTTAATTTTTAATTCATATTTAATTCTTTTAACATTGCATGGAAATGACATGGTTCATCACATGATTCATATTAAAAAAAATTTAATTTACCAATTTAGGCTCAATAAAATCTCCATAGCTCTACTTATAAAAATAGTAATAATCAATAACTTAATACACTTTGAAAAAATATAAAATTAACTATCAATATTTTCATCAACAAATTTAACAAATGTAGAAGTAGTTAGTCTTGATATTGCATACTTTTTTTTTATCAGAATGCAATTAAAAAATATATATATATTATATATATATATATATATATATATATATATAATTATATTTGAACGTTCGTAAGTTGGAAAGGAATTACTCAAATTAAGTAGCTACTGCAAACGTTAAAAATATTATTTTAATATTTTTTATAGATTTTCGTTATCGAAAATAGGAATTGCTATTTGAAAATCAAAAGTTGGTAGTGTTTTACCTAATAAAGGTGGCAGTTAAAATTATCAAAATTATAACACAGTGTAAAACAGTAAAACCTAGAAAGTTAAAAAAAATTATTTAAAAATTCCTAATGCTCGCCTAGATAATGACTGGTTCATGATAAAAAAATCTCCCTATATAATATAATAAGAACAACAATGAAGTCCACATATTGTACAAATACTTTGTTATAATACCTAATCTTCATTTTTTTCCTTCATAGAATAATAATAGATTTTTTTCTCATTTTAAAAATTCTTTAGTAGGATTTCAAAGTTATTTCCCTGGTGACTAATTATTTGATTATAGAGAGAGTAGGTTAGCTAACCTAACCTAACCTACAGCATGATAGCAGCAGATGAAAGTAGTATAAAATTTTAAATAATAAAAAAAAATATCGAGCATTTACACCATCTCTGCAATTGTTCGAGTGTAAATTCATTTTGTTTATTTTATCTGAGTTTTTTATTTCCTATTCCACCGCTCTGGCTCGGCTCGATACGAGGAATTAATTTTCCGCCGATTACCCGATGATTTCTCCTTCAACTACCATCAGATATAATTATAAATTATAATATATTACCTCTACTACCAACATTAAACACCTCTAATAACTGGTATAATTTAAAATCCAAAGAATTATTCCAAGGAATATTATTTAAGTTATTAAAGCTATTTCTAAAAAATATATAAACATGTATGCATAAATAATGAATATCAATAATAACAATACGCCTAAAACAGTTTGATGATAGTATACCTAATCTTGGGTAGGTGTACATAATGTAAGTATATGCTTAATGCTGTCATATTGTTCGGATTAGTATAATAAAATATAAGTATGGCAAAAAATTATATATTACCTGTTTACAATATACTTCATTAAAGACAAAACCATATACCTTGAACGTATTTATTTATTATATCATCTACGAGCAAATGTCCTTTTATAAAATTTAAAGTAAGCAAAAAAATTTCAACCTTATAAAAAATGATGAATACTAGAATAATATTTAAATAACATAAAAGTATAAAATATTAAATAACATTAAAAAAATTCTAGTAATAGATAAACTAAGAAAAGTTATTTAGAAATAATATAGAATTATTTTAAAAATTATCACAAGTATTATTAAAAAAAAAAAAACAATTAGGTATATAGAAAATTGTATTGGTTGATAAAAGAGTTAGGTTAGAAGAAATGAGTTTGTTCCATTAATTTTTAAGTTAAATGTCTTAAAGTTTTGAGACCAAACAAAAGAACCAAATAGGAACTAACAAATGAACTAAAAAAATGTTTTTTAACATTTAGAATTGATGGATTTATAAGCTATTTTTTCAAGACTACTTAATTACTAATTTTGATGCACACATCATTTTCAAATGACTTCTTAAGTTTTTAATTGAATCTATAATTCTATAGTAATATATAACTCGCTCTTATTTACTTCATTATTTTAACTGTATTTATTATTGTTATGATTGTCCAAATTATAAAATCCAAATAATTATTATCCAGGTTTCATTGATGTCACGAATGATTCCATCTCCGGATTGGTTTATTGGTATAGATTCATTTGATCTTTGCGTGAATGGTAACTGGCTTGACAGCATCACTATTGAGGTTAGTATTATATATTTATATTATCATACTCAGTATCAAATACATTAAATACTATCAGTAGACCGAATTTATTAAAATATAAAATATAGAATACATATTATTTTAGAAAATATATGTGTGTTTATACAAACAAGTTGCATGATAAACTTTGTAGTTTATACATAGTATAGTATAAACTAGGTACCCATTTGTATGGGTAAATAAAACAATTTATAAAAAATAATGTTACCTATCTAAATAATGAAAAGAAAGCACGTAATTTTGCAAAACAACAAATGGTATTGCTATTATAGTAGTTATATTTCAAAATACATACATTAAATAAATACAATCGTCGCCGCTTATTAGACTCACTCCAAAGCTACAACATTTAAGTCTATTAACCAAATGAGTGAATGAGGCATATGATCTCCAATAAAATAATGAAAAAAAAATCCTTGTTTACTTAAAAATATTTATTGAGCTTTTAGGTGTTATGTGCAATCCTTTTTAATTAAAAATAAAAATAAATAAAATATTGTAGTGATCTAGGAGTTGTATTATACGCACATTTTGGTGATATATTTTTATCTAAAAACACTAAAAAAACTTCACTAAAAAACCATAAAGATCAGATCAGATTCAAGGAGTACAGTAGAATTTTATTACTACTCAAACAAAGTATACAATTTTATCGATCAGAAACACTTTATTAACAATAAACAATTAGTATTAAAAACAAACACTACCTTTTGGTTCGTACGACGACTGAACGTCTTATGTTTAATCGTTGTACTTGCGTTTTAGTCGAATTTCTCGACTACAACGAGATAGTTCTACCTCTGTGGGTGTGAATATGTTATATAGTATAATATTTTATTTCACTTTGACATATTTGATTCACAGACCTGACCTATCTTCATATTATCTTATTTGCTAAAAATATCCTTACCTATATTATTATGGATACATATTACATATACTATAAATAATTAAATTGACAAATGTTTACAATACATGACATTAGGTAAGTACCTTATTAATTTTTGATAAAAACCTATATTGAGTTGATCTCTAGGAAGAGTGATTTTTCCTTTTCGGTCAACTTCGTAGTAATTTATCTGTACGCTTTATGATACTCCAATACTTCAAAATCGCTTCTTTACTAGGTTATCCGTCTACTAAGAAAATACTGATACCATTTATAGCACATTTGTTTAGTGTATTCAGTGTATATACATATTTTATTTATTTATCTAATTTTCAAATGACCCCATTAACCAGTGATTTTTTTCTATTAGTATACATGCAAATCGAAACCAACAGTTTTAAGCCTAATGGGTGAATGAAGTCAATTTATCACGAGTTCAAGGTTTGGAGTCCAAGCGGCGACTACTGTTATTAACGTTTAAAATTTGTATCGGTTCATCGTTATATATATGAAAATAATATTTTGTGTTGGTTTTCTGAATGACTTATAACCATATCAATGAATAGAAAATTAATTATTTTTAAATAATATGTTCCAAAGTATATTTTATTATAAAATAAATATTCAATTCTGAGAAATGAGAATCTCGAATTCATCATTACCTCAATTCAATGTTAGATATAAATATTGTAAATTTTATATTCTATATAATATATAATATATTACATTATTATTGTAATTTAGATATTAGTATACTATGAAGTATGCATCCATCAGGATTTAAATTGTATATGAAGTGTATAAAATTGAAAGAACACATTTTTATATAAATATACAATGGCATACCCAATGTAATTTAATATTAGAAAATATGTGTGACAAATATAATTTAAAAATAACGATAATATTAATAAATTATTTGTCACAAAGAAGAAAGAAGCCAGAAGTAAATATTTGGTTAAAACTGATTTTAAATTAGCAAAAACAAATTTAATTTAAATGTTAACCTAACCTAACCTAACCCTTCTTCTGTAATGTAAGTGTATAACATATTCCTAATTTATTTCTGTCTTAGTACAAATTATGTACCATGGATATAAATTTTAAATAAAATGATAATAATACATAGTAGGAAATAAATTCGAAGGTTAGATTTAGTATCAATTTCACTGCTTTTCAGTATTTCAGTAATATAATTTGGATAGAATAATATTTTGAAAAATAAATAATAATAGTATTAATTATTTAACTTTGAGGATGTTTTTTTAAAATAAATTAAGCAATGAACCATCTTTAATCAACTTCATTATTATATCAATAGATTCAATACAACTATTAAATTTTAATATTGTTAAATGTAGAATATATAAATTATATCTAATTAAGTATACATGTTAATATAGGCTGATCCAATTGATGCGGGATGCGACAACGGCTTCACGTTTACAGCGCCAAACTGGCCCACCGATCCACAGGGCATTGTATACCGAATAAAAAGCAACTATCCATCACATCCTGCCAGCTCTTTTTATTATCCACAGTTCAATAGGTTGCCGACCATAGCGACTTTTCAATTTATAAAAGTACTATTGATAATATAATAGATGAAGTGTCTACACTCCTTATTTTGAAATGTATTAACTTTTTTGATAGTACCTAACTGTAATAGTATAATTTAATTTTTGAAAAATCTATAGTTCAAGTAAAAATATACATTTACATATCATAGTTCGTAACTGAATATTTTTCCAAGTACTTCAATAATCAATACAAACCAATTAAATGCCATATGACTATTAGAAATTTGTTAATAAGTATTAAAAGTTTAAATTGAAGGATTAGAGGTCCAACATATTTTTTGGAGTATCTTTTTACTATTCAACTTCACTAATTTAAAATACACATAATACTATTATAATGTATATGCTCTATAAAATATTAAAATATTTTCAAAAAAGTTGAAAGTAAAATAATGAGTGTAAGATTTTCAAATAATCACGCATTGTATAACTCGTAGGTTATAGAAAAATTGGTTTTTATACAAATACTAAGTTTTTTGCGATAGAGTAGTCCATTTGTGAACTAGGTATTGATGTGTTAACATCTTTACGTGCCACCCCCTAAAAAAGAGCGTGTGTAAAAAAATGGGTCTAAAGTAAATTGGTATTAATTCGATGTCACAAAACATTGTAACGGAAGTTTAATAGTTGCCATGGTTGCCCACTAATAATTTATTACAATATAATATCTTTTAATATAATATTATATTTTATTATTATCTCCAGAGAGTGCTACACAGTGGCAAAGAAAACGGCAAGCCTTTATTAGATGTTAACACATCAATATTGAGCGTCAGACACAAACTCTGACACACAAATGTTTTTTATTATTTTTCCAAATGGCTGATTATGTTGTAGCTGTAGGTACATTGCAGACAGACAACAGCAATTAGTCTTTTTAAAAACTACAATTATTATTATATAGTAATCTATTACTTGCATAAAAAATAATAATTATAATATTATGTGAAATTTATGAGTGTCTATTAAATTTATTTATTGAAGTACTGAATATTATTTTACAGTTTTTGACTATTACTAATTATTGTACTTAAATATTTTTCAAGCATATTACTTTACTCATATTATTTTTTTTTAAGCACTTAAGTCACTAAATAACTAACAATAAAGAAAAATTATAAATAAACTTAAATCTAGATAGGTACTTATTGTTATCTGTTTTTCGTGGCATTTTGACTTATACATAGTACATTATTTTCCTGAGAAACACATTTATTTGTTTTACACAATGTTTTGCAAAAATCTTTTTGATAATCCTGCCCTATAAATTATGAATGTCTTAAATGTAATAGATAATCTAACCTTGTTATTTAATTTGGTACCTACTTCATCACGAAGTATAAATAATAATTATTTTTTTTTTTAATTACTGTATAATAGTTATTGCTTTAAAAAAAAAAACAAATAACCGTAGTTCACAAACTGATAACCCCATCGCAAAGAGTCTAGTCGTTTTGTTCAATAGTCTAATTTTCCAAATGACAGGTCTTAGGACATAAACATATACAAACACATCTACAAAAATACTCATAATTTCATTGACGTGCATTGCGTGAAAATTTTAGATCAAAGAATACGAACAGTCTTTAAACGGCAGAGGACAGGCATCAGACCCCACAGTAAAAATCGAAGAAAGCGTTATTAAAGTTTTAAATGGTGACAGCGATAGCGATCGTGCGGTACAGTTGGAAATGGAACAGCAAAGACGAGAACAAGAGTACAATAACTATAAAAGGTACGATTATATAATGCAGAGTGGAACTATTTTAAATTTGGCATAATATGTTTACTATTTAACTTAGTCCTACATAAATTTTAATTACGTAGTATATTAAGATATTTAAATACATTATTATATACATTTATGTTTTTGTAAAAACTAAATTATTAGGGTTGGAGTATTGTTATATTCAAATGAGTGTTAATTTAAAAACATTAAAATAAATGATAGGATATGATGTGTATCTGTAGTGGATTCTGTCTAATTTGAGCACCGGTTAATATTGGCAAAATGATCTGATATTTGTATATTTATGTTATTTTACACTATGCGAGAATAGAAAAAAAATGTAAATAAATACATGCAACTTTTTGAATTTTTAAAAAGATTACTATCCACTTTTCCTCGAATTTCGTTGATCGGTTCGAAAGTATTCATCACTTAAATATAATATAATATTTTGATTTCGTTCGTAAAATGTATAATTAACTTTTTTATCATTAAAAAAATTACTGAAATTGTTTTAATGACAATATACATATAGTTAACGAAACAATTAATTATAGTGTAGGCGGCGGCGTTACTTTACACCAGCCCATTATTAATTAAAATAAAATAAAATACATAAGATGCGAACAAATTATATTAAACATAAAAACATAATTAATAAAAATAAAATAATCATAATATTCAAATATTGTACTTTTTACACAAAGACGTAATGAATTAAAACATACAAGCACGGCGATACCCTAGTTCTCCCGGAGGAGTGATAAGCACTTCTCCACAATCGAAAGTTATTACCAATCATTGTTGATAAAATTATGGGCATGGTTTTTTGACCCTGTGACCTACTTTAGGCAGTATTGCATAGCAAATCAAGGGATATTTTCGTTTTTAATGTCCGAGCGAGTGGCAAAGATGACCCCTAATTCCTTTTAAAAATGTATTTGAAAATTTAAGTTGGCAATAAATGTAATGCTTATCATATTTATCATTATAATTCTTATCACACTCCTGGAGAACCAGTATGTTCTCGTAAATGCACACCCTCTGTCTGATATTAAATGAATAGGTTCGCTATAATAATTAAAATATATTTTTAAGTGTTTTATCACCTCATTACTATTAGTGGTTTTGATAGGAAATAGTTTAAAAAATTTTATAAATGCATCAGTAACAAGAAAAATATATTTATGACCATGAGGAGCTTTCTCAAAAGGATCTAAATGGTCTATAATATGAATAGTATTAAATGGGAGATTACCCTTAAGAATACTATGTAGAAGTTATTCAGCCTTCTTATTTTTAGGAGTATAGATTAGATTAGTTTAGGCATTTTGAAATATAATATTTCATTTTGTCCCTCATTTTGGGAAACCAATAAGAATTATTAACTAATGATAATTTTTTATTCATACCAATATGTCCTACATTATCATGGAAAGTTCTAATTATATTATCTATTAACTCACTATGTACATAAAATAAAAGCTTTTTGCCATCTGTACGATAAGCCAAGATATCATGCAATTCATAGTATATTTGAATATTCTAACTTCTCACGAATTGCAACAATTTGAGAATCAGTTGATTTTTTAATAGATAATACTTGTTCAAATGTGTTTACTTCCAATATTAAAATGTTTCTAATTCTACTTAATACGTTAAGACGTAATATTTAATACTTATATTAGGGCGATTGTAATCATAATTTTGAAGAAACAATGTCCAACGTATTTTACGAGGGCAGATATCTTTTTTTTAGCGTAAGTCTAAGACCATCACAATCAGTGACGATTATAAAAGGCATAGGTACCTTGTAAAGGCATACTTTGTAAATAAATATGAAATATTTTAAGAGTATAAATTATTGTCAAATACTCTGACTCATAGCTGTGGTATTTGGTTTCACAATCAGTAGTGCGTTTACTAAAATAAAATATTGGGTGAAAGGTATTGTTATGCTTTTTTTTCTGAACTAAAACAGAACCGAATCCTTACTGGCTAGCATCCCAGTGTAATCCTGTTTCTAATAATAGTGAATATAGATATAGAGCTAGTGGAAATGTTAAAAATAATTTTATTTTCTCAAATGCTGATAATTGATCCTCCCCAAAAACAAAGGATAATTCAAATCTATCTTTAATTCTTACTTTATTTAGTTTTCTAGAGTAATGTGATTTTTATTCAATACATAAAGACGCAACGAACTAAAACATACACGTACGTCAAAAACACATAATATAGAAAGGCGACGGAGGTGAAGGATGATGGTACTAAAAACCTCACCCTACAATAGTTTTACTATTAGATTCTACTAGATATATTGAAAATCAAAACTTAGATAATCTAAACCCTAACCTATGTATTTATATTTGTTATAAGCTTAGTATTTATCACTCATAGTTTATTTTTCGAAAGCTTGTTAACATTTGTGGGAGAAGGGACGGTTTTAACCTCAATTAATACAGTTTTCACAAATATTATGAAGAATTAGTGTTATGTTTATTTGGATATTACTACTAATAAACTTAAATGGTTTAGTTACCATTGTCCATAATATTATAAATAACAATAGTTATAAAATTATATAATTATATTATTATACTTGTATTATTAATTACTGCTTACAGCAATGCAAATATAACGACTGATATTTTATTTTTCAGTATTGGTGATAATAAAGTATCGGTTTCCAACGTCACATCGTCAATATCAATACCAAAAGGTAATAAAGAAGCGCTGATGAACAGTATTTTGGACAACTATCATGTTCGGAAACATAAGAAAACTCATAAAAAATCAAGTGATTATTTATTTTCAGTTATCAAATTAATATAACGTTATAATCTTATATGTATTATGATGACTACATTTTAAACTATCAAAGTATTATTTGCTTTTTTATGGATTTCAATAGAAATCAAACTAACGTAAAAATTAGTGTTGGGTTAAATAGGTAATTGTGGACTCTATGCTAGGTAAGGTAACATCTAAAAAAAAAGGTCGTAAATTTGTCCGAATTATGCCAGGTGACGGCCTACTATTTTGAAAATAAAAATAAATATATTGTGACATAAATGTGCCGACTGGCGTAGGGCTCTTAAGCTACTACAATAATAATAGATAATAATTCAGAAGAACAATAATATAATAATAATAATAATGATAAATAATGGTAACAAAAACCGTAACACCTACGACGGTTTTTGATGGTGCTCTGCGGTGCCGGTAATGAATGGCGGTGAAACAGATGGTGAGGTAAAAGGATAAGTGTCGGTAACAAATACAATTTACACTCTACCCGTGTATTAGACACAAAAAAATACGACAAAAAATTAATAAGACGGTCCTTTGTAACGCACGAACACTCACACACACACATGGTAACGCGCATTGACGGCTAACCGGTAACCGTTGATCGTAGCGGTGTAGTGATAGGTAGGTGGTAGGTCTAGCTGCAGTTTTTCTTATCACCGCTTTGTTAGGTATAGAGTATAGGAGGTACTAACACTAAACAATTAGATTAGATACATTATAATATGTATATGAGTATATGACGCTTTTGACACCCTAAAAACCTTAAGTTTAACAAACAACTTACAACATGGTATTCCTCTATTCCTATAATATTCAATAAATCCTTGTTTGAGACGGGAACGAATATTAATAATACGTGTGCCCGGTCACCTTTTCTAACCTAACCTAACCTAACCTCCCGTTCTAAAATACCGACCGAAAGTGTGTGGTTGTGTACTTGTGTGTCTCTTAAAACTATTCAAGTACAAAATGGTAACAATGAAGTAATGGTAATCAAGTTGCTATATAATAAAAAGGTACAAAAATACAAAATATATAAAGTATACAGCAATACAAAATATATAGAAAAATATTAATTACGACTCTGCTGATGCAACATGTAAAAATATATATATTAATAAATATCAATTTCCGGTTCGGTACGACCAATTATAATAATTGTATAAAGCTATTTGAGCTGATGATATAATATAATAAAAAAAAAATGAATATTTAATGTGATGTATTGTAAGTAGGTAATAATTACGACGCGGAGTTTAGCGCTCACGTATATAAATACAAAATTGATAATAATAAAAATGTAACAAATAAATAAATAAAAAATAAACTCACAGCTTGTCGGTGCACTGCTGGCCAGCCGCTACCTTATTCCTAAATGATATATATAATTTCACACACACAAATTCACAAAAATTCCGTAAAAAATATGATAACTTTCTAAATAGTCCGATACTTCTTACTCTTCCACAAAAGCATATCAGACCCAGTGAAGTCAAGTTTATATTTCATAGATCTGCAAGTCATCAAATTCAGGATACGACCTCATTACATCAGAAATGTCTTCTCAATTCCCAAAACTTTTATTATCTCTCGTGCACATCTATAACTCTATGCTCAGGATCTCATACTTCCCTTTAATTTGGAGATTTCAGATTATAATTATGATACTTAAGCTTGGAAAATCCCCTGATTTCCCTAGCTCTTACAGACCAATTAGCCTCATACCTTTCTTATTATTTTCGTATTTGAAAAACTTACGCTCAGACGTTTACTTTCCATCATTGACACAAACTGTCCAAACAATCAATTGGTTTCGATATTAAACATTCCACCATACATGAGCTTCATCACATAGTCGACAAAATTTCCTATTTACTCGAAAAGTAACTAATCTACACAGTATTTTCTCAAGCGTTTGAAAAGATATGGAATCATGGCCTTCTTTTTAAGCTAAAGTAAATATTATTTCCTAGCTTATACTTAATATACAACCTAACCTATTTACGTGTTTAACGATACTATTTACAGAGATCTTCTCAATCCGACAGTCAAAAACTTTGCTGAAACCTAATACAAACGCTTCCATAATAAACTAGCAAATCACCCAAATTCTCTCTTCCATAATCTCTCTCCTAGTATAATTCCAGATGACCATGTCCGACGTTTAAACTGTAGCCGATACTGTGATTTGCTAGTCAACTAACCACTACTACCTTCTTCATGAAGTACTATTAACAATTAGTTTCTTCTATTAAGCCAGGGGTCGGCAACCCGTGGCCCGCGATTATATAACCCAGTTTTACGTTAGTGCATCGTACAGTTGGACCCCGTGATAACCACCAGATTTATTAACATTGAATTATCATAGAATAAAGGCATACATCGGGACCGAACGAAAATGCAAGTGTATCAACTTTGAAATATTTCAACTCCCATTATATATTTATTTTATTTATTTAGAAATTTTTTTTTTACCCTGTAACTTTCTTGAGATGATGTTGCATAGCAAATTGAGGGATGATTTTGTTTTGAATGTTCGAGGGAGCTCAAGTAAGCAAGTGGCAACGTTGGTCCTTAAGCCACTTTGATAAATGTATTTGACCCGGGTGAAAATTCATATTCTCAAAAATTGTTGTGGAACTTTACAATTTTGGATGGTTGGCATTAATTTAAATTTTTGTGTTTATGTGTCTAGTGTTCGAACTTTTAATTTCTATTAACGCATATAATTTCTTATCATGGGGTCCAACTGTACCTTTTTACCTTACCATGTAAAATGCTATGCAGTAGAAGTGAGTGTTCTATTTTTTTTAACTGGATTTTTATACCACCCCTTTTTATGTGCAGGTTACCGGGACTGCCGATTAGGTGTCTGGTCTGAATGGAGCGCATGTAGCGTGTCTTGTGGCATCGGCGAAATGCAGAGGCGCAGAGAAGTGATAAAACATCCAAAAGGAGCTGGACGGCAGTGTCCACCATTGTTGCAGACTAAATGGTGTGGGAGTGCCAAAGACTGTCCCCCAGAAACACATTTTGAGTGGTAATAATATAAGTTAAAATAACATACATAATTAGTATTATATTCTGTATATTATTGTAATAATATTATATCCATTATAATATATATACTGTATATCAAATAATTTAATAAAATAATAATTATTATTATTAACAATAATTTCATTTTATAAAAAAACACCATTTACCATACAAAATGTTGATCAATAATAATTGATCCAGAATTACAATTTCTTAAATTTCAAAAACATTCTTCACGTACAACATAATATAGGTATTTTATTATACATTTCTATTAAAAGCACTATGGTATTGTGCCAAAAGTATCGACAACCAAATCGTGTTACTACCCTTATATTTATCGTCCTTCTCCTTCATATGATAATTTTTGTCTCATCATTTTTTTAAAGACAGATTTGTAAAATTTACTGTAAAATATTTACTTGTATAGATAAGATATAGGTCTACCAAGAATTTAGATCATTTTAAGACTATGTATCTATATATTATATTATATTTATAACAGTACCTATGTATGTTAAGACGTGTATATTATATTATTTTTTCCATTCTGGTGGCCAAGTTAATTATTAATTATAAATTATAATTAATTTTACAATTACGTTTTTCACATCAAATATTATATGTATTAATTTTACGGAATCAAAAATTTTTATAAACGGTACTATTATATTATTTAATGTCTGATACCTTGTGGTTTTTTTGTTTTGTCGAACGATATCTTTATTAAAAAAATACATACTTAATATTATTATAAAAAGCAAAACAATAATTAAATTTGTAAAATCTGTTGAAAATTGATTATTTATAAAATTATATAAATAACTTATCTTCTTTTTAGTATTTTATTGTGTAATATATTTTTAGGATAACGCGTTTAGTATAATAAAAATAATTGAATTTTGTATAATATAGGTTATATATTGTGTAATTGTAATATCGTTGATTGTAAAACGACAATATGTATTTTTTATTATAATGTAATATTATATTAGTAATTTAACCAAAATATATAATTGTAATTTAGATGTATCAGAAATTGTAAAAAAACGTACCTAATTACCTATATCATAATAATAATACATAATAATTTAGGTAGTAAAAATATATACCTAGCGTTATAATTTTTGGATTATGAAAAACAATATTCTCATACTAAATTTATTTTTATTTTTACTTTAAGAGAATTTGGCTATATCTATAATTTTCTATAAGTTGTAGTTAATTATTTTTTCCAATTACTCTTTGACTGCGTAAATGAATAATATTGTAATAATAATTATTATTACAATATAAATACATGTATACATAATTAAACTACTGTATTTATAATAATATAATATATCATATCATTTAGATATAACATTATTGTATCTATCCTTTTATGTAGTTGTAGTACCTAAATGAGAGAGAAACTGCTTTTACATTAAATCCTTGTATTCAGCATAAACACCTGCAAACCTCAATTATTATCAAGGAAGATAGGTCAAACCTAACCTCGGCGCTTATATCGCATGTTAGTTCAGGGGTTGCCAACCCAAATGATCTTGTGGGCCACTTTGGAAATATCTACATTACAATCCTGCGGGCCACATATAAAATTATATTAGCACTTTTCCCCCATACAAAAAAAAATTGGAGTAAACATTTTAAACAAAATTAATATTTTTATTAGATTTAATTAGAATAATTACTTTTGTTGCTATTAAGTTGCTAATAATACAGATACTGTGTTGTGCGGGCATTCCAGAATATTCTATTGGCGCAAAAATAATGTTTGTTTGTAAATATTTGACAAATCTAACCTAACTTAACGTTTGCAGGATGATTTTTCAAATAACACTCATTATTTCAAAAAGTATAGATTTTTTTCAAATTTTTAGATACATGTTTTTCCACAACAACTGTATAAAATTCAAATTTTTTTCACTCTTATATTTAATAGTAAAAAAAATATCAACTTTTGATTTTCAAATAGCAACATAAATTAATAGAGCCATATTTTTCATGCATTTTAACGTTAAAATTTTTAAGTTTCTTTGATTCATAGGCAAATTATAGCTTTTCGAAGTTACGGTTCCGTTACTGTTAAATTTTTTGTTAAAAAAATGTTTGTATTTTCTTCACTCAATGTTTAAAATTATTTAATAGAACTTGCGTCTGTATATTAAATAAAAATAAAAATGTGATGTGCAACAAGCCTTCAAAATTTGAAAACTTATTTATCTTGCAATGTCCAAATAACCTCCAAAATATTTTACATGAGTTACTTTAACAGTATACAAACGTTTAACTTTGTTACTGATACATCCAGTAATTCCGCAAGAGAGCTACAATTAATAATATTGAACCACCAAATTAGTGTTAAATTTTTATATAATTAAAATAAGAAAAATAAATTACTTTTTGGTAATCTAATTTATTTTACAGCGTTCTCTACAGACAGGGGGCACTTCAAATTTCTTAGCGTTTTTAAACGGGCTAAAAAGTACACCTGCAACTTTTCAACGTTTAATGAATGCAGTCCTGGCCGGACAAACAGGATTAAAAGCATTCGTCTATTTAGACGACATTATCATCTACGTACTTAGTATAGTAGACTATCCCGAGAAATTAAAAGCAGTATTCGAACGTTTAAGAACATCCAATCTAAAGCTGCAACTATCAAAATGCGCCTTATGTGCAAAAAAGTTAAGTATCTAGGTCATGTTATAACTTACTAACCAAGGGGTGAAACCAAACCCATAAAAATTGAAGGTGTAATAGAATTTCTAATCCCAACCAACGGAAAGGAAGTTAAATCTTTCTTAGTATATCGGGATACTACGACGTTTCGTACCAGGATATTGCCAAATCGCGAAGCCACTTACTTCTTTGTTAGAGAAAGGCGTCATTTTTAAGTGGACAGATCTCTGTCAAGAATCGTTTGATGAGTTGAAGACGATTTTAACAACAGAACCTTTACTGCAATATACAGATTTCACAAGGACTTTTAATTTAACATGCGACGCTAACAATTATGCCATTGGCTGCGTTGTCTCGCAAGGCCCAATTGGCACATACCCTCTTATAGCGTATGCATAATGGGCATTGAACCATGCTGAATTAAACTACAACGCGACCGAAAAGGAGCTATGTGCGATAGTATGGGGGTAAAACAATTCCGATCTTACTTGTTCGGTGGGAAATTTAATATAGTAACAGACCATCGAGCTTTGAATTGGTTATTCAATATCAAAGTCTCAAGATCTAGACTGACCCGTTGGAGGCTGAAGCTTGCCAAATATGAGTACGAGATCCATTTCAAACCAGGAGCCAATAATACTAATGCGGACGCATTGAGCAGAATTAACAGAGTTGTCACCAAATCATCCAAATCTCCAAACTCCACAGAATCTCCAGATTGTACAAAACATTATAGCTCCACAGAACCTTTAAGCAGCTATTAGAAATAAAAAAGAAAAATTGCATTTTCTCCAAATGTAGTGGAATCGAAAGGAAATATCTTTGAGACTGATCATAGTATGGCTTTAGTACAATATGTCTCTAGCGATCTCAAAACGACTAAGGGAATTGCCTTGGAATTTTGATGAATATTTTTTGGATTAAATCAACTTAGTTGACTTCCAAGATCAGTCCCAGATGTATTGTCTCTTCAGTTAAAAGAACGCGAAATATTTTACCTCGTTACAAAACAACATTTTTGGCAAAAACCCTAACCTGAACATTTATTCCAAAGCTTTAATTTACACGCTCACTTGTCAACGTCTAGGCACTAGCCTAGATGGACTCCAGTAAGAAACTGTCCTTTCTATGTTACAATACATCATTCGAAACTCTCAGGTTACTAAACAAGTGTTAGTTCCTAAGACGCTATCGGAAGAGAAACAGCTACAAATTATCCGTGAATTCTATGAGAATCCGATGGGGAGCATCAGGGTACCACCAGTACCCACAAACGGGTCTCCCAACATCATAATTGGAAGAGAATGAGGAAAAAGATAAAAAATAAATTCGGGGATGCGTTACCTAACAAGTAAAAAAGTCATCCAATCGAACTGCCCGAGAGCCAATGATAATAACCACCACAGAATCTAGGCACTTCGAAAATATATATATGGACATTGTAAGACCCCTTACGAAATCATACAATGGAAATATGTTCATTCTTACACTATAAGATGATCTTTCGAAGTTTGCGTGGGCAGCTCCGATGCCGAATCACGAAGCAAACATAGTTGCAAAGTTTTTGTGACTTGGCTCTTGTGTCTACATGGTCTTCCTCAGAGCCTTGTAACAGACTATGGCATCGAATTTTTAAGCAAAGCAAAGTATTTAAGGAATTGTGTCAACTGTTAAAAAATTAAACGGTCATCCACCAGTCTTTATCATCTACAGAGTAATGGTTCTCTGGGACGGACTCACCGTACATTAGAAGAATACTTACCCAGTTTCATCAATAAAGACCCGCAGAACTGGGACACACGTGTCCCATTCACAATGTTCTGCTATAACTCCACGACACACACTTCCACGAAATGAAGTATCAGCCATACAAAATGGGCATCCAATAACAGTACCAAGTTCATTTATTAAAAATACAGAACATCAATACAGTTATAACAACTTCTATTTAAAATTAAGGGGGAACATGCAAGAAGCTCTGATTACGAGCAGAATACGATATATTAAAGTCTCACAATCAGAAAACAGCACAGCACTGTACAAATCAACCAGAAAACGAAGAATTCTCGAGCATATTATGTTAACCTTTTTTACAGCAGTTTACACGAGCAACACTACCATATCTATATGAGATAGAATCAAACTATCGAAGTCTGATGAAAGTCATTGACTATGATCAACAGACAGCAAAGAAAAGTTGACGTGGATTGGGAAGTGTTGTTAACCTGTGTACAAACGTAATTTATGGAATGTGTTTAAGAATTAACATTAACTTTATTATAGATAGTATAATAGAGTAAGGTAAAAACAAATTATAAAATCTTAACCTTACACACGATAGAATGAGAATCTCAGGAGTGGAGTCAACATAAACTAATCATACGCTGAAAAGTTTAAAAATTCATCAACAGTAAATTAAAAAAACCCTGAAACAGCAAATCGAGAACAACACACAAAACATCGACATAATATCATTCAAAACAAAATAACTAGAACAAGCATTTTTATTTGAGGTAATATTAAATACATTCGCTTATGACACGCAGAATCTCATGGCGATAGTATATGCAGCTCTCAGTGGGAAGGTATATACGAGCACACTCACATCACATACACTTATGAGTGAGTTGCGAGAAAAAAAGATGCATCTATCAATGGGAAGTATTCTCCCAATGGAAATGAACATAGATCTTTGACAGAATTTCTCAGAATCTCGGAAATTACAATTTTTACCCAAAATGGACAACAAACATTTTCCAAAGACTTGTAATTTCAAATTCATGAGTTTGAATTCGAAAATTTGGCACAAGTTGACGAAAACCAATGCATGGTTATACTATACTCAACACAGTACATTAGGTACTATCTCATGTTTAAATTCACTAGAAACATTCACAATACAAACCACAAATGTGGGTAGAATAACAATTTCTCAATCTTGTAAATTAAACATCAATAACTCCATGTTTATAGCAAAGAGTAAATCAAATAGAAATGTTAAATTAGATATTATATCAAACAATGTTAGAAACATAACCCAATCTGAAATTACAGAAAATCTTAAAGGAGTAGTACCTCAGAACCTCACAAACACAAAGTGCATTAAACATTTAAATATTCTTGCTAGCAAAGTAATAGAATTAAGTAAATTTATACATGCACTACCAAATTCAATGTTCATTCTAAAAATAGAATTTTATGTTATATTTATTTATGTAATTTTGTTTGTTTTAATATTTATAAGGAAACTAAGGAAATATTTCATAAGAATGTACAATCCTGAAATACCAGAGGAACCCTCGAATAGTATTCAGGAAAACACTTGAGTACTGATTCAAATACTAAAGCAATATCATCTACAAATCGTATGTAGTGAATCTTTTCTCCGTTTATGCTTATTATTTTAAACTTTTAAAGTTTCCTTTTTACTTATTTATGATCTCTTCTACGAATAGATTGAACAAATAGGGAGATAAGGAACAGCCTTGTCTTATCCCTCTTTTAATTTTTGCTGTACAACTATGTTCTCCTATCTCTATTAAGGTCTCTTGTTCTTTGTATATTAACATTATTCTTCGTCTATCCCTCCAATCTATTCGTGTTTTTTTTCAAAGTGTTCATCAATAATGCCCAGTTGACTGTGTTGAAGGCTTTTTCTTAGTCAATAAAAGTTATAAATGTGTTTCTATTCACATTTAGCCTTCTTTCTGTGAGTATTCTAATAGCTAAAATTGCTTTTTTTGTATCAATTCCCTATCTAAACCCGAATTGATCTTCACTGAGCTATTTTCTGGTTTTATTTTGTATCCTATTTTTTTATAATGATGAGAAGTATCTTTGACGCGTGTGCTTATAAATTTATTGTTCTATAATTCTTGCATTCTGTGGAATTTCCTTTTTTCAGGGCTTGAAATTGAAATAAAAATTTTCGATTTTAATTTTAATTTTGCTTATCGATATTGGTTTTTTCTGTTTTCAATTTAAAAATAATAAATCGATTTTGTGGTTTATGATTTTTTTAATGATGTCGAATATCGATTTAATTGTATTATGATTTCGATTTTAAATATAATTTTCTTTTTTTCGATTTTAATTTATATTTTAAAATTTAAATATTAAATATCACATTTACGCTATAATCATATTGACATTAATGAAATATTTTCAATTCTTGAACTATAACTAACATTAATCTATTACTTTTACATTTCAATCAATGTTTAACTCAGTTTAGATTTTAAATTCTGATATTGATTTAACCATATCAACTAAATTTCTGTCGCAATAATTTAAATAACAATGTCCAAGGAATATGTTTAGTTATTGTCAAGATTTTTAAACAAAATAACAATAAAGATACATAATATGAATATCCCAATTTTATTTATTATTGTCAAATAATAATAATACATAAATCTATAAAATGTAATATATTTTTATTAAAATTTTAAAAAATAATTAAATGTCTTAAAAAATAAGGAAACTTTTACTAGTTTTACTTTAATAAAATGTATTTCACAAATTTTATGTTTGAACGTATAATCATTATTGCATCTAATAAGTTGGCTGATAAGGACGTACGTAGATCTTGACGCGTACCTGGCGGAGGTTGATTGTAGATCGTTCTCGCAGGTGTATGGTCGGCGTATGTTGAGGTGTAACCGTTGTCGATAATGTACTGATAACGGAGATGATGATCGGTCGATCTCCGTGGTCGAACGAGGGCTGGCGTATCCAACGTGGTATGATTGTCGTTTATTGTTCTTACGTTCTTAAAACACAGGCGATCATAACACCGTGTTGACGTTGCGTGTCGCAGAGCCGCGATCGCCGGCGGCTCGTACTCGTCCGACGCGACTTGTCTTCCCGTCCCGCCTAGCCTTTGGGGCGTTGGTGGGAGAGACAACTAAGTCGTATCGTCGTAGGCCGTGGTGGCGGTTGATAAGGTGCCGACCGATCGTTGCGGTGCCTGTACTTTGTACTGGCGACCGTTGCGTACCGTGTCAATCTGACAATATCAATTTAATTCCACTAAAACTTCGTTCGATACTAACCTGAATAAATAAAAAAATAAAAAAATTTCACATGAAAATAATAAATAATTATTATCATTGAAGTATATACCTGAGTAGCAGGTACAGCAAGAACAATATTTGCAAGCTTATAGAGATCAGGCGTCTCGTGTTTTTTGGATTCCCAGAATGCAAGTAGGTATGTTTGTTTTATAATGTAGACGCTCAATATCTTTAAAATTGTGCAAACTAACTGTATATCATTTCAGATATTTATGTCACTACAATTACTTGAAACAGATTATTGTGATAACAAAAACAATTCAAATCCATCATTAGTTGTTTCTGTAGTATTATCGGGAGAATCAACATTAATATTGGCTGAAAAAATAATACTATTATTTATCACTAAAAGTTAAAATAATTTTTTTATCAATTGGTGTTAACCAATAGCTGAGTTATCGACATCATCAGTTTGACAAACATCCTCTTGTATCTGAATCATAAACTTCCATGTTTTAATTACGTAAATGATTAATTCCAGTCGTTTTGTCAGTTTCATTTAACATGCATTGATAACGTGGATCGAGAAAAATTGCTGAAAAAAAGTTTTAAATACTATTAAAGTATTAAGTACTAAATAGAGACTGATTATCTAGCAGAAAACATCAAGTTCTAATAGTTAATAGTAAATGAGTACACTGTTTTTAGGACTTGTGTATACACACAAAAAATGTTTCTCATTTATAATACAATTTTTGAACATATTAACAAATTTATAAGATATATAAAGATATATATAAGATATATGCATAAACTTGGTCAACAGCAGCACCAATTGCCCAGTCTTTAAATTATTACTTAAATGTATAGGACAGTAGGTATTGTATATGATTATGACGATTATTATATTTTATCAAACTAACCTGCCAAAACACCGGATTCTTTAATAAAAGCACCTCACATTGTTTCATAGATTTTAAAATTTGTTTAGCTAAATTGTACTATTAGATTGGAGACCATGGGATGCTTTAAGCCATACTCCATAGAAGTCACCGAGGTTTATGTCCTGCTTTTGAAGAGCAAGAGTAGCTATTTTAACAGGTGTTAATGCGCATCAACCTATATACAATTAATATACCAATTGGTTATTAATATATTTAAAAATTAAAAAATGTTATTAACAATCAATATCAACTGTATGATAAATAATATTCTTAATGAATTTAAGATAAGTATAAGAAAATACAAAACTTTTAAAAAGTTAAACATTTAGATAAAAAATTAAAATTCATACCAAGATGTTTTTAATTTTTGTCACATGAATAGTTAAATTAGTATTATTCTAACTAAATATAATATCTTGGTTAACTTTATTAAAAATAAAAACTTACAATACTTTTAATAGAATCCCATTCACTTTTTTAGATTCTGAACGAAGTGATAAATGTATTGATTTTACAATGATGTGTGTTTTTTTTTTTTTTTTTTTGTGTCTGTGTACAGCATAACTAGTCGAAATAATGCTCAAATTTCAAACTATGGGGGTGGTTTCCGATGTAAAAGTGAATATCCTTGGTGCATTATAGAGGTAAAAAGTTAACATTTCCAACAATTTTCAAAAAAATCGAGAAAAACAAAAAAAAAAATGACGGAAAAACGGCAATTTTTACGCAAAACCAGTTTTCGACCAAATCGATTTTTTTATATGGTTGTAATTCAAAAACTAATCACTGTAAATACTTCAAATTTTCACCAAATAATTATGTTAGTGTTATCTATATACTGTTAAATTTTGAAAACAATTTGACTTTTTTTGAGTTATTTATAGACCACTGAAATTTTCGATTTTTTTGAGAACTTTTTTTTAAAGTGTCGATAAAAAATTTTTGGATGACCAAAAAGTTTTGAAAATTTTATACAAGGTTCCTTATGAGTTTTTTTTATTGTAGCTAAAAAAAATTAAAAATCGTTAGTCACAATTTTTTTTTATAAGAGTTTATAGTTTAAATTTTTACGAAATCTGTCGAAAACGCGAAAATTTGCAAGTAATTTTGAAGTTGAAAAACCATAAAATTTTTTTCTTTTATAACTAAGTTTTAAAAATTTGGTACAAGGTTCTCCATAAATTTTTCTTCAAATATCTGTAAAAAAAACTCTACCGGATTCAGACAAAAAATTTTTATGAGCGTTTGAAATTTAAATTTTTACAAAAACCGCGTTAAATAACAGTTTAGCCTCAAACGATTTTTGATATTTGTTATTATTCAAAAAGTATAAGTCGTAGATACTTGAAAATTTTACCAGTTATTAAGATTAGCGTTTTCTTTACGTGATTTACTTTTCAAAATATTTTGACTTTTTTTGAGCTATTTATAGACAACTGAAATTTTCAATTTTTCTGAAAATTGTTTTTTTATGTGTCGATAAAATCTTTTTGGCCCTATCAAAATACTTGAAAATTTAATGCAAAGTTCCTCATAAGTTATTACTATAGTGATTAAAAAATTATAAGAATACATAATCACAATTTTTTTTTATTAGCATTTGAAGTTCAAATATTGACAACAATTCGTCAAAACCATGAATATTTGCAAATTATTTTGTAGGTATATTTCATAAAAATTTTTGTATAAGTAGCTAAGAGTTGAAAATTTAATACAAGGTTTTTCATAAGTTTAACTTACAATTATTATAAAAGAACTTAAATTTTGTTGTATTCAGGCCATTAAAACATAAGCCACTTTTTTCACCAACCACTAGAAATTATATCCTAGGCTGACAAATCATCTTCGTTCAGAATCGTTTTTCGTATACAATGATAACTATCATTGGATTCAAATTTAACACTCCTATAATATATAATAATGATCCATACGGCACCTAATGTACAGCAGAGCGGTACTCACTTGCCCGCTTTTTTTGTTATGTATAAAAATTCCATGAACTGGTCGCCCAATGAGCAGGGACTCAATTTTTGAACCGGTCAACTATTTAGTCGCATGCAATAAATTCGTTTGAAAAAAAAATAAAGTTATTTTTGAAATATGATATGATTTAGT